>NC_091797.1:65486666-66121333 GCF_041296235.1 Equus asinus | reverse complement strand
AATCAGCTCTCATGAGCTGATACAAGCCAGCTCATGACACAACTGACATCGACCACAAACAGTCTGTTTCAATGAATATCTTACATTGTTGGACTTCTTAGAGAATTTAATATGGAAATAGGCCTTGTGAAAAAGCAAGTGAGAAATGAACACACATTTCTAAACATAGTTAACTTGTGGTCCGGGGAATACACTTTGGGAAATGCTGGTCTAAACAAACAATTTACCCCGAAGATGCTCTGATCCTTCTGACTCACTTTAATCTCTTTCTTGCTAGCCACCTGTATTTTTACATTCCCTCTAATTCTAGGCATTTAATCTTTTCTGTTGTCTTTGTTTTCTTTCTACACTCTCCTCTAATTCATCTCTTGGCACAAAGCAAGACCTTGTTATTTTTTTCATAGACAGTAGCTAAGTTTAAAATGTGGCCTTAGTAGTAAAAATTTGGAAAGGCTGTACTTTCTTTCGCAGTGAGCTAAAAGAGGCTTCTCCCATGGCTTTCTCCCAGACTTACAATACTTACGTTTGTGCTCTCAAAATCGTCTGTCACAATATCCATACTCTTTGCAGCTATTAAATCACAGAAAAGATCTGTGATTTTTCTGGGAAGCTTGGCAAGGCAGACTTCTGGGATAAAGTTAGACATCAGTTCTCTTTTTGGTGGCCACATGGTTTGTCCTTAAATGTCTATCTGTGTTGACCTTCCTCCCGCTGTTTAATTGCTAAAGCCCCATACCCTCATTAACAGGAGCGGGAAGAGCCAAATAGTTAGAGATGATGTGATTTCCCTCCCTTCATTCTCAAAGGGACAATAGATCACAGATGTGTTATCATCAGTGTCCCTGGATCTCATTTGGGAAATACTACTTTTTATTAGTTTAGAATATGTTTGTGTCAATGAATATCATCCCTGAACTACAGGAATTTGACTCAATAGCTAATTTCTCTTAATTTGCACACAGCTGGTTTACCTGTGTTGACAATTTTCCCGAAAAAAAATGTTGCCCCTTGTGGAGTTAGAGCCTCTTTCAATTTTGCCAGCATTTCAGAAATAAATGGTGTGCTAGAGCAAAGTTGCTCTTCAGTGAACCGGAGGCTTGCCAAAGCTGCAAGGACTCCCACTACATCATGGATGTTGAAGTGAACTCTTAAAGCAAGTGGTGTCTGAGGTTCAAGGCTGGATGGAGAGAAAAATAAATGGAAGCATCAGCTGATTTGAAAAACTGAAAATGTGCTTAGCCCTCTTTGGGAACCAATATTCAGATTTAAAATGGTTGAAAGCAGAAGCCGACAGCCACAAGACACCATCTCTCCATTCCTTTTATGGGAGCTTTAAAGTTGTAATTTAAACTTTGGCAAATTGGTTTTAAGGCAGATTTGTTAACACACTCATGGATTGCCAAAATTAGGCTATTGGTTTGCTTACCGCATACTTATTCAAAAGAATGGAATTGTCTCTACACACAAACAGTGTAATTGGACTGTGATTCACGATTATTGTCATGCAATATTATGTCTCTTCTATAAATAGTAAAATTCTTTCTTTAGACATTCTAGGTATTTTGGAATACGTACATTTATTTCCTTTTTTTACTACTTCTAAAATTTGTGGTCTCATCAGTGGGATGAATAAATTCAAGTCGTGTGTTATTCATCTTTGCCTCTTTAACTCCTAAGACAGAGCTTCTTGGGCAAGCAAGTCAGTAAGTCAACGAATGAATGATAATGAAGGAACGGGTACAGTGATGTTTATGGTCATATACAGGGCTGAGTACCAAGGTCAAAACTTTCTTTCAGTCAGTAATAGCCTCATTGCTATTAGATGAAAGTTAATCTTTTCAGGGAAAAAAAATCAGCTTAGAACTGAAGATTTCTCTTTCCCCACCCAAGCCCAGAAAATGATTTTGGACTTATTCTAATTTAGGCCCTATCTTCCAGCTCTGATTCAAGAAAAATGGAACAAATCTCTTTCCAAGTGGAAATTTGGAGGTCGTTATCTTTCTCTACACTTTAAAATTCTCAAAATCAGCAGGGGTCTGTGAGGGGGTGTGTGTGAAAAAATCTTCCTCTTTTTATGTAAAAATCACAGATATAGACAGACAGTCCATAAACACTCTATCCGTGGTATTAAAATTTCACGGGGGATTGAGTAGGAAGAAATGTCTAAAAAGGCTCCTTGGAGGGGTGATAAGGAAAAGAAGGTAGAGAAACACTGCTCTAAGTGGTCACATTTTTGATAACTTGCCATTTGTAACACTAGTCATAGTTTCAAAGTCTATGACTCTATTTGGTCATGAAAGATCCTCTAGGTTGGATAGGGTAGAAACAATAGGTATATCAGCTGTCCCAATTATTTGCCAATCTTAATAAGTAAAATATAACTATTTTTATTCCAACTAGCTTCAGTGTTGCTAATAGTTCACAAATATATCTCACACCTATGCTCGCACTGGTATATTAGCTATGTAAATAAAGTTTACTCTCACTAAACTGAATAAAAGCAATATAATCTTTCGTAAAAAGAAAGAAGGGCAACTCCTACTCCATTTATTTTACGCAATGTTTGGACTAATACAGTAATAGATGCATAATTTGTGATCAGTTAAAAATGAAGTTGTCATCTTTATTATAAAAATACCATGCCAAAATAGATTATCAAAGCTTCTTGGTTTTATTGCAGCTGTTATTAAGAGCTAAGAAGAATCTGCCCCTTCATGTTTAGAGAATTGTGTCCCCTTTTTAATCTGTGGTATCAGCTTTTGTCCAAACGCAGTTCTGTTTTTGAGAAAGATTGTCCAGGCGAGGCATAAGGGAAACAGAACATTCTATTCAAAAGAAAACATGAATCTGAGCTGTATATTTAAAACAAAGAAACTAGCACTTTCCAAGGTAAATGGAAAAGAGTTTATCTTATTTTTCTCAGAAAGAGAAGGTTTGAAAGCTAACCCATTTATGATTTCAAAGTCATGAACGAATCGGTAAAATAGTGATAGATTCAGTGTATATTTTATAGTCACACGGAATTTAAAAAATAGGAACTCCTACAATATTATTTCACCCAAAGCATAATAAATACAGAGAGCAAGGTCACTGGAGCTGACGCTTTAAACAAATACTGTAGTTCAAGAGACATCTAACATTGTGAGGAAAAGGTTGAAAAATGACATTATTCTGCTCAGCGTTTTAAACACACTCCTCCGCCATGATTAACATGAAGATAAACCAAGTAAGGCCAGCGTTGCATTTTTCTTTTGGGTCAAAGGAAGTCACTGAGATATAATTTCATGTCCTACTTTGAAAATTTGGTACTTAGTGTTATCATGACTCAGGCCCTGTTCTTGATGGATTACACTGGGCAAGAGAAGTTGCTACAGTGCTCAGCCCATTTAATTCCTTAGGAAAGCAACGAGATGGTTTCTCGTGCCTCCCGTGAAGTCCATGCTGGGGAAGGAAACCTGAGCACAAAGCTGGGTCTGAGGTGCTGGGTGTGAAGGTGTGGGGAAGCATCCATTTCACAGGTAGGTAGAGTGGACACTGAGTCAGCTTGTTAAAGTAATAAACTAAACTGTGAACTTCTCTCCAGTGGGGACTGTGATTTTCTTAACCTAAAGGGGCATCAGAAAGGAAGAAAAGATTCTAGATAGAAGTCGGTGGAAACAAGCCACGTTTTTTCAACAGCATCCAAAAGCCATTCCAGAGGGCTACAGACTTTGGCCAAAACCTCTAAGCTTGCCTCGGTTTCCATTTTGTCAGATAAGAATTGCTTTGCTATCTTTTCCTTTCAGATAATGATTGATCCAGAAGGATTTTGCAAACAACTTGATATCTTGTAGACTCGTTGTCTTGTCAACAAATGGGGATACCAATACCTACTTTCATATACAAAAATATTTAGAAAGTACTCGGCAGACAGTAGGTGCTCATGACGTAGTTGTTACGTGTTGGGGCTCGACTGAAAACAAAGGATGCCATCTGAGAACAGAACTGAGACCACCCATGTCAACACGATTTGTTTGTCCAGAGAAACTTACCCAGAAAAGTAAGGCTGTAAATTAAAAATTAACTTCACTGTTTACTTTGGGACATTACTACAATCAATTTATTGGAGAAAATAGTCTGCTGAGCAAACAGCTTGCTTATTAAAGAAACAGTTTGCTTATCAAGACTTGCTTCAAGACGCTTCACTGCGTCCACCAATCCTCAACTAGCATGTCACAGCTGTTCCCAATCCTTATCAATTTCAGTTCCTTGCTTGAAGACGGGTCTTAAAGGACTAGAGTCCAGAGCCCAGAGCCCTGTAAAGGTTCCTCTTCTGACCTCACCTTTTGAGACACTAGGAAGATTCTGTCCAGGTTGTCTTCTCTTACTGCAGCGAGCTCAAAGAAAGTTAATTTGCTTAATTAACAGTTAATTTGTGGTATTTCAGGGAATTCAACAATCATCGTTACATTATGGGCTCTTCAATTTATGCTTCACTTATGTGGCTGAGTCATTGCAGCCTTGGGGAGGTGTCCTCGCTCAGCCCCTGAGCTACTTACTCTCTGGTGTGAAGTTGGGTTTCTAAGGGAGTGGTGGTAACTAGCAGCTTAGTGAGCAATGCCTTGTTTGCTTCCCATTGTCTGGAAGCCTCATGGAGTGCTCCTAAGTGCCTAACTTGGCTGCTGGGGACAGCAGGGCTTATTAGCCCTCCCCAACGCAAGAACCTCCCCCACCGTTTGCTAAGCACTCCACAACACCTGCTTAGTTTTATTCCCGGAAAAAAACAGGAAGCAGCTCGAGCTAGATATTCTGCTCAGATGACCAAGATAGTAGCAAAGTTAATGAGTAACAAACGCCGACTCAAGGATTGCGCTGGGCGGGCTGGTGTTCTGACCCTCAGGTTTATCCCTGGGTTTGGCAGAAGAGCAGTCAAGTCTTTGATTCTTGTTCCGTGCGTCTTGAGCTGAATCTTGTTGTTAGTTGTCAGCCTAGCTTCACAAAAACATTATTCCCTAAGCTGAGTTTTCCATCAAACAGAATATTAGATCAGGCAAATTATCTCCATCTGGCTCTCGGCAGCAGACTAGGTTAGGAGGGAAGGAAACCTGTCTCCTATCTTCTCCGAAAGTGATAGAGCTGACGCGTTTTTAAATGTTTGTAAATTCACAGACTTTTCCTTTGGTTTCCATGCGACATAGACAAATAGGCTTTAAACCTGAAGTCTGTGGAGTCTGGATAGTATAGTCATTCTCAGTGTAGGTGCCCCTAGCGTCTGGGGGTAAGTGTGGCCAGATTTAGCAAATTAAATTACAGGAAGCACAGTTAAATTTGAATTTCAGAAAAACAACAAATAATTATTTTAGTATAAGTATACATGGGATATATTTATACCAAAAAATTATTTGTTGTTTATGTACTTAAACTCAAAAAATTATCTGTTTATCTGAAATTCAAATTTAACTGCATGTCCTGTATTTTATCTGGCAACCCTCCTAGGCGTTCATGAAAATGGGTTTATGAACTAAAAGCCAGGTTTCCTTGCTTGTAGTTCTAGAGTCTTTTGAACACTCTATGCTTCTTAAATGGATTTATCAAGTTAATTATGTGATATGGAGTAGCATCTTATTAGCGAGAAACTACACAGAAGGCATTGTTTTGTAGAAGCCGAGGTTTACTGTGGGAAAGGAAAAGGCAAGTACGAAGTTGGGTCCTCAGAGTTCAGGCTTCAGGGAGGGGAAGGAAGAAGCACCTAGCACAGATCTTAAGTGTGGTGACTGAAAATAATATTCAGCTGTCACAACTTGGTTTAAAAGTGTGTCTTTCTATCACACTTGCCAGCCTCATGCCTGTGAAACTCAGACAGGAAGTGTATTCCATGACACCAGGCTGACTGGCCAGACGTCAATCTTGCTGTTCACTACATTTTAGTGCTGTTATGAAACTCCTAATACACAGCAGTTAAAATCGTCCAATTACAAGGTCTGGCAAGCCCATGTGCATCTCGAAAATATATTTTCCTTTTCTAAAGTCCATTCATTTATCTTAGTATCTTATATCTGAGAGCCTTACATTCACACTGAAAAAAATCCGCAACTTCTGGGGGAAATATGTTGATGTAGTTATTGTTTTCATTATTGTACATCATGTTCATATTGCTATGGGAAAGAGTCCTTTTCCCTTAGAAAGGAAAAATTTCCTGAGAGCTGGTAGTGGAAAGACGTCCAATACAACAGCACCCCCCACTGTTTGTTACAGGGAAATGTGTGCTTTTGTGATGACAGGACGACCGAGGCAGTTACAGGAGGTCATCCTAATCCGAGACACATTCCCCCGCCGTCTGAGGAACAGGCACTGGGGTATCAGAACATAGGTAAGTTTTTTTTTTTTTTTTAGTAGCAAAAGTGATATAAGAAATGTCCACTGACTCTAGACAGTAAATGAGAATGGAACTCTAATTCAGCAAAAGTATTTCACTCTGACGTCATAGCAAACGATGTAAGGCTCTTTACCGTGATTCTATTTTCTCTCTCCTTTGCGTTGGAATAGATTCTGACAGACAAAAGAAAATTAAAATCAGATGCAGTTCTCAAAAGACCAGAGGAAGCTGGATTTGTGTGCTGACCCCGTAACCACAGGCTTTGTGAATTTCAGTCGGCTTTGGAGCCGAGGATGGATCCAGCGCCTTGGTTTCCAGTGCTTCTTGTTGTACCTGGAATGGTGAAGTGTCTGTTTATTCCACAGGAAAGCACCCTGTGAGCAGTGCCTTCTATCCCACGTGGCCACCTTTGGCCCATCTCTCATCTCAGCCGAGGATTCTCGGCTCATCTTAGACGCCCTGTTGTTAGCAGTGTGAGGGTCTTTCAAGATCATCTAGTGAAACTTCTTCGTTTTACACTTTATGAGTCCGAGGTGACTTGTCTAAAGTTACTGCAGCATCTATATACAAATACTTTATTTCAACTAGTTGCAGTGTTGCTAATAACTTATTTTGCTTTTAAACTTCTCCGTTTTGGTGGCAAAATTCATGTCCAAGGAGACGTTGAATAAAGAACTTGGGAAGAGGATGCCCGGGTGCCCTTTAAGGTGCTGGACGTATGGTTTTACTGCTTGTAGACTCTGTTTTATTCACGGAAATGTATGAAGTCACAACCCAAACAGATGAATGGTTAGTTTTGGTCTGTTGGTGAATTATTCTTCCATAACACTGGGATGTGAAGTGGAGGGTAAACCATTATACTCAAGGCAAGTCTAGAACAAGGTTAGAATTCTTTACCGGCTCATGTAGAATCGAGGTAGCTTTGTGGCCAAATTAATACGCTTAACACAATGGAAGAATATTTTAGTATAATTAAACAATAGGAGAGATAAGCTAACAGCAGCTGACTTTATTTTTCGTTCACAGACTAAAGAACTCTGCTAAGTCTCTGTTTAATTCTCCAGAGTCTTAGGTTTATAAAATTGAAGAATATGAAAAAAAAATCCAAAAATCAAAAAAAAAAACTTGAGTTGACTCTTTTAAAAGGCAAACGTCCTTAAAGCATCTTCATATTGGGCCATGGAGCCAAATGTTTTTAATAAACTGTGGCAAACAGAGCTAAAGAAACTAACTGTGTGGAGGGTGGTCGCTCAGTCATCTAGACTGGAAATCTAGGCAGAAATTCGTTGCAGAGCTACCCTCCTTCACTCAGGCTGTTGTTTTGTCACTAAAGTTACTGTGAAAAGTAGCTGTGGGGCAGTGTGGCCTCTGGTTGTCTAAAAGGTGCCGCATAGACTTCTGTGACCAATTTCCATAAAGTTCTTTCAGCAGTTCAAACTTTATTAAGACTCTTGACAAAAACAGCTGCTAGAATTGCAAAGGAATGTAATAAAAAACATAGAGTCCGAAACAACCAGAGTCTATAACAGCAGTATCCACAGTGGCCAAGCCCCCTGGGGGATGCAAACTGCTCACGGTCCGCGCCCGGCCGGGGCACCCCGAGCGGGCAGGCAGCAGGACACCCAGGCTCGCCAGAGCTCCGAGGCCGAGCGGCCTGCCAGCGCCCCGTTGATAACCTCGTTATGGCCTGGGCAGGACGCCAAGAAGACCCGCCCGCCCGAGCAGGGGCTTTTAAAGAGCGAGGAAACACTGGAGCAAATTCATTTTATGTCGGTTTTATTATGCAGTAAAAAAATCTCCAACACATACTCATTTACTAAAAAGAAAACAATAAATGTTTAGTTGATTGTAGTTTCCATATTAGCATGAAGGGGCACAAGCTGGAGTTAACCAAAGACTCTGAGATGCATTTGGAAATCTTAGGGAAAAATTCAGGTTTGAGTAGAAATGTGCAGTAGGAATTACTGTAGACAATGCGCTACTGTTAAGCTTCTTCGATTTGGGAGAATCTTTGATATATATTTCCTATAATACTAAAATGACGTCTAGATATTTCAGGGAAAAATGGGAACACAACACTGATATTGCTTTCCACGTAAAAAATGTAATGTTCAGAAAACAGAAAATTAGGAAATATAGTTTATTTTTGCAGTTTTGACTGAAATCACACGTTAGGCAGTTAGAAAAGGCTGGTGTGATAAAGGAGGAAAGGGAATTGAAGCTCCCTCCCCCGGGACCCCCTCCCCCCCCAACACACGCAGGGAGTGAAGGAGGGCATCCTCTCCAAGACTCTGGGGTACAGAATCCAGAGTGTAACGTCCAAAGTAGGATGCAGGGACGGGCATGACCGAGATAGGCCAATGGTTACTTATGGACAATCATTTTTGTCTTGGACAAGTGACTTTCTTTACTATGAAAATTGGAGGGAAACACAGCCTCCTGCTGTCTTGAGAGGGCTATGAGCCTACTTGGGGAAATGCTAAATCTGCGGGAATATGGAATGGTGGGCACTCAAGTTCCCCCAGGGCCCAGCTCCAGGGCCCTCTTACTTTATTTACTGTGAGAATGCAACTACCTCTCCTGACTTCAATGTGCGTGTTGTCCCCTGGGTTGTCCAATGCTGTGGTCTTGCCATTCGTTCAACTACTCATTCATTCATTCACTCATTCATTCAACAAACTTCTGTGAGAGCTTATTATGTGCCAGCCACTGTGCCAAGTGATGGGAATACAGAGACAACCTTGCAGCCTCTGTCCTCAAGCACTTGATCGTTCAAAAAGAGACGGACCAGCACAACACAAGTTCTGTGTTACAGGTGGGAGCACAGAGGAAGGCCGACTAACTTGGACTTGGAGGGTTTTGAAAGGGTTCAAAGATGAGGCAACAGTGGACTGAGACCCAGACACAAGGTAGGATTTAGCTAGGGGAGAAGGAGGCAGAGTATGATTCCAGGCTGAAAACTCCTGGACTGTCCTGAGGGGGAGGCCGAGTGCCAGCGCAGGGAGGAGCCGCCAGGGTGGGCCGGTGGGAGTGTGGGCTGGAGGAGGGAGAGAAGGCGGGGAGACGGTGTCTGGAGTTTCGGATGTGGCATGGCCCGGCTTGGCTCAGGGGGAGGTGGAAATCTCTTTCACAGCGAGGGCGTCTGGCTTGTCGCCCGCTCGGCCTGCACTGCCTGAGGAGGACCTGGGCCTCACCCTTCTCCAAAATCACCTTCTGGTGGAGGTATCTGCTGTTCCCCAAGTCACTGAATCTTCTTAAAGGACGAGTGAGTGGCTTAGTTGTCCAAGTTCACTGAGAGGGTCACAAACTGGGTTTTCTACATACTGGTCTACGTCCTCGCTGGAGGGGCTGATCGGAAGCTGGAAGAGCTCCTTCCTCTCCAAAGCCGGAATTTGAGAAGACACGAGGCTATACCTGTAATCAGGCTCCGTGCGCATCAGCAAGAGGGGGCACAGATCAGCTCTGGCTGACAGATGGCGGGGAGGTGCCTGTGCAGCTCTGGGGGCCTCTGGAGACGGCACCCTTGGGGCCGAGGTCATGTCCCTTAACACTGGACATTGGTGGCTTTGTCTTCTCCAGCAGCCACATCTTGGGTGGACATCAGCATGGGTCAGAAGCTGCAACTTTTTTGGGTGTGTGTGTGTTTATTTTTTTGCTGTTTTAGTGAGAATAATTTACATACCATTTGATCTACCCATTTAAAGTGCACAATTCAGTGGGTTTTGATAAATTATATTATTCAGTTTTAAAAATTGTGGTAAAATATATACAACACAAAATTTGCCATTTTAATAATTTTTAAGTGTACAATTCAGTAGCATTAATTACATTCACAATGTTGTACAACCATCACCACATCTATTTCCAAAACTTTTTCATCACCCCAAACAGAAACTCTGCTTAAAAATGGAAACTTCTGCTAAAGTTATTAAGCAATAACTGGCCCTTTCCCTTTTCCCTGAGCTCTGGTAACTTCTAATCTGCTTTCTGTATCTATGAACTTGCCTATTTTAGATATTCCATGTAAGTGAAATAACGTAATATTTGTCCTTTTATATTTGGCTTATTTGACTTAGTATAACATTTTTAAGGTTCATCCATGTTGTAGCGTGTGTCAGAATTTCATTCCTTTTTATGGCTGAGTAATATTCCATCGTATGGATAAACCACATTTTGTTTATCCTTCATCTGTTGATGGACACTGGGTTGTTTCTACCTTTTGGCTATTGTGAAGAATGCTGCTATGATCATGGGTGTATAGGTATCTGTTCAAGACCTTGCTTTCAATTCCCTTGGGTATATTTCTAGGAGTGGAATTGCTGGGCTGTATGGTAATTTATGTTTAGCTTTTTAAGGAACCACCAAACTGTTTTCCATTCCCACCAGCAACATAAGAGAGTTCTAATTTCTCCACATCCTTGCAATACTTATTTTCCGTTTAAAAAAAATTATTATTAAAGCCGTCCCAGTGGCTGTGAAGAGGTATCTCATTGTGGTCTTGATTTACATTTTCCTAATGACTGATGATGTCAAGCATCTTTTCATGTGCTTGTTGGCCATTTGTTTATCTTCTTTGGAGATATTCCATTCAAGTCTTTTGCTCATTTTTAAGTTGAATTGTTTGTCTTTTTGTTGTTAAGTTGTAGGAGTTCTTTATATATTCTGGACATTAAACCATTATCAGATATGTGATTTCAAAATGTTTTCACCAGTTCTGTAGGTTGTCTTTTCACTTTCTTGATAAGATCCTTTGATGGTTACAGCTTTTTCAAAGCAGGTAAAAGGGATTTTCTGCTTTCTTCCCTACCCCGCCTTCGTGCTGCCTCCTTGCTGTATGAAGGCAAACAGTCAAGCAAGCGCTGACAGGGAGGGGACCAGTGGAGACCTTCTCAATCTCGCTTTCTCAAAGAGGCCTTTTCTTTCCCGAGGGTATCACCCTGTAGAATATAAAATTCCTTGTGGTGAATTAATCATTTCCTATTTATGGAGGCTACTTTTCAAAGAAAATATTCCAGTCATCTCCTCACTCCTGGGCGAAGTCCGAAGCCCTGCTGAGTCGTATCTGCATTCGGCGTCACGTGTGCCAGGCTGCCCACATTCCAGGGCAAAGCACCACCCACGCAACCAGAGAAACGCTTCTGTGAAATCCTTCATCTCTCCACTTCCTCGTACTGGGGAAGAGATGCGCGTGAATGTTTCGAATTAAGGCAGGGTGTGGGAACCTAGTCCTGCAGTGAAATGACAGGAACCTCAATGCTGGGGTCATTGCAAAGGGGGCCGTGCATGTTTTCCATCTGAGTCCGGGACTGAACTTGGCGTTCTGCAGAGAGTAGTCAAGTTTCATTAACAGGGTCAGGGCCACTCCAACTCCCCAAGCCCTTTCTCAGCCTGATTCATGCCCACACCTGCTGCCAGCCCTCTCCGTCAGCCGCACCCAGCTCGACAGGTCCAGAGGAAGGCAAGAAAAGATTTGTCCCCTCAGGACTGTGCCAGTGAAACTTAGCCAAAGTTTTGTGTGGTTTTTTTAAAACAGTTTTTTCCTATGGAAAATTCTAAGCACATGCAAAAGAAGAACTCCAGGTACCCATCACCCAGTTTCAACAATTATCAAAGCCTGGCCAATCTTGTTTCAGTTTTACCCCCACTCACTCTCCCCTGCCCGGTACCGTTGTGAAGCAAATCCCAGGCCTCATAGAATTCCATTCATAAAGCTTTCAGATTATATTTCTGAAAGATAAGAACTCATAAATTTAAAGATATAAATCTATTGTCACATGTCAACAATATTAACAGTGATTTCTTATTATCATCTGATATCCAGTCATTGCTCACATTTCTAATTGTCTCATCAATATCTTTTAATTATTCTGCTCTCAGTTTGTTTGAGTCATGGATCCAAGGAAGGTTGACACGTTGCCTTTGGTCAATATGTTTCTGTTAATCTATAGATTCCTCTACCCCCATCTCTCTCTCTTTTTCCCTCTAGAAGCATATTTGTTGAAGAAACTGGGTGTTTGTCCTATAGGGTTTCCCAAAACCTCAATTTTGTTAACTGCACCACAATGGTTAACGTATTTCTCTGTTAAATTGGTGGTTGAATCAGCCAGCTCTTTTGGTAAGTATAAAGATGTCTGGAAGTTCAAACTCTGAGGTGTAGCTACATGGGGTTTTAAATAAACCAAGTCTGGCCCTCCAGAGAGGGCGGCACATAGAGTGTTCTGGAGAAGTGGGCCTCATTGCAGCTGAACTACTGAAGTCGGTCTTCAGGAAATATTTGAGAGTGGTGGTTCTCAGAGAGGAATGTTGGCATCGGGGGTGGGGGAGGTTCAGGTGGGACATTCACTTTGTAGCATTTGAAATTTTTATAATGAGAATATATTTAAGCATTATTTTTGAAACACAAAAATGAGTTTAAAAATAAAGTAGCGGAAAAAATGAAGACAGTGTATCAGACAGCTTGGCAAGTACTAGATACGTGGTTTGGAGACAGAGATGTGAGCATAAGACAGCATAAGAAAAACCAAAGGCCCTAAGCAGAGGAAAGGACCAGAAGCTCTTTCCATTAGCTTCCATTTCTTCCTTGGGCTAGAGGGACAGCAGGGAAGAGGGCCTGGGTAGTCTCTGGTCCTTGAACATAAACCCCCTTCTTCTCAGACCTGTGGGCATACTATTCCCTGAACATGAATTTTAATCCTCTGCCTCATTGTGTTGTGTTTTTTAGGATTCAACCTCTCATCTCACACCAGAGATTGGATGCAATTGTAAGATAAGACACAGAAGTCAGACAGGAATGAAAAATCATCGTCTCTGTTGGAAAGTGCAGTTTGGACCAATAGCCACGGGGCTGTTAAAGTAAATAACCCTTGAAATGGCCAAATTTCCCCACCAACCTCACGTTCATCTCTGAACCTCTGGATGGAGAGAACAGAGCAGGACACCACCAACCTGATCTGAAGATGGAGAACTCAGAAGAGGCAGAGGTTGTCTTGCCCATATTTCCTTATCTCGAATGAACCAATTATACAAATATCCCCATAAAACCCTCATTCTTTGGGGAGAAGAGAGTGAGAGAAGCTGAGAGAGTCTTCCCATATTTTTCTGTCCAGAGGAGTGTGTGGAAATTCCATCCCCTCTAGGAAAACCTAAAGAGTTAGGAGTAAATGATGCCCTCTGGCACAGCCTCTATACTTCATTTGATTAATTCGAAATGCCTTCCCGTCTCCTAGGACTCAAAGGAGAAACAAAGTCTTTTAAATGCCTCATCCCGACGACCACGCCACGTTACCATGTGGTTACCTAGGGCCGACGTGCTAGTGCACAACCTGTGCCATGTTCGGACCCTGCCCTTAGGGTATTGGGATCTGGTGGGGAGAAATAGCAAAGACCTCAAGATGAAGGACTGAATGTATATGACAGCTTGTAGGTGCATTAATAATGATGCACTAAAGAAGAAATAGCAAGCTAGTAGAAAGCCCTGAATTTGGATCTGATCTGATTCAAATGCCTTATTTTCTAAGGCAAGAGACCTTCAAATGAAAGGCCCAGTACTGTCCTGTTGCACATGAACAATGAGACGCTAAATCCACAGCTGTGTAAACATGGATCCCATTGCACACTCCGGGTACCCACCCAAGGTGTAGCTTCTCTGCCTGCTGTAGGGTGAGGGCATGGGGACTGCCAAGCCTGGAACTTAGGGGAGCTCAGAGGACCTGCTGCTGTATAATCTCACTTCGTCAGGACTCCAGGTGCTCAAATTTTTTTTAATTTTATTTTTTATTTTTTAAAGATTTTGTTTTTTTTTCCTTTTTCTCCCCAAAGCCCCCCGGTTCATAGTTGTATATTCTTCGTTGTGGGTCCTTCCAGTTGTGGCATGTGGGACGCTGCCTCAGCGTGGTTTGATGAGCAGTGCCATGTCCGCGTCCAGGATTCGAACCAACGAAACACTGGGCCGCCTGCAGCGGAGTGCGCGAACTTAACCACTCGGCCACGGGGCCAGCCCCAGGTGCTCAACTTTTAAATGGAAATCCAGTCTGGTCACATGGCTGTAGCTGAGAAGCACACCAAGTCTTTCTTTAAATCAGGAGTGAGTGGTGCTCAGTCAGAAATTAGAAATGAAAAATCCCATGCCCTATGATTTTTAAAATTTTTTCAAAGTATTAAAACTATACTTCATAATATTTCAAATATAATTGAAAACAAAACCAAAATATACTTATGTATATCCGCTAATCCATACCCATGTCCATGAACGCTGAATCCATTACAGGCTTGAAGGTGGATCAGATTGAACCTAGCCATTTTTCATCAGTGGATGTTTCTTTATTACCCTGAAAGCCTTTATAAGATCTAGATGTCTACTGAGCTCCACTCCTCTTCTTATCTTCAAAATTCAGTGGACATTTTTATTTACTTAATGAGTTGGCTTTTCAGATCCTTGGGTTTTAGTTTCTCTTTCCAGGCCGTGGCATCTTTCATGTCCTCAGACCACTGGGGCTCTTGAGTTTCCATCTTTAGACCCTTGAGAATTTCTGTGTCCTGAGGTCTGTCCCCTTTTTGTCCCTTAGCCTGCAACTGCATCCCCTTTCTTTGTTTCACTGATGGCCATTGTCAGTTAATTTATTCATGAAAATGAAAAAAATCACAAAAGAAAACATATCAACTAAATCAAGGCAGAGTAGAGAAATAAAGGAGGAGTTAATGGTAATGTTATGGTAATATCATTTTGATTATTCAAAGAACATTATTTTTCCCCAAGGCAATGAACAAAGATTGTTGATTTGTATGAATGGGCAGTACTCTATCGGAATATCATTATTTATTTTAATTTCACGATTGTAACTTCTTAGGTTAAGTCATTTCAAGGCACAAGTACAGAGGAATAGCAATTAGTTAATTGAAATCCATGACTGGTATAAAATTACCAGTTTAAAAATCAGTGAAACATAGAAAGATCTTTCTTATTTATACAAATTAGGACTGAAAGGTTACGTTGTCTTGGCCAAGGACCCAGTTGAAAAAGTAAAGGGTAATTCAACCTCATGTAATTCCCCAGTTCAAGCTGTGAAACACTGCACCTATTTTGTTTTGATATAGAACGGTTAACTGAGGCACAGATGTTTCATAGTCACAGTGTATACAGCAGGCCTGGAAATGTGAGGCTTGTTCAGTATCTCAGAATTAACTTTTCAGTGATAAAAGTCAGAGAAGGAGGGAGAGAAGATGAGAGAGAAGCAGAAGGAGGAGGAGAAGAAAAAGAAAAATCTTTGCCATAAATCTTTCACGGGCAGGCAATTTTTATAAAGCAGAGCTTGGATCAACTCTGGAAAGCCTCCTAAATCCCTGATAAGGTGCCCAGATGTTCTAATGAACTTTCCTGGGGGTTTTGTCATTTCAAGTTTATGTATTTTGCCGGAGGGCCAAAGACTGGGACGTTCCCAGCATCTGCTGTGGAGTCTTTAAAGAAGCCCCTTTCTCACCTCTGGACATTGAGTGCCCGCTGGAGAGGCTGCAAATTGGATCAGCCTGATAGAAACTGTAGTCAGGCCTGGAAGCAATATTCCTGCTCACTTTTCCAGGAACAGTGTTCCAAGAAAGGATTCTTGGGCTCCTTCCACTAGCAGGCGATGGGCATTTGTGCAGACAGAGTGCAGGCTGCCTTCTAAACCCCCCATGCATTTTCAAGTCTGCTCCTTAAAGCTCTGAGCAATGGAAAGTCACTCAAAAACCACTTATCCCTAGTTGGCTGGTTAATGTCCCAGGCTTTTGGGATTTAGAGATGAATAAAGAGGGTCTCTGTCCTGGGGGAGCTGACAGGTGTGTAGAGGGAGATGTATGAAAGCTGACAAAGACAGTGACATGCCAGAAGCACAATTAGGGCATTCTCTTCCTGAGGTTCTGAGATCCACAGCCTGAAGCTCCTATCGGTAGGTTTAATGGCTTCTGGCCCCTGGGATTTCCTTCTCCTTTCTTGTAGGTGCACGGGCTACGAGATCTACTTAATGCATTTCGCTGAAGAAAGATTTGTCATTAGTTATTTGTCCTTGTCTGATTGCTCTAAATTTTGTAAAATCTACAGTTGGGAAGAAGCAAATGACTTAGATAATATACTGAATGTCAGTCATCTGAGCTATGAAGTGATTTTCAAACAGCTAGTTCTTATTTGGGAACGGGTTCAAAGTATACCGAAGAAATTCTATTGTCCTACCCAAAAAGCATCAAGTTTCATCATTGAATTAGAGGTATTTTACTTCAAATGAAGCTATATACTGGTTTAAAAAATTAGATCAGCCTTCATTTAATGTTAACTACAAAAAGATGGATTTGCATCAGAATCTGTCGGTCTTTCTCACTGTTCTTAACGTTATATTGCCTTTACATTCATTTAATGCACTAATAGACTATTAGATCTGGAAGACAGCTTGGTCCCAGGATGGCAAATACTTTTTATTTCAAAAGCTAATATTAGTGGTTGGTAGTGGCTGCCTGGAGCCCTGGGTTGAGAAGGATTCTGAGTTGACGTTGGAGCTCAGTGTCATGATTGATTAATGATGACTGATTAATGATGTCCGCCATGGACATAGAAATGATGAGAGGTGGCAATGTCTCATCTTTGCTAACTTCCTTTTGTTATGGATAAGAAAACATATGCCCAGAATCTATTGACTTACAAAAATTCCCAGTGTGAGATAGTTGCAGAGCTTGGAGTAGAGCTTGTGTTTTCAGCTGGAAGAGGATCTAGCAGCCAGCGTGGATATACACACCAATTAGCCATGGGCTGTGCAAAGGCACACTGTGGGCTCGAGGAGAGGTGTTATAGCTTTAGTTGAGTTTATTATCCACCAGAGGCAATTGTTTAGAGGTGGATGGGGTAAAGGAGAGCCAGACTTGACTGAGGTGTAGAGAATGACTGGGGGGGATGTGCTCTGGCACACAGGAGGGGCAAAAGTATGCCTTGCACGAGTGGCTGGTGATTAGTCACACTTGGTTCCAACCGAGTTCCAAACCTGGCTTATCTTTAACAATCAGTCTACCTCAAGACAAACAATATAGAGGAGAGAAAAACACTTTGGGGTCATTTGAAAATGCCTACATCACAGCTCGAGTGACAAGGGCAGCAATAGAGCAGAGGAGCTGGGTGCCAGGCCCTCTGCTAACCCCTCTCTCCATGGTGCAAAAGGGACCGTTGCTAGACATTCCTTGTCAGGATTTAGAAACTGTTGTTTTGTTCTAGAAGTTCTTTATTCTGTAACTTCTCCAAACCCAGGAGCTTGCCCCTAGACGTCAAGAAGTCTTTAGAATTCCAACATCTGAATTGGGCTGAAGGAATAGCATATTGGGAAGAAGAGAGAATTCCACTGTGGAGATTTCTATGCTGAGCAGCAATATTTGAGGTCTAGGATAAGAAAAAGCTAAACAATTATGTCAGCATGAGAAAAGTAAAGCAAACACCAACAAGCACTTCAGGACCCTACGTCGTCAGTGTGCCATCTACCTGAGCAAGATGCCATTTCTGAATTCCATCCTGAAATCCTAAGAGGAAACGGATCTCGGTTCTTCAGTGAACCACACTCCAGGTGTGGGGTATTTCAGGTATCTACAGCTGCCTGTGTTCTGACAAGATGCGAGCTCCAACTCTCCTCTCTGTTCTGTGGCACGTAGTTCTGGTTTACATCTTAGTTGTCCTTGTCTGCCACCTATCTTATTTGCCCTATAACCCAAACCTTATCTGCCCTTTCAGATTCTGACCTCTCTCTTTTATGGAGGGTTGCCTCAGAATCTCACTTGCTGAAGCTCTCCTTCCAGTTTTTGAACAGCTGCCACATTTACCCTGCACCTATTCCTAGAACCACCGTCACTGGTATAATGCAGCTATTCTGACTACAGTTCTGTGGTGCCATGAGCAGACTTGTCTGAAAGTGCTCATGGGGGTAGACTCTGTGTTCCTGATTGACAAACTCTCTGGTACCAGGGGACCCCTATTTTCCAGCAGGAAGAGCTGCCCTCCATCTGCTTGCCCTAGGACCCGGGATTCCTCCCCTTGTAGGGGAGACTGCCGTTCCCTCCAAGCCGCTACAGTCTCCAGGCTCAGGTGGCTGATATTTTGCAATAGCTGTGTAATCCTGTAAATAGCTGACGTCCCAAACCCAGACTGCCTGGCACCGAGCAGCCTGTTTTTCCCCCCACTGACAGGAATGCTTTGCCGTGATGGACCTATAACAGGGAGACCTGCGTCATGGAGGGCTGCCTCCTCTGGACCCCCACTGCAGGTCCAGCGGTGCCCTGGTTCTGGCCCATGTCTCTGTGAGACGTTGGGAACTTTGGGGACAATATGCTTTCTCTCTTCTTGTTGACCCTTGGCCAAATAATGTTTTCTAGTGAAGTCAATTCCTTAGCTCATATTGTGTAACTTCTGGAATTTCTCCCAAACCTCCGTGCGTGACCAGTGGAGACTCAAACAGGATCTTGAGGAGCATGAAGAAACCCACCTTGCATGACAATGTCTTATCTCCCAGGATGGAGCCTGGGTAGCATCTCTTGCTGAGTGAGGAATCTAGGGAAAAGAGATGTGAAGAGAGCCCAGAAGAGCAGAGTGGCTGTGAGAATACCAGCAATGACCGAATGAAGGGTGGCAGTGGGGGAAGGAACACTTAGATGGCAAAGTCACAAAATAAGCTCAGAACGGAGTCCTAGTCCTGTCCCTGTGTGCACTTAAGCAAAGATACTCAAAGTCTCCAAATCTCATCAATATCACGGAAATATAATGTTTTTCCTACCTATGACTTGAGGTTCTTAGGTCCTCTCAATCTGTCTGCTAAGTGACCCCTTGTCCCTCAACACTCATTTTCCCTTTGGCTTCCATGAACATACCCTCGTTTCATATTGCACACGCTCTGAGGGCTCTTAGTTTTTCCTTCTCCATCTGCTTCTTTTGACCTCTTCTCCTCTTAGTCTGCTCTCCTCCTAAGACGGCCTTGTTTGCCTCACTGTGCCAGGCCAGATCCTCTCCAAGACAGCCACTGCGTGTCATCCACTTTGGGCCAGCCAATACTGTGCCTGGCTCCCAGCTGATATTTACTGAAATTAGTTAAGGAGGAAACAAAGACATGGATTGAAGAGTATGAAGTGCTGTAGTAAAGTAATATTAAGATCTTGTGGGGTCTATGGACGCTCTAGTGACAGAGGAGGGTGAAAGTACAAACGTGTGAATGCTGGGAGCATGATGAGTTTCCGTCAGTGTAGGTGCCGTGGCCCTGAGAACGTGCCTCACAGGCCAGCAGCTCCAGGAGTGTAACGGGCCCGGGCCCAGCTGCTGGCTCTGAAATCCATTGCTGTGCTTCCCCCTTTCCTTTGAGCCCTTGCTTCCATAGGCTGCTCCCAGCCAATGCTTGAATAGGGGGGATACTGAGGCAGGCCTGTTCCTGGGAGACCCAGGACTCCTCTGATGCACAACATTGTCTGGACTTTGTGTGATGGCCTTGTGGAGACGTCATCAGATTGCAGAGTGTTTTGGGATGCTGCCACCGACCTCTGCTCCTTCTTTCCTCAGGGCCCGCCTTGCGTCCCAGTCTAATGGTGCTCCCAGCCTCAGCTGGCTCTTCCCACTCCTACAAGTGTTTCCTCCATAAAGTTCTTGCATGCTTCACCCTGTCTTAGACATAGTTCTCTGAGACCTGGACTAACAACAGGCATTGCATTTGGGTAAGTGTCAGCAGAGGCATTAAGGAAACTTCAAGTGCCACCTCTAAAATTTTGAAAATTTGAACTCTATGACAAATCAACAATATCTGCTGTTTCCTGTTCCTGGGCAGTAACTTAGACCAATAGCCGATGTCTGTAGAGCTACAGGATGAATCAGGTTTGCAAGACAATTAAACATTTCTTAAATGCGCGCAAGAAAAATGTGACAGAAAATAAGTTAAGATATATGAAAAGCATGTCACAAAATTTTCTTTCATCTAGCTCAAGCAACTCTATTTCATAAAAGCATTGCAGGGGTAGTTATTTGGAAATTCTGATGATCAAATGAAGACTGTTGAGAACTCTGTACAGATGCTAAAGCTCAGCCTCCACTAGGCGATCTTGGAACTGTTGTTGATTGAAATAATTCTAAGTTATATGGTGAAATGCTGAGTCTGTTGAGGAGCAGGACTGGACTACTCCAACAGGTGCTAACCATTTGCTCAGTGGGGTGTGGGACGGCTCACAGAAATGGGGGGAGGGGAACTGATCTGGCCACCTGATAGGTGTGATTTTCACAGTATCTCGATGAAGCATTTATTATTATCCCCGTAACACAGATACGAAAACTGAAGCTGAGGGTAGTTAACTTAGGCAGCAGTCAGTGGAATTTGACTCCCTGGTGGTTTCGCCTAGACTTCCCTGCATTCACACCTCTAGGGCCTTTGTCATCTCTCCCACTGACTTGGCGTCCAGTGGTCTGCTGGGTGGTTTGAGAAGGGCAGCTCACTGGGTAAGAAGATGCTAAATTGCCCTGCATTGGAGAGACAGAGTCTGTGTCCTTCTGCTTCTCTGCTCTCAGCGCCCAGCCCCTGCCGGCACGGCTGAGATCCTCCATAAGGTTGCGGAGTTGAAATGAATTGAGTGGCAGTTTAATGCAGGACAGTCTCTCCAGTGTTTAGAAACCATGTTTGCTTGTTTGTTTTTTCTTTGGCTTGGTTTTCCTTTAAGTTTTGAGCTTGTGGGTCCCTGAGGTTTTCAAAGGCTAGATTCGTTCAGCAACTACACGACTGCCACGCTCTGGAATCGTCTCACTTCCAAAAGCAGGCACGCTTACCAAACCGTATGTCCTGTTCTTTACCCTAGAAAATACAGGCAGTCAGCAAAGCAGGTTGTCAGTCCTTGTGCTCTGAATTACAGCCAACCGACCCGAAGGAATCCTGACAGTCCTAAATATGGGACAACTTATTTTCTTGATGAGGTATGTGAATACGTCTTTTGAGCTACTTGACCCTTTTGTCCATGCCTTAAGAAAGGTTGTTTTAAAAACGTTTAAAAAGCATATTTTTTCTTAATACACAAGAGATATGTTCATTGTAGAAACATAAGATATACAAATAAGGAAAACAAAGAGAATGTAAAAGCTCCCAAGATTCCACCATCCAGAGGTCACCATTATTTACACTCGAGTAGACACCTCTAGCCCTCTGATATGTCTGTTCCCAGCGTGCCAGCAACCTTTCTGCTGGTACCATGGAACTGACATTCCTCCTTATAATACATTGGTGTTGGAGGTGGGTAATTTGTGATTTTAAGACACTCACAGCAAGAATTGGTTAATATCTGTTTTTCTACTTGTTAGAATACATGGTGATAAATTCTTCACGTCTTTAATCGGGGCATTCTGTATTTTGATACAGTTATTTTAAAATTTTTTATCGGTTTGTACATGCTACTCTGTAATATATATATATTTTACTTAAAATCATGTTGTGAACATTTTTCTATGTTAATACACGTTAACCTACACCACCATTTGAAATGGCAGAATGTCACCCACATTCTGCGCGGGCTATTTATTTAACCAGTCACCTGTTAGCGGATCTTTAGTCTTTGCAATTATGAGCAGTGCTTCTAGGAAAATCATTTTACTAAATCTTTAGTTTTTTTCCCCTAAGATATACTCCTCAAAGCAGGATTTCTGAGTCAAAGGGTATGCACATTTCTAAGGTTTAAAAAACTTTTGCCAAATAGCCTTACAGAAAAGTTGTTCTTACAACTTTGATAGCAAATATTTTATTTTTGTATTTTCAGTTTTATATTTATTTTATTTTTAAAATTAGGAATGTTGTTATTCCTTGTTACTTTTTCCATGGTCGGTTTGCTAGAAAATGAACCTGCTCTTCTTCAGAGGGAATTTCTGGGTCTTTGATGTCTCTGGCTGGAAATGCCGGTTTTAAAATACAGGTTTTATTATTATTCAAGGATGGTGGGGACAATAGATCAGAAGACAACTGCCATTGAAAAGATAGGTTGTTACACACAGTTCCTAAGAGGAGGGGTCACACCGGGAGGTGCAGGGCCACCAGGGCCAGTCAGAGGGGGCTGTGGCAAGAGCCTTCATCCTGCTTTCTGGCTGAAGGAAGGGGTGAGGCAGGGTGAGCAGGCTCAGGATTGGCCAGGATGAAAAGTTTCAGAGGGCTCTGGGGCGGAGGGGCTGTCCTTAGTTGTCTGATACCTGGCTGTGGGGTGGTAGGCAGGGGATAGTGGCCCGGAGTGTGAGCGCCGTGCGTGGAGGAGGTGGTGGGAGTGTGGGCTCCGGATTGGTTGGTTTGCATATTCAAGGCTTACTTGCAGGTGGGTCCTTTACTATCTCTAGGAACTGGCTAACTTTGGGAGGGGCAGTCCCTCCAAGGTCAGCAAGGACCCAAGATGCCAAAGTATCGGAACACAGACAATAAATGGCACGGTTAATACAGTCTGTCACTGGCTCACAGGTGCTGTGTGTTGAGAGACTGCCTGAGTGTGTAGAAGGATTTATGGTCAAGCGGGATGGCTCAGGCTGGAACGCCTCCTTACTGTACAGGGAGAGCGAGAGCAGCCGTCACTGCTGCAGGCCCAGCTTGGATGATGAACGACAACTCCTTGTAGGGACCCCCCACGCAGTGCTGTATACCTAGGTGGCATCCCCACTGCTTATCACAGACATCTTTACTGACAGTAAGATGGAGCCTCTGAATACATTGCTTAAAATGTGGGCAATGCTTTTGAACTCCTAACTAGTATTTACTTTAGGAATGCTCCAAATCTCTTAAAACAGGAGAGTGAAGTCTTGCTATTTAGAGTTCACTTTTTATCACTACATATTCTATTTTTGAAACATTTCTTATCCATTTTATTTAGCCAAGGCTCTTTGCCAAGGAGTGTCCATTCACCCCACTGCTATGTGAGACCATGCTTGCTGTGAGCTCAGTTTCTTCGATTCCTCTCCTGCCGTCACCCCCTCCCTCTGAAAAACACAGTTAATTGATGGTGAATTGGGCCGTGAAGCCCATTATTGGAAGTGATGGAATACAGAAGGATTTATCGGTTGGATTTTTTTTCTTCTTCAAGAATTACAAGCTAACCCCAAATTATAGCAAGAATTCTTAAGGTTCAATAATTAAAAGCAAACGGCAGCCCCCCTCGGAAAGAAAAAGCGTGGTCTGGAAGATATCTTTCAAATTGAAGCAGATTGTGTAACTCCCAAATATTATGGATACAAATTAGCTATATTTGATCACTGGGTCTCATTTACCCTAATTGTCTTCATTTCTGTGGTTTTCTCATACATTTTGTTTAGAGCACACTTGGTTTAGCAGCTCAATGCTGGAGTCTGTGGCAGTGGGGAGAACAGGCCTCAAATTATGAGAGAGAGAGAGAGAGGCCTTTGTCAGGAGATATGTGTTTTTCCTCAAAGACATGGAAGTCTTATAAATTCAGACCAAAGATATGTTAAAACCAAGGAATTTTGTTCTGTGAAATGTTTTGCTTGTCTCTTGGAATGATTGATGTGAACCTGAGAAGAAGCTGAAATTTGAGCAGCCAGGAATTAGGACCTTATCTAAAACGGAGGCAAAAACTCCAGACCACTACAGTTGAGAAACGAGGTTAGAAATCTCCTGAGAAGCAGCTTTCCCACAAGATGTCTGATGCTTCTTGGTTCTGAATGGATGAGAAATGCGGTAAGAATGTACCATTGCTTTTAGTATCTTTTGTCCCTTTCTCTGGTTTTGGGTGAAAGTAGGACACCAAAGATGCAAACAACCAAATAAACAAGTGTCCTCAGGGGACCGCTGTGGGTCTCGGGCCATGCTGGTTTGGATTGCGGGAAATGTCAAAGGCCAGTTCTCTTCTCCAGGCTTTTTTTCTGTTCCCAGAACTTCTGCCTGCAGTGGATGTGGCACTTGTTATTGCCGTGGATGGCTTGGCAAGCTCTCCCCTCTGGAGACCTGAATTCAAATTCTGGCTCGGTTCAAAAGGGGGAAAAATGCTGGTGGTCTCTACCCGGACTCTTGAGGGCTTCTGTCCACATAACCCTTCTACCCTGCTGCCCCCGCTCTGTTGAGCTGGTGTTGGTCCCTAGGAAAGTCCCGGTGCAGAAATGGAAGAGGTGCTGTGTGGGAGATGCTGGCAGGAAGCCTGCTTTCATCACATTTGCCTGTAGCCTGAAATTAGTCCTTTGTGTGTCATGAGCATTGTGTTCCAGCGTCCTCTTCACCAGGTCTTGACCATACACACTGTTGGCAGGAATAAATGCCGTGATATAGATGAGCTGCATCTGTATTGCCACATCTGTACACCGGAGAGGAAACAGAGAAATTTATGTGCCTAGGAGTGAGTGTGGGTGTTTATAAATGTGTGTGTGTGTGATGGAATTATGGTGATCTTAGGAGAATTTTTGGCTTCATAATGGGTCACAAATAGCTGGTATCTCTGACAAGCTAAGAATCATTGCATCAATCTTCCTATGACAAATCAGTTTTTCTCCAAAATGTTCTATTCCTGGGGAATGCATTTCATTTCTTTGTCTTTAGACCAATGATACAGTAAACACAGCCCTTAGTGCATCGAGCGTCGGGGCCAAACCTCAGCCCAGGGCCCAGACCAGACTCCTGTTCTGGCCACGCTGGATGCAATGGATCTCCCTTGGAAGAGGCAGCTTACCCTCCTGAGGGGGCTTCCCTGGGGGTAGCTGAGGCGGTGGGGCCAGCTTACTCTGTTTTTTTCTCTTGGATGCAAAGTTCGTTTTTTTCCTCTCTCTCCAAAAGAAAACTCCAATATTATAGATGCAAGGAAAAGTTTTTAATTATTTGGTTTTTTCTATCCATATAGGTCAGCTGGATCTCACAAGCTTTCCAGATTGGCTTTTGAGACAGATTTTGTTGATTCTGAGATTTATCCTGTTGTCTACTCCAGGAGAGAAAGAGGTGAGGGGAGAGTTTGGCTGGGCGGAAGGAGGTAAGGATTGCTAAAACTGGTTCAGAAAATGTCCACTCAAGCGTTTGGTTCTCCCATGGCCACTGGGGACAGAGAATTCTATAAAGATCATGAGGTTTCCCAAAGATTTCCTTCTGTTTCTGTGAGGAATTTGTTTAAGATCAGACATAATTTAATAATACTTTGTTTAAGATGACAATATATGACTCTGTAGTTATCACTATGCCTTCTATCTTTTAATTTTTATTTCTATTGGCTAGAAAACCGCTCAACTTCCTCCACTGATCACAATTTATTATTAGTTATTTGGTGTATGAGAATAATCTTTGTTAAAAATAAATTATGTTTGAATTTATTTTATAGCTCAGTATCCAGCAACAAAAATCAATATCTATATCTGTCTGTCTACTTATCTATCCATCTCTCCAACACTTGTTCAGTTTCATTATTTTAGGCTGATGATACTCCTTTATTTAGTTCTTGCTTGTCTCCAACTTGTGGTAACATAATCTTTCATAAAACATATCTTAACAAGTTTGTAGTTTACAGTGTATAGATTTAGAGTCTCACAAAACCAATGATTTATTTAAGTTCATTAGTTTTTATTCTAGATGTGTTTCTGCCACTAAGAAGCTTATTAAATCAATAACCATAATTGGAGCTGTTCATTCATTTTCGATGAAGCCACAGACCCAGCATATGTGAGTGCAGGTAGCATATATGCCTTTCTGCATCACCACTCAGAGGTGAATGTCTGCTTGAAGTAGAGGAAAGTTGTATCAAAATTACATTTACTTTCGTGAATTTGACTTTATGAGTTCAGCATAAAGAAAAAAAAATATTAAACACTGGTCAGTTACACCCACTCATGTACTCTGTACCCCGGAGTGAACCCAGGCGGGTGGACCTGGATGCCCCGTGCCCTCGGTTGTGTAAGACTACGTGTGCCCCTCATGGTATAAACATCCCACGACCTGAGTGTGATTCTAGGACTTAAAGAGAAATGGCCTCTAAACCTACATCAACAATTTCATTTGGCGGCCAACCCAAGAAATAGCCAGGCTTCCAACAGTGAAGGAAATCCCAGAATGTCCCATGTGGGGCTTTCTGAGGATTGTTCAAGGTGACTCCCTCTTTCTCTCTTATGTACTGATTTTAGAAGCTAACAGTAGGGGAGATGAAACTCCACTACAAAATTACTGACAGATGGATGGTATTTTCAGCATCATTTGAATTTCCTGGTTAGTTTCTTTCTCACGTCTACTTCTGTGATGTTTCTGTGATCCTTCTCTGAACTTCAGCCTACACTCAGCATGTGCCCATCGCTGGCTGAGAAATCCCAAGGTGAAGAGATCAGCACGTTAAAAAGTCAGAACAAAAGCCAGCAGAGTTTATCAGTCTTCGTGTGGCTCAAGGTAGCACTTTAGCCAAAGCTGTTTTTGAAACAGAAAATAATTCAGTTCTGTTACATGTGCAATTCTCACAGAAACTTCTGCCTCAAAGGCCCCCTTTTCAAGAGTTTCTAAGGAGCAGCCACATTCTACTCCAACATTAGGCCTAACCCAACCACCACTTTTTAGTTTCTGATATTAAAAGAACCATTTGATAAACATACACACTGCCCTGAATTGAGCTGGGCTGTGAATTTTATCATTAGCTATAGCTCTTATGTCATAGAGCTAATTGCCTTCAGAATTTCTTCAGCTTCTTCAGTCACCCACTAAATGTTAAAAATAGATCATTCAAAATTATAGGGTGAATTTGGGCAACCCTGAGTATACAAGATAATGCATTTCTTTTGGGCTGAATGATCTGAGTTGACTTTTTATGGAATTAGAATGTAAGTGATAGATTGAGACTCTCTAACTTTCTCTTTTTCGGTTATTGTTCAATGATCATCTGAAATCTAAAGTGCATTTGCACCATGGTTAATCAGAAGATTCACACGAATGTCATAGGCCATGCCAATTCTGGTGTACAAGGTCATGCTGATGGGGAGATAAGAGGTGGAGTGGTGGCAGCGGTGAGGTCCTCACGTTGGCCAGACCCCTCCCCAGCTCTCCAGATGTTTTCCAGCTGTTACCTTGGGCTGGCCTATTCCTTCTCAGCACCCCTGGGAACACCACTTTAGGGAAAAGGACCATCTTCCCCCACTTCCCATCCCCAGACTGCACAACTGCAGCGTGAGGCCACACTGCACACACTCCGACAAAAAGGAGAAACATAGAGGAAATACGTGACAGACGTATACTGTGCATCGGAGATTAAAGCCAAAAGTCTTACGTAATTTCTCTCTGTGTGTGTCTGTGTATCTTCGTGGAAGCTCTATTCTCCTGGAAGTTGTGTGCTCTGGGCTGTCTAGAGCTAGGCTATTGGCGAGCATTGATTAGCTCCTAAAATACATGGAACCCCAGTTTCTTCCTGGTTATGAGTAGGCCCATTTCCCCCCTTTTCAGACACTCCCCCACTCCAGGTTTATAAGCTAGTTCGCTGTGATGTAAAACCTTGGCCAACATCACCAGAAGCTGTCCTCTGAGCCTCCTCCTCTAATTCTTCTGTCTCCTAAGTTATGACCAAAGAGCTACACATATCATAAGGGTCAAGAGCCTTTTCTTTACTCCCAGCTCACATTCTTGTTCCAATCAAGGCTCATTATACACATCTGGGTTCCCTCCACAATAGTGAGAATTATGATCCTGAACATCTATGTGGGAGGAAAATTCATACTTAACCTTAAGGTTGAGGGGAAAATACCATGTAAGAGCTATACTGGGTTGAAAAATGTTCCCCCAAAACTCATGCCACTTGGAACCTGTGACTTTGACGTTATTTGGAAATAGAGTCTTTGCAGATGTAATCAAGTTAGGATGAGGTCATACTGGAGTAGGCTGAGTCCTAAATCCAATATGACTGGTGTCCTTATAAAATGGGGAAATGTGGACACAGATATACACAGGCAGAAGGCCAAGGAGGTGAAGGGAGAGACAGGAGTGATGCATCTACAAGCCAAGGAGTGCTAAGGATTGCCGGCAACCACCAGAAGCGGGGCATGGAACAGACGTTCCCTGAGAGCCTGCAGAATCCTGCTGACACCTGCGTTTCTCACTTCCAGCCTGCAGAAGTGGGAGAGAATGAATTAATGTTATTTCAGGGCACTCAGTTTGAGGTAATTTGTTGTGGCAGCCCTAGGAAACTAACACAGGAAGTTAGAATTGTGAATATATCCTTAATAACACTTGTTAAATTGTCTACACTATAAAATGAAAAAATAGAGATAAAACACCAGTTAGAGAGATTATCAGTATCATTTAATGTATCTTCAATTGGTAGTCATGGAAACTTTATGATTGTTTTCCATTTATCGTTCCTTGCTGGATAGAGACTTTTCAGGATTTTCCTTTTCATCCATTCAATAAGATGCCTGCGCCTTTATTTTCCTTTGTGTGAGACAATGCAGAGTAATAGGCATTTTCCTCTGGGTCTACTTGATATGGAGAAGCCCTCCTAACTCCCCCACCCAGCACACAAAGCTGTCCAGGTGAGGGGCAGGCAGTTTGAAGGCCTGATCCACTCCGCCCCTGCGTCTTCAATCCATCCGGGTCCGCTCGGCGGAAATCTACAGCACAGCTTTGCTGTGGGCTTTGTCGCCCCTTCTCTTGTCAAACCTCAGTCTCCTCTTTTTCTGTCTGCCCTGAACAGCTGTGATTAGGAGGATACGTGGGGTAGAAGGGGCAGCAAGAAGCTACTACAAAACACAGCACCCAGACGCTGAACACGAAACATGTGATATGTTCAACAAAAGATTTGTGTAAGTTATGTTCAAGCAGCACTATTTTTAACAGCACCCAAAGTGGAAACAACCCAAATGTTCTTCTAGAAGAGAATGGGTAAATACATTGTGCTGTGTTCATAAAATGGAAAACTATACAACAATGAGAATGAACATAGGCAACAACAAAGGTAATCTCCCAAACATAATGTAAAGCACAAAAAAGCTAGACACGAAAAAGTACATTCCACACCATTCTATTTATATAACGTTTAAAAATAGGAAAAATGGAGCTACTGTGTTAAAAGTAAGTGTAAAGGCTACCATTGGAAGCAAAGTGACAGGGAGCATGAGGAAGTGTGGGGCGTGATGGTGATGTCTGTTTGTTGGTCTGGGTACTGTTGATAGAGGTGTGTTCCCTTTTTGAAGATTCAGCAAGGGGTTCACTTGCGAGTGGTGCATATTCAACACTATTCATATTGGACTCATCATGTGCCAGGCGTCCTTCTTCCAATCCTCCAGTCAGGAGGCCAGCAGTGTACAGCAGTAGAGTGTAGACAACCGAGAACAATGAAATATACTGCCAAAAACTTTGACCAGGGCCTCCAGGAAAACTCCTCAGGTCTATACACTGCTGATAGACCGCACTGGAGGGCCGCACAGGTCCTCTCATCTGTAGCTGTAAACAGCTTCTGGAAAATCTGCTATACAGTGGTGGCTACATTCTGTGTTTGACCATAGCTTCCCTTTAGACCCCATATCAAGTCAGGTCTCCAAAGGAAATATACGGTGTCTTCAAATTATGATATTTTAAGGAGGATTTGATGAGGGGATTCTTTACAGAGTTGAAACCAGCATACAGGGAAATGACAAATAATAGTAATAGCTCCTTAGCATGAAGGGGCGAAGGCGGCTAGCGGTTACGGAGTCCTGTGGCGAGGGCCACCTTGAGAAGAGCTGTAGCCTTGGTTCAAGGGACATAGCTAGTCAGAGGCAACTCCTCAGGAAGGTTGCCGGGGGAACAAATTCTCTGACTTCACTCACCACTGACAAATTCTCCTGGAAGTCAGAGGACGGGGCGGCCGGTGCACTGGTGAGGTCTATACAGGCCAGTTTCCCAAGCCCATGGCAGCATGGAGACGGATGCAGAGTGGATCTGGAGGGACACACAGAGAGCACGTGGGCGGGCTCTGAGCATGCTGCAATTAAGATCATGGACGGAGAGCAGCTGGCAGCTGGTGGCCAGGCCCTCCACACGCTCACTGTGGAAGCCTGTAGCTTTGATTGGCGAACAAAACAGGTTTGTGTTTGCTTAATTCATTAGCTTTAAATATCATCTCAGCAATGTTTTGATTACTGATATGGTTAAAAAAGGATGCTTAGGTAAGTTAAGAAATGGGATGAATTCCTTGCACAGGATTACTCTGGAAGAAAAACACAGTGATAAGATTTTTTTTTTTCTTTTTTGAAACCTCTTGTCTTGAAGTTGTTAAATGCAAGTATAACAAAATCTAAACCTGCAAGGTAGAAGTAGTTGAGTGAGCTGGGGGTGGGTGAAGAGATGACTCCTGAAATCCAGGACAGGCACTGGAAACAGCAGAAGGAATGACAGGAGCCCGGGATGCTAGGATCTGCCGCCCCACTGAAACCTGCACGCTGCTTTCTCTCAGATGTGGCCCAGTCCGCCCACAGCTCCAGAATCCCAGCGCACGTCGGAGGATGGTCACTGATTTGTTTTCACTTGTCTTAGGCTTGATAATGCAGAAGAGACAGGGAGAGCACTTCTACGGCCACGGTTTATGTACATTTAAAATGTGAATTATTTGTTGGAGTATGACATATTCTTAGAAATGTGCCTGCGCAAGTGAATAGCTCAATGCATTGTCACGCTGTGGACGCTGCCTGCACAGACATCAGGCTTGTGCACCCTGGGCCGAGGAGTCAGGCCGAGTGACGTGTGAGGTGGGATATGACAGCTGCCATGTGGGTGAGTGGGCCAAAGATCAGACCAGTCTTCTTGTTTCTGGTGTACTCGGGGAATGATGGATTTTCCTGAGGAGAAAAATTATCAGAGAAAAATGCTTGCTTAGAGTTCTGGAAAGGAAAGAAAAACAAGATAGTTAAGTGGGACGGAATGAATTGAAGATTATACAGGAAGTGTTATGCTGTGTTTTATAGAAATGGTGGCATATCAGTCATTTGTGTCCAACTTCCCTTACTTATCTGGAAGAAGCGAGAACCATTAAGAACGTCACCAGTAAATGTCGTTAATTCCAATGCATGGCTTGCTTGAGAGCAGAAATGTTAACATTTGAGGTGATTTCAGTGTAAAAAGAAGATGTGTTTATAGAAACTTAATTGAAATCTTTGGGCTCACAATGAGCTTAATAAAAATGTCCAGCTCCATTTCTGCTACTTTGTTTCTCACCTGAAATTCAGCAGAATGAGTCAGAAGAAAAGCTTTCTAATGTGTATCACCACTCCATCAAACTCACTGTCGAGGTGGGCCGGGGAATTAACGATACTGACCAGACTTTACAAGGATTGGATTCTTTTGGTCCATTAATAATATTTAGGGTGTGTAGTAACCGCAAGTGAAGTCATGGTGGCAAGGCTTCTAATAATGAGATTTCGAGTCTTGGGGATTTTTCTACTTTCTGGTTATGTTTTCTGTATAGAATTACATACGTGGCCAGCAAATGCATAATGGTTTGGATGTAATGATGGCGTAGTCTGACTTCCTAGCGGGCCCTCACTTTCTGAAAACCAGATTCATCCAAAGACTGAAAAACCAAATAAATATTCTTTCCACTGATTACTGCATTCCAGTTGTCATCTGGCTTGTAATGACTGTTTTTCAGTGTTTGGTGATGGCCCGAGCCTAGAATAAATCTTGCCCCAATCCTCCATGTCAGCACAGGCATTACAGACCATAAACCATCGTCTGCCTCGTCTGTCAGTTGCTGCCCCGTTCTGAACACTAGCTAATGTGAGCCTGCCTCGCTGGCCCCAGCAGTCCCCCAACACACTTTTTATGGTTGCTTTTCCCTAAGCCAGATGAAACTGATTATAAACTACAAGGACTCTTTTGATATCACCTATTAATAGCCACTATTTTTTAGATGAGGGCAGGGAGGTGGCAGGGAGAGTTGGCATGGGATGGGTGAGAAGTGGGCACTGCCTCCTGACCTCCCAGCATGATGCCTGAGGTCGCAGCATCAGAAGTCGGTTCCCCTCCGCAGTCCTGGGACACCCGTGCGCCCGCCTGGCCTGTGTCTCCCACACTGCTGCCACGCCGCTGTCTACCCTTTCGCTGGGAAAGAATGTTCGACATTCAAGCTATTCCAAGCAGCATCCTTGATGTCTCATTTCATGGGTCCATTTCACACCGCAGTGATCGCTAGCTGTTAACTTTTCATACCTTGGCTGTTTGTCTTGGCAGCTCCCCCTGTTTTGCTAACTGGACAGAATCAGGCAACGGCAGCCTGCCCGGCACTCATGGGAAAGGGCGCCATCTATCATTCCTCTGCCAGCCAGTGGGACACGCAGCTAAGGCTCCCGGGCAGGGTGAGAAGGCCAGTGTCCCCCATCTGTCTCTTTCTCCCTCTCTGAGCTGTGAGGAAAATGCTGAAGCAAAGATTTTACTCACAACATTTTGAACGAACTCTGAAGCAAAATATCTGAAGAGAGCTGGTCGGGTTGAGTCAGCAGTGAACAATGGGCTCAGGGTCGGAGGCCCAGTGCTGATACCTGCCATGCTGGCCCTCCCTTCCACGAGGAAGGAAGTCCTTTCACACTGTTCATAACATGAAAAGTGCCTGTGTGGGAGGTGGCGTGTTTTCCACTTAGTGCTCACTCAAGGGGTTCAGGAGTATTAGCCAAGGCAAACTTTTTTCATAATTTCACATCTTGAGGCTCATCAAAATTGACAAACACTATTTGAGGCCAAAAGGAAGAAAAATGAGCTCCGAGAAGTACAGCTTTAACATGGAATGTTCCCTGCGTTAGGGATAAAGTTGACTATCAGATTGTAGAGTTTGAAAAACAGAATATAGAGTACAGAAAACTGGTTATGCATTTGGATAATGAGTCAGACAGGATAAATGTCAGACATGATTCCCCACTATTGGCTTCTGCTGAGGGAAGCAGGAATGATAAACCCGCTTCACCCCAGATTGACTGCCATATTTCTCTGTCATGGTCTGTGCCTCTCACTAACCTTCAAGAAACGTTTGCCAATGGCTCCCAGTTTGGTTTCTTCATCAACTTTTACTTGAAGTTTCCATGTTTGACCACATGTTCACTTAAAAATCATCCAGGGTACAAGATCCAACACCCATTTATGATAAAAACCCTCAGTAAAATGGGTATAGAAGGAAAGTACCTCAACATAATAAAGGCCATATATGATAGACCCACAGCCAACATCATACTCAATGGACAAAAGCTGAAAGCCATCCCTCTGAGGACAGGAACAAGACAAGGGTGCCCACTTTCACCACTCCTATTCAACATAGTACTGGAGGTGCTGGCCAGAGCAATTCGGCAGGAAAAAAAAATAAAAGGAATCCAAATAGGTAACGAAGAAGTAAAACTCGCGTTGTTTGCAGACGACATGATCTTATACATAGAAAACCCCAAAGAATCCACAGAAAAACTATTAGAAATAATCAACAACTACAGCAAAGTAGCAGGGTATAAAATTAATGTGCATAAATCAGTAGCATTTCTATACACTAACAATAAACTAACAGAAAAAGAACTCAAGAACTCTATCCCATTCACAATCGCAACGAAAAGAATAAAATACCTTGGGATAAACTTAACCAAGGAAGTGAAGGATCTATACAATGAAAACTACAAGACTTTCTTGAAAGAAATTGACGATGACATAAAGAGATGGAAAGACATTCCTTGCACATGGATTGGAAGAATAAACATAGTTAAAATGTCCATACTACCCAAAGCAATATACAGATTCAATGCTATCCCAATCAGAATCCCAAGAACATTCTTCACAGAAATTCAACAAACAATCCTAAAATTCATATGGGGGAACAAAAGACCACGAATTGCTAAAGCAATCTTGAGCAAGAAAAACAAAGCCGGCGGAATCACAATCCCTGATTTCAAAACATACTACAAAGCTACAGTGATCAAAACAGCATGGTACTGGTACAAAAACAGGTGCACAGATCAATGGAACAGAATTGAAAGCCCAGAGATAAAACCACACATCTATGGACAGCTAATCTTCGACAAAGGAGCAGAGGGCCTACAATGGAGAAAAGAAAGTCTCTTCAACAAATGGTGCTGGGAAAACTGGACAGCCACATGCAAAAGATTGAAAATCGACCATTCTTTTTCACCACACACCAAAATAAACTCAAAATGGATCAAAGACCTAAAGATTAGGCCTGAGACAATAAGTCTTTTGGAAGAGAATATAGGCAGTGCACTCTTTGACATCAGTTTCAAAAGAATCTTTTCGGACACTGTAACTCCTCAGTTGAGGGAAACAATAGAAAGAATAAACAAATGGGACTTCATCAGACTAAAGAGCTTCTTCAAGGCAAGGGAAAACAGAATTGAAACAAAAAAACAGCTCACTAATTGGGAAAAAATATTTACAAGCCACTTATCCGACAAAGGGTTAATCTCCATAATATACAAAGAACTCACACTGCTTAACAACAAAAAAACAAACAACCCGATCAAAAAATGGGCAGAGGACATGAACAGACATTTCTCAAAAGAAGATATGAATATGGCCAATAGACACATGAAAAGATGTTCATCATCGCTAATCATCAGGGAAATGCAAATCAAAACTACACTAAGATATCACCTTACCCCCGTTAGATTGGCAAAAACATCCAAAACCAAGAACGACAAATGTTGGAGAGGTTGTGGAGAAAGAGGAACCCTCATACACTGTTGGTGGGAATGCAAACTGGTACAGCCACTATGGAAAACAGTATGGAGATTTCTCAAAAAGTTAAAAATAGAAATACCCTATGACCCAGCCATCCCATTACTGGGTATCTATCCTAAGAACCTGATATCAGATATCTCAAGAGTCCGTTGCACCCCTATGTTCATCGCAGCATTATTTACAATAGCCAAGACGTGGAACCAGCCTACATGCCCAGAAACTGATGATTGGATAAAGAAGATGTGGTATATATACACAATGGAATACTACTCAGCCATAAAAAAAGACGAAATTGGCCCATTCACAACAATGTGGATGGACCTCGAGGGCATTATGTTAAGCGAAATAAGTCAGTCAGAGAAAGACGAACTCTATATGACTCCACTCATAGGTGGAAATTAGTATATTGAGAAGGAGATCTGATCGGTGGTTACCAGGGAAAAGGGGGGGTGGGGGGAGGGCACGGAGGGGGAAGTGGTGTACCCACAACATGACTAACAAAAATGTACAACTGAAATTTCACAAGCTTGTAATCCATCATAACATTAATAAAAAAAAAAAAAAAAATCATCCAGGGTAAGAAAGAGCCTTTGGACGACCTCAAGAGAATCTAACCGAGGTGATATTCCTTGAAGACTGCATGCTGTGACTGCTCTTGTCTCTGTTATGTCTAGATGGTACTGGGAAGAGCCCAACTTGACCTTGGCCCAAGCAGGATTCAGAATCAACCTAGAGTGACAACTGAGACAGGCTGGAGTGGAAGAGGAAGAGAGGATGAAGAATGACGTGGTAGCTGAGAGCAATTGTCTCTGAGGCCTGGGCTGGGAGGAGCACCTCAGGCCTTCACATTATAGAGTGGTTAGAGACTTCAACCCAAAGAGTTACCTCCTTGGAAGAAATTACCAGGAATTTTAACAAGTGAAAACCGAAAGATAAGGAAATCAGTGTTCTGGAAAGCTTGTCTTAATGAGGAAAAATTAATTTTGTAAAAAAAGTCACACAGAAGTGACAATTTACCTTTTCCCCAGGTGTAGTCACTTTCTGGCAATGTTCTGGGCTTCCCTTCAGCGTGGCCCTCTCTAGCCTTTCCTCATTTTCTCCCTCATCCAATCATGTTGGAGCCGTTTCTCGCTGGCTCAGAGTCATTTGCAAAACAGACTATCAGCTTTGCTCTGCCATTGCCCGGTTGTGCAACCTTGGGAAAGTTATTTAGCCCCCTTGAGCCTCAGCTGATTCATCTATGAATGGGGAGAATATTCATTACCTCTTGGAATTCTTATGATAAATACATGTGATAATATCTAGATAAAATGTATGCATTTAAATTTTCCATTTTGCATCAGACTCTCATTTTTCACTCAGGGAAACAGGAAAGTGCTGAACCAGAAAGACCATTTTGTTCCTCCCTGCCTCTTATGTGAAAAACTCTTCATTTCTAGGGGCAAACACTCCACATTTTCCCAAGTAGCGCGTCTTGGTATCTTATAGCACGGCCTGCCAAAAGCGCTAACCTATTTGTTGGATGTGAGCAATGGCGATTATCGCCTCCTGAAGAGCATAACTGTATGCAGTTCTAAGCCTGGGACTGGAGCAGAGGAAACTTACACTTTGACATGAGGGGACAGGGAGAGTTCAGAAGCAGGGAGCATGCTTCCCAGGCTCTGGAAGGACGCCACATGGAAGAAGGACCAGCCCTAGAACACAATGAACCCAGTGGGAGGGTCACTAGTGCTCAGAGCCCCAACCCAGAAGTGTCACTGTCTCTTCACCTGCCTGGGACGCAGGCCTGGTTCCATGTCTGAATCATCCGAGACATCCATTTGAGGCCATTCTCACACTGTTTCGATCTGTGCTGCCTCATCTTCCCTCTCAGCAGCATCAATTAAGGATGGCGCATTGGCTTTCTAGCCCAAGAATTGCCAATTTCCTGCTCTTGTCACTTTCCCACTTGCAATGCTCTCTCACTCTCATATTATTAAAACATTGTTTCTCCAGGCCAAGCTATAGATAAACTGTTAAATTGGAGCTGTTATGTGTCGCTGAGAGCACCGCAGAAGAACCAGGACACGAAGAATAGAGCGATGGCCTAGAAACAGAACTGTGGCCCGAGGAGGGAGTCTGTCCCGTAGCTGCTGAGTCCTGCACTGCCGGAGCTCTGGGGACTCCTCTCCTTATGAGCAGAGCAGCAGTGCACCCAGGGCAAGGGCTTCTGGAGGGGCAGTGCTGCGGGGCAGCACAGGAAACAAGTCCGTCGGGAGCCTTAGGGTCGCCTTGGGAAAAGACTCTGTGTGAGGGTTGAACCTCTCGTGAAAAGGACATCTGCTGGTAAGACGGAGCTAAGTTACGCACAGATATAAAAAGATAGAAACCATCCCCAGGGCTGTGCTAAGCGTCTTGCACTTGTCAGCCATTGAATGTCGACGGCAGTCCCAGGAGACAGACAGTTTCGCATTTGAAGACACCAACGCACACAGATGAAGCAACTTGCCCAAGGGTGCCGCCCTGGTTAGGGGAGACCCAGGATCCAATTCCAGTCCAAGCTCTACACTAGGGAGCTGGAAATGGTTTTTACGTTTTTAAATGGTTAACAAAATTAAGAGAAGAAGAATATTTCACGATGCATGAAAATTACGTGCAATTCAATTTTCAGTGTCCACAAATAGTTTTATCAGAACACAGCCACACTCACTGGTTTACAAACACCCATGGCTGCCTTCACACTACAACAGAGCTCAGTAGTTGTGACAGAGACAACCTGGCCTACGAAGCCTAGAATATTTACTATCTGGCCCTTTACAGAAAAAGTTCACTAAACCCTGCTCTAAACCAGTGGTTCTCCAATGTCAGCACACATCAGAATTGCCTGGAGGGCTTGCGACAGTGCAGAGTGCCGGGCCCCACCCGGAGTTTCTGATTCGCTTGGTCTGGGGCTAGCTGGAGAATCTGCGTTTCTAATGATTTTCCAGGTGATGCTGATGCTGCTGGTTGGGGGAGCCCCTTGAGAGCCACCGCTCTCAACCACCATGCTATGCTGCCTGCTTCCAGGGTTGCTGGATGACATGAGAAAGAAGCCTGTAAGTCCTTAGCGTCACCCAGTCTACAGCCACCTTTAAGAAAGTGTCCGCACTGACCTTTTCCCAGTTGAGTGACTGTGACTTGGGCAGCAAGGTTATCAGAGATGCGGAACCAGAGCTGTCTTCAGAGTAAACTACTGTTCACACTCCTTATAATCAGAAGGCCGTGCGCAAGGGGTGAGGGTGGAGACACACCATGCCCGCTGATGCCTAACGGTGCAACCAGATCTCTCTCTTTAGTAAGTATAAGTCCCAGGAGAACAATGGGAGAGGCGAGTTTGCTGCCTGTAGCAATGCTACATGGCTCTTCTGCCAGTTTATGAAGTTTGGACAGGGCGCTGAATCAGCATAGTGCTGCTGGACCATTGACTTCCGGCTGCATGTTTGCGTGCTCTTTGTGATAACTGCTCACCATCACGAGTTAGTTATTCATATCATTTGTGTTGTGATCTTGAGGAGTCTAACCGGCAGGACCAGAACTTCCGGAGAATGGCCCAGCGTTGCAGTTTGGCATCCCTGGAGGCAGACCCTGGGATTAGTGTGCTGGAAGCTTACTGGACATCCTCTCAAGAGTAGCCCCTCTATGACAGGGAGGGGCATGGGATTGAGTAGAGAGGGGAGTCTGGCTCTTACAGATATCTCAGAAGCCTCAGCCTGCCCCTTGGTGACTGTGAGGCTGGATGGCTCTTCCAGGTTGTCCTGAACAAGGCAAGGCTGGGCCTTTATGCCCCTGTCCCCTTGCTAGCTTGTCATCGGCCATCGGTGCAGGCCGCACCACTACATCCTTATACCTCTGTGTTCTGTGGAGGTCCACGACCACATGGTCCATGTGTCCTCTCTTTAGCCAGAGAGATGCCAGTCTTTCTGTGGTAGAGGCCTTGGTGGAGAATCACCTCGCCATCACTGTGATTGTCCCCTAGGTAATGGGAGGTGAGGGGGACCCCGGGGCCCTCAGACCTTCTTCAACAAAGAGATCTGATGTCCAGGGAGGGAATGCAGTGAGTATCTGTGTTCAAGGAGTTTTAAAGGAAAATCTGCTCTACCCCTTCTGAGGGGCTGTGGAGAAAAGGGGGATGCCAGATCTCTATCTGTGAGCTGCTGGGTGTTAGCGCTGGGCTTGGGCTGGCTGGCATTCTGGAAAGTGCCTTTCTATGTGAAATGAGAGAGTGTATCTTTAAGAGCTGCAACTTTGGGGCTCAAATATAGAATACTTTTGGTGGTGAGCAAAACTTAGGAAGGGGCTTGTACTCCCTGGAAGACCCCTGTGGCCTGAGCCACGCCCTCACCGCCCAGTCAGGTTGTGCAGGACCAACTTCAACAGCCCCACCATGTGGCCGTGGAGACAACTGCAGGGTGATGGACTGAGTTTCTGCCCAGCTGCCCTTGCATGAGGACTCAGGTCAGCCTCCACCTTGGACCCAGGAAATCTTCAGGGTTCATGGACAATTCTGGGAAAGGGGTTTGCAAGAGAATGACATAAGAATTTCATGTTTTGATCCATTATGTGAGAAAATCAATGAGATTTGACTAGATCTGTGCCCAGTTTACGGTTCATGTCAGTTTAAGTATGTTTGAAATACTGATATGACCATCAGGGTTTTTTCTGGTTTCTGAAATGCCACAATCAAAGCAATGGCTCAATTAGCATTTAATTCACAGCTCCTACACCAAAGTCTGTGACAAAATCTTTACTTTATCTGTGGGAAAAACAATTATGAGGTGAATATCCATAAAGTTAAATTTATAAAATTTCAAGTACTGCTTTTCATTCTGATAATATATTATTCTATCTTTTCACACATTTTTGGTATAACGTTTTCTTCCTGTTATGAAATGTTTGTGATTTTAGATGGTGGGATTTAGAAAAATGTTTTTACTTGGCAAAATAAAGATTTGGCAACCCAATATCAATCTCTCAAAGTGTTTGTAAATTTTATTTATCTGTGAAATCTAAGGAGTCTGTTGATCTGATGACCTTTACCTCTCTAAATGTAATCCAAATTAAAGTTTATAAAGTGCTGTACAGTTTACATAACATTTCTGGAACTAGTGTCTTTAAAGCATTAAGTTAAAGAGGTGGAACCTAATGGCAACTATATAATAATTTTATTCTTTTTCACAACTGCCCTTGCAAACCAGCTCTGTTGGCTTCTCCTTTACGCTGGATAAAATCTGGGGTAAATCCTGTGATCCTTCTAATCATACCACGTTAGAAAAAACTCTCCTCTGGTCACTTCCAGTCATCAAACAGTGTAATTTCAATAATTAAAAGATCTACTTCAACACAAAAATAATAGCTCTAAATTTCTGGGTATGGGGAGAGAAAATGCCACAGCCCTCTGAAAGCTCTGTCCAGTTGAATTCTTCTCCTCTTTTCTTCAGTGTTAACCATTTTACACCCTTTGAGATGCTGTTGGATTGAAAGTTGCAGAGCCTGCCTTGGCCGCCATCCCCGCAGGTGCTGCCCAGGTGTCCAGGGATCCTGCCTGCAGACATGGACACAGTGGCCACTGTGGTTTTGTCCTCACCCTTCAGTTTGTCTTTTGCTCCTTTCTGGAGTTCTGCGGTTGTGTGTGTGCTTCTTCTTCTGGGTTATTTTTTTCTTCATCCGTCAAACAAGGAGGTGTAAGTTTACAAGATCACACAGTGAGCAAAGTGTCACTCAAGCTCTTGCCTCTACCGTTCACAGCATCACAGGGTCACTGCATTTAGAGCCACAATAGCCCCTAGAAGTTTTAGGCTAATCCCTCAATTTATAGACAACTAACCTGAAACCCATGGAGTTTAGGTGGAATGACGGGAGCCGAGAATCTCTTCTCAAATGACTGTGGAAAGAAGCTTTTATTCCACGTGTGCTGGTGCAGACCAAGACTGAAAGAGGCCTGATGCTCCCACAATTTGAGAGTCCTCTTTCAAAAAGAACAAACACAAAATTACATGTAAAACTGTATCATTTAGAAAGATAAAAGAAATCACAACGGTTTACAAATTTTCAAAATTAAGTACCACAAAGAGCATAAAATCAAGGAAAATAACATCTTTATTACTTAACTGTCCAAGCTCCCTCTGTAACTCTTATTTCCTCGTATTGTTGGCTACATGCTCTTTGATGGCCTTCTCCTGTGACACTAATTTTGTAATATCTTTTCTATAGAGAGACTAGTGAGATAACTCAGTTGTTCCTCTGGCACAATCGGTCAAAATTTGTTTCCTATGAATAGTTTAGAAAAATTTGTTTCAGTTTTGCAACCCACTAATATAATATCATGTAAATTTTAGTGGTGGTGTCAGATTTTGGATAACTTGTACAACTTTCTTTCATATGTAAGCTGTAAGGTTTGGAAAACCTTTCCACAGACTGGCTTCTGACTCCATATTTTTCAAACTTTGTCCCTCTTCCCCGTCCATGTACATCCAGGGCCGAGCACTGTAGGACACGTGGACCATGAGACCCTGACCCTGTGCCTGCAGGTCCCTACGCTGATGGGTGAGCAGAACGGGCTCCACGAACATTCCTAGAAGCCACGTCTGCACCAGGAGGGCAGCAATGACCTAATGGCATCTGGACGTGATGGTGAACCTCCTTCACCCACTTTGATTTGAGGCCCCGAAGGGCTTTGTCCTAGGCACACATGCGCATACACGCTCACCCCCTTGGCAGGACTCCAGGGCTGTCCCTGAAGCCATGAGGCAGTCAGTGGCATCACTCAGCCTCTCAGCTCTTCTCTCAGGAACAGGCAAATGCCTCCAGAAAAAAGGGGCCTCAAAGGCTGGGCTCCATTCCCTCTTCCGGATCCTGGCCTAGGCCTTCTTCAGGCTCTTGTTAGCACCCGGGCCACAGATTATTTCAACAATTTTGGGTTACAGTATCTAGCATACAATGAAAAATAACCAGGCTTCTTAGGAGACAGGACGGCATGTACAAACATCAGCTGAAACAGCTAACAATAGTAACAGAACCACAGAGATGCCAGATAGCGGAATTACAAATTTTAATAGAAAAGGAAAACAAAATTTAATAGAAATAGAAAAAGAGAAAGCGATTAGAAAATTTAATGGAAATACACACTTTAATATAACCCTTCTTATTATGTTCAAGACGATGAAAGACAATATTAAGAATTTTGGCAGAAAACTGACTATGCCACAAAGACCAAAAAAAATTCCAGAACTGAAAAATCCAATAACCAAAATTAAGAAATCATGGGTGGATTTACTAGTAGATTAGTCACAACCGAGGAGAGATTTAGTAAGCTGGAAGTTAGGTCAGAAGAAGATATTCAGAGTAAAGCATGGTAAGACAAAGAATGGAAAAATATAAGAGAGTTGATAAGAGGCAGAAGATATAGTAATAAGGTTTAACATCAGCAGAATAGGAGAGGAAAAAAGAAATTTTAGAAGTGATATGGTTGAGAACTTTCCAAACAAATTACAAATCTAAGCAATCTGAAACACACCGTGAGCCTCAGAAAACTAAGAAAATAGTGTTTATTATTTGTAAACTTCCTGACACACCTCTAAAACGCTTTTCCCCTTCCTGTTTGGCTGTACTTTCTTTGATCCACTCTTCCTAAGACCATAGTTTTGTAGTATCATTTTCTACAGAAAAATAGAAAGATAATCCACACTTTCTTCTAGAACTGTTGATTAAATTTTAATTTTTATTGTTGAAGATTTAGAAAAATTTCTTTTACCTTTCAACTCATTATTGGTCATATTAAATAACGTTCAGGATTTTTGTTAAAATTTGGGAAAAATTTTATCATATATGAACTGTAAGATTTCAAATCTTCTTTTATAGTGAGTAATCATAAATACTCTTTTAAAACTGAATTGATGATATGTATTAAGCAGTTCCTCACTGGTTAGTGAGAGCAACGTGTGAGTTTTATGCTATCCTCAATGATGTAACTATTTTGTCTCAAATTAAGAAGCATTTAAGTCTTTTCCCAATGTGTTCATACGATTCTTGCATCTTCATTGATTGGATTGTCCTGTAATCCAATCCTATTCATGATTTTTACTCAGAATTTATCTCTTCCTTTGGATAAATTACTGTTTTTGGAATGATACGAACTTCTTTTAGTTAAAATTCAGTTCTCTGTATTGGAATAATTGTTATTAATTCCATTGCATGTCCTTTCCCTTTTGTTCATATTTTATTGAATTCAATGTGAATTTTTTCTTATTCTTTAATAAATTTAAATTTGCTATAAGAAGATACCCTTCATACACTTCCAACTCAATGCTCTGTATTTTCTTATTTGTTTTATTAAAATGTTTCATCTCTCTAAATGCTGTAACAGTTTTATCATTTTATCAAATATCCTTCTCCCATCAAAGAAAATGAAAAAAGGGAAAGCATGGTGAACTTTTGTTTTGATAGGTTTGGTGATCCTGTGTGTGAAATTTTACATAGTGATGACTGGAGGAATTTTCCACAGACTGGCTTCTGGATCTATACCTCCCCAAATTTGTTTCTCCTCCACTCCCCACAGCTGGCTGACATAGGTCCTGCATCTTCAAGTCTTAATGCTGGATGAGTAGACCCAGTGTGCAACGGAGACATTCCTGGAAGCCATCCCACGTCGGGATAATTAGCAATAACTTAACAGTACAGACGGTGCCTGCAATCATGTAAATTTATCCCAAATCCAAACTAATCATATCTCAATCTCAACCATCCCTTAGCTGGATCCCAAGTGGCCTGTAGCCACTTCAGCTCACCCTACAGAGGGGAAAGCGTGATTCCCAGGAGATAAGAATGGAAAAAAGATATTAATTCATTGCCGTTAAAGTATCTTACTTTTGCAAAAATGAACATATGAGCATGTTGCTAGGGACCCACTCAGGGAACACATACTTGTGTGAGGTGTCCACCCAGGTCCTTGGAAGGGGCCTATGCCATGAAGGGCCCGAAAGCTTGAGCTTTCTTAGTTTTATAGTAAATCTGCCTTTGACATTGATTTATTCCTTCGTTTTTTATGTTAATTAAAAACATCTTACTATGTGCTAGACATGGGGAAGTATCAAGAGAAATAGTATTGTGAATAATGCCAATTCTCTCTTCCCTCCTCTGCCTTCTTAACTGCCCTTCCCCACTTTTCAAAAGGCACACTTGTTATTCCTATTGTTAGGATGTATAAAGTACTTGGGGGCAGCAAAGCAACAATTCAGGACATTTGTGTTGAGAAAGTAAATGACCCTAATGATGGTAACAAGTCAGATTATTTCTAATTTTTTGCTTTCGATAAAGTTAAAGGAAGACCTAATTAAATTATCAGCTGATGGATCATTAAAAAGAATTTTAATTATCAATCATTATGTGATTTTTGGCGTATCAGAAGAAGTTCAAACAATTCAGTGACCTTGCCTCAATGGATCCTTCACTTACCACTTACTTATTTATGTGAATAGGGTTTCCTTATTACAGTATGAAACCAAAATTAGTAAAAGAATTATTGCTGAGCTGTTTCTTATTCTAGCAATAAGAAGTTTTCATCCATGGATACATAAATCCAATTAAAAACTAGACACACACACACATTTTTGAAGAGTTTGAAATGGGCACATTCATCTAGTCTCATTGCTCGTGGGTTTGCTTCATCTCCTAGGGCTGCAGTCTGATTCTCTCTTGGTGAACTCAAGGCCCAGCTCTTTAACATGCTTTCCTATCTCTGAATCTTTTCATCTGCTTCCACCAAGTACTGGAGACTTCCAGATGTTAATTGAAACGGCCATGTAGGCACTAAGTTCAGGTGGAGCATGCTGATTATAATCTGGTTGGCTAAAAAACTTGTTGGCAGTTTTTCCCTTAACTCCCTCATGCCAATGGAAAATAAGCCCACTGCCAAATCCCCTTCAATAAGAGAGCACTAATGAACTTCCAGCAACCACACCATTGAGCTCAGATCTCTTAGTTGGAACCAAAGTTTGTTAGCTTTGATTTCTAGCCAATTTTCATGCACACACACACACACACACACGCACACATACACAGTACCATCTTTACTTCTCTGCTACTCACCTTCTCACCAACCACCTAGAGATCTTTTACCCAATCCTAGAAAAAGTCAAGGTTCTAGTATATTCCCTCAGTCTTCTGATAATGGAGAAGCAGATTTAATATTCAAAACAAAGCTGTAATTTATGTGAAGCTTTAAGAACAAGAATTTGCCACTGTGTATACCTCAATATGCAAAATCTGGGCACAGCTAAGGGAATGGGGTGTCTGCTCACGCTCTGGGCAATGGTGTGCTGGTAAATGTTTAACTACCTGCTCTCTAGGCATAAAAAGCCCTGGTCTGTAGCATTTGTCTGTTTCAGAGGTGTAAATTCTTCCTCCGTGGCTGATTTCAAGCAACCAACATAAGGGCACTCAACGCAGAGTTGTGAAGAAAAGCACATAACGAATTGTCTCTTAGAAGCTGGTGGAGCCAGCTCCAGCACACCACTGGCTCTGGGTCTGCAATGGCTCTAAGTCCCAGTCGACTAGACAGAAGAGTTAACAAAGTTTGGGAAGTAATTGGGATCAGACTTGGAGGTGGAGTGACGAGGACCTGAAAGTCATCTTCACATTCAGATTTCCCCAAAATTATCTTTGGCAAAGGAAGAGGATGGGCTGGCAGCATCAGAGACACACCAGAATGACGAATCTCCTGATCAAGCCATAGCCATGCAGCGTCTCCTCACGTGGCATTCTTCAGTAAAGAGCCACCTAAAAAAGCTGACTTGTGCCCTTTAGGGATGTATGAATCTCTGGCAGTGGCTTACCTTTTAGAGTTTGAGACCCAAGATTCTTCATACAGCAGTAAAGTGGATTTGTGAAATTTTAGAATTGGAAAAGACCTCATAGATTATCTAATCTAGTTGCTTTCAACTTTATCAGACCCAAGACCCCCTCTTTTCCCCAACTTTATGGGGGTATAATGGAAGTACACGAAACGGTACATATTTTAGGTATACAATTTGATCAGTTTTCTATATGTACATACCTGTGACGCCATCACCACCATCATCTTTTTTTAAAAATAAATTATACGGTAACATCCCATGGAAGAAATTCACAGGTAATATAACTCACCCCCAAATGTATTTTAAAAATCAATATAATGATCATTTACTAGATGCTCAGGTAGTTCTGCATCAGGAAACAGAACGCGGGAGTCATATAGGTGTATTTATAGAGAGAATCATCAGGAATGCCACAGCGTAAATGCAAACAAATGCAAATGTCAAACACAGTGGGCAGCTTTGTGATCTGATTTTCCAAAGTAGGGCACCAGTCTCATCACAGTTCCAAAGAATCAAAGAATCAAAAGGTCCCCAGATTTACGCGATAGCTGAATATTCAGCCTGTGTAAAAATAATTCGTGTTTATACGTAGAATGCAGGGACATTCTAGGTATATGTAATGTTATCACAGCTGTGCAACAGAACATTCTTCAGTCTTTTGGAACGTGAGATGATTTTCTGGAACAGCCCTGTGCATCGCAGGATGCCTAACATCCCTACCCTTACCCAGGGAATGCTTGAGAGCTCCCCGCCAATTCTTGCGACAGTCCCCAAATGCTCCTACTGCTCCTGCTGAGAGTCCTGCTATCACCTAAAACGTATTTTGCAGAAACAGTTCTTATGCTCTGGATGTATTAGTTAAGTTGCTTTCAGTCATAAATAACTTAAAGCCCCAGCTCAAACTGGCTTGAACAACTGAATAATTTATTATCTCACAGAACAGCAGTTCAGCAACATCACAGGGGACCCACGTTTTCCCGCCTGCCCATCCTGCCACCCTCTGACCCGCTGCAGGATGGCTGCATGGTCCAGGCATCTGTCCAGACCTAGGTACCACACGAGGAGAAGAGAATGACTCAAAGATAGCCCCTGTGAGGGCTTCTTTCATTTACCAGCCCCTTGTGTGGGAGTGTGGGGTGAATGGGGCAATGGTGATTGGTTAAGATGAATCAGGGTCTACCCTGAGGCAGGAGGTGTCACTGTGGGAGAGGCAGATGCCTGACTAAAATTGGGCAGGAAAAGGGGGGATTTAGGGTGTAGGTTGGGCAATCCACAGTGTCTGGTAGATTGAGGCTGGTAGAACGTGGACTACGTGACAGCTCATGGGGCAGGGATAGGAAACGGAGGTGAAGGAGAGTGCAGAGCCTAGAATCCTGAGATCTCTGTACGTTTTTATGTTTCTGTGATGGTGACAGAAGAGGCTAGTGCAAAGGGAAGAAACCAGGGCTCCAATGGCCCTGACACATTGCAGCCCCTCCTCCTCAGTGGTCAGATGAGGATGCTGGGTCTCGCTGGTGTCTCACAGATCCATGGCACTGCACACTGTGTTTCCTGGCTGCCTTCCCCTGGGCAGGGGGTGTCTTGAGTTGTTTTAGGTCCAGGACTTACTGTGATCATCACATACTAAGGCCTTGATGATATTTAAGAACCAACTGAAAGGTGGCTTTGTCTGTTTGGTCTTGCCATCTTCCATTTGGGCTGCTTATGGGCCCATGGCCTGAACTGCCAACCACATCTGACCCTACATCCACCCCACTCTTGACACCAGGGTCACTATAACTGCTATTGGGAAAGGTTGCAGGGAAATTGTTACTTTAAGAACTGACTGAGAATTCCCCTCTTAGAGAGGACTGACTTTGCTTAGGAATATATCTAAATGGGCATGTTCAGTTACAGAGATGAGGGCATGGCCAATAAGGAGCAGGAAATGACAAGAGATGGAGAAAGTTCATGATATTAGAAAAGAACAGGAATGTTGCGGGTGGAGAGCAACAAAAACAACAATACACAAGGGTGAGAAGAGGAAATGCTGGAAGAGAGTATTTCCACCATGCTGGGAGACCAGAGATGATAGGGGAAAAGTCAGCTGGTGAGAACTTCACTGGAGCAGGTGTGGAAGAGGGGATGCCTAACCCTTCGCCTGAACTGGTCTGCTGTGCTGTGCTCTGTGCACCCCATCCTTATCTCCTTTAATTTTGAGTAAAATTCTCCTCTATATCTATACCCACCAACTTGTGTGAGTGGGGTTTGGTGAAATCCAGGAAAGGAACTGTGTCCGGTTTGGGTTGACAGAGGGCAGAGAGAAGGAGACAGTCCCTGGAGGTGAGCTGTGAATGAGATCGAGAGGTCAGCAGGACAGGACATTGGAATAAGAGGTGACCATGGGAATGTTACCCCCATGGAGTTTGCATAAATCTTGGTTGGGGCCCTGGACTTCCCACAGGATGTGGGAAAGAGGCTTGGCCAATTCTGTTTGAATCCTAGAGGACCTGGTGAGCCCAGCTGACTCCTAAGTTACACAATCTCCACCCTTTGCTCTTCTGGCCAAAAGTTGACACAAGGGATAAAGAAACCCAGGCTCTTGATGCACCAAAGTTTACTGTCACTATAGATGCACACGCTGTATATGTACGTGATAGGCTCCTGGCAGCTCTATTCACATTTACCCGTGTATTCCTCCTATCCCTAGTATTTATAATACTAGAGACTGCTGGGCACCAGGAACACGAAGATGCATGGCATCTAGTCTCCTCCTTCGATTGCTCATATTGGACCAGCATTCCTCTACCCTTCTCAGGCCTTTCCCTGAGTGCCTTTGTTATAAACAGTCTGCTATTCTGTCACCTTGTGTCTGGTGGGGCTGACCTGGCCTCGGGAGTTTGGAAGCTTATTTAGAGGAAGGGACCTTTTGGCTCTTAACAGAGCCAAAGAATGAGTTGGCATTAGCCAGGTAAAGAAAGGAGAAGCGTGGACACTTGTTTGATGAGTAACAAGCATTCTAAAAGTCCCCTCAGCTCTGCCTGTCTCCACTTCTGCTGTGACTACATCAGAGTTGAGATGTCCCGTAAACTAGAATAATCTGCAAAATGACGTGGATACCAGGTCTTTATGGTTTCAGCTCCTTACAGGGACCCATTTGCATGCAGGCATACACACATAAATTCACAAAGCATTCTTTTCGCATCCTCCTAGGGATAGGAAATTCTTTGCGTGTGTGTGTGTGTGTTGTGCATGTGTGTATGTGTGTGTGAGACCCTTATCCCGCTTCCCTGCTCTACAAACAGCAAGCACAGGGTAGAGAGGGTGAATAGAAGGTGCTCTGATAATTACATGTGTGGGAGATTTTGACTGCTTATGAAACGGCTGTCTGAATAGTGACATGGGTACAGGAGGGGTTAAGAATGCATGCTCTGAAGCCATGCCGCCTATGTTTGAAGTCTGGCTCTGTCAAGCCCAAGCTATGCAGGCCACCTCACCTCTCTGTAACTCCAGTTTTCTGTTTCCAGCAGTACTCATCTATCTGATCATATCCATCACATAGGATGGGCATGAGGATGAAATGAGTTCATGCAGGTGAAGCAGGTTACAGCAGTGCTCACTAAAGATCAGTAATTGTCACTATTCTCACCCAGGGAAGTGGTATGTCAAATTGTCTCCTCTGGGTTCCCCACTTACAGAGGAGCCAGTGGCATTGAGCGTCTGCCTCTGGATCAAAGAGCAAAGCCCTCTTCTTCTGCTACTCTCCTATCCACTACCTAAATGCTGGGCGGTTTCTTGTGTAGGAGGATGAATCAAGGGTTGCCCAGGACAACTCAAAATGTCCCTGAGAAACTGCAGGCTAACAGGGTCTGCAGGGTGCCTTTCGCTGCATGTATCACAGCAAGCATTGAGTAACGAGACGAAGATCTGGGTTGTAATCCTCATCTGTCAGGGCCTCAGGTTTTTCATCTCTCAAACAGGTATAATTTGCCCTGCTCTTGTTATTTGTGCAAATCAGATGGGAATGTATAAACAAAATTGTCTGTAAGTGCGATCTGTTCCATGGGTAAAAAGGATACCTGCGTTCACATTCTTACTGGGCGCTGTTCTGTTAGGAAGCAATCATTTCTTCAAAAATTTCTCGGGCCACGTGAATGAAAAGTGGTTGATAGAATTCCTCTGTGACTGCCAAGCGTTTGGGGATGAAAGGTGGTTTATAAATGTAATATACGACTGTTGTTGTCTGTGGTGATTGACAGTCTTAAGCTGCCACAATTCAAAAGCAGGACAGCTAGCTCTGGGCGTGCCATTAAGAGTTTTGGAGCCAAGGGAAAATGAAAAGCATTGCCTTTCACTGGTGTAATTTTCTTTCCCAACGGCCCCAAGACAACTCCTGTTGGGGTGATTGAAAGGGGCATTTAAAGAAGGCATCACCCAGGTCTAGTTTCTCTATAAAACGTCCCTGGTGTAAAGTTAGCCGTATGTCTTTCAAACCAGCCACTTTGAATGACTCTGTCATTAGGAAAGAATTTAGTGGCTTTACATTTAATATAAGCTAATGGTTTCTGGAGGATTTTGAGCAACAAATAATAAGTTTAAGCAGCCTCCTGAGAAGTTTGAATGACGTACAAGTGCTAAAGCACCTGAAAGCCCTATGTCTACCATCTCCAAGAGCAAAGCGTCTATTATTCAGCTGAGTTACTTACATTTGTCTGAAAAACGCTAGCTCTATTCCTTCATATATGTACTTATTCTCCTATTTCTCTCACCTCCGTGGGTGATTATTCTTACTTCACAGCGTCCACTGTAGTTGTGTGAGTGTGTCTATGTGTAGGAACAAGATAGAGATAAACCCACAGAGAGGTTGATTTTCATGGGTGCATATACGGTAGACAAACACATGGTGTCAAACCAGAACACGGCTGCGCAGTGAAATGCGGCAGAGATACTGTGGTGGGGATCTGAAAGACTGATATGCAAAACTTTTTCTGATACTGAAGTGTTTTGAGTTCTATACCAATGGCATAAGGACTAACCATAATCTGACAACTCTGATAATGCAGGCCTTTCTTTCTTTCTTTCTTTCTTTCTTTCTTTCTTTCTCTCTCTCTCTCTCTTTCTCTCTTTCTCTCTCTCTCTCTTTCTCTCTCTCTCCCCTCTCTCTCTCTCTTCTCTCTCTCTCTCTTTCTCTCTTTCCTTTCTTTCTTTCCTTGTTTCTTTCCTTCTTTCCTTGCGGTAAAATGCATATAAAATGTACTGTTTCAACCATTTTTAAGTGTACAGTTGAGTAGCATGAAGTACATTCACGTTGTTGTTCTGCCATCTTCAGAACTTTTTCATCTTTCCAAACTGAAATTCTGCACCCATTAAACAGCTTTCATTTTTATTGAAAACAGTTAGAGCGTTGAGCTGACAGATCATAGCAACGTGTTGCAATACGGGGACAGTCCTCTTGGAGGAATGCGGTTCTGGGCCATTTCTCCATGGGAAGGTCAGCTATCAAAGCAGACTATTTGGGGGCCCAGGCAGGAGATAAGATAATAGGAGCTTAGATCAGTGTTGCCGCATCGAGAGGACTTGTATTATCTATGTCCTCTTTGATTCTGCAATTTCTGCAGTCACCATGTGAATGAGGACACCTCAGTGACCCTAGTGGTGCTGGCAACTTCCTTTCCTTTCTTCCAAGCTGACCCACTTCTCAATCCCTCTTGGGACTGTAGGATTATACCAACATCATTCTCATTTATGGTTCAAGGCTGGTACTTTAAAAAAGTCATCTAAAAATTTGGCTATTGCCAAATTGCCCCAAAGAAATTATCTTTGAGCAAAGGGAAAAGTATCTGTCACTCCTCGCATGATGGGTTTTCTCCAAAGTAAACAGCAGTGCCCTTCCAAAAGTAACCAATCTGCCCATTGGGTCATACATATTTACATTTGGTCAGAGCCATCAAGAGCCAGGATTTAATCCAGCAACATTGTAGAGAGGGCATTTCATGGAAGAGGGCTTTTATTCTGCCGTCTGGAAAAAGCTTCCAGGAGAAAGGATGGAGCCCCGCTGAGAGGAGAGAGGAAACAAGTGACTGAGCCCATGGCAAGGATGATGCAAGGAGGGCCATACCATTGTCTTTGGCTCCATCACTTCACCCTGCTGTAGGCTGGGCGCTGGGCAGTTTCTGAGGGCAGCCCCCAGCTGCTGTGGGCCTGCTGGCACTGCTAGGGAGGAGGAGGGTGTGCAGCAAGGGTGGATTATTTCAGGGGAGTTAAAAACATTTAGAAATTATTTTCTGAAACATAACTCTAATGTTTCATGTTTTTATGATCCGGAATTGCCTTGGGAGTCTTTTAGGGTTAGTGAACTCCCTAAGGGCGTTTAGCAGCTCTGTGTGGAGAAATTGCGGTTTGCAGTCAGAATGCTTACACATCAGCAGTGCCCACCATGGGCTGCTGCCCTCCCACCACCACCAGCATGGTGAAACAGTTCTCTCCGAGGAGTGAACGCTCACACGGGTAGAAGAGGCTTTGGGAAGAAAAGAAGGACAAAGGAAAAAGGCACTAGAATTAAAGGAAAGCCTGTTATATTCCAGCCACTTTGCTCTATTGTTAAGGTCTTAAGAGGTTAGCTTACTATAAGGAAAACATGGTTCTGAGAGGTTAGATAACTTGTTCAGGGACACGTGGCTTACCAGTGTGTCTAAGCACCTATCTCCTTGACTCCACAGACCACATTCTTTCAATCACATGGTGTTGCAAAGACAGTTCAGGCCCTCTGACTACTTCCATCTAGAAGGAGCATGTATTAGTCAGGGTTCTCCAGAGAAACAGAACCAATAGGATATATATACATAGATATCTATCTACCTCTATCTATTCTTTTACCTACCTACCTATCTATCATCATCTATCCATCTATCTATGAGATAAAGATTACTATAAGGAATTGACTCACGACATTATGGAGGCTGATGGGCCCAGAGCTGCAGCTGACAAGCTGGGTACCCGGGAGAGCTGATGGGGTAAATCTGTTCAAGTCCAAGACTGAAGGCAGGAAAAGACCAATGTCCCAGCTCGAAGAGAGTCAGGCGGAGAGAGGGAATTCTCCCTTATTCAGAATTTTGTTCTATTCAGGTCTTCAAAAGATTGAAAGCGGCCCATCCACACTAGGGAGGGCAATCTGCCTTCCTCAGCCCACTGATTCTAATGTTAATCTCATCCAGAAACATCCTCACAGTTACACTCAGCGTAATGTTTAATCAAATATTTGGGCACTCAGTGGCCCTGGTAAGTTGACACATAAATCACAGAGTACTAATTATAAAAGAATTTTAGATGGATCATTTCAAGAATAAATAGACTTAATGTCTAAAGTTACAGGAAAGGTTTCTTTTGAAAGTTTTAGTAATAATAATATTTTCCTTCCATATAGTAATAAAATGGTATAAATTTAAAACAGTTTGTATAGATATGTAGTTTTTAAAAACTATCCTTCAGGACCTACAACTAAACATGTAACTATGTACTGGGGTGCTTTGGGGAGAAGAAAAAGAAGCTATCCTTTGAAGTCAGGTACTATATTCCCATTTTACAGAAGAAGACACTGATGGTCCAAAGACACTGAGTGACTTCAATAAGGTCATAAACGAGGAAAGAGGAAGGACCAGATCTTCGGAGAGTGACATTCTTTCTGTAACAACCACTGCATTTGAGTAGAGCAGGATAATGAATTTTAAATTCAGGTTGATCAAAAAAGTAATTATCAGTAGTTAAATTATAGTCTTGTTTGTTTGTCTAAAAACCTTTTATTTTAATTTAAAATTATTACTTGGTAAAAGATTTCAAAATGCCAAACTCTTTCCAGAATAAAGTCTGTTTGAGTCAGATGCTGTGAATAATTTTTGCAATGTTAAATACATTATAACACATGAATTTAAGCTACTGACCACCAGGGATGGGGAGAATGGTTAAGAAAGTTGGAAAAGTTAGGCAAGAGCCTAGAAAACTGTCATTTTATTGGAAAAAGAAAATTACTAGGTTCTGTGCTATCCAATGAATACTGTATTCCTTTTAATTATTTTCTCTTGTTTAACCTGTGCCCAATACTCTAACAGGTAAGAGGAATTCTCTGGATGGAGTTTGCTCGAATTCTGAGGGGAATTCAGCAGTAGGCTGTGACAGAGATCAACACACTGGGACTTTTGCTGAACTGAAGAACCTAAGTGTCTCAACCAGGAACCAGAACAATGATTCTAATATGTGAAACTCAGAGTCAAATAGACTTCCCAGAATTCCAATTACAAGACAAGGGTCTGGGGGAGTTATGATGAAGTGTCAGGCCTGGAGGGGAGGGAAGGAGAGGCAAAACAGAGTTAAGAGTGATTGATAACAGTTAGAGGTATCCAGATGTTTTTATTACTTTAAATTTTGCTCCCAGCATTGTAGTTGCAAATAGATTAGTAATGCCAGTTATGCTTATGCCTAACCTTTAACACGTTATATAGCTCGCCATGTCTATCTCTGGCCTGGACCTCCCTCTGAGACCCAGGCCCAAGTGTCTCACTGTCCACTTGACATTTCCTCTGAGAGATTGCAGAGCAGCTCAATATTGACGCGTCCAAAACTGAAGTTGAGTTTTTGCTTGAAAGCTTAGTGCTTGTCCAGCTCACTATCCCGAAGAATGGCCCCATCAACTACCCAGGGTGCAAGTGAGTAACCTGGGAGTGATGTCTGGCTCTTCTTCCTCCTCACCCCACACCCACTGCATCCCTATCCCCACCTCCCCAGTCCACGCCATTGGAGGCTTTCCTTTGGATTACCTCAATAGTCTGTTCTACCTGCATCCTCTGCTGCCCATTTGGGTGGAGTTTTCAACCTACAGCCAGAATGATCTTGTTAAAAATGAAACTTAAACCACATCAGGGGCTTTCCCTGTCCTTAGGAGAGCATGTTCTTCCTGTGGTCTCCAAGACCCTGGCGTGGCCTGGCTGCTGCCCGTCTCTCCAGTTCTTTCCCTCTCATTCTGCACTCCAGCTCCACTACAGGTCCTCACACTCCCCGAGGCAGGCCCACCCTGGCTGCACCCACTGACACAGGCCCCCTTTCTATAATATTCTCTGCCCAGACAGTTGTTTCCTTCTAGCTTTGCCTAATTAACTCCTGCTCCTCTTTCCCCTTCACTCCTCAGCCCAGTCCCTGCTTCCTCCAGGAGTCCTTTCCTGATGTCCCCATTGCGTCAAGCTCCCTGTTGGAAGACCTCATAGCACCCTGAACCTCTCCTCTGAAGCTTTTTTCACAATTGTAATTTAATACATATTCATGTGACTATTGAATGACTGTCTTCAGCTCCCACCCAGGAAGGGACAGTTTCTGGTCTTGCTCTCTATATTTTTGGATCAAAAGAATAACTAATAAGTGAACTCCTATCTGAACAGGAAATCCCTACTGGCTTTTCTGTGGCTGTCACGCCTATGAAAAGCCTGGCTGCTCAGCCTCTGAGCATAACCGAGTAGCTATTGCTCACTCTGCTGTGTGCTCTCATTTAGACAAGATAAGAAATGGGGAAATAGTTGGCTGAGAATATCCTTGGAAGTGCAAACCGAAAAGATTATCCTAAAACATCAGTCTGGCAAATGACATGTATTATCATTGATAAAATTTGATTCTGCAGAAACTAACTTTGAAAACATTTAACCAGACTTCTTAATTTCTCCTTTTTCATCATTTTAAGGAAAAGACAGAAAGAAGTGCATTCTGCATATGATGAGTTCCTAATTTTCCAGTGATTTATCCCCCTTTTTACTTTTTTCGATTATCCCTTTTTTGTGTGGCTATATTGGAACAATTAGACCCTACTTGGGACATCTCTGAGAGGAAAAATTCTCACAAATTTTGAGAACTCCAGGTCTGAGGAGAACTTTGAAATATTTGAATCCAAAGGAATTCAGCTCAGCGTGTCATGTCCATCTCAGTTGGTTTTTCACAATTTCTGTTGGTTTTCACCAAAGTGTTTCACATTATACACCTGAAGTTCTGTGAAGAAATTTAATAAGTTAAACCAATAGATCAGCAAGCCTATAGTTTTCCAAGCTTGCTAGAGATGAAAGTTAATTTCTAACCAGAGGCGTTCAGCAAGCAGAAGTTTGAGTTTTGTGTAAAGCTCCATGATTTGCGAGTATTTGCTGGCTCTTTATACCCTTTCTGCATTAACATTCTTGAATTACACAGAATTTACAAAGGCAGTGGAAACAAGAGGTGAGCACACCTCTGTGGGGAGTTTGGTGATATTGTAAATCAGCCGCTCTGGCTCCGGGGACTGACCAGACCTCTTGGCCCTTGGATTTTCGGAACATAATTCAGTCTCAGCCCTGGGTTCATGTATGTGTCTTCTTCCCAGAAGAGCAGGAAGACGTCCTGAGAGTTTTCAGATTACAGCTTGTTAAAGATCTTAAATCATCTCAAAAAGGGAAACATGACCTGAGTAAAACAAGTAATTTTTAAAAAATGACCACCAGAACAAAGCCTGGTGTCTTAAACTAAACAGCTAATTAGAATTAGGCTGCAAAGAGCCTTGGAGAACCATTTTAGTCTTCCATTGAATTTGTCACATACTCATCGCCATAAAATAATACCCACATTATGCTTTAGAAACATGTCTGTGCATTTTCCATATAATGCTCACAATATTAAGAAACTTGAGGCCAGCTTTCAACAGCTGAAGCAGAAGTTTCAACAATTTTCCTGTGAATTAGAATCATTCTGAATTAGTAGCTTGGTTAGACAGCCAATTTGGACAATTCGGACGCCAAAGTGGCGTCTTAGGTCTGATGTATTTGCTTTGGCTGTCTAGAAAATTTCAAGTCACTAGACAATTGCTCATGGAGAAAATGGGGAAATGCCCTTCTTGTATGTCTGTCTCCTTTCTCGGCGTGTATTTCAATGTGAGATGGTAAGAATTTACCTTTCCTGAGATTGAAGGAACGACTTCAGAAGGTCTAACATTTTTCCTCTTCATTCTTGAACTCCAGAGAGTGATGGGAACCTCGTGAGCCCTGGAAAGCCCCTGATGGCAATTGTGGAATAAAATGTTTTAATTGACAAAAGAGACCCTTGACTAAATCCTCGTCTTTGTAGAACTTATCAAAAATGTTCAGTTTCAAGCCAAAAAGCTGCCAGAATGAAGGCCAATCATTAACGACGGAAAGATTGGGAGAGCAAAGATCCATTGGCTGTACATCAGCACATAACGAGACAAAATGTGAGGAAGTCAACCAAGGGCAGTTGACCCGTGGCCAACACTTAATGGCAGGGGACCTCAATATCACATGCCCAGCATTTCACATTAGCGTTTCTCACACACAGCAATGATATTTCTCTGTCATAAGAAACTAAAAATATGATACTCCAAGTATATTTCTAACTCAATTTCTTTTTTTTTTTCATTGTGCATCTACACTGTTCCAGGCACAGGAGAAAATGGAGGAATAAAAGAAGCAAACGACTGCCTAAGTAATTTGCTGAGTAAACCCTATTGTGTGGATCCTGTAGTTTCCAGTAGCAAATACGCACACACACATATACACATAGTAGATTCTATACAGCCAATTGTGGATTTTCTGCAGCCTGTGAATTATCTCCAAGAAAAGTCTTTGCTTTTCTGAGCTATCCATAGGGCTATGAGTAAGCTATTTTAGTTCAGCTGTTGGAAGGTTTAACAAAAAGGTGGAATTAAAACATCTGTGAATGGACCTGAAGACAGTTCTGTCCAGGCCTTGGTGCTATGGTTATTGCTTAATTTTTGGCTATTAAAGACGGTTGTGTATAGCTTCTGTTAGGTCTAGGAGTGGGGAACATTTTCCCACTTACTTTCTTGCCACTGTCTCTTCTGTAGTACCAAGTCAGAAGAGTCACCTGGATGAAGGAACTGGATTCCAATCTACTAATCTTGGGATTTACTGTTAGTTCTGATTACCTAGAAAAGAAATTGGAATTTGGTTAAAGAAGCATTTTGAATGTTTATATATTCCCCTTAACTGTAGAATTTTTGTCCCCATCAATATCCCCCCTACTCCCACCCAATGAGAGGGATTCTGTCTTAACCTACTCCACTTCTAAGCTCCTCTTGGAAGGGTTAAAGTAATGAGAGACTGGCAAGGGTAGAGAATTCAGGAAGAGTTGATTGATTTCCAGAAAGTTGCAGGAGAAGAGAGAGGGCTAGATAGGCAGGGAGAAAGACAAGCTTCCGCTTAGACTGACTTGGAGTCTCTTTGATGAGCTTGGAGAGATGTAAGAGAGAGATTTTAGGAGCAGTTGACAAGTGACTGAGACATTAAAAGAAAAAGAACAATTGGGAAAGAAGACTTTCCAGAGTGCTTAAGTGTTTTTATATTTGTTTGTTTTTAATTAATAGAATCCCCCTTTTGCATTTTAAAGAGATCCCAGTAAAACATATTTTAATTGCTATTCTAATTAAAATCTTTGGGTGGAAAAGTGTCTGGGTTGATGTGGGTGACATATGTCACTGAGCCCTGACTGCAAGATGCTGAGCGTTAGTGCTGAGGAGGAACCGCATCAGAGACCCAAATGCCCGGAAATTTGCATATGGTGCGCTAAGCTTCTCACAGGTGAGTCTGCTGTGTGGGTGTGTGCAAACCCCAGTGGCCGAGTGCAGTGCCCACCAAACCTCAAGAGTCAAGGCTCCAGGAATAGCGGGAATGATTAAATCAGGGACATAAAAACGAGCTTTTTCACTTAGCCTGTTTCAAACAGGTCCACTCCTTGAAATAAAATGGCCGCTTTAAACCTCGTGTGTCGCCACGGCAGGGCAAGAACTTTAACACTAGAAAATACAATTTTCTATTTTTAAAAAATGCCACTATTTTCAAAAACAAAAAAGAGCAAAATAATCATCGTAATGTCAAACAGTCAGTGTTTGCCTGGTAATTTTCCATCTGGGCCATAGCAATTTTCACTAGCAATTTGAAAAATCCTGTCATAAGCAGAAAACAGATCTGACCATGAAAGTCAGCTCCCTCTCCTGCTGGTGATTGAATGTGACTTCCAGATTTACAAACTCACAGGTCACTCACATCGCGTGAGCTGTTGAAGCGGGCAAGGCTTGGCTCTGAAAGATGTTTACAATATTTTTTGAGTTTTGTAATAAGCGAGTGTCCAGTGAAGTTCACCATGTGGACAGCAGGGACAAGCCCGCCTGACGGTTTTCTGCTTGTGCTCCCGTTGTTAACTGCCTGCCTTACCAGCCTGGCGTTGCTGCCCTGCTCAAAGATGGCAGCTTAAAGAGTATCAGGATGATGTGGGGAAGCTGAAAGACGCTGAAAGGCCCTTATCTCAAGTGTCCTACATACCAGTGCTAAGTGAAATCGTCCTTTCTAAAAGTTTAGCAGATTAAAGTTTTACATGTACCATGGGCAGGAAGCCAGCGGTTTCTGGAAACATAAGAAAAGTACACATCTGTATCTCCTTCATGTTTTCATGTCGTGTGAATTCACTCTGCTCGATTAGTATCTTTAAAGCTGGTCTGAGAACCTCGGGTTGGCAAGTAGCAGTGATGCCTGTAGAATAACTCAGTTGTCCTAGTTCCCTCCATCCTTGTGACCCCCAGCCTGCAGAGTGGATGGGACTTACTCCCCCCATCACCCAGAAGCCCTTGGGCTCAGCGTTTCACCGTGGCTACCCCGACACCCCTGGCGTCTGGAGGCCCATATGGCTTTGGCTACAAGGTGGAGCAGTCTGCTGGGAATGGAGGAGGTGGTTAGAAGTCGGGATCGAGAATTGCTTGGGGTCCTAATATATTCTTAAGCACACGATTGGTGTAACCCTAAGGCTAGCTGTTTGGCAACAGTTCCCTGTTCTTTCCATAACCCCTCCCAGGCTGCTGTCATGTGCTCTCTGGGACGGCTTCTCTTCATTTCAAGGTTGCACTTTTGTTTTTTTTAACCAGATTCAGAACAAAAATGTTAAGGAGGGTACAGGAGGAACAGGAAGACATACTGATTTGCTTTTAACCCCCCGCACGCCTGGCCTCCATGACCCTCTCAGCTTGTTTGAGTCGTGTGGCAAGTGGCATGCCCCTTTCCTCCTTCCCGTTCCAAGCTTTCAACACAATGTATTCACTGCTCAAGTTAACGTGAATTAAAGTAAAATCTCTTTGAGAGCTGATCTAAGATAGCCCGAATATTAGCTAGGCATGTGTTTGACTGAATGTAACAGAAAACCTGACCACGTTCTAAAAATAAGAACTTTATTTGCCTCAGGTAACGGGAAATCTTAGTGTAGCTGAAAAGAGGGCTAATATGCCTGCTCTGTCTCTCCTCCTGCTCTGCCGTCCTCGGTGTGCAGGTTTTCATGCTCATGGTTGCCGCACATCCAGAATTTAACACTGTTTAAGATAATCCAGAGGAAAAACATATCTTGGCTCCATAAAGGTGGGCTTGAGGAGGGTTTAAATAGAGAGGCAGGATTGCCTTTGTGTGGGTGAGCCTACGTCCGAGCTTTCCTGAGACAGGCTGTGTCTCCCAGCACAGCCCTGTGTTACGCCTGTGCTCCTGGCCTCACTGCTAGTAGCACCATCTTTCACCTTTCCCCAACTTATTATGAGAAATTTCACGTTATTACGAAAAAGTCAAAAGGATTTTGTGGGAATTCCTGTTCATCCACTACCTAGCTTCTATCATTAACACTTTCCTGCACTTGTCTTATCACATATGTCTCCATCCATCAATGTGTCTTATTTGGTGGATGCATTTCAGAGTAAATTGCAGACATCAGTAAATTTCTCCTTAACTGCATCATTAACCAGAGTTCCATATTTGTTTACAGCATTTTTAATTTTGAGGTAAAATTAACATAAAATGAAATATACATCAAAAGTGTATATTCGCTGAATTTTGACAAATGTGTACTCAAACCTTTATCAAGATATAAAACATTACTATCACCCCAGAAAGTTCCCTTGTGCCCCTCCCAGTCAATCCACCCTCCCTCCATGCAGACACCACTGTTCTGAGTTTTTTCAGTATGGATTATTTGGCCTGTTCTAGGACTGCAGATAAAAGGAGTCCCACGGCGGATATTCCTTAGGGTAAGGCCTTTGGGCAAGTGAAAACTCAGGATAATATTTTTGAGAATCATCCATGTTGTCCTGTGCGTCATTGCAGAAGCTTATTTATTTCACTTTTTTAAATAAGAACCAAACAAACTCTGGATCCCAAAACCTCTACAGAGAGCAAAACCTTTGAAACTATCAAAGCAATGCTGCTCCTCTCTGTGACAGAGAATGTAAACCCTTGGAAATAAAGATACTTTATTTCACAAAAAGGAATGTGGGTTTTTGGAACTTCTAAATGGCCCATTTTAAATTTAATATCTCTCTAAGAGATATAAATTAGCAACAGCAAAATATTACGGCCCTTTGAATGCCTCAGGCAATGAATAGTAAATTAAAGTTTGTTTAGCTGTTTGGTGGGGCTTAACCATCCTAGAAAGAGCTGTTAAATGTTTTATGGTGTCTAAATGTACTTGCAACCATGGGCACTGTTCCTGTCCCCTGACACATTTTTGTTCGAGTGAGAAAGGGAACAACTGAGAATGCACATAAAAATATTCCCAGTTAACAGAAGTTTAAATGAATTAAAGAAATAAAGAACACACATGTTTGCATTTAGACATGGGATATGGCCAATTTTTTCACGAAGAGTGCCTTATTATTTTTTCTCCAAGCGGTACTCTAAATGTTCAGCATTTGACAAGGGGAATTTCCCTTCCCTTCTCTCCTCTCCCTACAGTATATATTAAACTAATTGCTTTATTTTAACAAGGGGGACCCTGTTTCCCCCAACCATCCTCCTGACCCCCAGCTTGAACTTCAGCTCCGAGGATCTTTGCTGAGAGATAATTGCACGACCGCTATGATTTACTGCACTCTGGCTCTGGTATATCAAGTCTTCCCTGTCTTTAGAAACATTTTTAACTCTCAAAGGGTCAGATTCCCATCCTATATAATTCTTGTAGAGTCATATAAAAAATTTGGCCCAGGGTTTCCTTATCATTTATAATTTTCATAATATCCTCAGAGTCACAAAACTATCTAGTGTTTCAGAGTTGAACACGTTGCTGTTTTTCACGAATAAAAAGTCTCTGAAGAGTAGTGAAAGGAAGGCCAATAGGATTAAAACTGTCACAGGGAAATTGTAAATAAAACTCCTGCCATAACCCACAGTGCCCTTGTTTTGGATCTGCCTTTACAAACGTCAAATTTCTTCAGCTTCTTCTCAAAAATTCCTCAGGGTTGAAGGGAGCAGGCATGAAAAGCTGGCAGGGATATGAGGGCCTGGCCTCCCTGTGCTGGACGGATGGAGAGGAGGAGCCATGCACCAGCTTGAGGGGTCCTGACTCTCCCTGCCTGAGAACTTCACCCTGATTGCTGGCTCTAGATTCCTAGGGCAGCACCCGATTCTATGGTTACTGTGACTTGTGTTTTCCTCATCGCCTCCCCTTCTTTTTGGTAGGTTGCTTTGCACACTTCCACACAGACACAAACACACACAGACACACACACAGAGGCACTCAGAACATACATATATGCCCCTAGAGAAGGAATCTACATATATCCCACATCCAGCTCTTATATGCAGACACACCCCCCCTTTAAAAGGAGCAGCATTGTATTTAATTTATGCACTCCTATCCTTACTCCTTAAAGAAGAATATTTCTCTCTTGCGATAGACTTAAATAAATATTGCTAATATTAACTCTTTTGGAAGGCATTGGATTCAGTCAGTGATTTTAAACATAGTATATCTCCAGGCGGCCTGAACTAATGGAACAATGAAGACTTGGCCTCTAAAGATGGCCACCACTTTTTAGCTCATGCATCTTGGACAAGAACTTTGCCTCTCTAGGTCTCAGTTGTCTCATCTGTAAAGTGGGAATAAAGTGATCTGCGCCACAGCGTTATTATGAGGCTACAGAAGACATAAGCATATTAAATCTGTAAAATACTATAGAAGAGTTGTCACTGCTACCAGATAGCTGTCTCCTTTTAGGCAAAGACCACATCTGAGCAAGTCTTCTTTATAACCCCAGGCATGGTGCCATGGACCCCGAAGAGCGTAACACACACTTACAGTGAGGATGAGAGTGAACATATCTTCCAGAAAACCAAAATGAAGGTGAGAACTGTGCAAAGATTCTTTTGGCTCTTTGCTATTGTGATTGTTGAAAAGAAAAAAGCCCTGGGCAATTGGTTGGGGTGGGGGTGGGCAGTGGCGAGGGTGCTTTCATGTTGGCCAGCTGCAATGCTAGGAACTTAGCTTACTGCCAGGTAGCCAGACGGTGGGAAGGCTAGCCCTGCAGAGTTTGAGAGGAAAAGCCTCGGGGTTTCTTCTGATTGATCCTGTGAGAGATGCAGGGGGCTGCCACTCACAGCCCCTCCAGGTTATTGCGGGTCCCCTCCGCTCATCAAGTCTTTACTCTCCTTCAGTTCTTCTTTGAGAATTCTTCCCACATTCCTGCAGAGGATGCTCACCTCTAACCAGCAGCAGTCAGCACTGTGCGCAGACAGCCAGAGACCATGGCTAACACGTGGAAGGAAGTGGGGCACTCAACTAGCCTCAAACACTCTCATAAAATGACTTGTGTGTCAGAATGATTAGTCCATTCCAAATAAGTCAATGGCATGGCCTTCTTGCTCCTGTCAGAGAGCAACCTTACATTTCATTATCGGAATTTGGGGAGAGGAAATGAATTTCCCATGCCAGGCTACGTGTTCTGAGTGTTATGTTTCTAAGATGCCCCCTTGCAGCTCGCTCTCTGGGGCATGCTGTTTACCAGGGCCTATTGTCCCTGACTGCCTTCCCTCATTTGTTTTAGCTTGTCGTCTCTGTCCTTCAGTCATTGCTGTGCTTCCTCAGACTTATCCCTCCACTTAAGGGCTCTGGCTCTCACTCCAATTCTTTTTATTAATTTTTCATCTTTGAATCATTTCCAACCACAAATTTCCCATTTCTTTCTGTGGCTAGTTAGTGTAGTTGATGGAAACCCAGTGGCAATGAGGCTATAGGTTGGCGTGGCTTCAGTTTCTGAGTGGGTCACTTATACCATGGCCAGATAGAGTATCTCTAAATTGCCCAGCTGTCTATTAATCTGGCAGTCTAGCAAGGGCTTGGCGTTGGTCACTCGGGGAAAAGGACAAATATTTATTTGGTTGGATCTGTATAAATCTACCATCAGCATTGGAAAAACAATTTCTGGAGGGAGTCCTGTTGATGGGTTCCTTCATCAATGTTGTACAGATAATACCACTTTGCTCTTAAATGGCCAACCTCACTTCCTTCATAACGCCTGCCTGGCTCCCCCAGCTCGGCCCCTCCCCTGCTGCAGGTAGATATAATCTTTTCCTAATTTTTGCCCTTACTTTGCCTTGTAGTCTTTTCTTTCTTTCTTTTTTTTTTTTTTTTTTAAGGATTGGCACCTGGGCTAACAACTGTTGCCAATCTTTTTGGTTTTTTTTCTGCTTTATCTCCCCAACCCCCCCGTATAGAGTTGTATATCTTAGTTGCAGGTCCTTCTAGTTGTGGGATTGCCTTGTATTCTTGACTTGAACTTGCCACAGTTATTTGTTTATAGATCTGTTTTCTTCTGCTAGACCAGGGCTCAGAAACGTTTTGCTGTCAAGGGCCAGATAATAACTACTTTAGACTTTGCAGGTTACACAGTCTGTGTCTCAATTACTCGACTCTGCGGTGATGGCGCAAAGCAGCCATAGTCAGTATGTAAACAAAGGGTGTGGCTGTGTCCCAATAAAACATTAAAATTTGCATTTCATATAATTTTTACATGAAATATTCTTTTTATTTTTTTAACCATTTAAAACTGTAAACACAACCCTACAGCTCAGAGGCTGTAAATAAATAGGCAGGATTCTCCCTGCCTGTCCTGGTCTGTAGGCCTGTGTCCTCCACGGCAGCATTCTCCCTGCCTGTTCTGGTCTGTACGCCTGGGTCCTCCATGGGACCCAACTAATAGTGAAAGTTTCTGAAAGTCTCCTGCTAAAAAGTTCCTCTTTGGGTTACGATTCCAGGCATTTTCTTTTATATTGCAAACAACCCTTGCCCACATCATGTATTAGGGAGCTATCCACCATCTATCCTGCATCATAGGTGTTAGTAATCAGGTTTGCTGTGTCACTCTCCTCCGTGATATGGCTGCCTCAGGCCACTGAAAGAATTTCAGTTCATTGAGCAATTGGAGCAGGGTGTAGTAAAAAGGGAAGGCTGGGACACCGCTTGCAGAGGTCAGATCTAGTTGGGCCACCAAGGAACAAGGTGAAAGCATGAGGTACTCATGTTTAGAAAAGAAGGAGCTGAATGAGGAGCTCAGAAATGGAAGTTGGGAATACTGAAGATAATTTTTGTCCTTTTTTTCACATTTTCCCCACCATGTATGAATATATACGTGAGTGGGACAAAAAAAATCATACTGCGTTCAGGTCGGCAAAGAAAATATTCTTCTGTTTTCTATAAATGAAGACACCTATAGTGTCTACAATCTTCTGTAAGTGAGACACTACCTCATAGATGGCAGAGAGAAAACTAAACTATTGTCCAATTCCAATTTAAATTTATTTCAGTCCAATAAGTTAAATGGCGTTTTTAGGTAACAAAGTATCTTCAGGGTAAATGCTCAGGTTTCCAAATTCCTACCCTAGGTTCTCTCCAGGATGGTGTCTGGGTATTTGGGGAAGAGGTTGCATAGCCCCAGAGTGACAGAGAAGGTGAGGGCTCTGGACTCATGTGTAGGGTCCCTGTGCTGCCCTCTGGTTCCTCTGCAGGTGGTCTTCATCTGCCTGCTCGCTAGATGCACTGTGGGCCGTCAGTGTTGAGGTTCAGGGCTGGGAACCTATAAAACCTGTGGCATTGTCCTGGTCCAGGCAGAGGCACTGGTCCTGCGAGCATTAGCTACTTCCCTTTATTCAAGATGGCCTTCCGGCTTCAGATCCCATGATGATCTCAGCCAGGGTCCGTTCTGCCTTCACCACACTAACCCCTTTCTAGCCAGTTCTCTTGCCGGTGTCTTTAGTCCATCTCTTCTTTGCTCAGTGAGGCGTGTGGGAACTCCTGGAGGCCATGTACATGACTGGGAGCCAAAGGAGGACTGGTGACCTAGGCTTAGTCTGTCCATCTTACCTGGCACAGCTTAGTACCACTTTTATTTGGATTAAGTGACCTAGGGTTGGCAGTGAGGACTCCTCTCTGAGTCACAAAGATGGAGCAGAGACAGATTCCTCTATTCTCAACATCCTCTGCATCTGTTCTGATGTTTCTAAAGCCCCTCTCCTCGTGCTCTGTTCTCCTCAATATACAGCCCTCAGACAGGGTGGAAGAAAACGTCTTTGGTGACTGACGCCATCACTCCATCCCAGTCTCCTCTTTCTTTTCCAGGCTCTCGGGCTGGCCTTCCAGTTTCTCTGGGTGCCTACTTCTACTTTTGGGTTGTCAGCCTCATGGCCTCTTCTCCATGTTCAGAATGGTCTTCCTCTCAACTCCATGGAAAAATTCTACAATCCAAGTCTTTAGGTTTGTTCAATGATATGTTAAAAGGATAGGTAAAGGGTTTAGAAGTTCCTCTTTTCTCTTGAAAAATCTGCATTTCCAGCTTATTTATTTACTTATTTGGAGGAAGATTAGCCCTGAGCTAACTCCTGCCAGTCCTCCTCTTTTTGCTGAGGAAGACTGGCCCTGAGCTAACATCTGTGCCCATCTTCCTCTACTTTATATGTGGGATGCCTACCACAGCATGGCTTGACAAGCGGTGCCATGTCTGCACCCGGGATCCGAACTGATGAACCCTGGGCCGGCGAGAAGCAGAACGTGAGAACTTAACCGCTGCGCCACTGGGCCGGCCCCTGGATTTCCAGCTTATATTTTGCTCTGGACTGAAAAAAATATATATATTTTAGATGTCACAAGTGGAATATTAACTCTTTTTTAATTCCCCGTGTAGGAGTCCTAATTCTAAAAATATCAAAGGGGGAAAAAAGTCCATTAATTTATTTCACAAACTATTACTTTTCCCCATATTCATAAGTAAACAATAAGACAAATCTAGATATTCTACAAGACAACATCAAAAATGTGGGGGAGGAGATTGAACTGTTCCAGATGAAAAGAGACAAAAGAGATATTCAACTGATTGCAATGTATGAAACTTGATTGGAGCCTGAATTGGGGTACAGAAAAACAAAACTAGATATAGAAATGTATTTTAGACCAATTGGGGAAACTTGTATATTGACTATGAAGTAAAACATATTATGAGCTTACTGCTTATTTTCTTAGGTGTGAAATTGCTGTTGTGATTACATGGAAAAACGCATGCAAGTATTGCAGGACAAAGTGGTGTGATGTCTATGATGTATTTTCCAATGGTTCTGCAAAAAATAAAACTATATATATATGTAAAGTATATACATATACATCTATATAACATACCTATATAACTTGTCTATATAACATATCTATATAACATATATAAACGCTATATATCTTTTGCACGTGTGGCAAAATGTTAGCAATTGGTGAATTAGGGTGGAAAGTTTGTGAGTGTTCATTATATTGTTCTTTCACTTTTTTGTAGGTTTGAAGTATTTTAAAGTAAAAAAATTGAGAAAAGATAATTTTAAAAAAGTTTACCCTCATTATATAAGTGTAAACATTTAGGCTGGCCTTTATCCAAATGCAAATTAAGGAGAGCACAGAATTTTGAGCACAAAAGCTTAGATTCAAGTCTTACTTTGTTTTTTGATAACTCTGATTATAGGCGTATTATCTTCTCTTGGGTTTTACCAGCCAGTGGTCTCCTGTGAGATCATATCAGCATTAATTCTCAAATTTCTCTGGTACGAAGCTTCTGCCTGCACAACTACAAGACCTTGTTTCCCGTTTAGAGTTTCCCTCATTATATTAGTGAGAGTTCCGGGAGGGTGTCTGTATTAGACTGTTCAGGCTGCCATAACAAAACATCATAGACTGGGGGGCCTAAGCAACAGAATTTATTTTCTCATGGTTCTAGAGGCTGGAAGTCTAAGACGAACGTGGTGGCGGATTTGGTTTCTGGTGTTCCTAGGCATCTGTGCAGAGAGAGAGAGCTCTCAGGTGTCTCTTCTCATAAAGACAATAATCGTATTGGATCAGGGCCACATTCTTATGACCTCATTTAACCTTAGTTACTATCTTGTCTCCAAATACAGCCACACTGGGGGTTAGGGCTTCCACATATGGATTTGGGGGGACACAAACATTCAGTTCATAACGGTGTCCAAGATGTTATTCCCCTGCTCTGGCCTTCTCTGAGCCCTTGGGGATCAAGGCTGAGCAGGGTTTCTTGCTCTGGAGAATGTCCACAGCCCACTGCTCTTCACTTGTTACTCAGGCCTCAGGCAGTGCTGTCTGTGTGCTGGGTCTCCCCATGTCCATCCCCACAGGGATGAACTAGCAGATAGGAGCAAGTATGAGGCCATTTGTCTCATTATTCACATCTGTCTTATGTGTCTCTCTTCCTGGGCTCCTTCCCATGCATAGCAACTTGTGCAAAACACTGGCAGAGAGAGAGGTGGGGAAGGCCAGCAGCGGACACCCGCCAGATCGCTGATCGGACTCCTCAGGCCCTGCTATGCACGGAATGAAAGTGCCATGAATAACGAACTCACAGGGCTGTGTGACAGAGGAAGGAGATGATGTCTATGAAATCCTGGCAACTTGTAAAGCACTGAATAAATACGTGAGGAGTAGGATAAAATTTGGACAAATTAATGAATATGTTTTCCATGCCCAGTATTTCTCGTTACCTGTAACATCTCTCTTCACACCCCCCTCCCAACATTCCAGCTGCTGCTGAAACATTTATCCTAATTGACAGACCAGGAAACAAAGAACAAATGAAGCAAATGCTTAGGGTTTTTTCTTTCTTAAGAAATGTCTTGTATCTATTAAAATATTCAAGAAATACAAAAACATTTTCAGTGAAAAGTGAGTGTCTCCCATCCCAGTCCTCCAGCCACCGACCAGAAGATCTGCCCCTGGCTTGTTACTTCAAGTGTTCTAAAGACACACTCTACATAGATAAGCACATGTGGGTGCCCTTTTTTCTTTTCTTTTGCTAATTGTTAGCACGTTAGACATACTGTTTTGTATGTTGCTTTTCTTTCAAACCTAAGACTATGTCTCTGAGATTGTTTATATAAATACACAGAGAGAGGTCCTTTTTAATGGTACAGCCATGAATCATAATTAATTTAACTAGTCTTCTATTGAGCTGGTTACATTATTTTGCTATCAGAATCTGCAATTAATATCTTTTTACATACATAATTTTACATGTGTGTGATTCTATATGTAGGATAAATAAGTGATGTGGAAGGTTGAGTCAAAAAGACTATGCATTTTTAATTTTCATAGGTTTAGCCAAATTTCACTCCAGGTCTGTCTGTATGAACGGATCATAACAGCAGCAATATAGGAGAATCTATTTCCCCACAATCTCACCAATGCAGTGCGTTATTTACATTTTTCATCTTTGCCAGCTTCCTAAGCGAAACACTGAATCTTGGTGTAGTTTTAAATTTCATTTTTCTTACTTTTGTATGTGTAAAAGCCACTAAATACCCTTTTTTGGTTAATTCTATATTAATAGTTTTTGCCCATTTTTCCATTGGCATTCTTAAAATTATTATTGCTTTGTGGGAGCTCTTCATGTATTAGGGAAATTAGTCCTCTGAATTATGAGCTGCAAATGTTTTCCCCCAAGATTTTTGTTCAGCATTTCGATTTTGTTCATGAGTTTTTTTGCTGAGCATAATTTTAAATTTTGTACATAGTAAAATTTATCAATCTTTTCTTTTTTGGCTTCCTAAATTATTATTTTTGAAATAAAAAATGAATGTTGGATTTTACCATTTTTTTCTTATCAATGGAGATGTAAATTTTTCTTTTGGCATTTTATATGGTGAACAATATTAATAGATTTCCTAATATTGAACCATCCTTGAATTCTTAGGATAAGCCCACTTGGTTTTGGCATGTTATTCTTTCAATATTTTTCTGGATTCTATTTATTAATTGAGAAGTAAGGGTTAATCTGTCCCAGATTGATCCCCGGAAACCTGGCCTCCAAACAGGAGCTACCTGTTCAAGCAAGATAGAAAGTAGCTACAGTCCAGTGTTTAAGGCATCAATTCTGGTCAACTGCAAGTTCTGGATGTCAGCTCCTGATCACACTAGGATAGGGGCTGGTGTTTCTCCAAACCTGAATGTTGATATGACAAACGCTGTGATTACCTTGCTCATTCATATAGCTTTAACTGCAAGGTTTGAACTCCAATTCCTTTCTGACCAGAGGAGGGTCTGATGCTTCCCCTCTTCAGTCTATGAAACTTGAGTGGGCAAGATAGAACTGGAGTCAGTTTCCATTCTACCATATTGGTATTGAATTTTGGGCCCTGATCACACCAGGCAAGGATCTGGTGCCTGTCCAGTAATGTGGCATAAAAGCCCCTCAGCTCAGGAGTCAGAATCCCACCCCTAAAATCTGTCTCTACCAGAGTGCCAGGTGGTGCTTCAGTGTGAGGGACAACAAGGGACCACACATTTGCCACAGATGCTGTCTCCCTCAGTGTCCCCAGTGCACACTGGCCCAGCAGGGCCATCTGCCCTGTTTGCACAGCTTTGTGAATGTTTTCCCCATTGGAATTCATAAGTGAAATAGGTCTGTAGTTCTCTATTATGCAATAATGTTTGTGAAGTTGTGTTGTCATTGCTATGCTACTTGCATTAAAAGAATATGAATGCTCTGAAACTGATTAAATAGGACTGGAGTTATCTCTTTCTTCAGACTTGTTAAAGATCTCTGAAACTCTCCAGACTTGATGCATGTTAGGGAGAAGATCTTTAATAATTTTATTTCTTCTATGTTAATTGATCTGAGTGGATTTTCCTATTTTTGGGTTAATTTTGATAATTAATGCACGTTTACTTGTAGGAAGTTTTAAAATTATCCTCTTATAATTAAAAAACTTTACTTTGCATTTGCATTATCATTTATGATTTTTCATATCTGTATCTCTCCCCTCATCATTCCAATGTTTTTTGATGTTTTCCTAAAACCAACAGTTGGATGTATTTATTGGCATTACTGTTTTTCAGTTTATTCATTTCTGTTTTGTGTTTGTAGTAATTCCTTCTTTCTACTTTCCTTGTTTATTCTGCTGTTTTTTTCCAAGTTCTTAAACTGCGTGCTTAATTTGTTCCTCTTCTGTTTTTCTTTTGGATAATATAAATATCTAAAGCTCTCTTTTCCTCTGAGCATTGGTTTAATTGTGCCCTGTAGGTTTTGATACATGTTATTCTCTAAATATTCTGCTACTTTGATTTTGATTTTTTTTCAGTGCCTGAAGAATTAAGAGTTTTAAAAATATTTGTAGATGGTAGGTTTATTAGTTTTCTAGTTTCATTATTATTTTCTCATTTTATTGAATTGTGATCAGAAAATGTTATTTTTACTTTTTAATTTAAAAATATGTATGTGGTCTTCTGTTTGGCTGACTAGGGTCAATTTTTGTGATTATTACTAGGTCACTTAAAAAAAGTTACTTTTTGATTTTAGGACATAGAGCTTGAAAACTAGCAATGACCTCATTATTTGCTGTTTGGGTCTTTTGTTTCACTGTGTGTGTGTGTGCGTCTCTGTCTTTTTGCTCTAGCCTGAACCAGGTCTTCTACTATCGGTGAATTTTGCGTCTTTCCTCTTGCATTTCCCGTGGGTTTCACTCTGTGAACATGAGTGCTGGGCCGTGCACTGCAGATTCGTAACGAGCGGGAATCACAGACCCAGCCACGATAAAGTGTTTTTCTTTGCGAGCTCTCTGATCCTAGCACTTTAAGCACATGTGTTTGAGAGCATGTTTTCATGTCATAGCTATCAACCAAGGCAGGTAAAGGCAAGACATGGATTCTCTTGAATTTAGGATGGTAGAGCTAAAATTCCTGCTATAAAATAGTGTGCTTCACCAGGCCTCAGAAAATGACTTCAGTTTAGCTAGCAGTATCTTTTAGAAAAAATTCTGTATCTGCACATATTTGAACCTCCCTCAACAAAATAAAGCAAAAGGATATAAAGAGAATGTTACTCGCTACTGATAATCTAACCTCGGCTGGAACTTCCTTCCTTCCTTCCTTCTTGCACCGTCTCCTCTCTTCCTCTCAATCCTTGCTCCTTCCCTCTTCTCTCTCTCTGTCTCTTGATATGTATCCCTTGAAGAAACATGTTCTTTCCGAGGAAGCTGCCTCTCGTCTCCTACTCTCTCATTACTAATAACCATTTGAAACCGGGACACTGTTGGACGGCTGCCGCTGGATTCCCGCATTGCTCAGAGTGAGCTCCCTGAAGTGGAAAAGAGCCGAATGCCGGGCATGGGATCTATGATCCTGCCACTTAACACATTCAACTTTTCACCCTTTAGCCTTTCACTTACTTAAAAAAAATCTTTTTTTAAACTTTCACTATGTGCCACTCATTCTTACACATGCTTCTTGAGAAGGCAACAAAATCCTAGTCTGACAGGTCACCCTCTGTCTCCAGATCAGATGAGCTCGGAGCGACTTCTTGGCCCTGACATGTTAGGCAGAGGCACAAGTCCAACCTCTGAAAACACAAATGGGGGAAATTTGGAAATAAAGAAAGAGTGATGTGTCCTAACTGTTAATATAACTTAGATGAACAGATCTTTGGCTGGGCCCCAGGGGTTGAACTTCCTTATATTGAGGGTATGTATCAGCACAGGGCCTCAGAGCACTGACCCCGACAGTGCATACAGGCACCAGACAGGGCCAGGTGCTGCTGGATGGTTTTCCTCTTATTTCCACCTTCTTGTTTTCCAGAAGATGTGAGGATTCATCAAGGCTTAAATATTAGAGCAAGAGCACAGAATGCTTCTGGGTTGCCCCAGATCAGGTCAGGTGACCATGCCATGGATTTTGAGCAAAATTAGTATCTTAGACTTTATGATTACTTAGTTACAAATGCATCTATAAGGAAAATAGGATATTTTTTAAAAACCATATTAAGGCTTATAGATGTTCTAGCATTTTATTATAGGGTATTACTTATTGGATTTTTATTTCATAAATTTTGGCAAGCTATTAAGAATGGATGAACATCCAGATTATTAAAAAAACAACTTGGAAATGTAATTTCAGAGTCATTTTCTTATGTTAACTCACAGTGAGTTATAGCAGTGGTACCAGAGAAAGGGAGCAGGGCAAAGGTCTTATTTATTTACTTAAGTACAACAGCTGAATTTTGGAAATTATGAATCTGTGAGCTTTCAATTAATCCCCAATAACATTTTAGAACAGATCACAAAATTAATATTTGCCAGTAGACATTACCCATGGAAAGGACAGACTCCATCCTTGCTTTTTTTCTTGGGGTTGCAACAAAGAACTTATACATGGGGACAAAGAGCGAGCACCTCACAGCAGAAATGCCACAGAACATTGCACTCTCTCTTTTGACAGCTGTCAAAGCCCAATCTGAATGAGGAAGGACAGATGATTCCAAAATCTGTTAAATATTTTTGCCTAAATGATAGTGATAATGGCTATCATCAACTGGAAGAGACAGCCTAAGCTGTTACCTGTTGACTGCCATTGGGAAGCCACACAGCGAAGAGGAAAAAAGTGTAGGTTCTGGAATCAGATGATCAGGATTCTGATCACTGATTCATGAATTAATTTACCATTTCAGCAAATATTTATTGAGCTCCTAGTATGTGCTAGGTGTACTTGTAGTTTGGGGGTAATTGGCAGTAAATAGAAAGCTATAAGTGAATGAATGAATGAGTTCCAGTCGTCTTGAAACATACATCACAAAGCTAATATGATGGGCAATAAACAAATAAATGCATAAAATATAAGTGATGTCGGATGGTAATTTGCTCTAGACTAAGCATGAAGCTGGGAAAGAGGATAATATGAGGAACAGGGTTTTTAGATTAGAAAGAATATCAAGGCGTGGCCTCACTGAGTAAGTGACATTTTAGTAAAGTCCTGAGGGAGCTATCTGGGGAAAGAGCATTTCAGGCAAAGGGGACAGCAAGTGTGAGCATCCTGAGGTGGGAATGTGTCTGCTGATTTAAGGAGCAGAAAGGAGATCAGTAGAATAAATGACAGAGGAAGTAGTAGACAGATGAAGATTAGCCAAGGTCCGGTCAGGGAAAAAAATTATAGTTTTTTTGTTTTTTTAAATCTTGCAAGACCTTTATGATTGAGAAATTTTGTAATGTTTTCTTCAGAATCTCATTCCTTTCTCCCAAAAATCAAATGTCCTAATCATACGTTGACATCAAAGTTTAATCATATGCTTTGTTTTTTTTACCGTCTTAACCATTTTTAAGTGAACAGTTCAGCAGTTTTAAGTATATTCACATTGTTGTGCAACAGATCTCTAGAACTTTTTCATCTTGCAAAACTGACTCAATACTCATTGAGCAGCTCCTCATTTTCCCTTCCTCCCAGCCCCTGGCAACCACAATTCTACTTTCTGTTTCTAAGAGTTTGACTAATTTAGATACTTCATATAAGAGGAATCGTACAGTATTTGTCTTTTTGTGACTGGCTTATTTTACTTAGCATAATGTCCTCAAGATTCATCCAAGTTGTACCGTGTGACAGGATGTCCTCCTTTTTCAAGACTGAATAATATTCCACTGTATGCATATATCACATTTTGTTTATCCATTCATCTGTTGATGGACATTTGGATCCCTTCCACCTCTTGGCTATTGTGAATAATGCTGCTATTAACATGGGGGTACAAGATCTCTTGGAGATCTTGCTTTCAATTCTTCTGAGTATATACCCAGAATTGGAATTGTTGGATCAGATGGTAATTCCATTTTTAGCTTTTTAGGAACCTCCATATTGTTTTCTATAGCAGCTGCACCATTTTATATTCCCACCAACAGTGTGTAAGGATTCTAATTTCTCCACATCCTCACCAACACTTGTTATTTTTTGTTTCTTTTTTTTTTATAGTGACCATCCTAATGGGTGTGAGGTGTTATCTCATTGTGATTTTGATTTGCATTTCTCTAATGATTAGTGACGTTGAACATTTGTTCATACGCTTCTTGGCCATTTGTATATCTTCTTTGGAGAAATGTCTATCAAGTCCTTTATTTTTAAATCGGTTTGTTTTCTTTCATTATTGATTTGTAGGAGTTTGTTATATAGTCTGGATATTAGCCCTTTATCAGATATATGATTTTCAAATATTTTCTCCCATTCCATAGGTTGCCTTTTCACCCTGTAGTTTGTTTCCTTTGATTGTGCAGATGTTTTTAATTTTGACACAGTCTTATTTGTCTATTGCTTTTGCTGCCTGAGCTTTTAGTGTCATATCCATGACAACGTTTCCAAATTCAAGGTCTTGAAGATTTTCCCTTATGTTTTCTTTAGGAGCTTTATAGTTTTAGCTCTTATTTTTAGGTATTTAATCCATTTTGAGTTAATGTTTACATGTGGTATGAGATAAGGGTCCAACTTCATTCTTTTGCACATGAATATCCAATTTTCCTCACACAATTTGTTGAAGAGACTGTCTTTTTCCCATTGTGTGGTCTTGGCGCCCTTGTTGAAGATCATTTGACCACAAATGAGAGAGTTTATTTCTGGGCTCTTTATTCTGTTCCATTCGTCTATATGTCTGTCTTTATGACAGCACCACACTGTTTTGATTACTGTAGCTTTATAATATGTTTTGAACTGCGAAGTATGATGCCTCCAACTTTGTTTCTCTTCAAGGCTGTTTTGGCTATTTGGTGTCCCTAGAGATTCTATACAAATTTTAGGATTTTGTTTTCTACTTCTGCAAAAAATAACATTGACATTTTGAAAGGGATTGAATTGAATCTGTAGACTCCTTTGGGTAGCATGGACACTTTAACAATTTAAGTCTTAAGTCCGATTTTAACATTTTAAGTCTTCCAATCCATGAACATGGGATGTCTTTTCATTTATTTTCCTCTTCTTTAATTTTTTTCAGCAATGTTTTCAGCTTTCAGTGTATAGGTCTTTCACCTCTTTGGTTAAGTTTATTACTAAATATTTTATTCTTTTTGATGCTATTGCAAATGGGATTGTTTTCTTGGATTCCTTTTCAGAATATTCTTTGTTAGTGTTTAGAAACACAACTGATTTTTGTCATACTGGTTTTTTGAGCCGGGAAGTTTAATGTAAAAATTATTAACTAGTAAAAGGGAGATTACCTAATAAAAGGTAGAGAGAATTCTAAAGGATATGGAAATAGCAGATGTAGGGAGAGCACTACCTCTAGGTCTGAGTCAGAGCACTCAAGGAAGGGATAAACTTGGACAGTCACTCCCCCATCCCCAACAAAAGCACAGATTCAGACACCATTGGAGAGGGTAAGATGTAGTCCCCTGAAGAACAGATAAATTCACTGATGAACTGCAGGTGGAGCAGAAGCCACACACAGGGATGCCAGCAAAACCCTTTGGAGGGTGGGCATCTCTGGGTCTCCTGCACAACACTGGGAGCTGAGTTGTGAGAGCAAGATGCAATACCACCACAACCAGGAAGAGAGGCCCCCTTCCTACTGCAGTGTCCTCTGCTGACAAAGCTGGGCATCAAGCCATGAGAATATCCACAGGGACCTGCTCCAGGATTGCAAATCAGACAAAGAAGAATGCATTTGTAGTTGAGGGGCCACAGTCCTGGGTACAGAGGGTGCTAGGGGGCTGCTTTCATTGGACCTTGTGGGCCGTTATAAGGGCTTTTAATAAGAGCAAGATGGGAAGCCTTTGGAGAGTTTTGAGCAGAAGACTGGCATGATTTTATTCATGCTTTTAGCAGGATGATTCTAGTTGCTGGATTGAGAATCCACTCAAGGGGAGCAAGGTGGAAGCCCACTAGGAGGCTATTACAATAATATTGCAATAAGAATTTAGCATATTTAAAGATTTTTGTAATAAACGTATTCTTTGGGGGACCATTATGATATCTTGGCTAATTCTATCTATCATGGCTAACTCTAGGTCTAAACAGGGAATAAAGAGTATTTTTTGAAGAACATTTAAAAAGTCAATCACCATGAAATACATGCTGATTTTTCTAATAGGTGATTATAATTATATTGCTATGTAAACTCAAACTGAACCAAATGAAACACATATTCAGAGCTTTAAATTTTTTTGGCAAAGTGATTCCTTAATGTCTCTACTTTTTAAATCATTGAACCATTTTGATGGTTTTCATATGGTTTTCAAAATAAAGCAAAGAAATGAAAAGATATAGCAACAAAAGCAAAAATCAACAAGTGGGATTACATCAAACCAAAAAGCTGCACAACAAAAGAAATGATCGACAAAATGAAAAGGCAGACTACAGAATGGGAGGAAATATTTGCAAACTACGTATCACATAAGGGGTTAATATCCAAAATTATAAGGAACACATACACCCCAATAGCAATAAAACAAGTAATCCAATTAAAAAATGGGCTAAGGACCTGAATAGACATTTTTCCAAAGAAGATATCCAAATGGCCAACAGGTACATGAAAAGATGCTCAACATCATTAACCACCAGGGAAATGCAGATCAAAACTTTAATGAGATATCACCTCACACCTGTCAGAATGGCTGTCATCAAAAAGACAAGAGATAAAAGTTCTGGTGAGGATGTGGAGAAAAGGGAACCCTTGTGCCCTGTTGATGGGAATGTAAATTGGTGCAGCCACTGTGGAAAACAGTATGGAGGGTCCTCAAAAAAATAAAAATATAATTACCATATGATCAAGTAATCCTACTTCTAGGTATATATCTGAAGGAAATGAAATCACTATTTTGAAGAGGTATCTGGACTCCTTGTTTATTGCAGTATTATTTACAATAGTCAAGACGTATAAACAACCTAAGTGTGCATTGATGAATGAATGGGTAAAGAAATGTCGTATAGATATACAACAGAATATTATTCAGCACAAAAAAGAAGGAAATCTTGCCATTCATGACCAGATGGATGCACCTTGAGGGCTTTATGCATTATTCTCAGTCAGACAGAAAAAGACAAATACTGCATGATCTCATTTACATGTGAAATGTAAACAAACCAAACTCATAGAAACAGAAAACAGATTGGTGGTTGCCAGAGGTGGGGGTGGCGAGTGGAGGAAATGGGTGAGGTGGTCAAAGGTACAAACTTCCATGTGTGAGAAGAGTAAGTTCTGGGGAGGAAATGCACAGGATGGTGACTACAGTTAACAATACTGTATATTAGAAAGTTGCTAAGAGAGTAGAATTAAAAATTTCTCACCACACACACAACAAAAAAATTGTAACTATGTGAGGTGATAGCTGTGTTAACTAATCTTATTGTGGTAATCATTTCTCATTATGTCCATATTTCAAATAATTATGCTGTACACCTTAAACTTACACAATGTTGTATGTCAATTATATCTCAAGAAAACTGGAAGGCAGAAAAAAGCAATGAAAAGATATGCAGTGAAATCTTCCTCCCACCTCTATTTGTTATCTGCTCCATTCTCGCAAAACTTATTTGTTTCTTGTGCACCTTTCCAGAGTTTTTAAATATAAATCCTAGCAAACGCAAGTATACATTCTTATCTCCCCTTTTATTCTTACACAAAAGGAATATACTATACAGTCAGTTTCTTCACTTTGCTTTTTTCACAAAATTATATATCTGGAGATTTTTCCACATCAGTATGTAGAGAGCCTCCTCATTTTTTTTTCAAATAACTGCATGTTCCATACTTTATTTAAATTGTCCCTACTAATGGAAATTTGGGGTGTTTCCAATCTTTTGTTATCGTAAGCAACGCTGCAATGGAAAACCTTGTACATATGTCTTTATTTTTGTGTGTGTGCGAGGAAGATTGGCCCTGAGCTAACGTCTGTTGCCGATCTTCCTCTTTTTGCTTGAGGAAGGTTGTCGCTGAGCTAACATCTGTGCCAATCTTCCTCTGTTTTATGAGGGATGCCACTACAGTGGGGCTTGACAAGTGGTGCTATGTCCGCACCTGGGATCCGAACCTGCAAACCCCGGGCCGCCAAAGTGGAGTGCAAGAACTTAACCACTATGCCATCGGGCCAACCCCTACATATGCCTTTTTGATGTGTGCCAGTGTATCTGTAGGATAAAGCTATAGAAAGGAATTATGGGTTAAAGGGCAATATGCATTTATAATTTTTGTAACTATTACCAAATAGACCGTCATTGGGGCTGCAGCAATTGGTACTCTACCCTCACCAGCCGTGTATGAGAAGCCCTGTTTCCCCACAGCCTCATCAATGGAAATTACTAATAACGTTTGGATTTTTGTCAATGTGATTGGTGAAAAATGTCATCTCAGTATAGTTTTAATTTGCATTTCTCTTATACTAAGTGCAATGAGCATCTTTTCCTATTTATGAGACAATTATTTTTTCTTTTCTGTGGACTGTCTGTTCCTATCCTTTGCCCATTTTTCTCTTGGATTGTTGGTTTTGGCTCTGTGTTTTTAACCCAACTGAGAAATGTTAAGCACTATAAATTATTTTGGGTCTAAAAAATCCCATTGCATTTTTAATGCTGTAAAACTTACAATAAGCCTGCCATTTTAATACCAGTAAATATGTCTTAATATACTACAAAATAGTTTCTTTGTTCAGAGGCTGAAATTAGAAATTTCAAACATGGCTCATATGTATGTGTGTGTGCATATAATGATGCCCTTCTTACAAAGTCACATGAGGCCATAAAACTTTACTCCAAAAAGGGAAACCAAACTCAAATGAGGTCTCTGGAATACAGCTATTCTGAGGCTTAAAAATAAGGTCTCCGATTAGTCTAAGCATTGCTCATGCTGAATGGGATAACATTTCTAATTATTTTAAGCTCACTTCTTGAACACTTTCCAGTCTAAATCATTAACACCACACCAGATTTCTGCCTCAGCTATTGGGATGGTGTACAGTGCATTATATTTATATTAAACTCCATTTTATTAATAACTTTTAAAAGCATGATAGATAGCGTGAAGCAAAATGCCAGAGCTTGTCACCTTGTCCAGTCCCCCTGTTTTACAAAGCCTGTTAATATGGCTTCGGTGTTCATCCTCCCGCTTTATTTTTCTCCACCCTTGTAAATTCTTTCAGTGCTTATCATAATATCTGGTCGTCAGATAAATCCCCCCAACTTCCAGGTTGCGAGATGCTGTGCAGAATTAAGTATACACAAGCCTTTTTTGCCGAGTTCTTGTCTACTTCAAATTTTCGTGGTTACTAGAAAAAATTTGCTAGGACAGTAAAAGTCCTATTTTTTTAAGTTGATCGGCTTCAGTTTCCCCACGGGTCAATCAAGAATTTTGGAATAAAAGTCCTCTAAAGTGTCCAAAGATTCAACCATCTGTAAGTGTGCAAGAGAATAGGAAGGTAGGGTGATGGATTCCTCCACTTTCCCCAAGGAAAAGGCTGCCCTGCTTGGGGCAAAGTTAATATTTCTGCATAGTTTTGTTACATTCTATTTCCTGAGGTCATAACAGTCTGGGTTCCAATTACATTCCTAGAATAATGAGCCTATTACAGTAAATGAACATTTCAAGTGCAACCAAATAACCATCTATTGAATGTGCCAGCACCTAATAATTTTCCCCTCGGCAGAAGGAAAGAAGTAGGCATTTGGGTGACAGGAAGTAGTAGTCTGTGAAACATGATAGAAAAAAGGAGGATGAGATTTAAGGCGGCTCTAATATCTCTCATGGCCTCTATTTAATCCAGGCTGCTGGGAGATAAAGGCAATGGATCCTTTCTGCAAATGTGGAGGCTTCCTGACTCCAAACCGCCTCAGGGTTGGTGCTGCCCTGACCCCAGAAGTCACCTGATCTAAGTTTGTCTCCTTTCTCCTTTTTGAAAGTTGTGATTGATATCAAATGACAACTCAGTATCCCGACTTTATTGGATTAGAGCTAGCACAAAGAATGAAGTCGGATCAAGCAGCCTGTGTTGAGAGGGTAAGCTTTCCGAATAGATATTTTAAACAATGTTAAAAGCATAGTTTTTAACAAAGCATGTTCTATGTAACTATATTGCCCTTTGACCTCATGGTATTTTCATATGGTTTTTATCAAGACAACTTTGCGACCGGACATACAAATGGCAGGTGTTCCTGTGAAAAAGGCAAAGAGAAAGCTGGTCAGCAACTGTCAGAGTAGGAAGTCCTGATGGAGAAATCTCCTCAATAGGGTGTAAAGAAGGCCCCAAACTGAGGATGGAAAAGAGGGACAGTGAAGACATTATCATCTACAAGTATCTATGCATTGTTTCTTACCAAACGATTGCTAATCTTGCAAATTTCCACATATTGGAAAGAACAATGTTTTAGAGTAGGATTCTTTGTCCATTTCTGGCCCCACAACTTTCTATATGAACTTCTACAAGTTTCCTATCTTTTCTGCACCTGTGACTACCCAAGCTCAACCACGTAGTAGCTCCATTTGCAAATACCATGCTGGAGGCTGGATGTGGTATTGTTGCTAGAGCAGAGTCTACTGATTTAGCGGAAGTGTTCTTTTCTATTTCCATCAGAAAAAAGGATCAGAAATAGTTTGTGTTCATGAGGAACAGATGACAACATCCATTTATAATTTTGTCCCAGGACTATGTTAACTTTCCTGCCCTCTGTATCAGTCCAAGGAAATACGGAGCACTGGACATCCTGCAAAACATCCCATTAATTCATTAAATTGATGACATCATACTGATTGGACAGGGCTGCAAGCAGTGGGTGGTATGTTGGAGGCCTTGATAAGATACATATTCTTCAAAAGGTAGGGGAAAAATCATACAAAACTTCAGGGTCTGCCATCTGGGTAAAGTTTTTAGGGGTCCAGTGGTCATAAGGGTGCCCAGATTCCTCTCCAAAGTGATGGATAAACTGCTGTATCTTGCATCCTTGCCACAGGGAAGGAAGCGCATTGCCTTGTCAGCCTCTTTGGGCTCTGCAGGCCACATTGCACATCTAGGTTACACTCTGGCCCAGCATCAGATGACACAGAAGGCTGCCAACTTGAAGCGAGGACTGGAGCAGGAGAGGGCGCTGTAGTGGGTGACGCTGCATTCAGTCCTATCACTGGGGCCATACAATATGGCAGACCCCATAGTGTCAGAGGTGTTTGTGGGGCTGGATGCTCTGTGAAATTGTGTGAAACACCATGGAGGAGTCAGAATGTCATCTCTGGAGTCTTGGAGCAAGGCCACGCCAATTCCATCTGTAGTGCAGAATACACACTTTTTGAGGAAAAGCTCCTGGAATGTTACTAAGCTCTTTTAGAGATGGAAAGCTTGATCACAGGGCAACTGCCCATTATAAGCCAGGTTTATCAAACTCACCAAGTCATAACATTGGATGGGCTCAGGAGCAGTGCAGAGAGCACAGTCAGAGCATGAGCAGTTAGCCCAGACCTGCATGTTATCAATTACAGCTGTCTACATCCCTCTTTCAGCTCACACCTACAGCCGATGAGGAGCCTCTGAAACCAGCTGAAGGAGGAAGAAAAAGTCTGAGCTTTGTTATAGACATTCAACCTGGTATGTGGGAACAAGCTGAAAATGGATGGTGGCTGCATTGCAGTCACATCAGGGGTGGCCCTGAAGACAATGGAGAGAGAAAAGCTTCTCAGGGGGCAGAATTGTAAGTCACCAGGTCATTCATTTTATGTAGAAGGAGAAGTGGCCTGAAGTGGGAAGATACAGTGTTCTGGGGAGTGACAAATGGCTTCACTGACTGGTCAGGTGCATGGAAGGAGAAGAAAGGCAAGATCAAAGACAAGCAGATTGAGAGCAAGGGTGTGCAGCTGGGGAGTGGGTACAAAGAATTAAGATTGTGTATCACATGTTGATGTCAATTATAAATCATACATGCAAAAGTAGGCAAACACCTCAGCCAGTTCTGGTCAACCAGGCTTCATCAGTGCCTTCTGTTAAGCTGGTAAAATGGCTCAAGTGCTTAAATTCTCACTTAACAAGGCCAGTCTAGCTACTGCTGCCTCTGAACATCCAATCTGCCTGCAAAAGAGTCCTATGCTGAGCCCTCAGTATGACTATTTTCAAAGGAGACCAATCAGCCTCTTGGTGGCAAGTCTACTACATTGGACCCATTCCATCCTGGAAGAGCCAGAAGTTTGTACCAATGTGGATAGATATCTTTTGCAGGTATGCGTTGCCTTTCCTTCAGAGCCTCAGCAGACACCACTATCCAGGTGTTTGCACAATGTCTGATTCAGAGGAATGGAACTCCACACAGTAAAGCACTGAACCAGAGGACTCACCTCAGAGAAAAGGTGGTGTGGGAGTGGGCCCATGACCACGGGATCCACTGACTGTTTCATGACCTTGCCCTATAGAAGCAGCTTGTAGAGCACTGGGATGGCCTTCTGAATGCTGAACTGAAGCACCAGCTCAGAGAAACGCTAAGGGATGGGATGCCATCCTTCAGGACACAGTCTATGTATTAACAGAAACCCTTATATCATGCTGTATCCCCAGCAAGAGGAGATAGGGTTGCTGTTACATAACAGAAGCAGGAGGAATATGCGTGGAACTCAGGTGATCCACTGGGATACCCAATTGTAACCGGGAATGGAAATGTGCAGCAACCCTGACCTGAAAAGGGTATGATTACAATGCTTCAGACTCCTTAGAAATGAAGGTTTAAGTCATACCACCAAGCCACCAAGGCCACCATGGCCAAAGTGATAGCCAAGAGTGAGAGGAATTTAGAGTGACTACAGGAGAAGGGATGATAACTATCAATCATGGCCCTGCAACTAACTGCAATAGTGGGGGCTATTGTTCACCCCCAATGACCTCCCTCTTCTAAATCTCCTTTCAGGAATAGCCCACAGGAATCATGGAGTAAGCTCCCTACACAGGCATGAAGAAGTGGATTCATGTGGCAGCCATGATGATGTGTCCCTTAGATCTCCTTCAAGAAAATCTGTTGTAGGGAGCACAGTTGACTAAAAGCCTCAAGCCATGGTCCATTTGGACCCACCATGGCTGTCATGCCAAGGTCATGTTTCTCCCAGGCTACACTCAGCCAATGACTGAGCATGGCAGGAGTACTAAAGCTGGCCCATTCCTGCCAGACATGGAATTTCTCCATTGGGCAACCTTTACTCAAAGACTCATTGGCTTGGCTGAGACTTTCTTTACTTCTTAGAGGATCTGCGCTGAGACAGGTGACAAATATCTGCAAACACAAGAAGTTAGTTAATAGATGAGGTCAGTCTTCAGCTGTAAAAGGAAAGAGTGTTATCCGTTCTTATACACGTGTAGTGGCCAATTGAGTCAGATGTTTAGTTTGTGGAGGTGCAGTCATGTGTTGTGGTTAAGAACATAGCTTCTAGAGCCACACCAACCTAGCTTTGCCACTCTCTAGCTCTTTGACTTTGGGTAGTTGTTTAACCCTCTATGCTTAGTTTCCATATGTGAAAACCAGGTGTATCAGCCAAGCTGCAGTCAGGAGGCAGAAGGCATACAAGGCATCTGAATAGATAGAATTTAAAATAAAGAATCTCTGTCTTGGTATAAAGTTAATATAACTCAAAAGACAAAAAGAGAACAACAAGATAGCATGGAGATAGTAATTTCAGGAAGCATCTGCCATCCCCAGGATTGGGAGAATAGAGGACAAGGGTTGAAATTATTAAATTTAGAAGCTTGGAGGAAGAACCCCGTATTAGTTTCTTAGGGCTGTCATAACAAAGTACCGCAGACTCGGCAGCTTAAACAACAGAAACTTATTGTCTCACAGTTCTGGAGACTGGAAGTTCCAGATCAAGGTGTCAGCAGGGCTGAGTCCTTCTGACGGCTATGAGAGAGAATCTCTTCCAGGCCTCTCCTCTAGCTTCTGCTGGTTTTCTGGCAATCTTTGGCATTCCTTGGCTTGTAGAAGCATTACCCCAATATCTACCTTCAGCTTCACAAATTTCCCATTTTAATAAGGACACTAGTCATACTGACTTAGGATCCACCTCAATGACCTCATCTTAACTAATTACACCTGCTATGATCCTATTTCTAAATAAAGTCACATTCTGAGTACTGTGGCAGGATGGTGATGGGGTTAGACTTCAGCTATGAATTTTGGAGGGATACGCAATTCAACCCATAACAGGCCCTGTAGAGTCAAAACAGACCTCTGAGAAGGATGTGCTACTTGGCTAGTGCTAGAATCTCCGAGTTCATAGGAGGGGTCCCACTGGCCTAGAACCCAGACCCCTGAGAATGGGACACCAGTCAGCTGGTACTGGTAGCTCAGAGTGGATGCAATGTGCTGGCTATGCAAGTGTTGGAAAACTTCAAACCTGATTCAGGCACTGTTTCAAGAAAAAACTGTAGCTCCTGGGGTGAAGAAGTGTTGTTGGGATGATACTCAAAAGAACTGCAGGCAGACAGGAAGCCAGTGGAAGGAGCAAAGCCCTCTTGCTGCCCTATCCTTCCAGTCACTCCCTAGTTACTCCAGTGGGCAGAGCCGAGCGTGGAGAGAGCTGGAAAAGCAGAGATGTGGTTTGCAGGCTCCCAGCCCCAGCACCACAGGGCAGAGGATAGAAGGAGGAGAGGTCGGTGGCGAGAGCCAGCAGAACGGTCTACCCCTTGGTTCACTCACCATCCAGACACACCCTGCTGCTATTTGAATTTCCATACTATGTCAGAAATAACTGTGGTCCACCTGACAAGGTGCAACTATGCTTGGAACAAAGATGTCCTTACCCTCTCCTCAAAATGAGGAAAAGTGGGGAGGCAGGCACACCATCCATCTCCAGGCTATATTCATTACTCCTCAAATTCAGCAACAATCCCATCTAAATGCTGCCTTGCTTGAAAACTAGATTGTAAAGATTCCTTACATCAAAGCTAGTATAAAATAATAATATAAAATATACTACTAAAATTTTAATAATATATAGTATATAAAACAGACATGCATACATATTATATAAATATATGAAAATAGGTATAGCTGCTATCATTCTTGTTTCTGTAACTGATCATGAGACCATAGTTGATATATTTTTAAGCATCCTTATTGACATACAATTCACATAGCATAAAATTCATCGATTTAAAGTGTACAATTCAATGGCTTTTAGTATATTTGCAGAGTTGTGCAACCATCACCACAAACATTTTCATCTCACCCAAAAACACCCCATATCCACTAGCAGTAACTTTCTACTCCACTCACCCCTCGTCCCTGGCAAGCATTAATCTAGTTTTGGTCACTATAGATTTGCTTATTCTGCAATTTCATACTTCACATAAATTAAATCATAAAACATGTGGTCTTTTGTGACTAGCTTCTTACATTTAGCCTGTTTTTAAGGTTCTTGACTTTTTTCATTGCTGGTGTTTGTAGTGGCTCAATAACTGGCACATGTGTAATAGTAATACTTATTCTAGAAAGTGTTTATGAGGATTAAATGAGTTAATGCATGTAAAATTCTTAGAATAATGCCTGACAGAGTTGCTGCTTAATAAATTAAACCTATTGATTGCTTCTCTTGGAGTAGAAATATTTATGGAGATAAACAACATTAAATGTCTTATATTCTGGCCTTACTGAAAATCCATCAAATATTTTCAAAGATGTGAGCAGAGCAGTTTCAAAAGACAAAGTAGTGATTACCAAAATACTTGATGTGAACGGAGGTTTTTTTCCTTTGGTTCTTCCGGCGTGAATGCTAAGCTTCATTATGTATTGTCTAGTTCCGCTACAGCGTGAGGTCGACCGGAAGCTCTTACACTCACCGTGTTCTTCTGAAAGGTCGGAAAACACTTCAAGTTATTGTATTCTTGTATTTCACTTCAAAACTCAGGTCCCTAAAATGTGTTCTATATATTGGAACTAAAATGTGTGTAATATTTGTGCTTTTCCTGTTTTATGTTTTTTTCTCCCCTAATAAGCTTACCGCTGTCTGAGGCTTTGTAATACTACTATTAGAGAGTTGAGGATGGTGTTCAAAGTACTCTCATGGAGAAAGTAAAGACGCTAGAAATCTTCTCAATCTCACTGCTTTCTGTGTGTCCGTTTACTCTTTTGCTAACTTGGAGCCATATGGGAGGATCCTCGTTTCCTATGCAAGAATTCCCAGCCCCTTACAGGAGCTCCCTGAAGGCTCAGCCAAGTAGCCTGTTGGCCTCTGAGGAGACCAGTTGTGGGGTCCTGGGAAAGGTGACTCAACCATCTTCAAATGGGACTGAGATGAACCCAGGACTGAAGCAAAGCCAAGACCCTTCTGCAGCCAGTGTTCCCCTTATACTCTCAGAGGGTGAGCTGTGGCTGAGGAGGTGGGATTGTCCCCCCACCCCCTCGCTGTGATGATTGCTCTTGTGTGGACTAGGTGCAGCTTGACTCTCATCTAGCCCTCCAATGCAGATGGCTGTCTGGACGCCTGAGTTTTGTCTTTTGGATATCCAAGCCACCCAAAAAGAAACATGGGGGCCTCACATGCCTGGGAGGGAACATGACTAGTTTTCATAGCAAACATTTCACTTATCTTATCTTAGCAACAAAGACTTGAGGGCAATTCACCTTGGGTACAGTTTTTGTTAATTTTTTTTTAATGAGTATTCTTTTATTTCAACAACATTGCCAGAAATACCTCAATCTCTTCTCTTTGATGTAATAACTATTTAGGTTTAGTAAAGGAAGGTTAGTTTGTTTTTATAAATATAATATATTCATGTACTTGAACTAAATTGGGGAGTTATTGTTTAATGGGTATAGAATTTCAGTTTGGGAAGAAGAAAAAAGTCTGGAGATGGATAGTGGTGATGGTTGCACAACAATGTAAACGTACTCAATGCCATGAGACTGTATACTTAAAATGGCTAAACTAGTAAATTTTATGTTATGTATTTTTTACCACCATCTGTCGGTTGCCATACTGTGGTGGCTGTGTGCTGCCATGATGCTGAAAGCTATGCCACTAGTATTTCAAATACCAGCAGGGTCACCCATGGTGGACAGGTTTCCGTGGAGCTTCCAGTCTAGACAGACCAGGACGAAGGACTTGGCCACCCACTTCCAAAAAAGTTGGCCATGAAAACCCTAAGTACAGCAGTACAGTGGAGCACTGCCTGATATAGTGCTAGAAGGTGAGAGAATGGAACAAAAAGACTGGGCAGGGTTCTGCTCTGCTGTACACAGGGTCGCTAGGAATCCGAATCTATGCAATGGCACTAACAAAAAAAAAATATTTTACCACAATAGTTTTTTAAAAAGAAGAATTAAGTAAGGACATTGGGCCAGACCTGAACACGAATGATTGCTCCATTTATTAAATGACTTACACTTTCAAAGATCGTTTCCTCATCAATAAAATGGAATAATAGTTCCTCCCTCAGAAGGTTGTTGCAAGGAATAAGTGAGAAATACAATAAGTGAATAAGTGAGAATACAGCAATAAAAACAGTCTCTGGCACACAGGTGGACTTGGGGGTACCATAGATGAGGTACGCAGCCCTGCTCCCAGCTAATGCCAGTCTCCACCTAGGCACTTCCACCTCCTCTGCTTACTCGAGCATCCTACTCTCTTTTTCTGACACCATCAAATTTTCCCACTTTACAGGATCCTTCACATCAGTGAACAAACATGCCCTTATTTCTTCTATCAACACCACTCTCTGGACTCCACTTCTGCCAGCTATGGTTCTATTTTTCTGCTCTCTTTTGTAAGAAAACCTCTCAGAAATGCTGTCTGCACTTGCTGTTTCCACTTCTTCTCTCCTCAGTCTCTCTTAAGCTGCTCCATTGAGCTTTTGCTGTCACCACTCCACTAAACCTGCTCCCAGGGTGGTCACCTGTGATGCCCACATTGTTAACTCCAATGGTCAATTCCTGGACCAGTTAACTAACTTGTCCTTCGACCCATCAATGACTTCCTTCTCTGACCCCCTTTCTGATCTAGACCTCCAGGGCACTGAAGCCTTTCTTCCTGCATTAACTGGCCACTGTTTCTGTCTCCTTTGCAGGTTCCTCCCCTCCTTTGGGACTGTCAACATTTCAGTGTTCTGGGGCTTGGTCCTTGCTTCACTTCTCTTCTCCATTTACATCCACCCCTGGGTGATCTGATGACTTAGGTCCTGTCTATATGCTGATGATTCCCAAATGTACGTCTCCAGCCCAGATCTCTCCTCTAACTCTCGACTCCCATATCTGACACCCCTACCTGAATTTCTAATAGAAAATCAGATTTCGTCCATCAAAAGCTGACTCCACAGTGAGTCTCCCCATCTAGTTAATTGGCAACCCCAGCCTGCCAGTTGCTCTTGCTAGAAAACTTAGGTGCTATTCTTGACTTTCCCACCCCACATACTCTGATAAGAAATCATTTTGGCACTACCTTCCCTTCAAAATATATCCAGAATCTGACCACTCCTTACTATTCGTTCCATTCTCTCACCTTCTAGCACTATATCATTGCTTTCTTTTCTGGACTCCTACAATTGCCTTCCTACCTGGTGTCCCTGTTGTCACCTTGCCTCTATAGTCGATGACCATTACAGCAGCCATAGCCATCCTTTCGAGATGCAACTCACAACATGCCGTGTCTCCTTGTTCCCAGTCCTCACAGACGTCTTCGAGGCCCTATGTAATGACTTCATCCCCTTACCTCTCTGATCTGACCTCCTCCTGCTTGTCCTAACTCACTAGGTCCAGTGTGTCGGCCTTTGTGCCTCTCTGCAACATTCCAGCATATTTCATCCACAGGACCTCTGCCTGGAAGCCTCTGCCTGCAGTCCACATCACCAACGCCTCCACCTCCTTCCAGGTTTGGATCAGATGTCACCTTCTCAAGGAGATGTGCTTTGCCTACTCTACTTACAATCTTTAGATAACACGGCGCTTACCTTCAGGCGTGCTAGTTATTGTTTACAGTCTGCCTTCCTCCCTCTAGAATGTGAGCTCCTTGGGGGCAGGCATTCTGTCTGTTTTGTTCATTGATGTTTCTTACATGCAGAAACAGGCACAGAGCAACTGTCCCAGAAATATGTGACAATGTGTGAATGAATAAAAACAGAGCTACCATAGCAGTTTTTGGTCTCTTCTAATCTTCAAGTATCTCTTCATTTTGTGATATTTCATATAATGTGATTTTATATATACATTTTGATATTGCTATAACAGAGCTTTTGCCCTTATTTAATGTAATGTGTATATAACATTTCATAGCAAGAGCTGACTGACTTTTTCTGTGAAGGGCCAGAGAGCAGATACTCTCGGCTCTGGAGGTCCCGTTCTGTTCTCAGCTTGTGGGCTGGGCAAGAGCATGTAGAGAGTCATACACTACAGTTAATATAACGATTACTCCATCATTGGACATATGACTACTTCCAATTTTTCACCATTACAAATTCTATGGTTCACATTCAGTTAATAAACTTTGTTACGTTTACTTCAAATATTTTTCTATTTCATTGTTTTCCTTATTTTTTCTCTTTTTTTATTATTTCTTTTACTGATTAAGAAGTAAAATAATTGTGTCTGTAACATACTTAGCATAAATTCATTATTTGGCCTTTTAAAAAGTATCATTAATATTTTAATCTAAAAATCACATGTACTCATTACAGAGAATTTGGAAAATAAAAAAATTCAAAGAATAAAATACAAATCACTAGTAGACACAGGATTCAGAGTAGCCATTATTAATGTTTTATGGACATTTTCCAATTGTTTTTGAAGCATATATACATACGCTTCGAAAAAAACATAATAAAAATAACACTATAAATACGCAATTTTTAGTCTTGAGTTTTTATCTTTAACCAAGAGAGCACTTTCCAATATCACTATTTTTCCAATAATACCATTTACATGGCTGAATAACATAACATTATATAATAATTTATTACTATTACACCTACTCTGCCACTTCCATGTTTTAAGCAATGCTTTTTCTGAGTTTCTGACTGCTTTTTAGGATCAATGCCTAGAGACAGAATTGTGTTTTTTGGTCTCTTTTTGACAAGTGCTTTTCCAGCAAGGATAGACCGACGCACGGTTCTCTGAGCGATGCAGGGCGGGGCTGGCTTCCCCGCGAGTCGCCAACATTAACGAGATCAAGACACTGAGCCTGCGGAGACAGCGACAAAGAAGGCACTTTTAAAAGTACTGACCTGGCTGGAAAACTCCTGTACCTTCTCTTGTCTCTTATCTGCAGTACAGCATTCAAGAGCATAGGTGTTTGAATCAAACAAACATGGGTTTAAATCTTTGCTCAGTCACTTAGCAATTAGTCTGACCATGGCCAAGTTATTGACTCAGTTTCCTGTTTGCTAAGCGGAAATGACGACCCACTTCCAGGGCTGCCGTGAGGGTTTGAGGAGGTGCCAGCACAGCACTCGGCGCAGTAGTGCCGTTAGTTCCCAGGGAGGGGGAGCAGGTCTTAGATTTCATTCATTCTCTGATTTTGACACACACACAACACACACACACTCCCTTTGATTTTTTTTTTAAATTTTAGACTTGTTTGATGACTTTTCTGAGCTCTTGAAATTTTCAGATTGAAAAAGTTTTCATTGCTTTCAGATACATTTGTTTTTCCTTTGACATTATTCTTAAAGTTTACCTTGTTGATACTTTATAACAATCAAGGGTTTATTTAAGACAATTTTACTGGAATTTTCTGATTTATAAGAGAGAAGGTATTGGTGCTGCTGCTCATGTAGCCTCTGCCCAGAGGCTTGTGAACTGGGCAATACCAGCCATCTAGGTTTGTGTAAGTCACTCTACGATGTTCATGCAATGATGAAATCGCCTAATGATGATTTTTTCAGAATGTATTCCCACCGTTAAGCAACACATGACTGTAATTGGGTAAAATGAGGTCATATGGGTGGTCCGTCATCCAATATGGCTGGTGTCTGTATAAGAAGAGGAAATTTGGACACAGGCATGTACAAAGGAAAGACCGTGTGAAGACACAGGAGAAGATGGCCATTGCACACCAAGGAAAGAGGTCTGAACAGAACTTTTCCTCAGGGGCCTCAGAAGGAACCAGCCCTTCTGACACTTTGATCTTGGATTTCTAGTCTCCAGAACAGTGAGAAAATAAATTTCTGTTGTTTAAGCTTCCCAGTGTGTAGTATTTGTTATGCACCCCTAGCAAACTAATACACTTATCCAGCCACCATAGTCTGTCTCCCCTGGATTACTGAAACAGCGTATACCTGTTTTCTCAGCAGTCACTTCACTGCTGAGCAGCCAGACCAACAATTTTAAGTCTGACTCTCAACATATCACTCTTCAGTTTATGATCCTTTAGGTGTTTTCCAGATGAAGACCCAAATCCTTGCCATGGCCCTCTAGGTTCCTGCCTACTTCTCCAGGTTCCTCTTGTGCCTCTCTCCTGTTCCTCTTTTGTACCTTCTGTTTATTCTTTAAATGGTACTTGTTCTCTCCCCCTCAGGACCTTTGCACATACAGGCCCCTCTACCTGCCCAGTTCTCTTTGCCCCTTAGCTACACGTGTGTTAGTTTCTACCCATCCTTTCCATTTCCCCTCAAAACATCCCTTCCTCAAAGAGGCTTTCCCATTATATGATCATATAACTCCTTGAATGTCTATTTCATGTCACATAACATAATTGTAATTACTATAAACAATAATTGTGAAATTAATCATTCCATGTGTGTTTTCCTCACACACCTCCACTGTCTAATAGAATTTTCGGTGCTGTTGGAAATGTTCTTTAGTCTGTGCTAATACAGTCACCACTGGCCACATGTGGCTATTGAATACTTGAAATGTGGCTAGTGCCACATGTGACTTTTATTCATTTAAACTTAAATTCCCGTACCTATATATGGCTGGCCACCATGTGTTGGATGCACAGCGATGGGGACTGCCAGCTCCCCAAGGGTAGGTGCTGGTCTTTCTCTCACCACCATGTCTGGCATTGTCCCTTCCCATTCAAATATCTGTGAATGAATAAATGAATTTAACTAATCTGAATTTGATGAAGGAGGTTCTATATTTCAAGCCAAATGTCCTGTAAAAAGAATATTGCTCTGCCCAGCTTCACACACACTCAGCAGGACAAAGTCTGATATTACTCTTCCTCTTGCCCTTTCCCCTTCTGGATGAGAAATTTAGGTCAATGATGAGAAACTGTCCAAGGTGTACTATGCAAGGCATCATCTGCTTAAAGTTCACTAATTTCCCATGTGGCATCTTGGTGTGGATCATGTATACCAATGGTTTTTAGAAAATAAGACCAAGAATGGAACTGTTAATCTGATAGAGCCAAAATGAAAATTAAAAAGCAAAATAGCTAGCTAGGTAAAAGCTCAAAAAGGCTAAGAAAATTCTTCAAAGAAACAGGCAAAGATTTTGCCTTAAATTGAAGATTGACAAAAACAAAACAAGTTTGAACAGCAAACCAAGTGAATTCAGGTGTCCAGAGACAACTTCAAGCAGGGACTTGTTCAGGCTTAAGAATGGGTCTTCCCAGCAGAACTGGGTACCTAATCTCCAGAAACACTGAGCTAACTTCTAATTAGTTTACCAGATAAAATCCAGAATTTCAGATAAAGAATGAATAATTTATTTGAAATTCAATCTTATCTGAAAATTAACTACATTTCCTGTATTTTTATTTGCTAAATCTTACAGCTCTGTTTCAAATACTTGGGAATAAAATAGCCACAGAAGTTGAAAGTGTGCCAAATCAGAAAATACATCTCCCAGCTTAGAGTTCAATGCTAAGGAAGTGACTGAGAGCTTCTCCTTTCTTGTCTCTCCCCTTCTCTTTGCTAGAAACCCCATCTTTCCCTCTTGATCACTTTCCCAAACAGCTGGATGAAGTTTTAGCTTCTTTCAGAGTTTTATTCCTGTACTGAATGATGACTCTTTTTGTCCTGAGAGTTTCTGTTCTTTAAAGAGAAGTAGAAAAAAGGCAATAGCCATATAGCCTATGAGTTCCTAAGGAAAGGAACTTTGTCTTGATAAAGTTTAAAACTTTATAGCCTCGGAGTCTAGGAAAGTGCCTGGCCCAGAGCTGGTAATCAATTGATGTTTGTTCTTTCTTCAGATATGTTGTCATCCAGTTTATGTTGGAAAGAGGGAGGGACAGAACTGTCACTGATGCTACCATAAGTGATTCATCCTTTTATTCCCATTGTTTTTCACAGTGCCTCAATTATAAGAGGATCTCAGTAAATGCTCATTGAACTGAACTCAACTGACTTAAGACCACGTGATTCCTTCCTATTAGGGTAGATATTTCTTGAGAAACACTTTTATAATTTAGCATATCATGAAAATTTTGATTTGCTAAACACCTCATAACTACAATTATTATTTTACTACTTTTTTATTCCTCTGCGTTTCTCATTCACTGTACGCAATGCTCTCTAGAATGACAGATCTTGGCGTTAGTAGTTCCAAACCTCAGAGCTCTCGCATCCTCTAGCCCAGGGCAATTATACAAGCTCTTGAGATTCTGGCTGAGTCAGGAAAGTGGATGTAAGTGAAGCAGACAAGGTAGAAATGAACAGAGCGACATCTGGAGAGGACCACAGCCAGGACTCAAATTCAACTGTCTCCAGTTGACCTCCTCCCTCCTTGATCACCACTCTCCTCCAAGGCAGCACATGACGGATCATAGGACTATTCACATGGGCTGTGCTGGAGCCCTCGTCACCCTCCAGCCCCGCTAGGTGGGGAACACCAAGCCATACCTATTGGTCATTTTCCCAAACACTGTGGCTAAGTTTGGATCTGATCTTGTATCCCTTGAAAATGATGCCATGTGTAAACTCTTAAGCAATCTTTTAAAATCTCTAATTTCATTGAATTTTCCACGCAAAGTTCACATATAAGAATTCTAGCTTGGCTATGACCCCTTTAATTAAATTAAAGATTGAAGGAAAATGAGAATACTAGGCGTCCAGGTGATAGAATGTTTGGGTTTAAGAAATGCACTCTCTTTCCTGGATCTCTAAGATAGATTTTATGGTTTTAATCAAAAGTATAAGCTTTCAGGATAATGCTAAGAGATGGTCCATTGAACTGCATTCTTAAGATATGAAAGACAGCCAATCATTCTACAATCCTTATATTGTAAAATTTTATGTCTCAACTATAGCTAATTTTCCATCACCCAAACTCTTGGCTGGACTTCCACATTTTCTCAATAATGACTTCTCTTACTTGGCTAGTCATGTTAAATTTAGCAAAAGCTGGGATACTGATCACCTCTGCCCCAGTTCCTCCCTATGCGGTCATTTCTGATACTATCTTGGGCTTCTTTCATCATGTTGTGGCACTCCCCATCACTGTGTTCCATGTTCAGAAGAAATTGCTTACTTGGATGTCCATCCAGGTGGGCTCATCAGACCTTTTACGTCGACTCACATAAATCTGGATTCTAAACCATCGGCTGCAGGAGATAGGCCTTCGTGTCCCTGCATTAACATAGCAGAGTGGAGTGTGGTATTTGTTAAAATGCTTGTTGAGATGCTTCACTGTGCATGAATGTTTTATAAGTGTGAAGTGGAAACACTCCTTGCTCACAAAGAGCTATGGATTCAGTGGAGACAGAGGCCAAGATTGCCCCTTTTTTCCTACACCTGCCACAATCAGGTCTTTTGTTTATTGCACAACGATTACATAGAGCAGGAAGAAATAGAGCGAGACAAAGTTCGAGGACTTTCAGGTGTTACCAGTGAACAAATCACAGAAAAATATTCTAGGGATTACTATTGTAGCAGAGGGGGAGAGTGGTGGAAATGTGGTGTGGAATGTCTATCTCACACTTGGACGTGGGAGGTGTGACCTGGTCTCTGCTTACTTCCCCCACCTTGACTCTCACAGGCTCTCCTGCCCCACACTCAGAGCTACATTCATGCCAAAATCAGCTTACCATGGGCCTTTCATATGCCTTTTCCTCTGACTGAAACACCTTCACTCCCCTACTCTTTGCCTGGCTGATTCTACTCACCCTTCAAGTCTCAGCTTAGGTGTCATTCCAGCGGGAAGCCTTCCTTTGGCTGCCATTGCTGGGTCAGGAGACTCTCCCATGTGCCCTCTCAGTGCTCTGCGCTTACCTTTACTTGTCTTTGACATATCATTTTGAAAAAGTCAGTTATCTGCCGACTTGGTGACTACTCTCCCTGTTCACACATACACACACACACACACACGCACTTAGACTATTACACCCAGACACACATATACACTGGGATAGATTAGCCTATTTAGACACACCTGTGCCAGCACATACATATACGCAGGCTGTGAGCACCTTCAGGACGAAGGCCGTGCCCAGCTCTCCACTGTAACCAAGATCCTTGCTCAGAGTAGGTGGTCTACAAATACCTGTTGAATAAACGTTAAATGAGGAATGAGGTACCAGAAGTATGCACCTCCTACAATCAATGTTAAACATTTGATCGGGACTTTTCCATCCATTTTGATTCTAGTTGAGAGTCCACTGACCATAACTTGGACTTTGAAGCCCAATTACTTCTCCCCAATACCTCAAATCAGATCAAGTTGGAAGTCTATGACCAAGCAGCTGTCAAGAGCAAGGTAATTCCATCCTCTGAGTAGTTACCATTAAAGAATCAAACAAACAAACAAATAAAAACCAAACAGTTCCTACTCCTGAGCAAACATTGTTTGTATTGATAACGGGTCCACAAGAGCATAGACAGCTCAGCATACACCAACAAGTGAAGTGCCATATTACTGCTAACTGTCCAAGATCAACCAACAGTGTAGGTAAAAGCAAAAAATATATATAAAATAACAGCATGAACTACACACAGCAATGGGGACTGAGAAACTTCAACCTCATGAAAGATGTAAATGGAGAATATATATATACACACATATATACACACATACATGTGTACACAGATAGATGGATAGACAGACAGATGATGGGTGGATAGACAGATAGATGGATAGATAGACAAGTGAATGGAAAATGTAAAACATATGGGCAGAAGACAGCCTGTTTTATTTTTTTGAGGCTGATGACGAGATGAGCAAATTTGCTCTATAAATGTGTTTCATGATGGATAGGGAGTGAGAGCCTTTGGGTGAGGTTGGATGGAAGCTATGGAGAGAATTTAAGTAAGCAGAGAGGTCAAACATCTCATTCAAGCTCCTTTGGCAAACTTACTTTTGCTGGGACAGGGTTGAGGGGCCGTGGGTAGCAACAGCCATGCAGGCAGAGGCTGGAGTGAAAGGAGAAATCAGCTGACTTGAAGAGTGAGGAAAAGAGTGAGAATCAGCATGAGCTGACCATCCCCTTCCCCACCTCATGGCCCCGGCCTTCTCCTCAAGAAACGTTCAGGAAAGATCTTCAGTGCCATCCATTGCTTTCTGGAATAGGAGATGTATTTCTGTTATTTTCCATGCTCACTAAGTCTGTGCCTCAGGACCCCATATATTCTGCAAAATAATGATGATGATAATATCATCTGACATTTATTTTGTACTTTGCAAAGCATGTCCTCCCTTCATATCTCACTCGGTCTGTGTGTTTAAAGCCAAGCTGCTTCCATGCAGCACCTGAAGGCTGTGGGCTGCCAAGCTCTACCTTCCTCCCTGCAACTCCCATCCCCGAGGGCCCTGACCATAATGGTGATTCTGCCATGTAGCGCCTTCCAAAGACAATGTCCCGAAGACCCATAACACAATTGATTTCCTGGACTGTATTTTCATGCTCTAAAAGAAGATTATTTTCGATAGCTCAGAATTTTCCTCCAATGCTCAGATTTCTCTCTATGAGAGAAATCTAAAGATACTTGCTGCTCAAAGTATGGTCCATGGACCAGCAGCATCAGGATCACTTGGCATCTTCTTAAAATGCAGACTCTCAGGCCACACACCAGACCTGCAGATTCAGGGTCTGCATTTTAACAAGGTCTAGGGGGTTTGTGCACTCATTAAAGTTTGAGAATCTTTGTTATAATAGTTCTACATACACAAAACTTATTTAGTATACACAAATTATTTTTTAGATTTTGTTGATACATGCAATATTTGTCATAAGTATTCATCCCATAGATTTTTGTGTGTGTGCTTTGCTAGTTTACTGAATATTAATGAATATTCTAGATGCTTTTAAACTTGCAGGGAGTTGGGGAGCGGGTTTTTGTAATTGACTGTCACCCACCTCTAATACCATAAAAGACATTGATTCTGAAGCCCAGAATCTGTGACTAGACCTAGGGAATGTCAAGAAGTGAGAGTATTAGAGAGAATTGTGGTCTATTTTTACTTATTGTTTGGGACAGATATTTTAATTCCTGGGTGATCTTGATGAATCTAGTGTTAATATATTCAGAATAATAATAATAACTAAATGAATGCAGCTTTATTTACAACAGCCAGAAGACTAGATTGTGATGGTCTGTTGTCCACACAGGCTTCATAGGACTTATAAAAAAGGGAAAAAGCTTGGGGCTGGCCCCGTGGCCGAGTGGTTAAGTTCGTGTGCTCCACTGTAGGTGGCCCAGTGTTTCATTGGTTCGAATCCTGGGCACGGACATGGCACTGCTCCTCAAACCATGCTGAGGCAGCGTCCCACATGCTACAACTAGAAGGACCCACAACGAAGAATATACAACTATGTACCAGGGGCCTTTGCAAAGGACCCACAACGAAGAATATATATACAACTATGTACCGGGGGGCTTTGGGGAGAAAAGGAAAAAAATAAAATCTTTTAAAAAAAAAAAAGGGAAAAAGCCATTGTTTTTATTTGTCAGGGCGTTTACCAAAAGAATCAGGAAGAGGGGTACTTGAATATCAAATAGAACTGATAGAGTGGAAATTCATGACAGCAAATTTTGAAGCACCCAATGGAGGAGTCAAATATTGTTGCCTCTGCATATCTACACAATGAATAGTGATGATTTATGATGGTCATGTTGGGTGGTCCAAGCAGTAGGGAGACCTTGGTGCCTTGCTTGAAGGTGGGGATCATCCAGTACACTTCTTTTCCATATCCAAGGTTCTTAGCAAAGTATTTGACACACAGAACATGCTCATTAAATGCTTTTTGAATTTAGTAACTCAAAGTCATATTTCAGAGAGTTCTGCTAATCTGTCCAGAGAAGAACTGACACATTTAAGAAATGTTTAGCTGGACACAGCTTCCAGAAGGAAAGGAGCCTCAAACCTTGGCCCTAGATATCTCCTTCCAGGCCCATCATACCGAATTTCTGGATGTAAAATGCCTAAAAATATGCCTGGCAGAGCAACAGATCAATAAATATTTGTTGAACCAGTGAACAAGTGAATTTATCTTTTCAAATCCCTTTACTTGCCTCCCTCGTGAAGTTGAGTCCCGTTGCTGTGGCATGCCATCTTGTGCTAGGCTAGTTCTGGATATGCAGCAGAGTCCAGCAGAAGTTTCAACCAGAAACTGGGCCATTTTCTCAAAAGAAGAGCTACACAAAGGCAACCAGAAGTTGAAAAAATAAGTTCTTATTCTACACAGATATATTGCTGAGTCAAACAAAACTCACATTCTTGGAAAGTACTTTCTTGATAAAAATAGACTCTTTTTCTGATTGTAAGATATGATTGTAGGAAATGTGTAAAATATGGCAAAAGATGAGTGGAAATTGAATTTCCTCATACCCATCCCTAGGAGACAGCTATGGCTATTATTTGGATATGTTTTCTTTTCATCTTTTTTCTTATGCACATATACATTTAAAAACTCAGAATCATTGCATTTCTAATTTCATATTTTTACCGTTTTATCTAACCTTGTAGCATGAAGTATTTTCCAATATTCATAAACGTTCTTTGACAATAATACCATACCGATGATGCACATATGCATACACAAAACATATTTAAACATTCTTCTAGTATAACTATTACAAATAACACTCAGATGGTTTTCCTTGTATGTAAATCTTGTCCTCATTTCTGATTATTTTCTTGGGGTAGTTTTCCAGAAAGTAGAAACAGCTTACAAAAGAAGAGCAGCAGGTGGAGTTAGAGACAGGTAGTGTTGGGCATCATTTCAGCCGCCTCTCAAGGACACAGTCTCATGGGCCTCGGGCCTCCCAGAGTCCTGGAGGTCTTGGCTCAGGACCCTCGCATCGTTGAGCTTCTTACATTCCCTGGCTGCTGAAGGAGAGAGAACCTCTCCAATATGTACTCCATAAACTAAGAAAAAAAAGGATAGAAAAGTATATTATTCCTTGAAAGAGAAGGTAATATATTTTCCAGGAATGTGATCTCATCCCACACATCTTTGAAGGAGTAGTGTTAGTCTGAAATCTATTCAAATTCATAAAATGTGCTTTTTCCTCACAGCAACCTTTTGTTGGAGGTATTTGAGGTTTGTTTCTATAAATGGTTCTCACTTAAATGAGAATCTTGTTATAAAATTATTTAAAAAATCATATATTGTGTAGAGCGGCCTAGAGCAAAAGCTTGCTTTTACTAAATTTGGAAACTGCATTTGCCCTTTCTGAAATGAAATCCTTCGATCCTGATGTTAATAATAATGCAGTGCTACGTATGTATGTATATAATATAATACATATACCAATGAACATATATAATGATGTATAATTATATACACAAGTATATGGTAATTTGCAGTTTACAAAACATTTTGCAACCGTGATCTCTTTTGACAGTCAATAATAGAACCTTAGGCATTGCAGATGTTATTTCAGTTTTGCTGATGAAAATAAGAAGGTTTAAGATTAGGTAAGTTGTCCAAGGTCGCCTGTTCGGTTCACTGGTTGCTAGGTGGTCCTGTCACCCCCTGTCACCTTCTCGAACCACCCCCTGCCCCCCCACTGCTACATGGCTTCCTTAAGATCATTTGTGAACTTGGTCACTGATTAATCAATCTTAGTTTGTTTCATCTTGCAGAACATGAAGATGATTCTCTCTCCTCCTCTCATAAAGATATTTGAAGACAAACAAATTAGTCTGAAAACTGAGTACACACACACACACACACACACATGTGCACTTCCGATTTGCAGAAAGTATTTGAGGTGATTGATATCCAGAACATTAGGGGCAATAGTATCTTCACTGAAAAAGACAACAGCAAAAAAATTTTTTAACTTAGATTACAGAATCTCTACTATTTCTATATTACATTCTGCATATTCAAACTTCGGGATGATATCAAAATGAGAATTTTCGTTCTCATCAATGACATTTCAAAGATCAAAGTAGCATCAGAAAATATGAAAATGCTCTGCCTTGATAAAAATGTGAAATAAGTAGGGAAAAAAGACCCTGGCTCACCAGGCCTGGGAAGATGCAGAGGAAAAGCACCATGGGTGGAAATATAAAGTACCAACTCAGGGAGCAGAAACTGTGTGTAGACCCCCGAAAACTTTAATGTTCCTGGATGGACCTCAGTTTCATTATCTGTAACAAAAAGCAAGCCTATTTTATGGGCTGTTATTCAGAATGTGGATGGTTTATATGAGACTGCTTTGTTAAATTATTTCAGTAATTTTACCCAGCAAAATCTTTTTAAATAGTAAACGTTGGAGAAAATTAATACACTATGAAATACACTGCAAATATAAAGTGCCATGTAAACACTTCCTGATGGGGTGATGAAAACACAGATGAGGTCTACAAATTGCCAGTTCCACCTCTGACTCAGCCACTACAGAGTGAGTTTGGCAACCGTAATCTCGCAAATTACAGTTTTAAAAAAATGAACGTAGAACCCTTTCTGACAGGTGTTACCTCTCCAAACAACACCTGATATGTTTGAGTCTCGAATAATGGTAAGACGCATTTGGCTCCTTAGCCATCAAGTCGGGGACAGACCCAACTCCCCTCGAACCACTTGCAGCCTCACGGGACAGACCGGGGCCAGCTTCCCTCAGTTCCTGACGGTCCTGAATCCTGCTGGCCTGAAAGCGTGACTCCAAGCAGGTTCCTTAGAGGCTTTCCAGATAGTGGTGACTCCAAAGGTTCTTCAGGGAAGAAGGCACACCACCAACGTTGGAGCTTGTATTTCCATGAAGTTTGTAGCTTCCCAGATAGATCTTGCTTTAAATTTCTAGAAGGGGATTCTTTCTCCCTTTCTCCCTCCCTCCCTTCCTTCCTTTTCTTTCTTTCAAAAATAAAAAATAGCACATGGCCCGAGTGGTCATTTTGTCCCTGCTACTTGCTATAGGACCACTAGTGCCCTCTGTGGCCTGAATCTGCTAATGCGTCCCTCTTCTAGTTAAACAGGGAAACAATTTTAGTCAATATAGCAAACTAAATATCCCCCCCAAAAAAGAAAATATATATGTATTGTATATAATGTATAATATCTACACAATAAAAATATACTATACACCATAATGTGGATATATACACAGTAAAAATAACTAAATATCCCCTAAACTACATATATAATATATACAGGGAGAGATGGGTATGTATGCATATATATATATATTGTTTGGGGGATGCACACACACACACATTCAATAGATCTCAAATGGGGTCTACTATAGTGGTGGGATTTTAACATTTGAGCTGGGGGACCCTTCTGGTTTGGGCTCAGTTCACACTGGGACCAACTGTCCTGCTTCCAGAGACCAAAGAACTTCCCAGAATGTGGACTTCCAGTGCGAAGCTGGCCATCCTGACTCCTGGTGCGCAGTGGGCCTGGCGTCATCAACATGGTTTGCCTCTCATCCCTTTTCTGCCCGGCAAACCCACAGAGCCTTTGTAGCCTCGCAGGCCTGTGCAGCAGTTCGAGAGCCCCTGGGAGCTGCAGACATCACATACGCCCCTCCTTGACCAGGTTAGCCCCTTCTGGAAGCACTGCCACATTCCCCACTTTACGATTAATTTTAAACCCACTGGGCTTGCAGAATGTGGCATTTCAGGGCACTTGCTCGCCCTTAGCATTACCCACACCTCCCCCTCACCCCAGTCACTAGATCAAGTTGTAGTGTAGAGAAGGAGGGAGAAACGAGTTAAAAGACCAGTGTTTCAGCAGGCACGTGACCCGTAAGGCTGCGTGTGTGTGTGTGTGTGTGTGTGTGTGTGTGTGTGTGTGTGTCTGCTTCCTGGCAGCTCTGGGAGCCTCTGTCGTCTTTGATATTAACTGTATCTAGATTTCTCTTGAAGAAGCATCTTGAACCCTCCTCACCACCCACCCCACCTAGTCATCCCAACTGGATCATTAACCTTTTGGAGACAAGAAAAATAGGTCAGCAAATGTGGCTGTCCCTGGCATTGCTGGCTGCCGCAGATGAACCTAGCGGCATGGCTGTGGTGAAGAGCTGGGTTCCTCTGGTCAACATCATCCTCCACACAGATGAGCTCTCCCATCTGAGGCAAGTCACTTTCTTTAAGCCTCAGTTATTCCTGTGCGAGTAGGTATAATAAAAGTTGCTCTGAGAATTGCGTGAAATCTGTATGCAAAGTGTTTAGCAGTGTGCCTGGCATGTAGGAAGCACTAACTCACTCTTTAACAAGGATTTCCATCGTCTGCTCACCAGAACAAAAGACTACCCCATGTGTGTCCTCTTGTCTTCCTACCTGCTTCCATTGGTTACTCTGCAAGTAACAGGGTTGCTATGCCCCTCCTTCCTGTAAGGATTTTAAATGCTCTGTGCAAGTGAGAGATTCAATAAGATTCTGAGGAAAAATGACTCCCGTTAAGTCCAGCTCCAACTCTGTGAAGCCCCGAGCATTGGGCGCCGCCCACCTGAAAGCTTCCGGGTGAGGAGGGCTGCTCGATGCGTGCCTCCCGTGGTGCTCTGGACGTCCCCAGCACTCGCACTCTCTGCGCGTTTCCCTTACCCGTTTCTTGCAATGTGGTGAATGGGACAGCAGTCCCCCCTCCTGGGAGAAGTGGACAGCAGGTGGCCAGGCCCACGCCGGGATGCTTGGGCAGCAAGGGTTCAGCACCTGCACCCACACAAAGTAGACCGGCCCAGGGCTCGCTCTGCAGTCTGCGGGAATTCCAGGATGACTTCCAGAGGCGGGACTAAGGTCAGAGCTTGGGCAACGCTGTGGGAATAGATGTAAGTCAGTGAGGGGACTTTATTCCATAATCTGAATGGATGTCTTGTGCCTGAGGAGAGAAATGGAAACCAAGCCCACCACACCCCTGTGGGCCTTCCTGGGCTTGGTTTTGATGGCAGTGGAGATGGCTGCTTGACAACTTCTGTGGCTGGTTAGGGATCTCTTGGCCTCTGGTATGATGCATGGGAATTTAATGATAGGGTACGGAGAAAAAAGTTCACTCTGGTATTGCCCATGTGATTGGGGTCTCCAAACAAACCCAGTCTCTGAAAAAGAACCCATTGATCCCTCCTCTGTTTTCAAAGGCAACTTAGAAGAAACTTCTAGACATCTAAGTCATCATTTGTTTACAAGGCCCTATTTCAATTATCAGTTGGAAGCTAATGTTTCACAGACCACATGTTTAAATGCTCACCTCCCTCATTGTTGATGAAAAAGCAGAGCCCAAGATTTCCAAGCATGCCCTGGCTCTTCCAGAGGGCCAGGATGGTGGGGGGCAGGGAGCAGAGGAGGTCAGCCCTCCTTCCTTCAGGAATCTCTGAGCTTGCCGGAACCTTCCAGTGTGTGGGTGGTAGATGTATCAGCTGACAGGGGGAAGTGAGAGCGTGAAGGCGGCCACCCAAGATTTCAGGTCACCGCTGACACCCCCGACGAAGCTCAGATCTCAGTGCAGGGAGGGCACCTGCTCGCCTTGCCAAAACAAACGGGGCCCCTGCTAGGGGCACTCTGCAAAGGAAGGGGGAGCACAAGAGGCAGGAAGCGCTGGGTTTCGCTTAAACGGGCTCAAATAACCAGTTTACATTGATGCGATGTTCTTGGGCGTAGGGAGTAGAAAAAGGGCAGAGGTTCCACTCAAGATCTGGGGCCACAGAGTTCTAGAAATGAGCCGGCTGTATCTCTAGCCTTTGTTCTGGTGGTCCTCTGCCGACAGGATTTCCAACCTCTCTTTGTTGTCTTTAGGCCCGAGAATCCATCTGGTTTTGATTCAGGTGGCCTCAGGCTTGCCTCAGAGGTGAAAAGGGTGCGTACTTAAATTGAATTTCTCATAAATTTCAAACCAGAAGAATCCCAGTCTTCTCACACAAAGCCTGTTCTCCTTGGCCAGCCCCTGGCCCTTGAAGCCTGGCACAAATCAGTTTCACCTGTTTGGCTAAATGAGCACATGTTAACCTAATGAATGGGACTCCTGCAATCAGATAGTTTCTGCGTGTGTTCTAATGGAGAGAGAATGGAGTGGATGGCCACTTGCTGACCTCCCGTCACTCCTCTTCCTGGTGGGGGACAGTGGTTCTGAGTCCTGATAGGTCAGGTATGAGTCCTTGGACCAGTCTCAGATTGGGTAGTTCTGAATACGCAATAGAGTCCTATATCCCAGCTGAATATTCTTTGGGGAGAAGGAAGTTTTGTTTCTACAGTTATGCGCCGCATAACATGTTTTGGTCAAGGATGGACTGCATATAACGATGGTGGTCCCATAAGATCAGTCCCATATAGCCCAGGTGTGTAGTAGGCCGCACCATCTAGGTTTGTGTAAGTACACTCTGTGATGTTCACACAATGACGAAATCGCTTAACAACCATTTCTCAGAAGGTGTCCTCATCATTAAGTGACACATGACTGTGGTTGTGGTGAGGGGGCAGGCACATCTGAGTTTAGGCCATTAAATTAAAATTTCCCTTGACTGGTGCCTGGAGGCTGCTGGATCAGGTAGCAAGCCTTCAGATGAAAAATGTCTGGATTTTTTCCCCTTGTTTCAGAGGTCAAGCTTTGAAAACAGCAGCCATGTCCTCAAGCGGGGTGAGGAAGCAATGAGTTGGAGTCTCTTGGCAGGATGTATGGGCACGCTGGCACAACTGCTTAAAATATTCCTGTATATGTGGTTATTCCCATATCTAGGTACCATGTGGGCATCCTTGGGTACTGCAATTTGTCATCACAGTTACTTTTTCTTATTAAAAACCACAGATCAAATGAAAGAACAGAAATTGAATCCTCTAAAAGAGGAATCGGCAAACTGTGGCTGGTGGGCCCATCCAGCCCACAGCCTATTTTTACCTATAAAGTTTTATGGGAACTTACACACATCACTGCGTCTGTATTGTCTACAGCTGCTTTCTCAAGGGCAGCGTCAAGTAGTTGTGATAGAGACACAAAGCTGAAAATATTTACCATCTGGTCCTTTACAGGAAAAGTATGCCAGCCCCGCTCTAAAATGTTGTGGTTCTGTTTTCCCTCAGGTGAAGGCTTCCTTTAGTTAAAGGGTGATGTTCTCCACACTGACCCAGGAGACGAGAGACCCCATTGACAGAAGCACTTGAGAAAGTGGTGAAGCACAGCTGTTTAATGAACTCAGGGGAGAGTTTGAGAGTAGACGTAAGCTTCCACTTGTTTCGTCTTTGTAAAACATGCCCTCCTTTAAACCCCAGGGATTCCTATGTGCACGAGGATGTTGAAAACACAGGAGACTTCATATCATGGGAAATCTCGTTGACAATTCTTACTTCTTGAGCTTAATTTCCTCTGTCTCTCATTGTGGTCTCCTTATTCCACAGATCCTGGGCTGCTCCCAGTACAGTCCCGTCTCCCTTCACGTTACAACATGGCAGATCCTGCCTGGGACGCAGCAGCAGTTACATTGCAGATACCAGCCACAGATGAAACTACAGAATTGGGTTTTTTCCTAGTGTGATCTGGTGTGGTAGCCATGTCTGATAAGGTAAATGTCAATATTTCTAAAATTCCGATTCCTTATCTCCACCTAATCCATCGTCTCTCTCTTTTCAAAATGAAGCTTTAGGTTGTAGCCACACGGTCTAAATTAATCTAACACAGACAGCAAAGCTCTGTTGTGGTTGGAATGTAAGGGAGGGGGGTGGGAATTAAAGAACATCTGAGTTCCATGCCATTGCTGTGCTTACCTGACGGTGTCACAGACTGAGTTTGCTCTAATAGAACATTTTTAATTTTTATTTATTTTTTTTTTGAGGAAGGTTAGCCTTGAGCTAACATCTGCTGCCAATCCTCCTCTTTTTGCTGAGGAAGACTGGCTCTGAGCTCACATCCATGCCCATCTTCCTCTATTTTATGTGGGACGCCTGCCACAGCATGGCTGGATAAGCAGTGCATCCATCTGCACCCAGGATCCAAACTGATGAACCCCAGGCCGCTGAAGCGAAACGTGTGAACTTAACTGCTGCACCACCGAGCTGGCCCTCTAATACAACATTTTTAAAAGTCATCCTGCTATTTGATCTTTCTCCTTCTTGCTAGAATCATATTTTATGCTCTTCAGGTAGAAAAAAGTTATATACATACACGTGTGTGTGTTATATATGTATTTTATATATGCTTTTTATATACATACACATATATAAATTCAAAACTGTAAGAGTAGATGAGACGTGCCCTCCTAATCTCTCGCTCCACTCAGCCCCAGCTTGAAACCAGAGTGCTCCCTCCCACTCTGTGCTCACACAGAGCTCCTAGGACAAATGAGACCAGACCTCTGTTTGCAAGAACAGATATCTGCTTTCCAGTTCGGATAAATTAGTCCCTGTAAGGCAAGATAAAGGTACATTTTCTGATATTGACTCAACCTATGCTACTGTTACTTTCCTTTATTCATGACACGGGGTCCACTTGACGGGAGGAGAGGAATCTGCACCCCTTCCATACTTCTCACAAAGTGCGCTTAATCGGCTCTCCATGAGCATTTGGTGAATGGATTAGTGAGAGAGCAACACACCAGGGTTTGAAGAAGCCTTAAAGGGCCTTTGTCCTGGGCCCTCGCTCCTCATCACACCACGAGGCGCTCTCTCCCAGCTTTGAAGGACAGGGGGTCTTCTCTCACCACATCAGTGCAGACCTGCGCGGCTTCCGCCTGCGCCCCGTCTGGTCTCTTCCAGTTGTCATCACGTTATCATCTTAGGCAGTAAAGCTGTTAGCCTTCTTTTATGAGGAATAATCAAACTCCATAGCTCCTGCCCGGGGAGCAGAAAGCAGATGGTGCTGCAAGAAGAGAAGGGCTGGGAGCCGAGGGGAGACCCTGGGTGACGCGGCAGTTAAAACATCCCCAGCAGTTATTTCATGAATTATTCTTGCACTCAAGTAAAAGCAAAGCCCGAATTCCTATTCAGAAAAACATCAATCCATTCCCGAAGTCAAGCACGCTGGATAACGTCTGGAAAGTGCTCAAAACTAGGTAAAAATCTTGGAATTTCTGAGTTTTCAAACACGCACTGGATGGCTTTTTCCAACTTTGTCAGCCTCTCTGGAGGTGGGAGTGTGTCATCAAGGGCCTTTCAAGGTTTTCACGTGAAAAAGCTGCTTGAAATGATACTATCTCCACAGGAAAAACAGATCTGGGCAAGGATCAGCCATTTGAAGTTCTGATTTCAAGAGGAAAGTAGAAGGAAGCGTGGAAAAAAAAGAAGGCGTCTGACTCAGGACGAATGTGAAATTCTTGTGTGACTTGGCTCACATTTTCCTTCAGTAGACAGACTACAGCGTGATTCTGGGTTCACTCTGTGACAAAGAGACCACACAAAACAAAGAAGGGGCAGTGCTGTGAACGGGGCTGTTGCTCTTGATAAGCTCTCTGGGGTACGATTTCAAGGAGTAAGTTAATGGCCTCGCTGCAAAAGAGTCCCAGGGGTCCTTGAAGCCTGACCCCAAAACTTGAACTCTACCTGAACTGATTTTTTCATTCTTTTCCTTTTTGAGGTTTGAAAACATTGAGTCAACTCTCCCCCCGGGACATTTGATTTCTGTGCACTTGCGGGCTCCATCTGGGGGAAGAAGTGCCAAAACCGCGCTGGAAAGGCTGCCCCAGAGGCATTTTTCGTCCGACTGGAAGCAGCAGGTAACAGAAATCTTAGGAGACAGCTCGTTCTCAAGAGATTTTCCTGTCCAGTTTTGCTGACCAAAGCATTCCCCTGTTTTGAATAAGCCTTGAATTAGTAACAAAGTGCACTTTGAGACCCTGCTTCTTGGTTCCAACTGCAATTAAAGTGCTTGGAAGCCCTAGGCCCTACTCTCGGGCTTTGCCATCCCTGGTTTTGTCCCTGACTTAAGTGCTCCCTGGACTCCTGAAAGCATTGAGCTTCCCTTCCAGAAACACCAGACTATGGTTGGGTAAATCATCTAAATGCTTTCAATTCAAGTCAGTGAGCATTTATTCAGCATTGACAATATTCTCATCAGATGTTTAGAGCTATGGATGGAGCCTGATACCCCTCAGTTCAAGGGACTTAGTCTAGCAGAAAATGCAGACACACTTTCAAATGATCCTGTAACACTAACAGCTTACATTAAGTACAGTGGGAACACAGAGATATGGTGGAGATGCATCAGAAGTTAATGATGGCTTATTTTTTAAACAGACCACACAAAGTTCTTTGCCCCAAATGCCAGTTGTTTTAGGGAGTAGTTTGTTTTGTTTTATTTAAACGGTCTAAATATATAGACCGGGGAGTGCTGAGTCATTTAATGGATTGGTGGTTGCTCTCTGGAGCACTGTGTTGAGAAGGATTCTGAAGTTGTATTTGGTCTCAACGGGAAACAGTGATGGGATTGATTGGTTGTCCTTGATGCTTAGTGTGGAGGCCGGAATAGCATGTGCGCCATAGACGTGCCAACTTGACGCGGATACAGCCCGCTTGTGACTCAGCTCAGAGTTAAAGCACAGCTCAACACGTATATTGGCCCTGACTGTGAACTGCAGCCGAGTCCCTGTGTGACAAGAGCCTTCCTACACTGATTTGTGTGCAGTGTGAGTCAGATGGTAGTCCCTGAAATATAAAAACAACATGGAAGAGAAGTCAGAGACAACAACACATCAGAATATCGCTGTCCATCTAGATCCCACTCTGATTTTACAAAGGGTCTCTCCTGCGTGCTTGCTTTATCTCGAAGAACAATACAAACGAATCCTTCCCACAGCATTGCTGTGCACGAGCTGCGGCCTGTCAGTGCATCTCCATGGGATTACTCGTGAGCTTCAGATTTACCAAACAAGAAGTGAGGATTCTGAGTGGAAATCACAGTATCCACCTAGAGGAGGGGCCCATGTGTACTGATTGAGAAATGAAATTCCCAAGGAATTTGGGAAGATTGCAGGCCCAGCAGCGCTGTCCTGATAGCTGGTTATCAGACAGCTTCTGCTGATGACCTACAGGAACATATTTCTCATCCTGAGCGCTCCGAAGAGAAAGTGGCTTTCCACGACTAGAGCGCGGAAAACTGTCTGGGTATTTTGGGGATAATTCTTATGAAATTAAAGTTCTATTAAAGTAAAACATATTGCTAGTTAGATTTCTGTCTGCTTTGCAGCATTTGTTTCACACATCTTGGAAGAGAAAATTGGCCTACTGGAATTGGATGTTGGATATAGCATTTCTTCAACATCAAGAAAATGACACACATTATTTTAATTGTTTACCTTGCAAAGAATTTTTAAACAGCCTTACAAAAATGTTTTCCTTGCTTCACTCCCCAGTGAGTTAAAAATGCACACTCGTGGGTGCGGCTTGGCATACTCTCTAGCAGTCCCAGCAGACAGCACGGGATGTATAATGTGATTGTTGAAGAGTGGGGGACTGCTTTCCTTTGGAGTATGCAAAATGATCCTTTTCATTTTTAACTAATTCCTTCAAGCAAGAGCACTTCCCGCCCACAAATGTTGCCTAATTGAGGGACATGGAAAAAGAATGAAGAGAGAAGCCTCGAACACAGAGTGCTTGCTGCTCCCATTGAACACTAATTAACTGTTGTTGTCAACAAACGAAAGTGCACGTGGGGTTACATTTTCCAGAGTCCTTGCCTGGGCCCACACGGGGTGCGGAACTTGTTGCTCCAGGCTTCGAATGGTGGTGGGAGCGCAGTTGCAACCAGCAGGAACTCTTGCTCACACGCTCCCGTGCAGTAAGGGCGGTGTGCTCCAGCATTGGCTTGCGGTTCTACAATGAGATGCTTTTGTACTCCAATTATATTGCGGTGGATCAAACATTACAAAATAAGCCTCAAATAGGCGTTTAGCCTAACCGAAAACGAAAGCATATGTTTGAATGTCCAGACACAGTGGTCATATGTTGACACATTGAACTACATGGGCTGTTCCTACCACGTTTGGGGTTTGCTACAGGCACAAATTGTAAAGAAGGTAGAAATTTGGTGTTGACACATTCTCGACTCTCTTGTATATCTTTTAAAAATGTGTTAAAGCTCTGGTCCTCTGCTTTTCCATCCAGTGAGAGCCATCTTTCCCATTCTGCTCTCCCTCACCTTTAAGCCATTCTGTGTTCCAATCCATAGGGGTGTAATCATGACATAAAGAGATGGTTGGATGGGGGATTCTTTTATTCCTTGATTTATTCAAATATTTGGCTACCTTTTGGATGCTGGCTCTGAGCCAGGCATTAGGGATGCAGTGCTAAGCAAACCAGACCTGGTCCCTGCTTCCAGGCTGTGTAGTGGGGGACACAGACATCAATCAAATAATTGCAAGAATGACTTTGTAATTAAAACCACAGTCAGTATTGTGCTATGAAGTAGAGGTGTTCTCAAAGCTTGTGGTGGACTGGTTAACCTTGTCTGAGTGAGGGAAACAGGTGAAGGCGGGGAGTCCGGGAAAACTTCTTGGCTTTGACGATACTTGAGCCAAGGTCTGACAAAGAGTAACTAAATGAATTGAGGAAGGAAGAACATTTCCACATAAACAGGGTTTGCCTGGGTCTTAGGGAGTTCCCAGGGTCCAAGATTTTCAGTGCTAACACTGGGACCATCCCTGACCACTTACACATAAGGGTACAGAGCGAGCGAAAACACCATTGCAGACAGGAGCATGGAGCGTTTACGGAATGGACAGAAGGCTGCGGTTGCTGGGAACAGCTGGCAGCACCTCACCCTGGAGGAGACCCAATGAGAGAGACATGGGCCAGGCCACTTAGAGCCTTGAAGGTCATGTTAAGATCTCTATCCGAAGAGCAATGGGAAGTGTTTTAAGCAAGCAAATGACAGGGTCAGGTTTACCTTTCAAAAAGCTCACTCTAGCTAGAATATGGAGACCATTACCAGGCAAAGTTCAGAAATCTTTTCCTCAAGTAGAGCTAGCTGTGGTCCTTTGGCAGTGGTGTGCTAGCAAACGTTTAACAACTGGCTTTCTGGGTGATTGGGAGCGGCGAGTGGTGGAGAAACCCTGATTGCTAGCATTTGCCAGTTTCCATGGTGTGATGCTCCTGCTGCGGTGGGTTTTAAGCTACCAACATGATGTCACTGAGTGCAGAGTTGGGGAGAGAAGCCATGGGGAATCTAAGAGCCACGCTAGTCCCTTCCCTTCCTGAAAAACTAAAGGGACTGTTCAAACAAAATCTTAATCAAATGGCCAATAAATTTAAGCCTTTCCCCTGGTCCCTGAGAAATTCTGATACAGGAGAGGGTTTTAAAACCCTTCTGCTACATAATGTGAAAATGTAATAGGCATGGCCAGGATTGCTCAACTGAATCTGGAGACTCCCAATGACATGAAAAACATAGAACACTGGTAGAAATGTAAAAACCACATTAGGTTAATAAAAGTCTCTTTAGAAACCATGAAAACATTTCTACAGCCTTCTGTGTTGCAGAATGTCTGTGAGAGAACTGAACGCCAAGACCAATGTGATACTCTGACGTTACTAAGGTTTCTCCTATCTTGACTCACAGGTTGAGAGGTTTTGGAATTCTAACCAGTATATTAAAAATAAAACAAAAACTCCACGAAACTCTAGGCTCAGAATGTTGTGTGCCTATGGCCTTGCAAAGGAGAGAGGCATGCATCACTTTAACTCTGACAACCAAAGTTGTAGAGATCCAGGCACAGGGTCAAGCAAATCTGCGTTTCTTGAGGACATGGATCATTTCTTATTCACTTTTGCATCCATAGTGCCTGAGCTTGGGTCAGGTTCAAAGTTGAAGTTAAAAAAAAAGGATAGATATATAGATAGATAATTTGTTACCTCACATAAAAAGATATGTCTTTATGATTAACTTTGTCATCATCTGTCCATTAGAAGCTATCTTATTGGCTGATCTTTAATATAAAGAAGTATTAGCCTTTTCAGAAAAGGATAGCTGATTAGCTTTTTTCTTTTAATTTAAATAAATTTTTTGTTACGGAATAGATGTAGATGTACAGAAAAGTTCTGAATATAGTACAGAGTTCCCGTATAATCCACATCCAGTTTCCCCTTTATTAACTGCTTACAATAATATGGTACATTTGTTGCAATTAATGAACCAATGCTGATACATTAGTATTCATTGAAGTCCATAGTTTACTCAGATTTCCTTAGTTTTTACCAAATGTCCCTTTTGTGTTCCAGGATCCCATCCAGATCGCACGTTACATTTAATCATAATGTCTTCTCAGGCTTCTCTTGACTGTGACAGTGTCTCAATTTTTCTTGTTTTGGATGACCTTGAGAGTTTTGAGGAGCTCTGGTCAGATATTTTAGTTCTTATTTTCAAGAAAGTCCTTTTGATTGGGATCTAACACATTTCTGCTGATTAGACCGGATAGCTCCAGTGTTCTGAGCAGGAAGACCACAGAATTAAAGGACCATTCTTATGACATCATATCCAGGGTACATACTGTCAACATGAGTCACCGCTGTGATGTTGACCTTGCCATGTTTGTCATCCTCTCTTCTGCAGTTTCTTTATTGGCTGCCCTTTCGGTTCTGGACTCTTCGGAAGGAAGTCACAGTGCACAGCCCACACTTAAGGCATGAGGAGCTACGCATCCTCTCCTTGAGAGTGGAGTCTCTGCATAACTTATTTGGAATTCCTCTGCATGAGCAATTAGTCTTTTCTCCCCCAATTATTTATTTATTCAGTCATATGTCTATATCCATGGACTCATGGATATTTCTTTTATACTTTGGGTTCTAATCCAACGCTACTTTGTTTATTTTGTTTCTCAAATTGTTCCAGAATTTGACCACTGGGAGTCCTTTCAGTTGGTTCCTGAGTCCCTTTGACATATTCCCATCACTAGGGGTTTTATTTCTGAGGACTTCATCACTTTCTGACACTACAAGATGCTCCAGGATCATCTGGTGTATTTCCTACTCCAGTCCCAGAATCAGTCATTTCTCCGAGGAGCAGTGGTTTACTTTATTGGAGAATGATATTAGAAACCAAGATCTAGATACTAGGGGTGCTCATTGCTTCTGGGATGTTACTTCTGACCCTCTCAGTTAACAGAGCAAGGAAATATCTATGGTATATTAACCTGTGCATACACGCAAATCTCTAAATATTTCTCTCTATATGTATAGCCATGTGATCTATATTAATCAAAACGTGGGTTCATACTAATGTCTCCAACTTTAATCTGTTACCACATGGGTCATTTTAACATCCTCTCCTTGGTTGTCTATAACCTCCACTCCAATAGTAAGAAATCTGGTTCTCACCATCTGGCATCCATTTTCTTTTCTTTTTCTTTTTTTTTTTTTTTGAGGAAGTTTAGTCCTGAGCTAACATCTGCTGCCAATCCTCCTCTTTTTGCTGAGGAAGCCTGGCCCTGAGCTAACATCCATGCCCATCTTCCTCTACTTTATATGTGGGATGCCTACCACAGCATGGCTTGCCAGGCAGTGCCATGTCTGCACCTGGGATCTGAACTGGCAAACCCCAGGCCACCGAAGCGGAACGTGCACACTTAATCACTGCACCACCGGGCCGGCCCCCGTCATCCATTTTCTTAATTGTTCAGTTCCAGAATACATATATAGTAGTTTCAGAATTGTTTACCCACATCTTCATTGGAAACAACTTCATCAACTAGAGTACAGTGCTAAGTGCAGTTCCTTTCGCCGTTGGTCTTAAATACTCCATTCATTTTCAAAGTTATTTAGATCAGAATCCTTTCCCCTAACCCCCTCTGTGAGGTTGTTTCATACCTTTGTAATAGAGTTAGATTCTTTTGTCAAAGTCTGCATTCCATCCTAGTCCCCAAACAACAAAATGATTTTTCAAATTTGCATACCTTAAGGTTCACTCTTTCTGCTGTGAAATTCTGCAAGTTTTGACAAATACATAGTGTCATTGTTCACCAGGATAGTTTCTCCACTCTCAAACAATACTGTTTCACCTATCTCTCTCTCTCTCTACCCAAACCAATAATCTGTTTACCATCTCTATGGTTTTGTGTTTTCCAGAATATCATAAAAATGGAATCATACAGTATACAGCCTTTTAAAACTGACTTCTTTCACATAGAAATATGCATTTAATTTCTTCCATGTCTTTTCTTGGCTTGACAGCTCATCCTTTTTATCCCTCAATAGTATTCCATGGTATGGATGCACCACAGTTTGTTTATCCATTCACCTACTGAAGGACACCTTGGTTCCTTCTAGTTTGGGGAAGTTATGAATAAATCTCCTATGTAATCATTCACATGCAGATTTTGGTGTAGGCATAAGTTTTCAAATCAGTTGGATAAATACCTAGGAGTGCAACTACTAGATCATATGGTAAGACTGCTTAGCTTTGTAAGAAACTGCCAAACTGTCTTTCAAAGTAGCTGTACCATTTTGCATTCCTATCAGCAATGAATGAGAATTTCTTTTGCTCTGCATCTTTGCTAGCAGTTGCTGTGGTCAGTTTTTGGATTTAATCCATTCTAATAGGTGTAAAGTGGTATCTCATTGTTTTAATTTGCATTTCCCTAGTGACAAATGATGCAGAGCGTTTGTTCATATGCTTATTTGCCGTGTATATATTGTCTTTGATAAAATGTCTGTTCAGATCTTTTGCCCATTTAAATTGGGTTGTTTGTTTTGTATTGTTGAGTTGTCATAGTGCTTCTATGTTTCGGATACAAGTTCTTTATTGGATGTATGTTTTGATATATCTTCTCCCAGGAGTTGACTTGTTTTTTCTTTCTCTTAAGCGTGTCTTTTGCAGAGAAAAAGATTTTAATTTTAATAAAGTCCAACTTAACAAATTTTTTCTTCCATGGATCATACTTCAGTGTTACATCTGAAAACTCACCAATTTGAAGTCACATAGATTTTCTCCAATTTTTTTCCAAGAAGTTTTATAATTTTCCATTTAGGTCTATGATCCATTTTGAGTTAATTTTTTTATGAGGCATGAGGTCTGTGTTTAGGTTCTATTTTTTGCATACGGACATCCAACTGTTCCAGAATCGTTTGTTAAAGAGATTATCCTTCACTGAATTGCCTTTGCTCCTTTATAAAAAATCACTGGACTATATCTGTGTAGGTCAGTTTCTGGGTTCTCTATTCTGTCCCACTGATAAATATATATACATTTGTCCTCTAACCAATATCATGCTGTCTTGATTATTGTAGATTTATAGTAAGTCTTGAAATTAGGTAGTTGTGTCCTCTAACATTGCTCTTCTTCTAAAGTATTGCATTGGGTATTCTAGGTCTTTTGCCTTTCCTTGGTCTTTTGTCTTTCCATAAAATTCCATATGAATTTTAGAAGCAGTTTGCCAATATATACAAAATAGCTTGCTGATATTTTGATTGAGATTGCATTAAATCTATAGATCAAGTTGCAAAGAATTGATATCTTAACAATATTGTTTTCTAATCCATGAATATGGAAAATCTTTCCATTTATTAGATCTTGTTTGATTTCTTTCATCAGTGTTTTTAGTTTTCTGTGTATAGATCCCATACATATTTTGTTAGACTTATACCTAAGTATTTCATTTTTTGTGCTATTGTAAATAGTATTGTTTTTTCAATTTCAATTTTCAATTGCTTGCTGGAGAGAAGCAGTTGACTTTTGTATATTGACCTTTCATCCAGAAAACTTGCTATACTTGTTTATTGGTTTTAGGAGCATTTTTGTAGATTCTTTGGGTTTTGCTATATAGACAATCAAGTGATCTGCGAATAAAAGCAATTTTGTTTTGTTTCCAATGTATATGTATTTTACTTCTTTTTCTTGTCTTATTTCACTAGCTGGGATTTCAAGTTGGATTTCCATGTTGAATAGGAGTGGTGAGAGAGCACTCTCTTTTACCTTGCCCTCGTACGGATTTATGGGGAAAGCATCTAGTTTCTCACAATTAGGTATTATGTTAGCTCTAGAATTTTTTTTGATGTTCTTTATCAAGCTGAGGAAGCATCCCTTTAGTCCTAGCTTGCTGAGAGTTTTTCAACCATGAATGCATTTTGGACTTTGCCAAGTGCTTCTCTGTGCTGATAGATACTATCACATGATTCAGCACTTTGATGTGGTGAGTTGCACCAGCTGCATTTTGGATACTGAATCAGTCTTGCACACCTGGAATAAGTCCCACTTGATCATGGTGCATAATTGTTCTTATACATTGTCAGATTTGATTTGCTAATATTTTGGGGGGATTTTTGCGTCTATGTTCATGAGATATTGGTGTGTAGTTTTATTTCTTTATCGTCTCATTATTTTATTTAGGAATAAGGTAATGCTGGCCTCAGAATGAGTTAGGAAGTGTTTCTCCTGCTGCTTGTAGGTATAATTTACTCTTATTTCTTAGTTTCTATAGGTGGAATCTTAAGTTATTGATTTTAGCAATTTCTTCTCTTCTAATGTATGTATTTTATGCTATTCCTCTCAGCACAGCTTCCATGACATCTTACAAATTTTGTATTTTCATATTCATTTTCATTTAGTTCAAAATATTTAAAAATTTCTCTTGAGACCTCTTCTTTAATCCATGGGTTATTTTATTAATGAGTTCTTCAATTTTCAAGTATTTAGGGACTTTTCCAACTATTTTTCTGTTGCTGACTTCTAGTTTATTTCCATTGTGGTCTAAGAATGTGCTATTTCTATTCTCTTAAATTTGTTAAAGAGTAATTTTGTGGCCCAGAACATGGTATACCTTGGTGAATGTTCCATGTGAATTTCAGAAGAATGTGTATTCTGCTATTGTTAGATGGAGTCTTCTATAAATGTCAGTTGCATCAAGTTAATTGATAGTGCTGTTCAGTTCATCTATATCCTTACTGATTTCTGCCTACTTGGTTGATCAATTACTGACAGAAGACTGTTAAAGTCTTCAACTATAACAGTGTCTTTGACTATTTTTCCTTTAAGTTTTGCCTATTTGCCTTGAGCATTTTGATGTACTTTTGTTAGGTTCATGAACTTTTAGGATTGTTACATCTTCTCGGAGAATTGACCCTTTTATCATCATATAATGCTCCTCTTTGTCCCTGTTAATCTTCTTGTTCTCAAGTCTGCTTAGTATGAAATTAAAATGGTTACTTGAGTTTTCTGTTGATCAATGTTAGCATGGTATATCTTTCCCTATCTTTGAACCTATTTGAGTCTATATTTAAAGTGGGTTTCTTATACACAACATATATTTTGGTCTTGTTTTTTATCCATTTTGACAACCTCTATCTTTAATTGGTGTTTTTAGACCATTCATATTTGAAGTGATTATTGATATAGTTGGATCAATATCTGTCATGCTTGTAACTGTTATATTCATTACATTTGAACTTTGTGACCCTGTTGACTACATTTTTTTCCATTTAACAAAGGAGAAGGCTCTGGGTGTATTTTAACATGATTGCTCTTCCCCTCCCTGTGCCAGAGCCATGATGGGATCTTTCTTAGATCTTCATCTTGAAAAACTGGTAGGATTCTTAGAGAGAAAATCCATGAAAGTGTGGTGGCCAACCTAAGACTGTGACACCCAGGAGTTTCTCGCTCTTATGCTAGTTAACACTCAGCCTCCAGTAATTCATCAAAATTACTATTTAAGTGTTTCTACTAGTTTAAGGCTTCAGCAGCTTTTGCTCTGGTAAGCAGATCTTGGCTGTTTCTCTGGATGTGCCTATTGGGGTGGTGGTTTACTCAAACCTCTGACGGGTCCAAGAAAAGTGACTGATTTTTAGTTTGTTTAGCTTTTTCTTGTAATGGTGGGAATGATGACTTCTTAGGTCTTTATATGTCAGAGCTAAAACTGGAAATCCTGACTTGTTTTTATTTATTTAGTTAAAATTTTTATTTTGGGACAATTGTAGATTCACACATGGTTGTAAGAAATAATATAGATATCCCATGTACCTTTTGTTCAGTTTCTACCAGTGGTAACATCTTGCAAAAATATATACAGTCATGTGCTGCATAATGACATTTCAATCAATGATGGACCTCATATATGATGGTGGTCCCGTAAGATTAGTATCATATAGCCTGGGTGTGTGGTAGGCTATATCATCTAGGTTTGTGTAAGTACACTCTATGATGTTTGCACAATGATGAAATTGCCTAAAGATGCGTTTCTCAGAATGTATTCCCATGGTTAAGTAATACATGACTGTAGTGTAATATTACGACCAGGATATTGACATTGATAGTGTTGGATACAGAGTATTTTCATCTCCACAAGGATCCTTCATGTTGTCCTTTTATAGCCACACCCACTCTCTCCCCCTACCCTCACTGATCCCTGGCAACCAGGAATCTGTTCTCCATTTCTATATCTTTGTCATTGTAAGAATTTTATATAAATGGAATCTCACATTATGCAAATTTTTGAGATTGGATTTTTTACTCACTATAATTCTCTAGAGATTCATCCAAGTTATTGCAAGCATCAATAGTTGTTCTTTTTAATTGTTGAGTAGGATTCCATGGTATGGATGCAACACGAAATTGTTTAACAATTCACCCATTTAAGGACATCTGTGATGTTCAGTTTGAGCTTATTATAAATAAAGCAGTGTGAACATTTATGTACAGGTTTTTGTGTGAACGTAAGTTTTCATTTCTCTGAGATAAATGCCCAGGAGTGCAATTGTTGGGTTGTATGGTAGTTGCATGTTTAGTTTTTTAAAGAAATTGACAAATTGTTTTCCAGAGTATCTGTACTATTTTGTATTACCACCAGCAATGTATGATACAGTTTCTTAGCATTCTCACTGCATCTGGTGTTGTTACTATTTTTTATTTTGGCCGTTCTGATAGTAGTGTGGTGATGTCTCATTATGGCTTTAATTTGCATTTCTCTAATGGTGGTGGTGTTGACGTCAAATGCCTTTTCATGAGCTTATTTGCCATCTATATCCTCTTTGGTGAAATGTCTGTTCACAACTTATGTCCAGTTTCTAATTGGATTGTTTATTTTTTTTACTGTTGAGTTTTGAGAGTTCTTTATAGACGCTAGTCCTTAATCAGATGTGTGGTTTACAAATATTTTCTTCCAGTCCGTAGCTTGTATCTACACTCTTTTAAGAGGACTTTCACATAGCAAGAGTTTTTAGTTTTGATGAAGTCCAATTTATCATTTTTTTTTTCATGGATTGTGCTTTTGTTGTCAAGTCCAAGAACTCTTTGCCTGTACCTAGTTCCTGAAGATTTTTCTTGTTTTTTTCCAAAAATTGCATAGTTTTACACTTAAATCTGTTATCTATTTTGAGTTAATTTTTGTAAAAGATGCGAGGGTTAAGTCAAGGTTCCCTGTTTTGCCTATGGATGTCTACTTGCTTTTAGCACTTGTTGTTGAAAAGGTTGTCTTTCTTCCATTGAATTGCTTTTGCACCTGTGTCACAAATCAGTTGGGTATATTTGTGTGAATCAGCTTCTGTGTTCTCTGTTCTGTTCCATTGATTTATGTGTGCATCCTCCCCTCATACCACAGTCTTGATTACTACAGGTATATAAGGAGTCATGAAATTGAGTGGATTAATTTCTTGTTTATTTTTCTTTTAAAAATTGTGTTTAGCTATTCTAATTTCTTTGCCTTTTCATATAAATTTCAAATAAGCTTATCTATGTCTAAAAAAAGTCTTCTGGAGATTTTGTAGGAATTCCATTAAACCTGTGTATTAGTTTTCTATCGCTGCTGTAACAAATTACTGCAAACTTAGTGGCTTAAGACAGCATGAATTTATTCTCTTACAGTTTTGGTGGACAGAGTCTGAAATCAGTTTCACTAGGCTAAAGTCGAAGTATCAACAGAGCTGGTTTCTTTTGAAGGCCGAGGGGAGAATCTGTTTCTTCGCCTGTTTCAGCTTCTAGCCACTGTCTGCATTCCTTGGCTTATGGCTGCTCCCTCCATCTTCAAAGTACATTGCTCTAACCTCTTGCTTCCGCCATCACATCTCCTGCTTCCCTTCTCTGTCAAATATCCCTCTCACTCCCTCTTAAAAGAACATTTGCGACTACATTTAGGACCCACAAAATAATCCAGAATAATCTCCCAATCTCAGTATCCTTAGCTTAATCACATATGCAAAATTCCCTTTTCTATATAAATTAACATTCACAGGTTCAACAATTAAGAAATGGATATCTTTGGGGACTTTATTCAGTTTTACTACAAATATCAACTTGGGGAGAATTTCTTCTTTAACACGTTAATGTGGTGGATCACACTGATTGATTTTTGAATATTTAACCAGCTTTTATGGATGAATTCTTTTGCTAATATTTTGTTAAGGGCTTTTTCATGTATATTCCTGAAGGATATTGATCAGTATTTTTTTATGTACTCCCTGTTTCTGGTTTTGGTATCAGAGTAATACTAGCTTCATAAGATGAATTGGGAAGTATTCCTTCTTCTACTTTCTGGAAGAGCTTGCATGGAATTATGGTCAATTCTCTAGACACCTGGTAGAGTCCTCCAGTGAAAGCACCTGGACCTAGAGATTTCATTTTGGAGAATTTTTAAATTATGAATTCAATTTCCTTAGTTATATGACTATTCAAATTATCTATTTTATTTTGGATGAGTTGCAGTAGTTTGTGTTTATCAGCAATTGGTCCATTTCATCTACATTGTCCAATTTATGAATTTCAGCATTACCTCATTATCCTTTTGATGGCTGTAGGATCTCCAGTGATAATCCATGTCATTTCTGAAATTGGTAATTTGTGTCTTCTTTCTTTTTTCTTTGTAGTTTTTGTCAACATTATTGATCTTTTCAAAGAACCAGCTTTTTGTTCCATGGAGTTTCTCAATTTTTTGTTTTCAATTGTATTGATCAATGCTCTAACTTTGTTATTTCTTCCACCTGCTTGTTTTGTGTTTATTTTGCTTTCTTTTTCTAGATTCTTGAAGTGGAAGCTTAGATTATCAATTTGAGATTTTTCCTCTTTTTTAATTTAAGCACTTAGTGATATAAATTTCCCTGTCAGCAACTGTTTTAGCTGTGTCCTACAAATTTTGCTATATTGCACTTTGATTTTCGTTCAATTCAATATATCTTTAGAATGCCACTTTGATTTATGGATAGTGTTTTTGAGTGGATCTCTTTGTACAGCTGTTTGGTGGTTAACATCAGTCTCCCAGTATCAACGTTTGCCAGTTTAAGTGAAGTATACAGACTTTACTCCCATTTATGCCTCTTTCACTTCCCCCACTTATAATATAATTGTCTTAAACGTTTACTCTAAATACATTTAGAACCACTTTTATCGTAAAACATAATTTAGAAAACTCAAGTGGAGAAGGAAATGTGTTGTATTTATCCATATTTTACTCTTTCTGTTGTTCTTTCTTCCTCTCTGATATTTCAATATTTCTTTTTTATTTCATTACTTTTTGGAGAACTTCTTTTAGCCAGTCTCTTAGGGTAGATCTGTGGAGAATTTTTTTTTTAAAAAAATCATCTGTGATTCCTGGTATGTTCACTTTAGCATTTTCTTTTATTTTCAGTTTTTAAAGTTCACATATAAATTATAGATCCATTTTCTAAAAATAAGGACTACTGTAAATTCATTTTTATATCTTATACTTAACATATAACGTATTATGAATATTTTTCTTACAAATATTCTCTGAAAACATAGTTTTTAATAGCTGAATAATATTACCAATATGGAAGATTTAACCACTACCCTACTATAGATATCTACTTGTTTCTAATTCTCTACTTGTCTAGATGATGTTATAACAAATATAATAAATATTGTTCATAAATGTTGTTTATTAACATTTATAACTTAGTAATATTAACGTAAATATATCTTGTTTGCACTTTAGATTTTTTTTCTGGGATAGATTCTCAGAGGGTTAAAAAGATGCGTGCCATTTTAAATTTCTTTATACATTTTGTCAAGCTGATTTCTAGAAAGGTCAAATGCATGTACAGTCCGCCAGACCATGAGGGCCTCTGCCACCATTGCCAGCTGTGAGTGTTGTCACATGTGAAATCTGTCATGAATAATGGCTTCCCAAAGAGACTGAAGGCCCACTTTGCTTTTATGGAATCATATGGTGAGAGCTGGGGAGAACATCATAGGTCACCCAATGTAGTACTTTCATTTCACAGATGAGAAGAAAATAATCAGAGAGGTGAGTGTGAGTGAGGCGTTTCTTCCAGCCTGGAACTGCAGCTGCTGCCTTGAACAGAGGCTGACGCTGACGAGCCTTGGAGCGCTGCCTAAAATCTCGCCTCCTCCCAGCTTAGAAAAACAGCATCTATTTCATGTTTGTAAACAGCCGGACAGGGAGGAGTCTCAGTACTGTGAGAAGGGGTCTATGAGTTGCCTCTGAGCTACCAAGAAATCTGAAGTTCTTTCTCCATAAAGCAAGTAAAACATCTAAGAAATTACCAACTTTACTTCCTGATCCTTCTGAAAAGAATTTGAAAAGGTGGTTGGGAGTAGTTAAAGGATTCCAGAACTGGGTCAAAGTTCTCACTTCTACTCCTACTTGGACACGTTACAAAACTTTCCCAGAGGTTCAAAGTTTTACCTTTAAAACCAGAAGACTGGGGAGATGACCTCTGGGGCCACTTCCAGCTTCACTGTTCTATGGTCCCTTTGTGGTTAGAAGACCCCAGCAGCCAGGGCAGCCACGAGGTGCTCCGAGCAGCACGGCCCCGGCTGCCCTCCGTTTGCAGGGTATCACCCACGCTTACCCTCACCTCCAACTCCTGGTCACCCCATAAAACCCACCATGCTTCTCTGATCCATTTTCAGAAGAGGAATCCCAGTCCTTGTCCACCTGGTGGGGACAGTGGGCGGCCCAGCAACACAGGATGCACTTATTTACGGTGTCTCAGGTTCTGAGCAAAAGGTAAAGTGCAGAGCAGGGCCGTAGCCTTTCACAGAGTCCTCCAGGCCTTGGCGGGGTTTGTTGGATGGATGAAGTGTTTGTGACAGAGCCCACGTTCCAGTCAGTGCATTCACAGCTCCCACCGCCTCAGGGAATGGGTCCCAGCCCCTGGCCAGCGCCAGGCCTGGGCGGCAATACATTGCAGCCGTGTTTTCGGAGTGACTTCAGTGGGCCTGACAGGACCCACATTTCCAGTCAGCAGTCAGCCACACACAAGATTATCTGTGAGTGGAAACTGTCACCATCTATTTCTGCCTGGATTTTGGCAGCCGCCCCTGGCGGGACAGTGCATCATTACAGACCTGACTGAAGTCAGGTTCCCTGTGTGCAGATAGCAGTGTCCGGACAGACCATCCGTAACAAGACACGTTTCCAAAGCATGAAGGCAGTCTGCAGCTGCCAAGGAGAGACGCCTTGGCAAAGGATCAGCAGCATTTTCCCGGGAGGGGCAGTTTACCAAGCTTGTGGTGGAGACAGGGCTGCGTAGGCAGGGCTAGAAGTATGTTGGGACTAGAAGTGCCTGGAAGGTTGTGGAAAAATCTGGTAGCCATATATAACAGAAAAAAAAAAAAAGGTGTGGGGGTGGGAGTAGGGAACTTCTTGGAAATGAAGAGAAAGAAAATAACAAGTCTGTATCCTTAGCCCTGACCTCTCCCTGTACCCCCAGCTGCCGACTGGACAGCTCCACTTGGCTTTTCTGATGTCATCTCAGATTCAAATGATCCAAAACTGAGGTCATCCTCCCCCAAACTGGCTGCTCTTCTGATTCTGTCAGTAAAACCACACTTCCAGACACCCAGAGCACGGCCCTGGGGGAAACCTTTGCTTTTCCCCTTCTTCGTATGGAATCTGCCCTGGCCCTGCTGGCCGTCAGCCGGCTCCGGATGTCTTCTTCTCTGGCCTTTCTGAGTCATCACTTCAAAGTCATTGCTCACAAAAGTGAACAAAGTTAAAGTTATCATATAAGAAAAGGGATTTCCAAAAGGAAAACTAAATAAAAAATTGAAATACACCAGGAGATTTCCCATTATTTCATCCCTTGGGCACCAGCACAGCCCAGAATGGCACCTACATGGCTCCCAGGGTCTTCTGAGCCACTGTCTCTCTGACTTGGAGCCCATGCTTGCTACATGGAGCCCATGTCTTGTACCTCCTTCCGTGCCTAGGCCCTTGGCCTGGCCTTGGCCTTTTGGTATTCCTGTTCATTATGTGCTCACCCATCCTCCTGCCTCCCTCCTGAAATGCCCTTCCTTTGCCCTGTGAACTTTCACTGTCTTTCAAAGCCCAGCTCAACTGTGCAACCTCTGCCTTGTATGGGTTCTCCTGACTTGTTCCTGCCCTGAGATTCTATTGCACCCACAGCAAGGACATAGGAGTGGTTACAAGCTCAGACCCAAGAACTACACGTCACTTAGAAGTTGTAGCTGTGCAATTTGGGCCAAGCTTTGTTGTCTTATCTGTAAAATGAGACTAATAATAGTACCTGACATAAGATCGTGAAGAGAATTAAATAGGGTATCACACACAACGTGCTTAGTACTGTGCCTGACAATTAACTAATAATTACTCAACAAATTCTTGTTGTCATTGCTGTATTTTTTCTTATTGTCCCATTTCAGATTTTCCCTGTTTGTTTGCTTTCATGTGGCCATCTTGTCTACCCCCACTAAACTGTAAATTCTTGAAGTGCAAAGACAATGATATCTTTCTATGATGTTCTGCCCCGGCTGGCTCCTCTCCACAACACACACACACACACACACACACACACACACACACACGTTGGACGTTGCTGGACAAATAATGGGAGCTGAGTAAATAGTGGATTGATAAGCTTGTGATCTGAGTACGGGGAGAGAGGACTGGGGCCCTCATGATCTGAAATGATGAAACGTGGGCCCTGAGTAAAGGAGGAAGGGCTGCCAACCAGGAGAGGTAGTGAGGGAGCTTTCCTAGGAGGCACAGCTATTTATCGAATATTACCTCAAGGAAGGTTAGGATAATGTGATTCAACTTTGGGGAATTGATAAAATGGTGAAAAAGCAGCTGATAGGGAAATGGCAGCTCCTAGATTCAGGGTTTCAGACAACATACGGGAAGGAATGAGAGGAAAGGAGAGACAGGGGAGCGGTAGAAAAGACCCCAGATGCAGCACTTGGGGATGCCATTTGATAACTTTATTTGATCCAGGAACGAAACACATAGAGAACTCCTCCATTTCACAGCCATAATTCCAAAACCATTTCTCATCAAACAAAACTGAAATAAAAGTAAAGTTGCAGGAGAAACCAATAAAAGGGAATCGAGGACAGGAAAAATGAACCAAATGTTGAAAGATTCTCATCTCACGTCATACCTGAAAACAAAGTGAAAAGACAAGCAACAATAGCCCTCAGATCCCTCACTGGTTCCCATGTGGGATTTACCAGAAAGTCAGAGTTCCTGCTTGTCCTGATGTTTTAATCAAGCCCCAGGGCAGCGATATTATCTCTGCAGACTTATTCATTTCTTCCTTGTTTGTTCTCCTATCTCTAAAACGCACCATTGTGTAGAATCTGGGCAAGGCTGCAAAGATTCCCCCACAATTCTCTCAACAATGTCTGCACTCCTCAGTAATCTCCCAGCTCCCTTCCTCCTGCTCTCCAACCTGAGGACAGTTAACAAACCTGGGACCTCAGTCAATCTCCAGCCCCTTCTACCGCAGCCACTGGGTTAGCACCACAGCGGGGTAAAAAACACTTAGAAAGGCACATTTTGGGTATAAACACCAATGATTTTGGCTTCGACCACAGAAACCGAAGAAAAGGATTCTTCAAGAAAGCGGTCCCTCCACTAATATGCAAACAAAAACAAAACAAACAAAATCAAGATGGTAGAATAATTGGCTACTCAATATTGTAGAAGTCTGTTTTCTAGCTTAACTCACTGTTTTGGCTGCAATACTATATGGGCGATGGGTGTTGGGGATAGATGGAGGTGAGTGTGTTTGCACCCTGGCCTGTGCTATTTGTGTAAATTTCCAAACAGTGAAAGAAACAGAAATGATTGTCCAGGGTAGGCTGCTGGGTCACACCTGCCTTTAAAGATGTCACTTTCCAAAATCCTGTTTGCTGCCACCAGAGTGAAAACTCAGTTGCAGGCAGGGGCCACTGCTTCGTCCCACTGTGCAAAAATCAGAATCAGAGGGAGAAACATGCCGTGGCCTACACTGGGGGAAAAGGTACCGTTGCTGACTGTTTATATAATCCTAGTCTGTACCGCAATGTTAAAAGTTTCAAAAGTTTTATTATCTGGCAAAACTGTGAGACAGATAGGCTTGAGACCTAGGTACATCTGCAGGCTTAAAATAAAGCAGTCTTGCCCTTGTCCCAGAGAACTAAGCCCAGAAATTGAATAGCCAAGTCTTGGTTATCAGAACTACTATCTACTCTCTATCTAACATTAGTTTGGGGCTAGCTTTGGGCCTCTCTTTCCATCTTTCAGGCAGAGAGCGCCAGGGAACAAAGTCCAACTTTACAATTCATCTAAGCAAAATATAACTGAGATGGCAAATCTGCAAAAAACCAAAAATTATAACAACTCAAAACAGGAATCTATTCCCCTCCACACACACATGCCTTACAGAGCCAAATAGCAATGCCTTTCAGATGATCTGTTTCACTCCCACGCGTGTTGGGAATGGACTATATACTGTGTCAAAATTGCAGTCTCCAGGTCATTGCCAGTGACCATAAAGTTCTGCCTTTCCCTGGGTCTGAGGAAAACATGTGCTTGGTAGCTCGCCAGACATTTATTGCAACGATCCAGCCATGTGCTGCCAATGCTGGAGCCAACAAGGGTGTCTGAAAATGTACAAAAGTGTGTCTCACTGACTGCCTGGCACAGGCTTTGCCTAAGGCAGGGGAACTGGAAGTTTTCCTGCCAGAATCCAGTCCCGAGTTAATGGAAACTGGAGGCATAATTTCTGATGCTCCTTCGACTCTGCCAAGGTTAAACTCAGTTATGGTCACTCAACCTGCAACTCAAGTACATCCTTGATCCTAAGATCTTGGAGAGGTCTGGTTCTTAATAATTACTGTGTATTAATAAAAGCCAATGTGATATAACATTGCATTATATATATCACATAAGAATATTCTCTATTAATATAAGAATATTAATATTAATTATATGTTAATACTGCATTTCGTTGCTAGTGCCGTCAAGTCTATTTCGACTCCTAGTGACCCTGTGGACAGCAGAGCAGAACCCCGCCTGGTCTTTTGTGCCATCCTCTCACCTGCTGACGCTCTGTCAGACAACGCTCCACTGCTATTCATAGGATTTTCATGTACGATTTTTTGAAAGTGGGTGGCCAAGTCCTTCCTTCTAAATAGTATATTGCCAATTAATAATATATTTACATTAATTATATATTATATAAGAACAGTATATTACTAGGATATTATATTATATGACTCTTCTATTCTACCTCGTTTGTGAAAATTGACACAAACAGCGGTAGCAGATGCTGTGTGGAGCTGGCTGTTGGTGCTGCTGGCTGATAGAGCTCAGCTGTCAGCCCTCTCCAGGAACTGCTCTTGGTCGAAGACAGCCACCTCACCCAAGGTTCCTGCCCTTCTTCCTGGGGACAACCTGCATCCAAATGACTGGTTGATGTGGTGGTATTTAGGCTTGGTCCCCTTACTCCAACTTGGGGCGATTATGTAGGACAAAGAGCTCCCTCATGGGGTAGGCTGAGACCTTCCTCTGTCCCACTCTGCTTCCTTCTCTCCCCTCACAGAGGTTACTCCTGAAAGCACTCCCTAATAAACTTCCTGACTGCTCATCTTCATCTCTGAATCTGCTTCCTGGGGAAGCTAATCTGAGCTATTGGTCGCAGGAGTTGTCTGGGGAAGCAGGTGCTCAGTGGGCTTCCAGTGCTGCCTCCCAACAGGGACCGGCAGTGAAAGCCCCGTTGCCAGTGATGGTGATGGATGGCCTCTGGAACAGGGTGGCAGTGGTGAAACTTAGACTGTAGGTGATGGGGATATCATAGCGGTAGAAGGAAGTGCACGACAGCATTCAATGTATCAAATGTTTGATAAATATGGAGGAAATAGAACTTATAATGACAACGCAATCAGAAGGCTATTGCTAGAGGCAGTAGATTCTTTGGAAAACAAAAACAGTAGATTCTTTGGAAAGACTGAAAGGGATTTCTCAGCAATTAAAGGCTGGTTATGAGAGCCAGAAGGGCCCCTTGGCAAAATAGAAAGAGACTCTCACGTCCCACGGCTGAAGAGCACAAGAAGTGAGGACTAGGTTTGGAATTAAACGTAAGAATAACCAAAGAAAGTTGAAATCTCAACCTAGGCAGGTCTGCTAAGCCAGGTTCAGGGCCCGCTTGAGAAAGAACGGCACTCTAAGTCATAAGTTGAGGACATTTGGGGGATGCACTTAGAATTCTTGAATCCTCAGATTCCTCTGAACCCTCCGGGCAAGATCCAAGTTGATATTAGTACCCAGGGATCCACAATGTCATTTTGCCCCCCTGCTCATTAGAATGGGGCAAATGGAGAACAGGTAATAAATGGAGTCCTGATTCAGGTTTAGGTCTCATGAGCCCACTGGGTCCACAGACCCACCCAATTGTCATTTCCCCCTGCCTGAATGTATAATTAGACAGGACATATTTGATAATTGACACAACTCTCCCATTGGTTCGTCGGCCTGTGGAGTAAGAGGGATGAGAGCATGGAAAGCCAAGTTGAAGGCTCTGAAACTGCTCCCTCCCCAGCGACGAGAGCTAATCGGAAACAATATTCCATCCTACGGGAGTGGCAGAGATGAGTGCCACCCTTACAGATCTAAAGGATAGAGGGCTGGTCGTCCCCAACCAAATCTCCAATAGTTCATCAGTTGCTCTGCACAAGAGCACGGCGGGTCCCAGACCGCTGCAGACTCAACCGAGCAGTTATCCCAACTGCAGCTGCCATGCCAGATGTGGTATCTTTGCCAAAGCAGATTAACAGTGTAGCCACTGGTCTTTTTTCTCATCCCTAAAGGAGGATCAGAAACAATCCACATTCATTTGGAACAGACAACAGTATACACTTACAGTTCTGTCACGGGACTATGACAGCTCTTCTACTCTCTGTCATAAAATAGTCTGAGAAGACCTGGACCATCTAGACACCCGCAGAACATCACACTGGGCCACTGCACTGATGCCTTCTTGCTAATTAAAGCAGACAGACAAGATATAGCAAGTACATTGGAGGCTAAGGTAAGACACACGCACTCTGTGAGGTGGGAGATAAATTCTTTGATGATTTAGGGGCCCATCACGTCAACAAAACCTTTAGAGATCCAGGGGTCTGGGCATGCCAGGACAGCTCTCCAAGATTAAGGACACAATATTGCTTCTCACGTCTCCCACTACAAAGAAGGAGGTGCAGTGCCTGAGAGGTTTGGAGACAGCATATCTCCTATCTGGCCCATATGCCAGGCGTAGTAGTCTCCTAGGGCTGCTGTGACAAAGTACCACAAACAGGGTGACTTAAAACAACAGGGATTTATTCTCTCACCATTCTGGAGGCCAGAGTCCAAATTCAAGATGTCAGCAGAGCCACGCTCCCTTTGGAGGCTCTAGGGGAGAGTCCTTCCCTCCAGCTTCTGGTGGCTTGTGGCATTCCTTGCCTTGCAGCAGCATCACTCCAACTTCTGTCTCTCTCTTCACATTGCCTTCTTCCTTGTGTATCTCTGTGTGTCTCAAATCTCCCTCTCCTTTCTCTCATGAGGACACCAGTCATTGAATTCAGGGTCCACGCTAATCTGATCTCAGCTGGTGATCCTTAATTTAATTACAGCTGCAAAGACTCTTTTTCTAAGTTCACATTCACAGTTACCAGAGGCTAGGACTCGGACAAGTCTTTTTGGGGAGACACAATTCAATCCACCACACTGAGTGACACAAAAGCCTGTCAGCTGTAGGGGGAGTCCAGAGCAGACTGTGGTGCAAGGTGTGGCCCTGCCACTTGGCCGTACAAGCTGGCTGACTCTATGGTATGGGGGGTATCTGTGTGAGGGAAGGTGCTGTGTGGAGTGTATGGCAAGTCCCAATAGGAGGATTACAACAGAGTCCCAGAGGGTTTTAAATCAAGGCCATGCCAGCAGAAGTGGAGAATTATACACTTTGTGGAAAATACCTCCTGGTGAACTGCTAGCCCCTGGTGGAGCTGGAGTGTCAGAATTGTGTCGCCAAGTGACCACAAAGCCAGAGCTGCCTGTCATGAGCTGAGTTCTATCGAGTCTGCTAAGTCCTAAGGTAGGGTGCGCCTAGACAAGACACCATCATAAAATGAAAGTGGCAGTTTAGGGATCAAGCATGAGCATGGCTAGAGGGCACAGAGGAGTGGCACGAGTAGGTGGCCCAGGCCCCATGGCACCTACTGTATCACAGTAATGCCTCTCCGTCAACCACCCCTGGAGCATCTTGGGGGAGGGAGTCCCTCATGGCCCATGGATGAAAGAGGAGAAATGCTGAGATTTATTCACAGAGAGTCAGCTCAGTATGTGAGTGTGAGCCAAACATGGCCTATACCTGCACTACAGCCCCACTCAGGGCAGGGGTTAAGACACAGTGCTGCTAGATAAGCTACCAACACCAGCAGAGGTGCCCTCTGAGAGTGAGGGAAATCTAGAAGGGAGAGCATCCACGGTCACCTCCAGGCCTGTAGTTTGTCCTATTATCTTCCTCTTTTAAGTTTTCCCAAGGACATGAGCCCCACTAGACATGTGGAAGAGCTACTCTCGGAACCTCTGTGAGGAAGCGAGGTCCAGCCGCGCAAGGCTGCCCCCCAGGGGCCCCTTTGAGACTGCAGGGCGCGTTCCCCAGCGGCAGAGAGTGCTGCCTGCAGATAGCCCCTGCAGCCAGCCTCTCCAGGATGTGCATTAGGCCAGGGCTTCTCAAGCTTGCACTGCTGATGTTTGGAGCCAGTACGTTCTTCATTGTGGGGGCCGCTCTGTACATCGCAGGATGTTTAGCAGCATCCTGGCCTCTACCCACTGGATGCCCTCCCTGCAGGTGTGACAACCCAAAACGTCCCCAGACATTGCTAAATATCCTTGGAGAAGAACATCACCCTAGTTGAGAACCACTGCACTAGGGTGAAGAAAGCCCCCTCCTGGGATCACACCTCCTTCCTGGGGCAGCTTGCGTCTAGTATTGGAGCCCACAGCCTGACCCCAACTTGGCCAAGCCTGAAGGGCCATTCCAGCCTCAGAGCTCCCTGTGGGTTGGCCAAGGGACTTTTCTGGTGACTGCTGCACAGCCCAACCTCTCCCCTCCTCCAAGCTTGTTCCTTCCCTTCCCCAGAGGGGCTAATCCCAGGAGGACTCCCTAATGATTCCACACGCAAATCTCCGTCTCAGAGTCAACTTCCTGGAGTCCCAGCCCGAAGCAGCTGCCATCGTCTATTTCCCCAGAATCCGCCTTAATTAACATAATGGATCATGCAGTTTGTCTTTGCTACTTTTCTTTTCTTTTTTTTTTTTTTGAGGAAGATTAGCCCTGAGCTAACTACTGCCAGTCCTCCTCTTTTTGCTGAGGAAGGCTGGCCCTGAGCTAATATCCACGCCCATCTTCCTCTTCTTTATACGTGGGACGCCCACCACAGCATGGCTTGCCAAGCGGTGCCATGTCTGCACCTGGGATCTGAACCAGCGAACCCGAGCCGCCGAGAAGCAGAATGTGCGAACTTAACCACTGCGCCACCGGGCTGGCCCCGCTGCATTGCTTTCTTGATGAAAACATCAGCACTTCCTGGCTCATCTTCATGAGTTTATTCAATAACAGCACTCAACAATCACAGCGTGGCTGCCATCTATAAGTTGCTGGGCTTAGGTTTCATCCAAGAACAAGACTTAAGTCCAGGGCTGGTTACATAATTTGCAGGGTCCCTTGACCTTGGACACAGAGTAGAGACCTACCTACAAGAACCACAGCCCTCATCCCAATTCCTCATTGCACCTTGAACTGCTCACCTGACCGTTGGCCAGCAGCAGTTTCTTATTTGAGACCACTCTCCCAGTCAAAGACAACGGACCCCAGGCATTTGGCTCCCTCCGAATGCCACACCACACTTCCTTCACAAAGTAATGGCTCCAGGGGAAAAAAAATCATTAAAAGAAAAAAAATGTTGTTAAAATAAAGTGAATGGAAACATGAGGAGGTCCTTCACCGGCTTAAGAAAATAAGCCCAAATCCAAAATATTCTGAGAAACACATTAGGGAATTAGAGGGGATCAAAAAGGCCACAACAGGGCCAGGTGTCGTCAGCCTTGGAAGCAGGTTCAGTTCTTCACTAACAGAGAGGAGACTTGACTTCTGCTCCCGGCACTCTTTACCTCTGTTCTTCATCTGAATAAGGAAGAAAAGTTGGCCTGTCATTTTGGATTTCATGAGTATGATTAGGATGATTCTCTTAGGACATTTTGAGCCAGCTCTTCTAGAAACACAAACACTATACTTACTCAAAGACGAAGCAACCTAAGGTTACTGTGCAGCACCTGGCCACACACCTGTGGTGAATTCAGACTACGCAACCCAGACGTGACCTTCCTAAATGCCCACACCCCATTTCGGCAGGGCCTGTGGGGAGGTCTTACCCGCTTCCCTTGTTCTTGCTTCTGGCAAGCCCACCGCATCCTCTATGAACACAGATGCAGACGCAGGTTTTCACATTTTGAAAACAGGCACAAGTGTATATAATTATTTAATATGTGATAAATGTGATATTTCATATGAATAGTGAAAGTATACGTCATTAAACATACAGGAAAAACTACTTACCTATCTAGTAAAAATTAAATAAGCTTTGTACCTTACTCCAAATACCAAAATAAATTCCAGATGGATTAAAGAGATACAATGTTAAAAATGAAACATTACAAGTAGTAGAAGAAATTTAGATAAATATTTACATAATCTTGTTATTTGAAAGGCCCTTTCTAAAAATAACACCAAAGGCAGAGATTGTAAAATCAATAGATCTGACTATTCCATAATGTCACTTAGCAAAGCAGAAAAATATTTGCCATGTATATTCCAGATAAAGGACCAGTATCCTTTATATATAAAGAGCTCTTGCAAGTCAGTATGTGAAAGACAATTTTTTTTCAGATTCCACTTCCTGAAATTCATCCTAAGGAAATAAGTCTGGGAATGATTATCATAGTACCCGCCCTTTTAAATTCCCCATGGAGTCAGCTGGCCAGGGATCCACCTTACCTAGAAGAGAGTGAGAGGCTTAACGTGAGTCCAGGGGCCTCGCCAGCGGCCAACAGGGAGGGATGCTTGTGGCGGCAACACTGTGTGAGTTGCCAGTTCCTGGAGAACTAGAAGCGGGCATCAAATAGAGGGGGTGCCATGCCAGGAAATCTGAAAACAAACCCCCCACTTTGGGGGCCCAATAAAAAATCGCAACACTCAGCGAGAGTGCCATGAAAGACTGGAAATAACCCTCTAAGTAACCCAATGGCCCTGGTTAGTGTTAGCATCACCCTTCTTTTAAAGTTCAGGAGGATAAAGCTGAGAAAGATTCAGTTCAGGAGGAAATGGACTGAGCCCAGCTCCTCTGTGTCCAGGTTCTTTGCTCTTCCAGTCTAAATTCTTTCTTGGCGCCGTAGCAAGTGTTTCTGCTTCTTGTTTTCTCATAGGACAATGAAAAGAAGGTCTTTGTGTGGGAATCGTTGGTGTGATAACCTGCACACCAAGGTTGGTAAGGGCAGACTTTCTTACGGAAGCCTTTTTCAGTTTCACAGGCCTCTGGACCGTGTCCACTAACTGCTTCCAGAAACACACCCGAGAGGCCCGGCGAGTTTGAAAGGAGCGCTCTGTGTGCCTGAGGTCAGATTTCACGTTGAGCTTTGCAGCTGCGTGCGCAGTCTGGGTCTCCCTTAATAAATTACAGGTCCTGCCACTAAGTTGTGAACGGAGACCAGTAGTAGGTGATTTAGGGGTGCACAGAGGCCTCCCAAATTCTTTAAAAATCAGTTTCTTTTTGTTTGTTTGTTTGTTTTTGCCAAGAGGTGGAAAATCGGGCTCTGAGAACCTAGAGTAGCTGGCAGAGACTTCCGGGAGCCAGTGTGTGTCAGATTGAGTTCCCTGATCCGAGACCACGTACTGGGTTACTGAAAGATTGAAAACCACAACTCCTCTTACACATGTAAAGATCACGTACGTGGAGGGAGAGTCTGCTTCTCCAGCCCGTTATTTCCTCTCTGACTGTCCCCCTGGCAGTTACCACCACCTGAGGTGCGCGGCTCACTGCTGAGTCACGGGAAACACGGATATTCGGCAACCCTGCTTCTAGGCCAGGCACCGGGCAAGCTTTTTCTGTAAAGGGCCAGATAGTAAATGTTCTAGGCTGTGTGGGGCCAGATGGTCTTTGTCACAATTATTCAACTCTGCCATTTGAAAGCCACAGACAATCCTCAGACAAATGGGCGGGCCGTGTGCCAATAAAACTTTATTTGCAAACCAGGTTGTCAGCTGCATTAGACCCATGGCCCATAGTTTGCTGACCCCTGTTCTAGTCAAAACTCCTAAACCTCACCTACTGTTTTCCCACTTTTGTTTTTTAAAAGATTGGTACCTGAGCTAACAACGGTTGCAGATCTTTTTTTTCCCCTCCCTAAACCCCCCAGTACATAGCTGTATAGTCTAGTTGTGAGTGCCTCTGGTTGTGCTGTCTGAGACGCTGCTTCAGCATGGCTTGATGAGCGGTGCCATGTCTGCGCCCTGGATCCGATCCAGCGAAACCCTGGGCCAGCAAAGAGAAGCACGCAAACTTAACCACTTGGCCATGGGGTCGGCCCCTCCCACTTTTTCTATATCTTTTTGTTGCTTCTTCCAAGTTTAGAGTAACGTCTGTAATAGAACCAGCCCACTGACAACCAAAACTGAGAAAGCTGGGTTTTGAACAGTTTAGTACCTGTTGTATCTGAAGATGCTGCTCCCTCTGGGTTCCTGTTCCTAGGATGGGAATTTACGGTTGTTTCTTTAGACATCCATCTTGCATTTCTCAATCTGCTAAGAAATAATGACTGGTGCTGCTGAGATGGGCCCTAGCTACCCACGGTACTAATTTTGAAAGTCTTAGTATCCTGAGTTGGCCAATTATTAAGAGCATTTTCATTCACAGCTTTTAGCTATCATTTGCATTAAGTGCACTTGCGCGCAAGTGCAAGGAGGAGACCATTCTAATCCCTGCGACCCCCCGAATGCCTATAACCCTTGCTGCTGTAAATGCTGCTATAACCCAGCAGAACACTTAACCCTTGCAGTATTGGATAGACTAGCAGCTCCCTCTATTGAGACCCTACTAAGTGCAGAATACCTTTCGAGCTACTCTGTCCTTACCATATCACATAGTCATCCCCACGACTCTGGCATCCCATCTGCCAGGAGAGAGAACAGACTCAGAGGGCTTCACTCCATGGCCCAGTGGGACAGCCAGGATGGAAGCCTAAATGTATCCGACTCCTGGCCCCATGACTTTAATTGTTATACAATCATTATTATTAATTTACCTACTAATTCCTACGCTCATCCGCCAAATACTTATTAAGCTTTTCCCATTTCCCAGGTGCTGGGCCAGGCACTGGGGATAGAGCAGTGAACAGACAGACACAGTCCTGTCTGCTGGGAGCTCTCAGAAGCTTGTCCGTACTCACCATAACCGCACCATCACAGCTGCGGCAGGGGCTGCAAAGGGATGCCCAGGAAGCCACATGTGTGTGTGCCAGAGGGACCGAAGCCCGTTAGCTTACCTCCCATCAGGGTTATCCATCTCTTCAATGACAGTGATTGCCCTTGTCTGCTCCTTTATGTAACTGTCCCTATTGGGACCAATAGGTTCTGATTTCTCCATCTTCTCTACCTGGGTGTGCACAGGTGAGTAGTGGCAGAGGCCAGTGTGGCCTACATGGCATTCTGAGAAGCAACTAAAAGTAAGGAGATAAACATGCAGCAATGTGGAGAGACCTTTAAAGGGGAAAGTAATGAAAAGAATGACATTTACACCACGATGCTATTTATGGAAGTTAAAGCATGCATACATTAAAAACAACCCAATATAGTTTATCAAAAGAATACAGGGTTATTTAGGGACCTCTATAACACACCTTATATTGGGCCTAGGGGTAGGAGTGGGTGGATAGCCAGGAAATCAGGGAAAAAGGGGAAAAAAATAGAGCAAGAGAGGAGGCTGTTCAGTCTGTACTGAGAAATAGAACTGATGGCATCTCTGCTGTGAGGTCCCCAGAATAAACAACAAAAGCAAAAGATCATTCGACAAATCAAGCAGCAAGTTGCCCTGGACAGAGGTGACGACCTTTCGATGCTGGCCCTCAGCCTCAGGCGGAGAGGTTTCATGACGGGACATGGGGGCAGGAAACATAGAGACAGAGAGGAGGATTCTATCAGTTAGAAGGAAAAAGGGAAAGAAAGAAAGCAAAAAGAACAGCTCTCCGGGAACTGCGGTAAACGTTCATGTGTTCATGTAAACATGTTCCCTCAAAGTGGGTGACCCTTACAGAGAAGGCCATATCTTCCATACTTAATGCAAAACCTCTCTGCGATAGCCAGCAGAGTATGAGGTATTTGTGTTTCCAAAGTAATTACAGGACCACAGCAAGGACGTCAATGTCAAATGCTCTTACTGCACCGTCCTTCATGAAGTCCGCTCGGCATTGTGAAATGGCAGCTGATATCCAAGGCTGGTAGTCTCGCTAAGTCATGAGTCCTATTTGACAAAGCGTGAAGTAAAGAAGAGCTGACTGTGACCCCACAGAGGTGGAGGCATCCGGTCTCTGCCTTCTGAATAGACTGTTCCAAAAACAGTGCTCTCATTTCAGTTATTTGCAGTAACAGAACCACGCCTTCGTTTGGAGACACCATATACATCTTTCCACATTCCCCTACCTCCCATCCTACCCAAGGTAATGAATATCAAACTTGGAAAGGAAAAGAATGAAGGACGCCTCCCCCAGCAGGTAGGGGCCAAGAAAATTAGGTTGAGTCCTTTCTCTTGCCTCCAAATAAAATCTTGGATAAGATGGCGATTGCATTTAGAGGGATCACCAAAGCTTTTTTTATTTGCCAGTGTTCCGTTGAAGGAGCTGATTTGTAGGTTAAAAATATGCAATGTACGAAAGAGGGAATCATTCATTTCTTGACTGACCTCGGGCCTTGATTTATCTCGAAACCAAGAGAATTTTCCTCTTGGTAAAGGAGGGCTAATTCTTTCAGTAAGTTCTTGGAAGCTCCTGCCATCAAAAACAACCCATATGCTGAACGCAGGGAAAGCTCTGAGTTTAAGGAAGTTGACAAGGGCAGTAGTAAGGTGGGGAGGAGATGTGAGAGGAAAAAGAGGCCTGGAAAATCTGGGGAAAAAATGATGTTTAGCTGATCATGCACATTTCAAGACAGAAAAGAAAGCACAGCATTTGGAGGTGGTGCAATGTCGCCCTTGCGAGCTCTCTTCGCGGGCGCTGACTGTCAGGCAGCCGCAGTGTGTGGTGGCCTCGCTCGCTGGCTGACCTTCCCCTGCCTCCAGGAGGGGAGAAGCAGCGAGGCTGTGTGTCCTTGCTGGCCAGGCCTGCCTACGACCTGCCGGAGACCTCCCAGCCCTTTCCCACAGCCCCCCCAAGCCTCTCTGCAGCTCTCGGTTTATTTTTTCAGGTGAGTAAACTCTGTATCAAATACTGGTTTCTCAGTTGCTTTTAATTAGGCTTCTGGGTTCCACTCTTTCATCTTGGTGAAACCTACGTCACTTTTCTCCAGCTATTTTTGGTTCTAAAGCCATGGGTTTGCTTTCCTTCAGCTAATTGAAGGCACACAGGAGAGGAGAAAGGGGATAATCCCAATCCTTTGACATTTCTTAGGCTTGGGATAAACCACACATTTTTTAGCAGCAGAAAATCACTTTCGAAATGTTAACTCTGGAACTGCCTTCCCAAGGGGAAGGAGTGCCTACCCACTGAGGCTCCAAGGCGAAGGTCAACACGCACTGAGGTCACTCAAGGTGGAGGGTGGGAGGGCAGGTGAGATATCGTGATGTGACAGAACAGCTCCTCCATAATTCTCTCTTTCTGGCGTTGTGCTCCATCCCTCCAGCTCTGGCTGAGACACGACTGGGAACGTTGCTGTTGGACGACATGTTCGCAAAGCTCTGGGGTGAGGGCTCAGCCAGACACCTCCTACTAACATTAGACAACAGAGTCAATGTGACGTCCGTGAAACGAAAAGCCAGCGGCCAGGTGTGTGCTTAATCCCAGAAAGGACAGTACATGTTTTTTTAGTAAAATTTCATTAAATCCTAATACAAGATCCTTTTTTTGCCCTTTGGACCAAAAGAGTCTATGAAAACTGTATTCATGAAGTATCTATAATTTCTTGTTTTTACCACGGCTATTTAGTAAACAAACTTTAGATCTTTCTAGAACAGTAAAAAAAAGGTTTATGTAGGGCAGATATTTAAATTTATCACTGTTATTCTGTTGTTATAATTGATAGGATTACAGGTATTCCATAAAGCTTCCACAAAATGGGGGGAAAAACCCAAAAGAATCCAAATCATATTGACATTTATATCTCAATATACTGTGGTCCTCCCAGTCCATTCCAGTGGACAAACAGTATAAATTAGCAGCTACTTCTAATTGCAAAAGGAAAATGCTTAAATGAGTCCAAGACAGAGTCAATTGACAAGTCCAAATTCCATGTTAAGGTAGCCTTCATAAGACAACAAATGGGAATGATACACATAGTTCATACACAGTTGAAGAGATGATATACCTAATACCTACATAGCTCGCATAAGTCCATAAAAAAAGACCAACTACCTGGGGAAAATAGGGAAAAGGATGCTTTACAGACAAGATCATAGACATTTAAACATATGAGAAGATGCTCAATCTCACTCATAAGAAGTAAAGTGCAAATTAGACTATGCTGAGATTCCATTTTCCAACTCCCAGGTTGTGTAAAAAGAAGAAAGAAAAGGATGATATGATGTGTGGCCAGGGAGTTGGGGGAAAGTCATTTATAAAAAGCTGATAGGAATATATATATTATTTTCAACTTCTATGGGGAATTTGGTAATATCTATTAAAATTATAAATGCCTATGCTCTTTGACCCTAAGTTATTTTTCTAAGAATTTATTCTATAAATATATTCACCTAGTGGAGAAATAAAATATGCACAGGGTTATTCATTGTGGCATTGGCTGCAATAGCAGAAGATTAGAAACGACCCAAATCCCATCAATAGAGGACTGGTTAAATAATTCACCTTATAAGACTGCAATGGAATATTATACAGCTATAAAAAATGTGGAATCTATATATTAATATTAACAATCTCCACTACATATTATTAAGTGGAAAAAAAAATCTTGTATCTGTAATACATTATCACTTGTTTATAATAGGAGAGAGAGATAGACAGTGAGAATGACAAGGAATAAAGATGGAGATAATCAGTGTCTGCACCTTCTGGGTTTTTGTAATGATGCAAATAATCTCTGAAAGTATCTGTAAGAAGTTTAGGTGCCTTTCTAAGGATTAGGTGTGCTGGAGAACTAAGTTGGAAGGAGAATTTTCACCACACACTCTATTATAGGTTAAATTGTGTCCCCCCAAAAGATATGTTGAAACCCTAATCCTGGTACTTGTGAATGTGCCCTTATTTGGAAATAGGGTCTGCAGGTGTAGTCAAGTTAAGCTGAGATCACACTGGATTAGGGGGCCCTAATCCAATATGGCTGTTGTCCTTATTAGAAGAGAAAGAGAAACTCAGGCACACACACATGCAGGGCAGACAGGCACGTAAAGATGGAGGCAGAGATTGGGGCGATGCATGTGCCAGTCAAGGAGCACCAAGGATCGCCGGCGAACCAGCAGGAGCGGAGAGGGGGGCCTGGAGTGGACTCTCCCTCCCAGCCCTCAGGAGGAGCCCACCCAGCCATCACTTTAATTTTGACTTCCGGCCTCCAGAACTGTGAGAGAATAAATTTCGTCGTTTGACGTCCCCTAGTTCGAGGCACTGCGTTTAGGCAGCCCTGGGAGACTGAAGCACACCCTTTCGTAATCTTTGAGTTTTGGACCCTGTGAATGTAATATATATTCAAAAGAATAAATAAGTAGATTGAAAATTTTTGGCCAAAAGTAACATGAAATAAATAGGTCTTATTATAAGATGGCTCTGATAAACTTTCTAAAGCCATGCAGAATTTCATAAGATATATAGGGAATTCATTTCAATAGAGTCAACCATACTTAGGCTAATAGTTTGAAAATGAAAGAAATAAACAAACAAAAACCCAGCAGATGCTAGACTCCAGTTCTCTCTGTCTCTGTTCCTGAACACCTACCCTGATGGCCTGAGGCTGAGTTGGCTGTGGGTGGAGTTGTTCTTTTCCCATCTTACCTTCTTGCCATACATCTTTTTTTTTTTTTTCCTGAGGAAGCTTCACCCCAAGCTAACATCTGTTGCTCATCTTCCTCCTTTTGTTCATGTGAGCTGCTGCCACAGCATGGCCACTGACAGATGAGTGGTGTAGGTCCGCAGCTGGGAACCAAACCCGGGCTGCTGAAGCAGAGTACGCTGAACTTAACCATTAGGCAACTGGGCTGGCCCCCATGCATATTTTTAAGAAGAGAAAGGGTGAACTCATTTGATAAGCAAGAAAATCTGCCTGCTCCCATTGAAAGCATCAGGGCTGTGGGAAGGCTCTGGTCTTGAGGGCTCCCAGCTGCTGTCTGTGTCCACAATCAAGACTGGAGAGCACATTAACAGCAGACCAGCAAATGCTGCCAGTGTTCACTTCAGTGGCTCGTGGGTTTCCTTCTCCGCTTACGGAGTGAGACTGACTCCATGTGCACCCGGATGGGTTATATTTGTATTTGACGCTAGTTCTGAAATTGAAAAAGTTTTTGGCTCACGGTCAACCAAGACACCAAATGTCTGATCAACTTAATAAACTCAAACAAAACCAGATTTTGACATTAAATGCTCAGCTGAATTTTTTCTAAAAAAGAAACCACTTTTTAATAGGATGGTTTTAGATTTACAGGAAAATTACAAACATAGTACAGAGTGTCCCTGTATACCCCAAATCCAGTTTCCCCTATTATTAACCTTATATTAGTCAGGTACCATTGTTACAAATAATGAACCAGTATTGGCGTATTATTATTAACTAAACTCCATGCTTTATTCAGATTTTCCCAGGTTTTACCTCACGTCTTTTTTCAGTTCCAGGATCCCATCCAGGACACCACATTGCGTTTTGTCCTCATCTCTCCTCAGGTTTCTCTTGGCTGTGACGGTTTCTCAGATTTGCCTTGTTTTTTTTGATGACCTGGACAGTTTTGAGGAGTACTGCTCAGGTACTGCATAGAATGTCCCTCAGTTAGGATTCCTGTGATTTTTTTTCTCATGATTAGACTAGGGTTATGGTTTTGGGAGGGAGACCACCTGAGTAAAGGGCCTTTCTCATCACATCATATCAAGGGTACACACTATCAGCATGACTTGTCACTATCGACATGACCTTCATCACCAGGCTGAGGTCGTGTCTTCAGGTTTCTTCACTGCAAAGCCGCTCTATTTCTCTCCTTTTCCATACTGTCCTCTGTGGAAGGAACCGCTGTGCACATCACACAGTTAAGGGGTGAGGGGTCAGCACCACCTCCTTGGTGACGGAATATCTACATGAATTGTTGGGAATTTTCTGCCTAAAAGATTTGTCTCTCTTCTCCCATTTATTTATTTATTCAATCATTTGTTTATATCAATATGGGATCATGGATATTTATTTTATACTTGGGATCATAATTCGATGTTACTTTATTTAGCTAGCTGAATTTCTGATTAAATAGAATGATTGCTTTGGCATTAGGTACAGATCAGCTTAGAACCCAAAGCTCACCACACAACCGTACACCAAAGGAGTCTCTTTTTATGTGCTCACATGGTAACCATATTTCTGATAATTCATTTACTCAGCAAGTATGAACCATGTGCACTCACCATGCCACATACTGGGTGCACAGTAGTAAGTGGAACAGACTGCAGTGCACCTGCCCACAAGAACTGTCAATCTAATGTTTGGCTTATTTATTTGTACTGGCATAGCATTAGAAAATCTTGGACAACAACAAAGACGATATAATTCCTGTCCTCAGGAAGCTCTAACAGTCATTTAAGCAGGCAAGATGCACACCCAAACTCCCATAAGACTAGAGAGAAAACTAAGCACAGAATAATTATAGAGAAAATATGTCGGGTGTGCTGTACGATGAAGTATCAAGGACGGTTTTCTTGAGATGGCACAAGAATAGCTTATCTTAGAAAAGTTTTGTTTAAAAAAAAAAGAACTGGGAATATGAGACAATCATTGGAAGGGATAATGGGGTCAACTGTAGATTTTTTCTAGGCTAGTACTTTTAAAGATAAAATAGACTATCCATAAAACTGCGGAGGAGAAGGTAAAGAGACGCAAATCTGTCGCTGAGAGGTCGCCTGCCAGGGCAGCCTCTTCAAGCACAGAAGGGGATTAGTTGTGAAGAGACGATAGAGATGGGGGAGACGTTGCATCCACTGAGAACGGGGGAAGAATAAGACGCTCACATTTGATCTAAAAGGCAATCTGTGTCGTCAGGCTCCGTGAATGATTGCTGTGAAGGGAAGAAGGTGTGTGTTATCTGGGAGGCAAAGCAGTCCATGCAGTTTGTCTTTTTTTTTCAGCTTTTACTGAAATATAATTGACAAATAAAATTGTAAAGTATTTAAAGTGCACAATGTGCCGATTTGATATGCACGTACATTGTGAAAGGGTCTCCCCATCAGGGTAGTTCAAACATCCGTCGCCTCACGTGTTTACCTTTTTTTTTTTTTTTGGTGAGAACATTTATGTTCTACTCTCTTAGCAAATTTCAATTATATGATACAGCGTTATCAATTGTAGTCACCATTTTATACATTAGATCCTCAGACTTCACTCATCTCATAACTCTGTGTGTTGGAAATATCTATGAAAAATTTCATTACATTTTTGGGAAGAACAGGTAGAATGACTCCCGAAGTCCAAGCTTGAGCTGCTGAGATGGTTCTTGAATTGGGAAAGATGCTTTTCCTCGCTTTGGTTTGCCTCATTTTACTACCCACCGTACTGCCATGGCTCCCAAGAGATATGTTTAACTTTCAATATGATTAAAACATGTCTGAGGATTGAATGAAACAACTGAACTTAAAAATATCAGAATATGGTAGTGGGGTTTAAATGTTCTGTGTGCACTGTAGCTCCTAACAATGGTTTCTTGCTTGCCAAACCTTGCACAACGCAGAAAGCAAATACATTTACTAGGGTATGCTTTAAAAGAAAAAAAGAGCTTGAAGAGATGGATGTTTTAGTTTTAAGTCTGTGACTTACAAATAAATTTAGTACTTGACTTACTATTTTTTGAAGTATGGCATCCATCTTTCTTCACCCAAGTCAAAGTTCCTTGGGTTCTTTCCATTTTCTCCAAGACTATCCTCCCTCATGCTTCCCTTCTCACAGATTCCACCAAGCAGATGCTGACGGTATAGGTGCAGTGGTCAAGTTCACGTGCTCCACTTCAGCAGCCCAGGGTTCACAGGTTCAGATCCTGGGCGCAGACCAAGCACCACTCGTCAAGACACCCTGTCACGGTGTCCCACGTGAAGTAGAAGAAGAATGGCCCAGATGTCAGCTCAGCGACAACCTTCCTCACACACACACACACAAAGGTTATGAAGGTATAGGCTTTACACTTAGAGTTTTGCAAACATTTGTAAATTATCATAACAGGGCTTCTGAACAGATGATGACAGCAATCCTCTCACAGGAAGTTTTATGTGGCAACGTGTCCCATAGCAACAATCCCAGTGTCCTTGCTGCAGCCTCTGGTCACCGAATGAATGATCACTGTCAAGTGTTTTCATATCTTAACTTCCTCCTGGGGAGAGTGGTGGATCTGCTGACAGTCTATAAATGGCCCCATGCCACCCTGTTCTCAGTTCAGCTGACCTCACCTGGACCAGCTAGTGGCCATGGGGAACAGGCAGCGCTGGGCTCCATCCCTGCCGCCCCCTTGTTTCTGAGGGGTTGGTAGTAAATAGGAGTCTATCCAAAAACCAAATCCGACACCAGACCAGCAGCATAGTGGTTAAGTTTGTGCTCTCCACTTCAGTGGCCCCGGGTTCACTGGTTTGGATCCTGGGCGTGGACCTACACACCACTCATCAAGCCACGTTGTGATGGCGTCCCACATAGAAAAACTGGAAGGACTTAATAACTAGGATATACAACTATGTACTGGGGCTTTGGGGAGAAAAAAAAAGAGGAAGATTGGCAACAGATGTTAGCTCAGGGCCAATCTTCCTCACCAAAAAAAGTATACCTAGGAAAAAAAAACAACCAAATCCTTCAAACAAAGCTTATTCATTAGCTTGAGATCTGCTGTCTCCTCTTCATGAAGCAGCATAGGTGCATTTTCAATTTTCATACTGAATTCTATAAATTCAGTAAATATGAAATAAATTTGCATTTTCCTGATCACAGAGGCCAAGTTCCCATGCCACTTCCTTATGTACGATTGGTTAAGAATAGTGACAATTTGCATGTCTGTTGCACTTTAGAACATACAAGTGGTTTCACAGGTCTTCTCATCTTGTGTTGGTGACACTTTATGACCTTCGTCTTTGGTGTCAGACTGGCTATAATGATCATAGCTAACATTCATAGAGCCCTCGTTGTGTTCCCACTTCTGTTCCATGACTTATTTGTATTAACTCTTTTAACCCTTACAATAACCTCTGGCAGGTACTGTTGTTGTCTCCATTTTACAGAAGAGAAGGCCAAGGCCTGACAGCTTGCCCGTAGTTGAACGGACTCTAGACAGTCTGGTTGCAGAGCCTGCACTCATGGCTGCCCTGCTCCCCTGCCTGGGTTTGCGTCCCGACTCACACTTACTTGCCGTGTGAACATGGGCTAGTTGTCTAACTTCCCTGATCTTAGATAGGTATTATCACATGGGATTTGTCAAGATTGAATGACATAATTTATGTAAAGTTCCTGCTATGTGTTAAATAGATGTCAGATACTACTTTTATTTTGTGTCACATATTCTTTTGATAAACACCAAGTGTGTGTCATATGCCAGGCGCCAGGCTTATGCCGAGGGTACAATGATGTATCAGTTTCCTGTTGCTGCCATAACAAATTACCACAAGCCTGGTGGCTTAAAACAACACAGATTTGTTATGTTACAGCTCTGTAGGTCAGAAGTCCGAAATGGGTTTCACTGGGCTAAAATCAAGGTGTGAGGAAGACGGCCCTCCTTCTGGAGGCTCGGGGGAGAAACCCTTTCACTGTCTCTTCCAGCATTAAAGGCCACTCGCATAATTTGGCTCGTGGTTCTCTTCCTTCACCTTCAATTCCAACACTGATGCCTTGAGTCCTTCTCACAGCCATTATTCCGGCTTCTGACGCCATGATCACGTCTTCTCCCACTCTACCGCCTCCCTTTCCCCATGAGGACCCTGTGATTACAGTGGGCGCACACAGATAACCCAAGATCATCTCCCCATCTCAAGAACCTTAACTAAAGCACAGCTGTGAAGACCCTTCTGCCATGTAAGCTAAAATCTTCGCAGGTTTTGGGAATTTGCACACGGACATTTGGGGGCCATTCTTCTGCCTACAGCAAATGGTAAACCAGACATAGTCCCTGACTTAATGAGGTTTACTTATGATCCTATTTCCAGCTGAAAAAGGTGAGAAATAAGAGATAACATAGTCATGGGAAAGGCCAGTGGTAATGAGCGTTGTCAGACTATTTTAAGGCTTTGGGAAACTGAACTTTTTACAAAACACTTAAGATTTCTCTCTAAAAACATACCGCATCAGATTAAAAAGAAAGAAATCAGTATTGCCAAAGATATCTACTGTGATATTCTAGTTACTCACCATTTTTTTTTGTCTACCTGATACTTAAAATGTAGGATTAATATGTTATTGATACATTAATGCTGGAGACATTATTTCAGGAATATTGTGAAACTGTAACTAAAATTCTTAAAGAAGAGAGATTTTTATAGCTACTTTACTTCGTTCCTGTAATTTATCAAATTCGCTCTCACAATACAGAAATTCTACTTGGGACTAGTCAAAGGCAGCTCCAAATCCTTGGTTCTACCAATGTTAAAGACTCTCGCCAATAAATGCAGACCCACCCCCAGCCCATCTGAACCGGTGTTTTGTCTCACGCAGCACTTGTAGAAAGCCCGGTGTTGTAACACAAGTTCTCCTCTAGCTGTGGTGTGACTGAGCTTGGGCATCAGAACTTCGAAGTTTCAGAGACTCCACAGGAAATAATATTTCATAGGCTGATGGTTAACGATGCCTAGAACCTAATGGGACTTGGAAAAAGAAAGATGTTTTAAAAAGTGAGAGTCCATCAACCTTGTACTTTACAATTACTATTACAGCCCTTCTGCTGTTGTTTAAAATCTTCCCTGAAAAGCTGGAATCATTCAGTGTTGCTTGCGTATACTTCATATAAATCCCTGTTTGTCAGTTAATGTTAAAAGAGCATTCTTGCTAAAGAAGGAATGGAAGCACGCACTCTGCTGCCCTCCATGCGCTAAGCGAGAGCGGACAGAGTCTCCACAGATCGGGCCTGCCGGCCAGTGCTTCCAAAATTTAACCAGGCCAGTGTTTCCCCTTTGGTGGCTGGGATGCCTGGGACATGGGAGTTTGCTTTTTTCTGATAGACCCCCGCTGAGTTAGGAAAAGGCTGTAACACACAGAAAATCCTCTCCACAGTTCAAGAAAGCCATTGATTCTCAAGGGTATTTAGTATGTAGGTCAGTAAATCTGATGAAATTGCCATTCAGTTCAAGAACTGAATCATTAGGATCATTAAGAGATCTTAATGATCATCTGCCCTAAATTTATCATTTTCTGAATGGATTAAGTTAGACCTAGAGAGCTCAAGTGACTGGCTCAGGACCACCCTCAAGTTGAGGCGTGCCTGAGGCCAGGGATGCACAGCAAACCTTCCTGGGTTCTGAATTCAATGCAGGAAGCTGTTCTAAAAGATACATTTTTCTGTTTAAAAAATACTGAACTTCCTGCATCTGTAGGGAAAACAACACTTGTGTGTGTGGCCAAGAAAAAGTGGTACTGTAAACAACATGTCATTTAAGAGTTTAATGATGATGTCAAGGATGAGAATTGGAGTTAGGAAAAAGATATTTTTTATTAATTTTGAAAAAATTCTGGATGTAAGTGAAGGTTTAGTTATGAAAATACTGCGTTTCCTCAAGTTTATATCTTAAATACATATAAACGCTATCCTCTCCTCTCCGCCTCACTGCCGCCACCTGGGCCCCGTCCCTAGTCATCACCCCCAGTCACCAAATTGCTTACCCTGGCCCTGGTCTGGTCCTTCCGCTAGCGTTCCTACACAAAAAAAAAAATGCAAATATGTCACTCCTCTCCTCCTGAAAAGTTTCCACATCTCTGCAATGCTATAAGGGCCCGGCCCCGTGGCCAAGAGATTAAGTTTGCATGCTCCCCTTCAGCGGCCCAGGGTTTCACTGGTTCAGATCCTGGGCGCAGACATGCCACCACTCATCAGGCCATGCTGAGGTGGCGTCTCACACAGCACAACCAGAGGGACCTACAACTAGAATATACAACTATGTACTGGGGGGCTTTGGGGAGAAGAAGAAGAAAGAAAAGAAAGAAAGAAGATTGGCAACAGATGTTAGCTCAGGTGCCAATCTTTAAAAAAAGAGTCTCCAACTCATGAGCCGTCGTGCCTAAGACTCTGCTCCCTAGCCACTCTCTCCAATCCCACATCCCTGCTCTTCCTCTCAAATCACAGGCTCCAGCCATACCTGACAGGGCAGTGTTCGCCAGATTGGCCCCCTCGCTCAGTCCTAGTGCCCTGAAAGGAGGAAGTGGATTTTGGTAAAACACTTTCTAGTCAGATTGAATCTAATAATAACAATGCTGATTTCTGACTTGTTGGTAAGTTTCTGAATGGTGAGAGTCGGTGTACAACAGCTGGAAAAGCATGTGTTTTGTCTCTTTGCATTAGGGCGTCCCCACCACACTTGCTGAATTTCACCCAAGTGTCGCCTTCTGGGTGCTGCCTCCCCGACTCGCAGACAGAATTAATTAGCCTCCTTTGTGCCATCACTGGGCCCACGTTGACCTCCACTGTGGCACTCAGACCCTTCATGATGGTGATCTGTTCACTTGTACATCCTTCAGGGTCTAACACATAGAGGGTCTCAGGCATGCTTGGTAAGTAAATGAAGACATAAACGTCTCTGAATTTAGCTTGAGGCAGGAAATGGTGAGAAAAATTGTCTCAGTTGACCAGCAGTCCTTCACAGGACGTAGCTAATTCTGAGGTTGGTGCACTTTTGAGAGCATCGTGCTGTGGTTAACTCCAGGGTGTGTCAGCATTTAGGGAGGCTGAATTCAGGCCCCCGGCGTTTCTAAATGGAAACAACATCCTGAGGAAGCAGGTCTGTTTGGGGACTTTCTCGTGCTTTGTTCTTTCCAGCTCCACATCATTATATATTCATGCAGAGAAACACACCAGACGGGGAAAGCTGGGAGCAAGCTGAGAGATGGAGGGGCGGAAGCATATGGTAGAGCTCCACGACAAGACATAAGATAGAGTTTCCAGAGTCACTGTACAGACTGGGAGCTTCCCTGAGGCTCAGGGAGTTCCTCAGCTCTACTAATGGGTCTGCAAAGTACGATTTTCTATACATACCCAGTGAGGGGCTCAGTGGCTATACACATAGGCTCTGGACCTAGACCAATCTTGGCTCAAGTCCCACCTTTGCCACATACTGAAGATGTGATCTTTGATATGCAACTTCTCTTAGCATTCATTTCTTTCCTCTTTGAAACAGGTGGTGGTTGTATCAAGAATATGCAGGTAAGACACTAAGCACAGTGCTTAGCATATAGAAAGTGATCAAAACGTTAAAAGCTGGTAATAGGCATTAACTGAATTTTTCTACTTCTGAACAAGCTGCAGGCTTGAAATGTGAATCAAGATAAATGCACCATGCCTGATGGGTCACATGTATAACCAAGGCTACTGAAGTTCAAGAAGATAATCCTCTTCTTTTAGGTGGTAGTTAATATGCCTCAGTTAAAGAAATTGTGTGTCTAGAATCTCTTTGGGCACCTACGTGACTGACATGCTAATTTTCCTGATAAGTCAAATGCTTTGGTTATCTGTTGCTGCACAAAGATACTGTCCTCTAACCTTAAATGCATACTGCTAAGTGAAAGAAACCAACTGGAAAGGCTAGGTACTATATGACCCAACTATACGACATTTTGGAAAAGGCAAAACCATGAAGACAGTACGAAGATCAGTGATTGCCAGGGGTAGGAGGGTGGGGGTGGGAGGGCTGACTAAGCAGAGCGCAGAGGATCCTAGGGCAGTGACACTATTCTGTGCGATCCTGCAATGGTAGAAGCATGACATTACGCGTTTGTCAAAACCCGTAGAATTTACAGCACCAGGAGAGAACCCTCATGTAAACGGTGGTCCTTAGTTCATAATAATGTACCAATACTGATCCATCAGCTGTAACAAATGCAGTGCACTAATACAAGACGTAAATAATAGAGGACACTGTGAGCAGGGGATGGGGGTATGTGAGAACTCTCTCCTGATCAATTTCTCTGTAAACCTAAAGCTGCTCTAAAAAAAATAAAGTCTATTAATTGAAAAAAAAACTACCCCTAAACGTAATGGGAACCCATATTCCAAGAGAGGGCAAACAGTTTCCCCTTGTCAATATAAAGAATGGCGAAGAGTTTGTGTCCATCTTTAATTGATTACAGCAAGTTGCTTCAGGTCTTTAGTAAGCAAGATGACTCTACTTGAGAAGAAGGTAAAAAGATAGACTTGCTATTCTCAACTCTGAACAGGCCAGATTTCCCAGGATGCTCTGTAAAAGGCCTAAGATAACAGTTAAGGACCCCTGCCATAACCCACACATGAAATGCACAAAAGGAAGGTTGATCAGCGTGTTCAGAAAAATCTGTTGCTAGAAAACTAGAGGAAAATTGCATTGTCTCCAAATAATTAACAGGAAGAATGGTTTAAGTTAATGATAATTCTGAATTATAGTCTCATAAAAGTGCAATATTATTACTTTCAAGCAAAAGGAGTCATTAGACATAGACTAACGGTATTTCTTTCTAAGTCCTTAATATTGCAGCAAACATCTGTCCCACAAAAACCACTGGGAAGGGAGGGTGGGTCCGCCCGTGGCTTTCAGGACTGGTGAGTACTTTCAGTCTTCCAGCCACAATAGGGCCCAGGAGTCTTGGTGAGGTGCCAATGGCTCAGAGGTCCACACGCATCATTCCTCTCTGGGGTCCCACCTTTCTGGGGGCTCCCCTGGGAAGCCTGTCCATCGCCCTCCCTACCATGCCCCCAGCCTCAAGGAGTCTTCAGTCTTACCCTCCTCCTCTTGGCCGGCACATTTGACTATATCCTAACTTCTTTCTTCTCTAATGACTCATATTTTTGGAGCACAAAAACCAGAGGTGTTCCTAGACTATTTTTCTTTCTGGCCTGGCATTGCCTCTCCAAGGCAATGAAGATACCCAGGCAGATATGTGCCCAAGTTGAAGGCAAGAGGAAAACACCAATGCCAGAGGGGAGAAACCTGTGTAATTAATAGGTCAAGAATGTTACCCCTTCATGCACAATTCTGTAGGAAGGAAGCCACAGTGAGCCAGAACTCTATCATAGTCATACCTGAAGCCCCTACTTCCAAACTCTGGGAATATTTTATTAAGGAGACTTGATTGAGTGAATAGACCACAGGGATGGATATGTGACTGTTCCCTTCCTGAACCATATACCATCCCAGCAGAATGGTGAAGACTTGGAGTTGAGGTTTAGAGGAACTTGGAACATCTAGCAAAATTCAACCTCATGAAAGAAAGACAAGCCAGGATGAACTGGGGCTGAGAAAATCAGTTGACTAGAGAAATAATGAAATCACAAGATTGGGGCAGAACCAGATATACTAATCAAAATGGAGCTCATTTCAGAATTGACAAATGTCCTGAGGGACTCTCAAGAGAAGATTAGGAGGAGGAGAGAGAGGAGAAGGAGGAAGAAGAAAGCCAAATTCCATGAGTAGCAGTTGGAGGGATTCTGGCAAATATTTTGACACGAGGTAGACATTTTGAAGAAGGTCAAGTCTAAAAAGAACCTCTTTTTCCAAGAGTTATAGGGACCAGGAGTTCCTAGGAAGCCATGATGAAGGGGCTGGGACTTAGTGGTTGAGGCTATGGGAAAGTCAGCTGGAAGGTGAGCGACAGGAGTGACCTCAGCCATGCAGACTGAATGACATGAGAATAAGTGCAACCCAGCAAAGCCGAAGGCATTCACATCAATAGCGGGGTTTGCACCTGCAGTGGCTTCCTGCCTTTGTAACGATGGACTCGATACAGCAAGAGTCACTGGTAGTGAGGAGAGGAGAGGAAGGACCACAAATCCCACCCTAGGCCCTGTTTTTGGAAAGGAAACATTTCCTTATCCTTTTTCTGTATGGTAACAGCCAATTTTATCCAAAACAAACATGGATCCAAAATTGGATCCAAACATCCACGATCGATGCGCCCCCTTCTTGGCACTAAGCAGTCAGGGAGCTACAAGAACAAATAAGTAAAGGGTTTGTATTTAATACACGAACTACCTACAAATGGTTTTCAATTGTTTAGAGTATTTTATCGCTGTAAGTGGGCAGAATATTCTACCATAGTTTTATTTTTTCCTCAGAGAGAACAAAAATAAACTTTAGTTAATGCTCCCAACCCAAATTGCAAATTTGGTAATCTACATGCTTTTCTTTCTCCTTGTAGCATTTCTATTAGAAAGATATGCACCTATGACCTGTATCACAGAGCAATAACCACAAATGTCACTTAGATATACTATATGCTTTGAGAATATGAGGGAATTGATGCCAAATGGTTTGTGTAACTAACTAGTAAGAGTTTTGCCTCTAGAGCACAGCTACTCAAGTTCTGAAAATCATTTCCATCTGAGGAAGGTTTGGGGGCCTAGGGTGACAGGAGGGGATAAGGTCAGTCAGTAATCTGATCTCCAGAAAAGTTGTCACAATTGTCACCTATGCTGGTGGTCTTGGCCCATGTTCAAACTGACCAGGAACAGAGAAAGAATCCACTTTGTTCACTCTCGTTCTTGGAGGCATGGCTATCGAAGCTCCAGGGCTCTCTGTGGTTATCGAAGTATGAAAGGCATGTTATCCACATGTGTGGAGTGAGTACAGGTCTTGAAGACCCAAAAGCCATTCACCTAAAAGCCCCATATATTTAAAAGGCCCCTGTAGCAGGCAGAATTCTAAGAGGGGCCCAAGGTTTCCACCCCCTGGTGTGCAGACACCTTCTCCCAGTCCTTCAATTAAAGACTAATCTAGGTACTGCTGTGAAGGGGTTTTACAGATGTAATTAAGATTCCAAATCAGTTGACCCTAAGATACGGAGATTCTCCAGCGAGCCTGACATAATTACATGAGCTGTTTAACTCTGGATGTAGAAGTAAGAGATTTGAAGCATGAGAAGGATTCGAAGCACCATTGCTGACTTGAAGATGCAAGGGCCATGTGATGGAATGCAGGTGACTCTCATTGCTGAGAGCAGACCCCAGCTGACAAGTAGTGGGGAAATGGGGACCTCAGTCCTACAGCCACAAGGAACTGAACTCTGCCAACTGTAAGAATAAGCCTGGAAACAGATTTTTTTCCTACAGAACCTCCAGATGAGAACTCAGTCGGCCAGCACCTTGACGTAAGTCTTTCCCTGAGCAGAGAACCTAACTAGCCCATGCTAGACTTCTGATCTACAGAAACTGGGAGATGATAAATGTGTGTGCTTTCAAAGCACTCAGTTTGTGTTAATCTGTTATTCCACAATAGAAAACGCATACAGCCACCTTTGTATCTTTCCACATTTGTTTTTCTCCTTCTATTTCACTTACTCTCATTCTCTGTCTCTGATGCACATAAAATAAGAGGTAAGTCAGACAAGTGAGGGTAATTTTATCTGTCTAGGTCTAAAAGAGGAGGGCCCTTTATATGTTTAAAGTGGAAGTAATATTTCTATAACAAAAATTTGGCACTTTTTTGTGTCTTAAGAAAAACAAAACAAAACAACTTGTCGACTGCATAAAATGCAGGCAGGTCATTCCCAGTGATGTGCTAACTCTCCACCACGACACCCAGCAGCCCTCAGATCCTCGGAGACAGGAAAGCAAGGCCCAGATGAGGGCAAGAGAAGTGAGGCACTCATGTCAGGTGCAAAATGTAAAGGGGTGCCCAAAAACTCAGTCATTAAAATAAACATTTTTAATCGTGGTGAAACACATATAACGTAAAATTTACCTTTTGGTCAGTGGCACTAAGTCTGCTCACAGTGCTGTGCCACCATCACCACCATCCATCTCCAGAACTCTTTCATCTCGCAAAACTGTAACTGTGTACACATTATAAGATAACTTCCCAGATATGTAACAATTTAATGCAGGATTTTTTATTAGACTTTACTTTTCAGAGCAGTTTTAAGTTCATAGCAAAACTGAAAGGAAGGCACAGAGATTTCCAATGTGCCCCCGCCCCTACACATGCACAGCCTGCCCCATTATCAACACTCCCAGCAGTGGTACAGTTGTTATAGTCAATGAACCTACGCTGAAACAATGGCATCACCCAAAATCCAGAGTTTACATTAAGGTTCATTTTTGGTGTTGCACATTCTAAGGGATGGACGAATGTGTAATGACGTGTATCCATCATTATAGTACCGTACAGAGTAGTGTCACTGCTCTGCCTACTCACCCCTTCCTCCCCTCTAACTTCTAGCAGCCACTCATCTTTTCACTGTCTTCATGGTTTTGCCTTTTCCAGAATGTCCTATAGTTGGAATCATATAGTATGTAGATATGTCAGACTGGCTTCTTTCACTTAGTAATATTCATTTAAGTTTCCTAATGCAATATTTTTAAAGATCAAAATTAACGCAAAAACATCCAGGATGAACAAAATATCAAAATTTAAAGACCAGGTCCGTATTAGCGGCCACTCCATCCATCTTCACACTTTCACTCACTCTGTAAACTGATCGTGAAACAGATTCTGTCCTCTAATAAAATGGGAACATTTTCCTTTGACCATTTGCTGCCAATGTGTTTGCTTATTTCGAGGAGATCATCTAAGTGAGTTATTAAATCAACCGTGCAGACTGGAAATAGAGTCTGGCGGCTGCGCAGGCCCTGCCGAGAGTTGGGCGTTCCTGCTTGTCCCGCCCCCTCCCCTGCCAGACATTTCTGGGAAGTTCATAGGTGGTGGGTGGTGTAGATTACAGCTGAGAAATTAGTTCGGATCATGCAAATAAATAAGAGGAATGGGGAATCAGCATGGACCATATGTCCTCGGCTTCCAGCACAAGTTCCCATCACTGTTTCCAGAGCTTTTACTGGCGTGACTTCAAAATAACTTCTTTCTGAATTTCAGCAGAACAGTGCTTTCAGGGATGAGAGAATTGCTTTGTGATTGGGTAAAGGCGAGGTCCTGTCCCTCACAAGCTCGTTCCCTTTCCAGGCCTCTCCCTACCCGGGTGGTGAGGTTGGGCTGGAGCTGCTGCACATGCTTGTCTGCGCCATCAACAAGGGGCTCAGGGTGGGCCCTGGGGGAGGCAGCCACGGAGCCTGCCACTGCGGGGTGGAGCGTGACTCACTGGGGCCGCGCATCTCCAAGGAGTCTAAGAGCTCATTGCAGTGAATGGGAAGAAAAGACGAAATTCCTGTTGAGCCTGGTCCAGGGAGGACGTCAGAATGTGCCATTTCTGACATCCCTCTGACGGAAGATGACTTGGCCACTGTGGACTTTTGAGGGTGTGGGATCCGTGGGTGAAGGAGGAAATGCTCCAGGCCTGACAGCAATTGTTGTGGACAAACTTCAGAGCTTGGGCAAGGCGGGACCAGGGAAAGCACACCAGCCTGAAAGTCCCTGCAGGCTCTTTTGGACACAGTCCCCTTCTGAGGGCTGCCTGGTTCCTGGCAAAGCAGTTAGATGCCATCAAATGCTCTTTCCTCCTCGAGAGCAAAAAAGGTACCCATCGTGCTCCCAGGAGAGAAGGGAATGTTTGTGAATAGATCAAGGAAAATCCACGGGCTCCCAGGAGAGAAGCGCTTGCTACTTTCTTATCTTTATTCTCCTCCGTCTATTGTGAACATACCAGTTTAGAAAGGAATGTAGGGAATTTTCATCATTAATCTCCTGGAAATAGCTCTTCGCTTCTAGAGCAGAGCTACTTGAGTTGTTAAGGACCTAGAAAAGTAATGGCTGAAAACCTTGCATGTCTTCACCGCTTTACGAACCTTGACACTAGGAGGACAAAATCCCCATCCTTCACTGGCGTTGTAAGCTACTTCAGGCCATTCCTTAGAGGCAACGTCACTGTGGAAAAGGGAGAGACAGACTGGGGTGTCCGTGAGGGCCTAAGGCCCGCACGGGCCATTTTCACACAGCTTCTCCACGTTGACCTTCAATCTGCTGTGGAGAGAGGATTTGTCCTGCGCTGTCACTGACAAGGAAGCAAGCCGTCAGACAGGTCAGGCACTTCCAAGGTCAAAAGGCCACCGCCCCTCTCACTGTGCCCTGCTGCCCTGAGAGCTGGACTTTGAAGAACTGAGGGTGGCGTGTGTGGCGGGCGGTTCAAGGGACATGAGTGCTCTGTGAGTGAAGTCACGTCAGACTGTGTGTTTGTCCTGAGCAGTCTAAGACTTCCTTTTGAGAAACAGAATATTTTAGGTCGTGCGTTTTGCTAGACTGTGTGGGAGAAAGTTAAAAGTGAAAGCTGAGTTTTCTTGTTATTTTCCACAAGCAGTCCTTCCCGATTCTCAGGATCCAAGTCAGAGGAGAGCGAAGGCCCCAGGGACCCCATGTCCCCCACCTCGTAAAGCAGCCGGTGGCTCCATGTAACCCGGTCCCACAGGTGGAGACCCCCGTCCCCGCCCGCCAGCTCCCTCTGTGCTCTCAGCCACAAGCTGCCGGGGAGGTGGCCCTGTGTCCCCTCCGAGGCACCTGTGAGGTGAGATTCAGGGAGACTGGGAGATTCCCCCAGTAGGGGGGCTTTGTGAGTGTCCTGAGGGCAGTTTCCAAGGCAGGGAAAGGAGCCGTGAGAAGGGGTCTCATCTCTTGGGGCCCTGAGGGGGCTTGTTGTGGAGGAGGTGGGATCCCTGGGTCTCCGTCCAAGGCCTGGCAGACACAGACTCTTCTTTCGTGCCCTGAAAGGCAGAGCGCTGCTCCCCTGACCTTGCCCAACGGCTTAGGGCTGGGGTGGGGATCTGAAGGGGGCTGCAGAATGAGACTCCTCTGAAAAGGTGACTATGGCATAGTCACATTTCCTCAGGGTGAAGATCACGCCTGGAGCCGCCCTGGAGGCAGCCATGGTGGTCTTTCCCCCTGGAAATTCTCCCCACGTTGATATGTATTGCAATGAAGCTGGCACCGAGCTGCCTTTCTGTTTAATAAAAAAAATAGCAAAAATGAATTTCAGCCCTAAACCATCTATTTCATCAACTTAGAACTTCTCTGAAACATTCTCCAAAGCAGCACATGGCTCACGCCCAGGATTCCTTCTGTTCCCGACAGTGAATTGCAAAGAAAAGAAGCAAATAGGAGAAGAAAAAGGGAACATTTCAGACAGTACAGGAGTGTTCCCATTTCATCCTTTTTAACAGGGAAGTTCATACAAAAACAAAACAAAACCCTACCTCGAGAGCTGTGTGTTTACCCCACGTGTGTCACGACTCCCATTGCTGTTTGATATGTCTTTGCTACATCCTGAGCTTCTAATTGTCATTTTCCTCTCTCCCCGGTAGATTTCTGTTCCTTTGAAGTTAGCAAATGTCAGTGGCTTCATTCAAGCATCTTTGGGATAGTCTTTTTTTCTAAGAGTCAGAGCAGGAAGAGGCCGTTCAGTTTATCTCGTTCACTTCCTGAAACCCAAACGAGCTCTCCTAACCCCGGTTGCCCCCGGCCCCTCCAGCGAGTGTCTCTGTCTGAGGACAGGAGGCTTCAGAGCCATTAGACTGTATAGAAAGTTCGAAACTAGTTTGAAAAGTCTCTAAAGATTTTGAGAAAGAACTTAGAACGTTTGAGACTGAAATTGGCGTGGTTATTTCCTCCTAAGGAAATGATTCAGAAAATCCCCTTTCCTCAGAGAATTCCATCCCAGTCGGGCACCCAAAGCTCCCTGGTGGACTGATGGCTGATATTTTCAAACTCTTGTCCTGGTTCTATATATCCATCGAGAGGAGACTGCCTGCCTAGTCTTGTCACTGCCCTTGTCCTAACTGGGAAACGGGCTTTGAGATTTGCATGTGATGGAAATGAAGAGTTCTGAGTGAATCCACCTGCCCTCATCAAATAATGTCTACTAGAGACTCATTTACAGAACGCTGGGTTCTCACTATGCCAAAAACACCTCCCCAAACCAAGGATTCCAAGGCAAACTGCCCAGCTCATTTTCCCAAAAAGATCTGAAGCTCCCTGACTTAAAAAACACTGACCAGGAGGGCCAGTAGTCAGTACAAATCGACTGTTTCCAAACACAGTGCCACCTCTTGTGTCACAGTGCCACAATAATCCGTGCCCCTCTTTTGAGATTCCTCCCCTTTTAATGTGAAAAAGCAGAAACGTCAAGTAAAATATATTGCTAAGAACCAGGCAGCAGGAAGCAGGCAACGTCCAGCCTTCTCATTGGACATGACAAGCTCTTTAGAAAGTACCTGGCATGGTCTCGGGAACATGACAAACAGTGTGGGTTTATGTGACTGAGCTCTTAATGTCACTGCCATTATGGCTACAATTAGCTCTAAATAGCCGTGTCTCTGAATAAAAGGACTTACTCCCAGAGGCCCGAGAGGGTTGCGTGTGTTCAGTGCTTGCCACCAGGAGTCTGTTCGTTGTCATCAATGCAGACAGTAAATGTAGTCATCCATCAACTCCGGCTGCTCATGTGGAAGCCCTAAGCCAACACTCATCAGAGGAGCCAGGCTGGGCTCAGGCCATCGAGTGGGGCCTTAGAATGCAGGGTTGTTTTTTTTAAGTTCCATTATCAAACCACAAGATTTGTAGTCATATTTCATTGTCAGAGTTAAAAATAAAAACCAGCCCCCCAAAATCACGACATCCAATTCTTTCTTATTAGAACATGATTGCTTGCTGTTTTTTGAACTAATTCCAGGGACATCACATATATCAAGCTTCTTTGATAAAGGAGAGACTATTCATGAGTGAATTATCAAGATAGTTTTTGCCTGTCCTTTTAAGCAGCACATTTTTATTTTTAATCTTAACCATTTTGGTCACATTTTTTAACTTTCTAGCCCTCTTAATAACTGATTTTTTTATTACGATAAAATATACATAACATAAACTTTACCATTCTAATCATTTTTAAGTGTACAGTTCAATGGTATTCAATACATTCATATTGTTGTGCAACTGTCACCACCACCCATGAGAACCGACTCTTTTTAACATAAACGAAGCTTGCTTTGATGACTCAGTGTCCTCATTATAAACATCCAGCACTATGTTGTGTTATAATATTACTCATGGGGACAAATGAGGGGTTTATGGCTGTTTATCCCACATAGTAGGTAAGCTCAGCCTGCTGACGTTGGGAGCTCTGAGACACTGCTTTTATTGCTCCTGTTTTGGGTGTTCTCTCCTACCATCGTGGTGTAAGCAATCGTTTTTCTCTGCTTTCAGTATACTTGCTAGTGACATCCACTCTTTCCTAATTGACTGCAGGAGGAGCCAACAATCAAACGTATTAGAATGTGCTAACCTACACATCCAGGCGCTGAGAAAGATTCCCCATGAGTCAGGGTCAAAAATCTCCTGTGAATGGACGTGCATTTTCATGTTTGGGAAAACATTTTTGCTTCTTTCAGGTTCTTAACTTCGTCTTGGTTTGCAGTGCCTGACACACGTCTGACCTGTCAGTAAGGGAAGACTCTTATTCCTGTGAATCCTGCTTGCCCGAAGCTCCCTTAACATCAAAAGCCAAAACGCAATAATGACATCTGGAAGCCTGGTCCCCACTGTGAAAGCAGAAAAGAAAATTCAATTAAGAAGACAGAAAATTTAAGCAAAACTCCCTTTTAGGTTACTGTCATTTCCTGCCATAGAAATAAAAGACAGATTCTTTCTATATTTGCTCTCAATTTGTCTTGACCATAACATTTTTACTCATGAAATTATTCCTTCTAAATATAGCAGGCAGAAAAACAAAGCCTGGCCAAAACCTAAAAGTTCAGAGCAACCAGGGAGCTGCCAGTGCCGGAAGGGATAAATGCTGTTGGGGGTTGGGAGGACTCAAAAGCCTCTCTCCTTTCTGCTTCAGTATTTGCTGGGTGGATGAGTAAGTAATTTCTTTGAAAGTGTCTGCTACTGGCACTTTATTTTGGTGTTTTAATTAAGTCAGTGATTCTCACCTGGGGGGGATCTTGCCCAAGGTCTGGAGACCTTTTTGATGCTCACAACTGGGGAGGAGATGCCACTGGGTATCTGGTGGGTAAAGGCCAGGGACGCTGCTAACCATCCTGCAATGCACAGGACCATCCCCACAGCATAGGATTAGTCAGCCCCAATGTCGATTGTGCTGAGGGTGAGAAACCCTGAATTAAGTGATCCCAAGGATAATGGAAGGAAGAGGTAGATGCCGCAGAGAGGGGACAGAGAGGAAAGCAGTAACTGTAAGTAGGTCACATAAATGCTCCATGTTTTATGAAATGTTTGTGGGTGGAAAGAATTCCTGAAAATGGATTTCTGAAGATAGAGACCTATTGCTAGTTTGAGTTTAATCCTACAAAATGTGAATGATCCTATTAAGAAGTTGAGGCTGTAAGGATGAGCTGACTTGAGCACTCTAAGAATTGTTGTAATTGTACCTGCTCCTAAGGGAAGGGGACCGAAGTTGCCTCCGGTGTAGAAAAAAAGACCTGACTCCAGCTTATAATCTATGCGATTCTCAGAAGAAACTCAATTAGTCAACAGCAACTGAAGAAATGCTGAAGCTCCTCAGAATCACAGAAATGCAGGTTAAGAAGCTGCAGAGCCCCTTTCTACCCTTCAAGGAGCCACATTTTACAGGTATGGCAATAGCGACTTTTGTACTTCTGTGTACTTTGTACTTCTATGCTGTTTTGAATATTTCACAAAGAGTGTGTACTCATATATTACTTGTGTACCAAAAAACCCATAGTTTTATTTAAAGAACCAAATCCATTTCACACATACAAAATGCTGGTCAGGACCCTTTACATTTATTTTGTGATCCATTAATGTTCGTGACCCTCAGCCTGAAAAACACTCCCCTAGAGGATGTTATCCAAGGAAACATGGATGAGGATGTGATTTAAAGGGTGCTTTGTGCGATGCTTAATATCACGTGTCAACTTGGCACATGTGGCTAGGCCACGGTACCCAGATATTTGATCAAACACTATACAGCCATGCACCACATGAGGACATTTCAGTCACCAACAGAACGCACATATGACGGTGTCTCATAAGATGAGTACCACACAGCCTAGGAGTGTTAGGCCATACCAACGACACACTTCTCAGAATGTGTCCCTGTCATTAAGTGATGTGTGACTGTACTAGATGTTTCTGTGAGGGTATCTTTTGGATGAGATTAGCATTTAAATCAGTAAACTTTGAGTAAAGCAGATTGCCCTCCATCAAGTGTGCGGGCCTCATCCAATCAGTTGAAAGTCTTAAGAAAAAGACTGAGGTCCCCCAAGGAAGACAGAATCCTGCCAGCCTTTGGACTCGAACTGCAACTCTTCCCTGGGTCTCCAGCCTACGGGTCTACCCTGCAGATTTTGAACTTGCTAGCCTCCAAAATCATGTAAGTCAAGTCCTTAAAAAAATTCTCCCTCTCATTATATATATGTTTTTATGTCTTATGTATATCTAATATACATTAGATATATTTAGAGAGCTCTATCTTTCTGTAGATATAGATAGATAAATATAGAAATAATTACTTTACATGCACACACACACACACACAGAGTCACACATACACATCCTATTAGTTCTGTTTCCCTAAAGAACCCTGACTAAAACTAACTAGTTTGTAAGAAAAAAATTTGAAGACAATTTAAATTCCCAACAGTACTGGAGCCAATAAATGAAAGACCACCAGGGCAGCCCAGTGGTGCAGTGGTTAAGTTCGCATGTTCTGCTTCGGTGGCCCAGGGTTCGCCGGTTCAGATCCCAGGCACGGACATGGCACCACTCATCAAGCCGTGCTGTGGCAGGCGTCCCACATATAAAGCAAAGGAAGATGGGCACGGATGTTAGCTCAGGGCCAGTCTTCCTCAGCAAAAAGAGGAGGATTGGCAGCAGATGTTAGCTCAGGGCTAATCTTCCTGCAAAAAAAAAAAAAAAAAAAACACCAACAAAGCACCATATTCATATAATGAAATGCAAAATATTTGTTAAAATAAATAATTAAATTTATGTCTTCCCACTTGACCAGCTCTTGAAAACAAAATGTTAAATACATAAAATAGTCCTAAACGATGCATACAAAAGGATGCCATTTATGTAAATTTTAAAAATATAAAACAGTACTATGCTCTTATTATGGAAACATAAGTAAATGAAAATATAAAAACATGGACTGGAAGGCTACGCATCAAATTAATCAGAGTTGTGGTCTCTGAGGAGAGAGAGGATGAAGGAAAGCAGGGCGTGTGGAGAAGAAATGGGACCAAGAAGGAGCACAAAGAAGACCTCAATTTTATCAGTAACATTTAGTTTTTTAACAAAAAATATCTGAGGTATACATGACAAGACGTTAACATTTGTTCTGTCTCCATGGTGGTTGTACGGAGTTGAATTGCAGCCCCCCCAAAATACATCCCCTAGGAACCTGTGAGTGCGACCTTATTTGGAAAGATGGTCTTTGCAGCTGTAATGGAATTAAGGATCTTGAGATCATCCTGGGTTAGGGTGGGCCCTAAATCCAATGATAAATCCTCACCATCACAGACTTCAATTTGGCTTCCAAAATTCTGGAACTGTTATCCAAAAACATGTTGATACATTTGAGAGAGAATGAAGACATCATGTAAAAGTATGAAGGTTAGATCTGATTTGCACAGTAGCACCTAACTAGTTCTTGTCCTCCTTGGCGTGGTATAAGACCTTCAGTTTTGGAGTAAGAATATGGTCTTAAAAGCTTCCTCTCTGCCCTCTGCCTTCTCTTCCTCCCCTGCGCAGTCTTAGAAGCCATGTGCTCTAGATGGCACAGCTACAGGACGGAAGCCTGGGTGCCTGCACGCCTCTGGGAAGGGAGTGGCCCTGATTGCTGCCTGACCTGGACTTTGATAAGCAAAACATAAACTTTGGTTGAGTTACTGAGACAGTGGGCTTCTTTGTTTCTGCAGCATGACCTGTTTTCCTGACTAATACAAGCCCCAGAAGAATCTATCTCATTATTTAATCTTTTGACCTCCTTGAACATCAGCATTTAGAGATCCTGCCATCAAAATTCTCTATTAATTATTATGGCTCAGTCTGTTTTCTTTAGGATTATTAAACCATTAGTAAACATGCATTAAAATCAATTTATAGTCTCTTCCACTGGGATTTCGCAAATAAAATTTCATAGCCAAATAGTTTACCCCTCTCATCTGACTCAGAAAAGCACATTGTAATTAGAACACATTCTGCACTATAATAAAAACAAAACAGCTTTCACAGATTGTGCTGGATACCAAGTGTGGTTAAGCCATTCAACTTTGAGTTCTGACCAGCACAGGTTTGTTTATTTACACATATTTCAAAAAGGAGACAGGCCGTGTGCTGATACAAGGTGTGTACATGTGCATGTGTTTGTTTGTTACCAATTAAGCTTGCTCTGTCTTAATTTTTTTCCTGGCCCCAAATTGGCGTTTTTCTATAGGCTTCTCTCACACAAAGCATCTCCCATGTGATGGAGATGTGACGTAAGAAAGCAGTGAAGTATAGCAATGTAGAACACAAGCTGTGGAGTCCAAGAGACCTGGGTTCAAATCCTGACACTTACCAGCTGTGTGCTTGAGCAACTTACCGAACTTCTGGATCTCCTCATGTAGAAAATGAGCTAATAGCATTGCCTTGTGGCATCTGTCATGAGTATTACAATCCTGAACAGAGAGCATGGCTGGTCCTGAGCTACCCTGAGTAGTACTTCTTCCTGTAGTCCTGCTGAGTGGAAGGAAATTCCCAAAAGTCTCTTGTCGCACAGATCAAGGAAGAGCGAAGAGGAATGTGGTTGTGTCCCCATGACCGCCTCCCCGGAATCCTGCCCCATAGAGGCAGAAAGTGTAATAATGTTCCCATCTTGGAAGCGGATCAAGTTGACATGCAGGGAATTCAGAGACCCTGTTAGGAAGCGCTAAGGAAGCCCTTCCTGGAGGCACAGAACTTAGCACCAAGGCTTAACAAAGGCGGACGAGGAGACACGAGGAGGCGGCAGTGAGGAGGCCTCGCGGCCAGGAAGGCACTTCCCCTCACAGCAACCCGAAGCCCACCCGGTTAGGCAAATCTGAGGCCAAAAAGTCCCCTGCTTTGACTCAATTACATGTGTTGTGACCAACTCTCAAGTCGGAATAACCTGGGTATTGACAAGCTTGTCTTAAAATTAATGCAGAAGAGAGACGTCTTGAAGCATATTCATTAAAATGTTTCTGGTTATCCCTGGATGATGGTTTTTGAGGTGATTTTTCACGCTTTATTTTGCAAAAGGAATAAAGCCATTTTGATACAAACAATGAGAAAAATGATGGAAATAAGGAGGAGTACCCATGGTTCGAAGTCAGAGACCTGACTTCAAACCCTGACTCTACCCCCACCATCTGTGACCCGAGTGAATTACAGCATTCCTAAGGGCCTCACTTTCCACATCTGCAGAAAGAGAATAATAGCGTCTGCCTCCTACGATTATTTGAAGCTTAAAGTGAATAACTTATGATATGCAAGACATCTAGAATAGAGCTCAGAACGTGGTAAAGACTTTTTCTTAAAAATGTTAGCACTCTGGAACAACTTGTGGGGAGAGCCGTTTCTCACGGAAGGCGTTGACTTCATTGGAGGCTGATGAGCGCCCCTCACAGTCCACCCTAGGACAGTCAGAGATGGGGAATGCTCTTCTTTACCCCCTAATGCCTCCAAGACACTGGCAGAGGAGAGAGCTGGGAAGCAGGGAGGCGACAGTGAAAGACACAGCTGTTGAAACCAGAGGAATATGTGGGTATCGCCCATTCAGATTTGAGCTCTCACAGCCCAACTGAGATTCAGCCCCTAGAAAAGGTATTTGAAGCCACAGCAACTGTGCAGACCCCCACCCATGGGACCCCATCCCAGCCCTGGCCGTCCCACCCATGGGGGCCCCAAGCTAGAGGCGACAGTGACTCAAACCCAGCTCCATTTTAACTTGGCCTTCAGTGCCTCTGTCTGGACTGCGCAAGGCCAGGGTGCCCTTGCCTGCAGGACTCCCTGCTGATGGATGAGGATCGGGAGGCCGAGGCCAGGACCCGCGCCCAGCAGCCCGGAGACCCGCTCCCTCTACAACGTCATCTCACTGTTCTTTATTTCCTCCTCTTCTTCTCCTCCCCCTACTTTCCATTCGTTGCGATTCATCTTTTTCCAAAAGTTGGCAGGTTAGCTGGAGGCAAATCCCCCGGCCAGCTTTTCTGTCTTTTCCATTTTCAGTTTAGATTTCTCCTGAGGGCTGGTAATCCACTCTCGGCTCATCAATAACTTCATCAGCAAATCCTTCCAGATCCTCCTGCCTCCTTCCTCTACTCGGCTAGTCACCAATAGGACCTGGCTGTCCTAGGGTTCCAGCCTCTCCTTCCCACCTCGCTCCCCGCGGGGCCTCAAGCTTTCTCTCCTCATTTTATTCCTATGCTCACCACTTTACCACTGCAGTGAACGCACAATTGTTTTCCTGTGGCATCAGCCATTCTTAGGGACTCTTCCCAGGGCTTGAAATTTTGTAGCAGAGAGAGATTTTCTATCTAAAGCAGAATGATAGTCTTGTTTTTAAAAATAACAATAAATTAACTAAGGGACTCTAAGGGTACTTGGCCCACTGTAGTCACGCGGGGAGAAGCATTTTTCCTCTTCATAATTTGTCCCCTTTCCTTAACCAAACGTGCACTCTATTGTGGTCTCGGTGACAATGGCTCGTGGCCTTCCTCCAAGGCTTGTTCCAACAGGCTCCCGAATGTGTGCTCCAACAAGGCCTCCTCCTGCCCCTCTGGCCGTGGCCTCTCAAACCTCCCTCCGCTGCTTCAGACGTGGAGCAATCACAACACCAAGGATAAGCTGGAGGACACCCTCTTGGCCCGGTTTCTTTGCAGCAGCCTGAGGCCATCCTTGCTTCACTCTGGAACAGCCAGGAGAAGCAGAAACAGGCCGCCAAGCTCTGGACGCTTCTCCTCCTCCCAGCTGGCAAGAACCCTTGCGGGACAAAGGCGAACATCCTTTTCAGGCCCCGGGGACATGCGCGCTCGCATCTCTGGGTGCAGACTCATGCAGCTTTTCTCAGGGAGCCAGTGAAGGGAATTGCTGTCTGTGAGCTGTGGGAGTCCCTTCGGCTCTTGCGTTTATCTCATTGGCCATGTGACCTTGAACACTTGATCTTCAATTTCTTCATCTGTAAAATGGTGAAGACAATGCCCACTTTGCTAGACTGTTGGGAGAATTGCTTAAAATAAAATAGGTACTAAGGCAGCGTGTCTGAGAACCAGGAGCCTTAGAACAAAGTTAGCATCCACACAGGCTGTGCTGGAGATGGGCATACGCTCCTGTTCATGTCGTAGGAACCTGCCAACTCTCACTATCTCTCACAGCTTCCCTTGGACTCCAAAAGCTGTGTCATTTTTGTCAACCTTCTTTATTTTTATCATCTCATCAAGGTACTCCCCTCCGATTTGCCCCCATTAGAGACTCACCCCCTTTTCCAATGTCCCAGTACACTGTATGTATAATTTCTTTCAGCTGTCATTAAAAAGGCTCCATCTGTAACCTCCGCCCTGCTCAGGGTGCTGTCTCAGGTCTCAGGGGTTCCCTGCCCAGCGTCCCCAGTCCCTGCTCAGGGGGTTCATTTGCATCAGTTCCCTAAACAACGAGGAGCACGTTCTGCTCCCCGCATCCTGAGCCCGGCCCTTCAGGAGCCAGTCCCAGCGCTGGACTGAGAACAAGGACGGATTTGGGCCCAGCAGGTCGTAGCTGGGAATGTTTTGATTACTAACGTCCAAAGTTGGCCTCCCCTGTCTTTTATGGAAACACATCCACGCATGCGTCCCCTGGATGGGGCTATTTTCCCCTTTCGCTGCGGACACGCGTCGCCTGCTGCCGGCCCCCCGCCCGCGCCGGGCCTTCACCGCCAGCGCCCTCCTGTCAGCAGCTTTCTTTCCAGATGTCCACCTGAGCGCTTCCATCAGACCACCTTACGCTCTGCAGGGGCTTGTTAATGCCTCTACGAGCTTTCTCTGCGAGCTGGGGGTGGGGAATCTACGGAGGAATGGCGCTTTATAAATCAAAAAATAATAATGGCGTGTACTCTCAGCACTGGAGGCTGGGAACGGTTTGGCCTCCCCCGCGGGAGCGGCTGGGCGCCGCTACTGAATGACAACGCTGCCCTCTGGTGGCCAACCCCAGCTAGAACCCAGAGAGTGCAAGGCGCCTTGGGTGTGGATACAATGCAGACGAGTTTTCCCACTAATCTCATAGGAACCATAATCGAGCAATGAAAAGAATTCCCCAGGAAGCATTAGGGCCAGGAAGAAGCATAATAGAAAAATTCCATTTTTTTAGAGTTTGAATTTCTTTTTCGTCCCCACACAGTGAGCTGAATTTCTGAATAGCTCAGAGCTTACTAAAAAAGCCCAGACTTTTTAGGGCATTTTATAATGTCACTTTTCACAAACAAAATAGTTAAACCATTGCTACCTTTGTTACTGAGAGTTACTGTTGACCAAAAATGCTTGTGAAACTCTCTTAAAAAAATGAAAGTTTGTGCTTCTTTTGCTTTAAGTAAAAATGCCAGATTTTATGTTTAATTATTCAGACTGTGAACTTTATATATAAACTCAGAATTTAGATTCTCTGTGAGCCAGAAACCTGGCTTCTGCACTCATCCACATACCCCGTGGGAGCAGCATACTTGAAGTGAACATATGATCCGAGCTTGATGAAGTCTGTCTGTATCAGGGCATTTCATTACAGTTTCAGCCACTCTCTGTAAATATCTCCAGTCTAGACTGAGGAAAAAGTTGTAACATACTTGGAAATTGGGATGGAGTGTTGTAGTCCAAGAAGGCATATTCCTTTTGGTATTTTCCACTCCCTGGCTGCATAATCTTGAAGACTCGACTCTCTCTATTTCTTCATAACTGGAAGAATTCTGGTTTTTCCCATGCTACCCCATTATTGTGTGGGGAAGATTAATAAGATGGATTTTTAGAAAGCACTTTGAGCTTCTTTCAAGGGATCAGCTTTATGAAAGTTACCTTCTGTAAAGTGGAAAAAAATGGACATATTTAGATATGATGCTCCAAAGTAGGAATTACTCTGAACATTATAGATAAAATCTGCCTCAAAATAAATTGATATAAACTTCAGGGAAACATGAAAGTGGCCTTGTGCATTTATTTTATGACGGCAAAGTGCCTGGTGAATAGACACGTTGGTCTGAAAGAAGTGATGTTTTCTAGTGGAGTAATAAGTATCATAGTTAGGAGAAGTAAAACCCAAACAAACTCAAAAAAACTCAAAAACGTGCAAAGGCCCAGACTGTACTGGGCACGCTGGTGCCGCTCCCAGCTTCGGTCCTGGAGAACGCTGACAGGAAGACCCACCCGAATAGGGACAAAGACCAGTCATGGTGACAGGAGGCTGGCATGCCCAGGAAGTGTACACACTTGAGAGCAGGGCCCCAAGCAAAGTGGGAAATGAGCTCCTCCAATTGAGACTCATCTTTCACTGGTTTTAGAGCTGACTTCTTTTTTTTTCAATTGTGGTAAAATACATGAACATAAAATTTACCATCTTAACCATTTCTAAGTGTACAATTCAATAGCATTAACTACATTCACTTTGTTGTGCAACCATTACCATCATCCATCCGCAGAACTCTTTTCTTGCAAAACTGAAAGTGTGTCCCCACCAAACACTGACTCCTCTTTCCTCCTCCACCAGCGCCTGGCAACCACCATTCTACTCTCTGTCTCTATGAATGTTACTCCTATAGGGACCTCATATAAGTGGAATCACACCGTATTTGTCCTTTTGTGACTGGTTTACTTCACTGAGCATAATGTCCTCAAGATTCATTCATATTGTATCTGGTGTCAGAATTCCCTTCCTTTTTAAGATTGAGTAATATTCCATTGCATGTATATGCCACATTTTGTTTATCCAAAATGAGTCTGCTCCTTGGTGAGTTAAATCAAAACATACACTGGAGGTAGTTATCACACAAAGCAGGATTTTATTTGCAACATGCAACAAACAAAATGGAGGCCATAGGGAGTCATTTCACAAAGTTATGGCTCCCTGAACAAGGAGAGCAGGTGCCTTTTATTTGGGGTAGAGAATGAATATGCAAGAAGGAAGTTTTGTCATTCCATGTAGAGGCGGGCATAGGCTGGCACATTCGCAGTTCAGATACACGTCTCCACGTACATCGCATGTTATGTTAATAACGCTTTAGCTCGAGATCCCAGGGTGGAGACCTTGACATTATGATGAGGCAAAGGTTACTTTGGAACAGCTTTTCATTCTGTCCACAGGCATCATTCCTACAGGATGGTTTGGACTGGTCTGAGCTGGTTTAAGCCAGTGGGTAGCTGTTCATCCTCCTGAAAAACAACTTTTTTTTTTTTAGGTTCAAGCACAGGCCTTATTTTGGGAAAGATGAACTTATAAAGATAGGTTCATGGAGAGAAGAGATTGAGGGTCCTCCGTGTCCTCTGGCTTCTATGGTGCTGGGCAAGGCGCTCTGCCTGTGGGTGTGTGTTCCGCAGGACAGTGCTGGCCGGTCTCGTCAGGCGGACGAGCAGCCTTGCTGGCGGAGGGCACACAAACCGTGTGGACCAGCAGTGTGGATTTGGGTGCAGCTGCTAGAGCAGCTGTCTGATGATGTGGCTCCAACAACCTGGAAATCTTAGGTCCCATGGAAGCTGAAGCCGTCTGTCCTGGTCCTCGTTAGCTCATTGCCTGAGCAATCAGAGTGAGCCCCAGGTCGCTTTCTGGCCCGCCCTGTCCCTTGTATCATTGGTAAATCAGGGTAGCCACTTACAGTGTTGGCGGATGCCAGGCAGGTGACATGATGAAGGGCCCAGGTGGCAAGTGTGGGAGCTGGAGAGCACAAGTCCCAGCCAGAGGGACAGCCAGCACTGGGATCTGCATGATTTTTTCATGTGGGAGTGTGGGTTTTATAAAAGAAATCTGGCTTCCCGATTTTAAAAAATCTCCTGATTTTGTATGCTGTTAACTAACTCATTTTTTTAAACACTTGTGTGAGCCTAATAAAATTATTCATAAGCTGGTTGTGGCTGTCAGTTTTAGCCTGTCCTATAAATTATACTTTGCAATGTGTTTTAATTCAACATTTTGCTTATTATTCATTTTTGCAAATCTCATTTTTTTTTTTGCTGCGGAGATATCAATCTACTCTTCTGGAATTTCACAGGCTTAACGGTGGGGGAAGAAGGCAGTATTGTCCACAGTAGTGCTTTGTGGAACTGTTTACAAATAAAACCTTCTATAGAACTATGATATATAAAGCAGATAAAGTGATAAAAATGCTCTTTCATTTCCATGGTGAAAATAGATTTTTTGTCATCCCTGATTATATAAATAATATGTGTTTTTGGGGGGAAAAATTTAAAAAAATACAAACAATATAAAGAAAAAACGAAAGTCTCTGAAATCAGAACTCCTGAGAAAGTCACTATTACCTTTTACCTTTTCTGTCATCATCTCTTTGTACATCTTATACACACACGTATAAAGTTTACACAAATGAGATTATGCTACATTTCTTGAGGACCCCACTTTTTAATAGTATTATTTATTTTCAGCAGCAAGTTATTACATGTTTCTTAGTTCTCATTAAAAAATACCTATTTTTCAAAAAACAAAACAAAAATGAGCTCATGGATATAGAGAACAGATTGGTGACCGCCTGAGGGGGAGAGAGGGTGGTGGGAAAATAGGTGAAGGAAGTTAAAAGGTACAAATTTCCAGTTATAAAATGAATGGGGGTGTAATGCACAGCATAGTGACTATAGTTAATAATACTGTATTGCACATTTGAACATAGTTAGGAGAGTGGATCTTGAAAGTTCTCAACACAAGAAAAAGAACTTTGTAACTATGCATGGTGTTGGATGTTAACTGGACTTATTGTGGTGATGATCATTTTTCAATATATACAAATATTGAACCATTACCTTGTAAAACTGAAACTAATATAATTTATGTCAATTATACCTCAATAAAAAAACACTGTTTTCTTTTGGTGAGGACGATTGGCCCTGAGCTAACATCTGTTGCCAATCTTCCTCTTTTCACTTGAGGAAGATTGTTCCTGAGTTAACATCTGTGTCAACCTTCTTCTATTTTGCATGTTGAAAAACAACTTTGAGGAACTATTAAATGCTGATGGAACTTCCTTTAAGTAACTCTTTTTTTCTTTTTTGAGGGAGATTTGCCCTGAGCTAACATCTGTGCCAATCCTCCTCTGTTCTACATGTGGGTCACCACCACAGCATGGCTGCTGACGAGTGGTGCAGATTCACACTTGGGAACCGAACCTGGGCCACTGAAGTGGAGTGCGCTGAACTTAACAACTAGGCCATGGGGCCAACCCAAGCAACTCAGGGCAGTTAGCTGGTGACATGTTCACCTGTCTGTGGACACTTGGGTTGCTTCCACCTTCTGGGAATTGTGAATAATGCTGCTATGAACATGGGTGTACGAATATCTGTTCAAGTCCTTGCATTCAATTCTTTTGAGTATATACCCAGAAGTGGAATTGCTGAATCATACAGTAATTCTACATTTAATTTTCTGAGGAACCACCATATTATTTTCAATACAGCTGCCCCACCTTACACTCCTACCAACAGTGCACAAGGGTTCCAAGTTTTCCACATCCTCACCAGCACTTGTTTTCTGCTTCTTTGATAGAAGCAAACCCGATGAGTGTGAGGTGATGGACTTGCCTTCTTTTGGTTGATATGATGATCAAACCCTCTGCCTGGGAGTTTCACAGAAAGGTCATTTCTTTTCACGGCATTTCAGAAAAGAAAGTAGTTTACTGGATGCCTTTAGTCAAGATCTACTCAGCACAGACTTGTGATGGAGCCCAGCCTCCCCTGGATTCTCCATTTCTCCTGCCCTGCCCTTCCCCAATCTCCCCAGCCCTCCCCCATGCAAGTACATTGGGAGTTGGTGGAGGGGGAACACCCAAGACTTGGGGAACCTTGGACCCCATGTCACCCACTGCTGGACTGTATCTCACAGCCCCCTGTGAGGTCCTGACTTTTTACTTGCATTTGAAATGATTTTATTATAAGTAATGGAGAATTATAACCCCAGAGTATTGCTGCGGTTGGAAGATATGCACAGCTTCCTATAAAAGTTTAATTTGATTTTAAGCCTGTTTGGTGTTTGAACATTTAAAACAAGCTAAAAAATAATCTGAAGGGATCACCTCTTTTTTTCACGTCTCAACACTCGTCTTGCTTACTCAGTTTCCTACTGAAAATCTATATTAACTCTTCGCTCATGCAGAGTTGCCTATATCAACCTCCGTTAGGGGCCCGTATTAAAGGGCTGTAAATGGGAGGGATGGGAGACTGAGGACCTTGTCGTCATGGGCACTGTCTTCTTCGGGACAGTGTGGGATTCCAAATGTGGTTAGAGAGCTTCTCCATCTGAAAACCAGAAGAGTGGGCTCAGGAAAAAGTGCCTGAGTAATAAACAGTACTGTGACTTGCCATCTTTCCGCATTCCTTCTTACCATGAGTGGTCCCCCATCTTGCTACATATGAAAGTCACCTGGGGAGATTTTGAAGCGCCCGGTGCCCAGGCGGAAGCCAGATGGAATGGATGGGATGGGAGTCACCCGGGGTGGGACCCAAGCAGCAATTGTGAAAGCTTCCTAGCTGACTCTCAGTGCACATGAGGTGAGAGACCACCCTGGCAGATGGACCGCACGCGGCACTCCAGGGCTAATCTGATCCCGCAGGGGGCACCTACAGAAACAAGACGTTTCCAAAGGAAATAGAGGACCGAAGACTGATTTGGGGCAGTGAGCAGTTGACCTCTGAGAGAACCCTGAATTTTAGACAGTTTGAAAGTAAAGCAAAGCACAAAACACATCAACAGAGATGCCAAACCAAAACTACCAGCAGAGCCTTGCGAATCCCCTTTTCACCCCAATATTTTCCTCCTCTGTCCTTGTTAAAAATGCTCTAACTGTACGAATTTAATGAGTGTGCTCCAAAGAGCGAATCACCGTGGAGAACCAAAACGGTGTCCTGCCCTGGAGCACTCGAAGCTGAGCCCTCCTCCCCACCGCCCCAACATGCATGCACACCTGCACACACACACGCACTAATCACTACTGTGTGAATCTCCATATTCCTTCAAGTCTTAGAAGATTAATTTTCTTTTGCCTTTTAAAAATCTTCTCCTCTTTCCCTAAGATTAGCTATTTCCCAGGGCCCTTCTACACTTTTCCTAAAAGTAATCCTATAAGTCCTTTTGATTTTACAGAATTTTATTTTTAAAAACTACAGAGAAATGGATGAGGTCATAGACCTAACAAGCACAGGAGATGACAGAGAATCAAAAACTATAGAAACTTCTTTTCCCCGTGGTTCAGACACTGCTGACTGCCTTTCCTAGGAGATTTGGAACCTTCTCCTGTCTCTGGCTTCTATCTGCATTCCCAGTGGCTGGCCTGGGAAGCCTGAGAGCTCCAGGTCTTTGCTTTTGTTCCTGAGGTAACCCACACCTCACCCCACTCCCTCCCTGCCAACACTCATCCCAAGTCCTGCAGGACTCCTGTGTCACTAGCCCCCTTTGAGCCTCTGCTGGCAGGCATACGTTGGGCATTTACTCCCACAGGGCCCTAGGCTTTCAATTCAAAGACAGATCCTACTGGGGAAGGAAGCATCTCGGGCATCAACAGAGGAGGGAAAATTGAGTGACATGGGGTCTTTTCCACCTGCTCCCCAGGACATCGGAGGATAAATGGGAGATTTCCTTCCTGCAAACCCCAAATGGACCAAGCTGGTGCAAAGAAATACAAAATAACTTTCAGCACTTATTAATTAAGCATGTGACAATACCATTCATTAAATCTGGTAGAAGTGGTTAGAGACTCAATAGCTTAAAAGAACAAAATACTTGGCAATGTTGAATACCTTAGTATGAATGTCAAAATATTACAGTTCAAATGTGCCACCAGCCTGTCGAAATTTCAGATTACCAATATATCTGCAAGGCCCTGTAAGAAGAGTTGTTCGAAGCACTTGAGAGCATGTGGCCTAGCGCAGAATATGTTCTTCTGGGAAGCCTCACCCCCAATTCTGCCAGAAGTAACTTAGGTCAGTCATTTAGCCGCTACAGGCCTCAGATCTTCATCTGTAACTGAGTCGTCATAACATCTACCTTTGGGTTGGTGCATCCGCTACGAATATTTTAGCAGCAATAGTATCTGGAAAATGAGCACGTGAAATGTCGCTCAACATTATTATTCATCAGGGAAATGCAAATATAAACCACACTGAGACAGCCCTACGTTCCCTCTAGAATGGTGAAAGTAAACAAGTTTGACTACACCACGTGTTAGTGAGGAGAGGGGTCAGCCGGAACGCTTACATACTACTGGGGGTAATGCAGAATGGTAAGCCACCTTGGAAAACCACGTGGCAGAATGGTAAACATGTACTTACATAGGACTCAGCAATCCCACGCCCAGGTATTTACCCAAGGGAATGAATCACATGTCCACGCAAAGACGCAAATGCCAACAATCACGGCAGGTGTTTTTCAGATAATCAAGAACTTGAAAAAACTCAAACGCATTTCAGCTGCTATATAAACCAAGTTTGGAGAATCCATAGGATGAAAACTACTGGGCAATGGAAAGGGACAAAATATTAACACAAACAGCAACAGGAATGGAGCTCAAAACCTTCTGCTAAGTAAAGGAAATTGACTTCCTTCACAAAAATTACACATTGCTTGATTCCATTTGTATAAAAGTCCAGAAAAGGCAAAGCTATAGTGATATAAGGGTAATCCATAGTTGCCAGAGGTTGGGGATCAGGAGAGATCAACCGCAAAGGTACACAAGGACATTTTTAGGGTGATGGAACTGCTCCACATCTTGATTGTGGTGGTGGCTGCCATATAAAATTACCAAAATTCATCACCTTGTACTCAACAGTCTATATAAAGTGCAATGTGTACACTTAAAGTGCCTGATTTTATTATATGTAAATAATACCTCAACAAAGCTGGAAAAGCCAAGCCCCATGCAACATCCATTTTTATACTGTCTCTACAGCGTCATCCTGGTGACAGGCAGTATTTGCTGATTCCCACTCTTGGCCCATTTATGGGTCACTTGGCTGAGGTTAGCGATCAGCCTCAGCTCGGCTCCATCACCTCCATGCTCTCTGAGGGGATGGCTGTTTCTTTTGCTGGCCAGAGGAGCAGCAGCAATGTTGAGAACCTTCTGTCTCCAGCAGGAGAACCAAACAGCCACAGGAGTGAAGCCCGACCGCTTGGACAGAGCTTGGGGAATGGGGGCTGGTGGCAGAAAGGCTTTCAGATGCCCCTCAGTCTTCTCAGGGAGCCCTGACCACTACATGGGCTGGTGGAGCCTTACCACAAGGGACGGTGCAGGCTGAGCACAAGGCGCAGGTCCTGAGTGAGAATCCTGCACAAGCTGTCAAATCCAGTGGGGGAACATGCAGAGGGGAAAACCGCTCACAGGAAGCAGCATTTATGCTCCCGTTGCGTTAAAAATAAATACAAAGCCATCAGTTCATTCAAACACCCAAGTGGGTTGTTTAATCAAATAAAATGATCTCCTCTTCCACTTTATCAAGTGGTGGAGTGTTAGCTGAAGTGACCTAGCCAGTTGATCATTTTGTTTGTATGCAAACCCAGCCTCAAGGAGATTGGGGTGGTGTCTGTTTTAGTGTGAGTTATTTTGAAAGCAGAAACTGAGACACAAATTTGGATGCAGGTAGTTTACAGGGAAAGTAATCCTGGGAAGCAGTGAGGGACAGAGGGAGGAAGACCAAAAGAGAAGAAAGGTCCTTGGAGACTGTGTTATCAGGCTGGCTACTGCAGTGGGCAGCTGGGTCCAGCTCCCCTGGGGATCTCCTGAGCAACTGTGAGGAATGTGCCTCGGCATCCTTAATCCAGAGGACAAGAAGCTGGGCATTTCTCCTGACTCGCAGCTCTCCAGGGCTGTTTGCTCCACGGCTGTGCGTACCTGCACGAAGCTGCTTTCTGTGGCTTAGGAAGGACTCCTGCGGCTGAAAAGCAGCAAGCCAGCTAGGGCACACATTTGCACGGGCGTGGAAACACCCACTGCAGCTGCACTGAATCCACGTGAGTTAGGGGCATGGCGCTGGCTGCGGGTCAGGGTCCAAAAGAGGGCAGCCGGCAGTGACAATCTTTCTGCTCACAGAGAATGCAAAACCGTCACTCCTTGAGACACTAAAGGGTTGGGGCAGACAGTGACTCTGTGAGATGTTTCGGGTGCCCCCTCAGTGCTGGCCAGAGGCAGGAAGGTGAACTTGGGGAGCTTCCTGAGTTGCCATTGGCCCTCTGACCCTGTGACCCTGTAATGGTGTCTTCCTCTGGAAGAACTGGAGGTGCGAGATTGTTACCACATGCCACTCATCCTAAAAATGAGACTAAGCCATCACACAAACAAACATGTGCGAAAGGTTGAATGGTTTCCCTTTAAAGGTATCCAGTTCTTCCAAGGCAAGCCGGGGGCACACTTCCTGCCCTGGGCCTTGCACCTGCAAAGAAGGCCCCAGATCTAAATGGAAGGCAAGGTGCACTGGGGATAATCTGATCCCCCAGCCTTTTTCCGGGGGTAGGTGGACATAACATGCACATGTGTAATAAGAGTTCCCAGGGTGACCAGACACTTGCCCAATGGCCCGGGAGATTATCTGTGCTTCTTGAAGTTTTCTTTGGAGACCGGGGAAGATCAGCAGGTTTCCACCCTTTTTGAAATATCAGCTGAATGTGCCTGGCCTGTTCTGTGGAGGTCACTCCACTCTAGAGCTTTGAGTAAATGTCTCTAATTCTTCGAGACGCTCACATCCTGGAACAAAACTCTTGTCCTCCCAGAGGAGGTGAGCCAAAACCTCCAGCAGCTCACAGAGGGGAAATCAGGAGGCAAGAGGAGGCACTTCAGATGAGCTCCTAATAACAAAAACCTTTTATTAACAATGGTGTTTCCCTGTATCACAAATTTCCAGGGTAACTGCAAGGCCAGCCTGTCCCCAGAGTGTATTTGACACTCAATAAAAAAACCTGTGCTAATTTAAACAGCTCCAGAATGGCTGACAAATATGAACAAAGTTTTAGACTAGAAGTGAAAGTGAAAACGCAGTGGGGAACTTTCATTTTAAATGCACAGATTGATTTTAAAACAGAGATGACAGATATGAGCATCTAATAAGTCCAGCTCACAGACGTGTTTATGATGTATAATTATCTGGTAAACACTGACCTAGCCTAGGAAAAAGGCTGGGATATCATATTATTCTAAATGTGCTTCTTGGTTCTCCACTCAGATCTATGGCCTTTCATGGGAGGTGCTGCAAGGCATTGTGCAGGAAACCCTACTTGTGAGTGTGAGTGTGTGAATTCATAGAGAATAGAGAATAATACTAATGAACATAGGCTTAAAGAGAGTTTCTTTATGATGTCGTAAGTGACATACAGGTGCTGGCTACTCTTATGACCACAGCTACTATTCCTGCAATCATCTGTGTCAAGGGAGCATCTCCTCAGTAACCTCTAAGGAGAAGATGCATATTTCACAGTGGAGAGAATTTCAGAGTTTCTCAAATGGGCTCTTTCACATTGTTCCTCCCGTACCCCAATGATCTGGTTCCATCCTCACCAGATCCCACCCACATAGTCAAGATATACCCGTGAACAGGCATTGGAGGCAGTGTGGTAGAGTGTTTCATTGTGGCTTTGGGGTTAGAAAGACCTTGGGGTAAACCCTGGCTTGGCCACTTTCTAACTGAATGACCTTCCATGAGTTACCTGGTTGTAGAAGACTCCTTTCCTTATGTGGAAAATGGGTATTATAACAGGACACACCACTTCACACAGATTACTGTGGAGATTAAATTAGATAATGAGGGTAAATCTTTCAGTACAGTACCAGGCACAAAGGATCTGCTCAATTAATGATGATAGCTGTGAGCATGGTATGCCAGATGGCTGTTCAAGTACATGAGCACCAATGCTTGAATACCTCCTTGATTTGTTTCTGTCTTGGGGCCAGTCTGATTCTTTGGGCAGCACACTGGGACCTCATTTTAATATGGTACATGAGAGCATAAAACTCAGTAACACCGATCTTCCATGGGTTGTATCCAAGGGAGTATAGCCATGAAGGGGTTAATGCAGTTTTGCTCGCAAGGATATCCAAAGGAGTGGATCCCGTATGTAGTGCTATGGGGACACTGCTGGATATTTTATTTTATGATGCAAACTGGGTAGCTTCCCACTTGTATCACAGACTTCCTTGGGTTTAGAGCTAAAGGAGTACTTAGGGAGATTGTTAGCACTAAATTTCTGTATTAGAAAAATAAAATATTTCAAATCCACGGCCTAGACTTCCTCCTTAAGAAATTAGGGGAAAAAAGAGCTAGTAAACCCAAAGTAAAGAAAAGAAAGGAAATAATAAAGATAAAAACAGAAATCAATGAAATAGAAAACAGAAAATTAATAGAGAAAAGCAATGAAACAAAAGCTAGTTCTTTGAGAAGATCAATAAAATGGATAAACACAGATCAGATTGATCAGGAAAAAAGAAACAGGACACAAATAAAAAATGAGAGAGGTAGCATCATTACAGATTCTAAAGAGATTAAAAGGATCATAGGGAATATTACAAATGACTTTTTGCCAATAAACTTAGATGGAATAGGAAAATTCTTTGAAAGACACTAACCATCAATATTAACTCAAGAAGAAATAGATACTCTAAATAGTCCTATATCTATTACAGAAATTGAATTGAGCTTGTAGCTAAAATGCTGTCACAAAGAAAACTCCAGGCAAGATGTCTTCACTGGTGAATTCTACCAAACGTTTAAGGAAGAAATAACATCAATTCTATGAAGAATTTCAACTTGCAGAAGACTGAAAGGAGGAAATGGTACCCAGTTCACTCTAGGAGGCCAGCATTTCCCTGAAGCCAAAAGACACTACAACAAAACTACAGAAAAATATCTCTCACAAACATAGACGCAAAAATTCTAAATAAAGTTTTGCCAAATTGATTCCACAAATATATAAAAAGATAATAAATAATGACCAAGTAGGTTTATTTCAAGAAGGTGCAGTTCGTTTAATATTTGAAAATCAATCAATGTAATTAACATTAATAATCTAAAAAACAAAAGCCATATGATCATATAAATACATGAAAAGAAGTATTTGACAAAATCCAATATTCATTCCTGATGAAAATTCTCAGAAAACTAGAAAGAGAAGGAACCTTCCCTAACTTGATAAAGGGCATCTTTGAAGAACCTACAGCTAACATTACACTTAATGTTGAAAGGCTGAATGCTTTTTCCCTAGGATCAGGAACAAGAAGAGGTTGTCTGTTATCACATCTACTCAATATTGGACTAGAGGTTCTAGCCAGTGCAATAAGTCTTAACTTATGAAAATAAAAGAAAGTTAAGAAAAGTCTTAACTTAAAGAAATAAAAGGCATCCAGATTTTAAAGGACGAAAGAAGTAAACTTGTCTTTATTTGCAGACAATATGATCATCTATGCAGAAAATTCAATAGAATACACAAAAATCTATGAGAATTATTGAGTTCAGGAGGGTTGCAAGATATAAGATCAATATGCAAAATCAATTTTATTTTGATAATAGCAATAAGTAATCAGACACTAAAACTTAAAAAACTATTTACAAGAGCATCGAGAGACATGAAATACTTAGTTATAAAATCTGACAGAAAGAGCGAGAGACCTGAGCACTGAAAACTATGAAGCACTGGTGAGTTAAAGAAGATCTAATCAAATGTATGAATATATCGTGTTTACGTGTCAGAAGACTCGGTATTTTTAAGATGTCAGTTCTCCCCAAGTTAATTTATCGGTTCAATGCAATCCCAATTAAACTCCAAGCATTCTTTTTTAGTAGAAATTAACAAACTCATTCAAAAGTTCATATAGAAGTGTAAGCAATATAGAATAGCCAAAACAACTTAAAAAAGAAAAAATTAAAGAACAAATAATACTTAATTTCTAGGCTTATTATAAAACCCCAGTAAGTAAGACAGTGTGGTCTTAGCATCAAGATAGACAAATAGATCAATGAAACAGAATAGAGAGTCCAGCCTACACAGATATATTCAACTGATTTTAGACAAAGTCATAAAGTCAGTGCAATGTAGAAAGGATTTTTTTTTTTCAGCAAAGTGCTGGTACAATTGGATATCCATAGACAAATAACTAAATAAGTAAACAAACTACTATCCATACCTTGCACCATATGCAAAAATTAACCCAATAGGCATGATAAACCTAAATGAAAAGTTTCAAATAATAAAACTTTCAGGAAAAAAATAGGAGAAAATCTTTGTGACTTGGGTTAGACAAAGATATCTTAGATATGACGTCAAAAACATGCTCTATTAAAGAACAAGTTGATGAATTAAACTTCAAAATTAAAAACTCTGACATTTGGAAGACATTGTCAAGAGAATGAAAATACAAACCATAGACTGGGATTAAATATTTGCAAATTGTTTATCTGATAAAGGACTTACATCTAAAATACATCAAGAATTCTTAACAATAATAAGAAAACAAACGACTTAATAAAAAGAGACAAAAAGTCTAATCAGATACTCCACCAAAAAGCGCTATACAGATGGAACTTAAACACACAGAAAGATACTCAAATTAAATAGCCATTAGGAAGTTAAAATTAAAACCACAATGAGATACCATTATACACCTATTAGAACGGCTAAAATTAAAAGGGTTGACCATACTAAGTACTGGCAAAGATCTAGAGGAACTGGTAAGAATAGCAAATGGCACAACTAATGTGAAACACAGTTTGACAATTTCTTAAGAAGTTAAATATTTATCTACCATATGATTCAGCTACTCCACTCCCAGATATGTACCTCCCCCCCAAAAAAAGAAGGAAAAAGAAACATATGCCCATACGAAGACTTGTACATGAGTGTCAAAGAAGCTTTATTTGTAATAGCCAAAGTTTGGACATGACCTAAATGACTGTCAACGAGTGAATGCATAAAAAAGTGTTACTCCCATAAAATGGGTTATTACTCAGAAATATAGATAAATTAACTATTGATATAACATGGATGAATCTCAAAATAACTGTGTTGCATGAAAAGAGTCAGAAAAAACATGAGTATCTACTATATGATCCCATTTATATGAAATTCTAGAAAATGCAAAGCACTTAGTGTTAGATCTGTTAGAAAACAGATCAGTGTTTGTATTGAAATGTAGGAGTCAGAAGGAGCAGGAGAGAAGCCTTACAAAGACACATAAGGAAACGTTGGAGGGTGACGGCTGCATATATTGTCTTGATTGTGGTAACAGTTTCATGGAGATATATATATTAAAAACATCAAATTGTACACTTTATGTTTGTGCATAATTCATTGTATGTCAATAATATCTCAATAAAGCTACTAAAACTACTAGGATATTAGCTATTTTTAATATGAATTGCCAATATGTGCATTTTCATTGAAGAATGTGTATAGATTTGGGTAACTTTTTTCTATTTTATTTTAATTCTCTTCATATTTATTAAAGTGTAATTTTATGAATGTTAAGTCTAATAATGAAAAGTTGGGGCTTGTGTTTTGAATGTCTTGTTTTTCTATTTTATTATGTTAGTAATTAATTTTTCGTTGTACTTCACAAAAGTTATCAGTTTGAAATGGATTGAGAATTAAAACAAACAACCAGAAATTCTGGTGTTTCTTGACCTACAGATGGAGAAACATTACTCTAGCATAATTCCTCTCTATTAATCAGGATTGGGTCACATGATCATGCCCCAGGTACAAGAAAGTCTGGGAAAGGAAGAGGAACAACCAGCTTCTATCACATCTGAGGTCACAACATCAAAATGGGACCAGAATGGTGGAATAAGGACCTCTGAATATCTACTGCTCCATTAAAAAAAAAATACTGGCAAAAATTGTCAAAATTGACCTTTTCAGAAGTCTGGAAATTAATCAAAGGTTTGCAGCAATCCAAGGATTGTTTATTAAAGAATGACTGAATATCATAAGGACAGTCAGCTTTGCAGTTGCCTTGTTCCCAGTCCTTCTCCCAAGTTCTGTACTAGTCATGAAAACTAGCAGCTGAGCAATCATCAGAGGGGGAGTGCTGGGTCTGAAGCTCCTCAAAAAGTTTCTTCCTGAGAGCATTGTCACTAGTGGACTTATCTAGCAGCTTCCTGGGAAATCCTCATTTTCAGGGCTTGACCTGACTCAGAACTCATTCACTGGGAAAAGCGCTATCCTCAGGGCATTTGTCAAAAACAACCAGTGGCAATTATTTAACATCTAAGCTGCCTGAGGCAGCGCTGGAGCAAGGAAGATAGGGACCAAAATCTTAAAAGAAAGATCTGGAGAACAAGATGTTTGTAGGGGGGTTTGACAAACTCTGACTTATTTCAGGGAATCTAGAAAGAAAAGACATGCACATGTGCAGGGCTATGTACACGCCTAGGAAAGAAGTGAGAAGATTCTAATTTCTCACCTCTGGCTGACCTTGAGGCCCTGTGCAAGCAGAAAGTGAAAGCTAAGGCGTAATTCTAAACTGCTGCTGCATTGAAGATGTGCCCTAACACACAATGAGAGCCCCTCAGCAAAGAGTAGAATACTTATTGTCTAAGGCATTTCCACAAGTCAGTGACATTATTGACTGAGCACTAAGCTGAGCAGAGACTTTGGTGTCCACATGTGACAGAGAATACAGACTTTACAAAATTAGTCCAAGAAAGTCACTAAACAGACTCTATCATCATCAAGAACAACAACAAACCTGAGGGAGGAAGGAATCTGACTTGCAGAGTAATTAGATTATGTTATTTAAAATGTCCATTTTTCAACAAAAAAATTATGAGACACTGAAAGAAAAAGGGAAGTATGGCTCATACAAAGGAACAAAAGTAATCATTAGAAATTGTCCATGAGGAAGCCAGATTTGAGGACTTAATAGAAAGACTTTTAAATAACTACGACAAATTTATCCAAAGAACTAAAGAAAATCACGTCTAAAGAATTAAAGAAACATATGAGAATAATGTCTTACCAAATAGAGACGATCAATAAAGAGATAGAAATTATTTTTAAAAATTAGTAATTCTGGAGTTGAAAACTTATAACAACTGAGTGCAAATTTCACTAAGAGGGACTCAAAAGCAGATTTTAATTTGTAGATGAAAGAGTCAGCAAACTTTAAAATAGGTTAATTGAGATTGTCCAGTATGAGGAACAGAAAGGAAAAAGAATGAAGAAAGATGAACAGAGCCTCAAATACCTGTGGGACACCATCAGGCATGCCATCACATGCTCAGTGTGAGACCCAGAGGAAGAAGAGAGAGACAGAGAGAGAGAGGGCTATAGAGAGAAATATTTGAAGAAATAATGACCAAAAACTTCCCAAATTTGATGAAAAACATCAAGATGCTCAATAGACCCAAGTGGAATAAACTAAAAGAGGTCAGCACCCAGAAACATCATAGTCAAACTGCTGAAAGACAAAGACAAAAGAATCTTGACAGCAGCAAGAGAAAATGACAGCATATACAAGTGATCTTCAATCAGGTTAAGAGCTGACTTTTGTCAGAAACCATAGAGGCCAGAGAACACTGGAATGGCACATTCAAAGTGCAGAAGGAAAAAGACTGGCAGCCAGGAATTCTATATCTGGTAAACTATACTTCAAAAATAAAAGAAAATAAGACATTCCAAGATAAACAAAAATTAAGAGAATGCATTGATAGCCAACCTTCCCTAAAAGAAACAGTAAAGGAAATCCATTTTTATGATGATCATACCTCAGTAAAGTGGTTTTAATAATCATGATAGTAATAATGGAAATCCTTCAGGTTGAAATGAAAGGATACCAGACAGTAACTCAAATCCATGTGAAGAAATAAAAAGCACCAGTACAGGTACATAGGTAAATGTAATATCTCCTACCTGATTTGAAAGACAATTGCATAAAGCAATAATTACAAAACTATGTTAATAGACTGATAATATATAGAGATATAATTTGTATAGTAATAAGAGCATAAAGGGTGGGTAGGAATAGAGCTATTTTGTAGCAAAGTTTTATGAACTATCAAAATTAAGTTGGTATTAATACAAAGTAGATTGTTTTAACTTAAGATGTTAATTGTAATCTCCAGGAAAACGTCTAAGAAAAAAACCAAAAAAAATACTAAGAGAAATAACAAGAGAATTAAAATGGTACACTAGAAAATATTGTTTAATATAAAATGAAACAGTAATAGTAGAATAGAGGGGGGGAAGGATATGACACATGGAGAACAAATAGTCAAATGACAGATATAAATCCTACTTCATCAATAATTATGTTAAATAAAACTGGATTAAATACTCCAATCAAGGGCCAACTCTGTGGCCTAGTTGTTAAGTTCACGTGCTCCACTTTGGAAGCCCATGGTTCATAGGTTCAGGTCCAGAATGTGGACCTACACACTGTTCATCAAGCCATGCTGTGGCAGCATCCCATATACAAAATAGAGGAAGACTGGCACAGATGTTAGCTCAGGGACAATCTTTCTAACAAAAATATACATATATTCTCCAATTAAAAGGCAGCTATTGACAGAATTAACTTTTCTTAAGAACTACGATCTAACTATCTACTGTCTACAAGGGACAAACTTTGGATTCAATGTTAGTTTGCATGGAAAAAGATATACCACGTAAACAGTAACCCAAAGAGAGCTGGATGGCTATACTAAGATTAGATAATATAGACCTGAAGACCAAAATTGTTACTAGCAACAGAGAAGGACATTTTTTAGATTATAAAAGAGTCGATCCATCAGGAAGACCAAAATTATAAACATATATGTGCCTAACAACAGAGCCCCATGAAGCAAAAACTTACAGAATTGAAAGAAGAAATAGACAATTCACAATAGTTGAAGAGTCCAATATCCCACTTCCAGTAATTACTAGAACAACTAGGCAGAAAATCAGCACAGAAATAGAAGACTTGAGGAACACTACGACCCAACTACACCTAACAAACATCTATAGAACACTCCAGCCAACTACAGCAAAATATACATTCTTCTCAGAGACACATAGAACATTCTCTAGGATAGACTGTATATTAAGTCATAAAACAAACCTCAGTTTATAAGGAGTGAAACCATACAAAATATGTTCTCTGGTCGCAATGGTATTAAATTAAAAATCAGTAACAGAAGGAAATTTGGGAAACACACAAATATGTGGAAATTAGACAATATACTCCTAAATAACCAATGCGTCAAAGAAGAAATCACAAGAGAAATTAGAAAATACTTTGAAATGAATGAAAATGAAGGCACAACATATCTAAACCTATGGGATGCAGCTAAAGCAGTGCTTGTAGCCAAATTTATATGTAACACCTACATGAGAAATGGGTGTGGTCACCATCAGGGAAGAACTTGAGAGTTACATCTATTTAATTGTACTTGCATGTCTCAAGACCATTTCAGAACTTTTCTGGTATAATTTTTAGGGTATCCACTATAGTTTATTAAGACACCTTCAATGACAATAGTTCTTTATATTTAGAGTTTTAAGGCAGTTTTTGAAAGCAGACATCATGTGGAGCCACATTCGTGAATAAAGTGAGGGGTGAGGCTAAACAATCCCACCATTGGCCAAAATGCTAGGTGGTAGTTAAAGAAGTGATACTGGTTTCCATAGAGGCATGTGCAGAACAGGCCAGGGGCAGGTCCTGAAGAATTCCAGACACGCTGGAAGTAAAGAAAACAAGACTGCAATAAATGCATAGCTATAGAGGATAATTATTTTAACCACAACAGTCATTCAAATGTGTATGTTTTAGGCACATTTCTAAAGTAAATATCCTCTATACCTCATTAATTACTTTACGCATCCCATTGTTTCCAGGTGGTTAACATTATATCTGTCTCTATGGCAGTGAAGGGACGTTGGAAATGGTAAGTAGGCAAGAACTGGCCTAGGAATTTGGTCCTTTAGGTCAAGTTTATATTGATTAAATGAACTTCTGTTTGATCTTAATCTGATTTTTCCATTGTTTTGACAATAGGCCATCTGCTCATAAGTCTAGGGATGTGTGTATATGTGCATACACATGTATACAAAATGTCGTAGACTACTTTTAAAGACAGAAAGTACGTGTGCCATATATACCCATCTAAGCCTAATTTTTTTTTTTGTTCCGCTACCTGCCTCTGTAGTATTACCACGTGATAACTACCAATAACTCATAAAAATGGCTATTAAGCTACTAAGCAATATAAGTTACTATACAAAGGCTAAGCAGAAGACACTGTTTACTGCTTAATGTGAGAACATGGAAACCTCATTTTGCCAATATAAACAAGATCTTCTCATATCCTATACTTTAAAGAGTATTATTTTGAAAATTACAAAGCCCCATTAGATTGAACTACAGGGACAATCATTATCTGATTTGTTCCTCTTGATGTTATTGGTAAAGTCCTGACATTGTGAAGTTCCTTAACCAAACATTGGCTGTTTTAAGAAGCATCTGGATGTTAATCCAACTTGGAAGATAGTGCAACCTAGAGCGAAAGGACTGCTGAGTGAGACAGAGGGAAAGTGAGAACTATAGCAGGGACAGCGATGAAAACGATGGAATCTGATGTGAGGGAGGTTAGCAGAGGTGGGCTTGGCAGAGTAGCAAATCCATGCTTCGCCTTGGAAAGCTGTGAGCTGCTGCACACGAGAAAAGCTGCTAAGTCAGTCATGGAATGATAAGATTTGGGACAAATAGGAAGATTTTCAGCGAAATAATTTTTTAAAAACTATTTTAAAACCATTTATAAATGCAGACCATACATTGTCTTTTGAAACCTTAGGAAAACTTCATAATGTTTTGAAATATAGAGTTCGATTTTATTAAACATATGGGTAAGTTTGAAATTATTCAGAATATTAAAAATAATTTGAAAATAATTAAAATTCAGAAATATCTCAGGTGTGCATCCAAGTTCTGGGCAATGTTAATATGGTATAAAAATTGCTAAAGAAATTTACAGTGAACAGGTGTGTGAAGTAATTGAGGGGGAAAAAAGTTCAGACATTAATTAGCAAGAATTATGAATATCTTTGTTGGATTGTTTTCTCTCAAGTTGACATATTTTTAAGCATATGTGTAGGCAAAATATTTTTTAAATTTTGAATACACATGGAAAATAAAGCCTTGCTTATTCATAATATTTTGTATTTTTGCCATTAATCACTTGAGGAGACATGAAAGGAAAACAAAAAAGGGTATAAACCAAAAGAAAAAGATGATGCTAAATAATTTTGGAAGTTTATTCAGTAAGTCTCACTAATTGTGTTGAAATGTTCTCATTCCAAATGCAGCAAAATAAGAATTCATGCCCACAAAGAATTTTTGTTCTTAGTGCCAAGTCGGTTCTGACTCTTAGCAACCTGGTGTGCAGCAGAGCAGAACCCTGCCCATTCTTTTTGAGCCATTCTCTCACCTTCCAGCACTATATGAGACAATGCTGCACTGCTGTTCATGGGGTTTTCCTGGCCGATTTTTTTGGAAATGGTGGTCAGTTCCTTCTTCCTATTCTATCTTAGTCTGGAAGCTCCACTGAAACTTGTCCACCATGGGGGACCCTGCTTGTATTTGAAATACTGGTGGCAGAGCTTTCAGCATCACAGAAATGTGCAGCCACCACAGCATGACAACTGACATGGTGGTATGGTTCCCTGACCACGAAACGAACCTGGGATGTGGCAGTGAGAGCATCAAATCTTAACCCCTAGACCACCAGGACTGGCATCTCAAAGAGTATCTCTGTTGAAACTTGCTGGAAAAAGAACGATTATGCCAAAAATAAGACCCCAAGTCCTGTACTCAAGGACTTACAATATGAAGTGAAGGCAGATCAAAAAAGCAAAAGGTGGGGCCAGCCCAGTGGTGCAGCGGTTAAGTTCGCCCATTCTGCTTTTCGGTGGCCTGGGATTCAGCGGTTCGGATCCTGGGTGCAGACATGGCACCGCTTGGCAAAAGCCGTGCTGTGGTAGGCATTCCACCTATAAAATAGAGGAAGATTGGCATGGATGTTAGCTCAGGGCCAGTCTTCCTCAGCAAAAAGAAGGATGATTGGCGGTAGTTAGCTCAGGGCTAATCTTCCTAAAAAAAAAAAAAAAATACATAAATAAAATAAAAATAAAATAAAAATTTTTAAAAAACCCAAAAGGTTAGAAAATAATGTCGAGCCAGCCCTGATGGCATAGTGGTTAAAGTTTGGCACTCTCATCACTTCGGTAGCCCAGGTTTGCTTCCCAGTCACAGAACACACCACCTGTCTGTCAGTTGCCATGCTGTGGCAGTGGATCACATAGAAGAACTTACAATTAGGATATACAACCATGCAGTGGGGCTTCAGGGAGAAAAAAAAAGGAAAATGTGGTTACTGCTATAAGAAAACCATATAGAGGATGTGGCAGAGATATACGACTTTGTCCTGGATTGGACAGGTGGAAAGAATGGTGGAATTTGGGCATTTATGACTTAGACAAGACTATCAAAAAACATTTTAGACTGAGAGAAGAGGATGTACAAATCTTCGGAATTATAGACAAGCCTGTTGTGCAGGCACTGCCAGAAGTCGTAGAGTATTATCATGACAAAAACCTCCAAGGTGGGAGAGGCTTTGAGAAAAACCTGGAAGGACTTGGGCAGAGTGGTAGTGAAAGCTTGAAGAGCCTTGAAGAGCATTTTATGAAATCCTAATGACGATCTTTGTTATACAGGGGCAGAAAGCTTAGCAACGACATCACCTACAATAATGGGGAAAGTAGAAAGCTTACCTAAGGAACTCTGTGATCTAGCTAAGGATATTTCCAGAGACTGTTGAAAGTACTTCTTCATTTCTTCTTGCTGCTTATAATAAAATATGAGAAGAGAGAAATAAACTAATGGAAGGACTTTGAAAAAAAAGAATTAAAAAACTCCAGCCTCTAGGGACAATAAATGATACTACAATTAAGAAATGGCTTCCAGTTAAAGATCAAATCCAGGGCACTCTGAAGAAAGCATGGCCTAATCATGAAGCCAAGATTCTAAAGTTCTTTATTAAGACCTCAGAAAATCCCAGACAGTACATCAGAGAATAATTCAGTCAAACAGTAGGGCTTCTAAGACATTTGAGGTGTTGGCCCTCAACAGGCTCAGCAGGAGTCCAAGGAAGGAAGAGTGTATCTCAAAGAGATTTGTGAGTGTGGTCTTTTTCTAATGGAGTCAACCCGAATAAAATTCACAGGTGACATATTAACTTTTTAAAAGATTCATACTGCCAGGTGCACCACCAGCTTGTACTGAAATGGACAGAGAGAGCACAAAGAGGAAAGAGGGCTTTGTATTCTCAATCTTCTACTGGAAGGAAGTAGGCTGAGAAATCTACACAGCTGCGTAAACAGACTATCTTTCATGGACAATGAAGAATGATTCAGAGGGTAAAACCAAGAACCCAGAGGGTGGAGCCAAGAGTCGTGGTGAACCATTCCTGGGAAGACGTATGTTAATGCTGTCAAGTCGATTCCAACTCCTAGCAACCCTGTACAGAGCAAAGTATAACCCCGCCCTGTCTTTCTGCACCGTCCTCTCACCTTACAGCACTATATCAGAAAATGCTCCACTGCTGTTTTGAGGGTTTTTATGGCCATTTTTTTTGGAAGTGGGCGGCTAGGTCCTACTTCTAGTCTGTCTTTGTCTGGAAGCTCCACTGAAACCTGTCCACCATGGGTGACATTACTGGTATTTGAAATATTGGTGGCATAGCTTTCAGCATCACAGCAACAAGTAGCCCCACAGTGTAACAACTGATAGACAGGTGGTGAGGTTCCCTGACCAGGAAATGAACCTGGGCTGTGGTGGAGAGAGCATTGGATCTTAGCCATTAGACCACCAGAAAAAGTAAGACTGAGTCATAAATAAGGAACTCCCAACACTTCCCTTGCTGAATTTCATTATTGCTATGGACCAGGGATTCTTGTATACTGTCTCTTTCTCCTCATTTTGAACAGGAAGGTTTTTGGTGGCTGTCCTATGCCTGTCCACCATTGTGTGTTAGGTGTGCAGTGGTGGGGAGGGATAACTTTTCTGTTCATTTACACGTCTTTGGACCAAGAAGAACTAGATTCAAGGAGATATACTTAAAGAGCCTCACCAAAGAAGACTCACCCACAACCAGACTCGATTTAGAAGATGAGATTCTTGACTTTGAGCTGATGATATAATGGAACAGGACTTTGAGGGGTATTTGGAATGGGTGAGTTTGTATTGTGTGTTGGAGGGATGTGCGTCTTCGGGGAGCCATAGGGTGGCTGATGGTCACTAGCCTCCTAAGTAGTCCACAGTGGTTCTCACCTCTTGTTATTCTTGTCTTGTGTAATCCCTTCTCACATTGAATAGGGCATTGAGGAAATTAGGGAGTGAGACGCTGCTGAGAAAAGGGCGTAAAACGGATTGAGATTACTATTTTACTCTCTCTTTGATTACTCACTCTGAGAAGCAGGCTGTCACATGAGCAGCCCTATGGAGAGTCTCACCTGCCAAGGAACTGAGGTCTCCTGCTAAAAGTCGGCATCAATTTGCTAGCTGTGCAAGTTAGCCATCTGGGAAATGGATCCTCCAGCCCCAGTCATGGTCTTTTCTAGTCCTAGTTATCTGTGATAAAGAGAAATAACACCTGTGATGATTCGTGAGCATTGGCTGACACTATATGGCAGAGATGTCACTGAAAATAACAGGCAGGGATTCGTGGATTGAGAGAGAACTGAGGGGCTTTATGAGATGTGTATTTTGGAACAGGCCTTTATGGGAGAGAAGGGAAAAGCGGAGGACCTGTAGCCGTCCTTGTGTGTTCCTCAACCGGCACAATGAGAGGTCAAAGGCAGAAGCCGGAAGAGCTTTTTTTTAGGAAGAACTGTGTGAGATGCTGTGGCCAATTTGTATGATTTACACTGTGATTTACTATAAAATACTCTGGCATGGAAGTCAGTTAACGTTTGAAGGATATTAATCTAATCCAGACTGGATACTCCAAGGCTAGGTAGGTAGCGTTTTAAATTAGCATAAAAAAGCTGGTTTTCACAAACTCTTCTTCTATCCTTACATCTACTCAACACCAGAAGAGTGTGAAACTAGCATAATGGACACTAGAAAATGATTTTTTTTTAATGAGTAAAATAAGTAGTGTTTAAACTATGGATCGGCTAGAAATGTTGAACAGATATGAACGACAACATTCTACTTAAATGAAGAACAAGAATATAACATAATATTAGAATAATAATGTTGTAATAATTCTTATATAGTGATATAAGGATCCAGCAAGCTCAGGCGCCTAATCTCTTGGGAGCTGCCCCTAGGCCTTAGAATTCCATTAGGTCTTATGTTCAGCCATTTCTGGAGGATGCTGTCATCTGATCCAACTAAAGAGTTGCCTGGATCTTTTGATCAGAATATTGTCACATCTGCCTTGAATGAACCTTTCATGCAAGGCACTGTCAGAGGGCCTAAAAAGCCAGACAGCTGGGGCTTCACTGGGCTAGCACAACAGTTTGTATAACTGTGACTGTCCTGCTTCTCATCGTTTGTAGGTATGGCAGAATTCAGCCTGACCCTTGCTTTCATTGTACCAAATACCACCTAGTAGTCAGCTTATGGGGGAGGAGACCGTTGCCTTCACTTGTCTCTACCTGTTGGAAGCTTATATGAACTCCTGAAAAGATTACACATCTGTGCACAAAGAACGAGGCTGCCTGGGCAGTGAGCATACTCTGCGTTTCGGCATGACTGTGCACATAGCATTAGTGTGATGGGGACTCCAGGAAATACCACCTCGCTGGTACCTGGAGCTGGCCTCTTGAGGGAAGCCAGGAGGCAACGTTCTTGGCAGGGGCAGCTGTTGTAGGGGTGGACTGCAGCAATGGAAGGGAGGTGCCCTCGGGTGGTGTCCTGCCAGATGAGGCCACTCTTCCTGACACGCCGGTTCCTAAACTTGTGTAAGAATATTTTGGAAGTCTCTAGAAATAATTGGGTAAGCTTTGAGGGGGCTCAGAGGCCCCAAACTCTGCAGTTGAGGCCATGAGCCAGCTAGGTGCAGATTAATATCTTTCATGACACCCTATTTGTACCACAGTGATGTCTGGGAAACAGGTTACAAGTTCTTGTGGAAGTTCTATATTATGAGTGGTGGGAATAAGCCACTGAAGGAGCATCAGGAACCACCGATCTTCCAAATGGGGCCAGGCCTGAGGTCGGGTTGACGTCCCCTTTCCTTGCAGGCAGTGGTCGGGGAAGTGATGAAGTGGGTTTTGGCACCCTCCCTTTTTGGGGATGATAAGGGAGAATGGCCCCACTGAACTTTGCCGCAGGGGAGAGCAAGGAGAAGCACTGGAAGGGAGATGACTGATTCTTGTCCTGAGTCCCAGGCCCTGAAGCTCTAGCCTTGAGGATCTACTCCGGGGAAAGTGTGGGGCTGTCCACTGGGACCTATCTTGTGCCTATATCAGAGGGTAAAGGAAAACTGTTTTTCTACTCAAAACATTTCTGACACCAAATGTATGGGTTTTTTCTCCAATTCAATAATTCTGACACTAGCTACTTAGAGTTAGCTCAGACCCCACAGGTTAAGGGCTCAGCCCCACTTCAAACACCAGTCACAAGTGGTGCGTCCCCAGGTTTCCCACACTTGACTACAAATTGGGGCTTGCCATGACCCCCTCCTAATTTGCTATGATGGCTCACAGAACCCAGGGAAAAACCTTATTTACTATCACCAGTATATTATAAAGGCTATAATAAAGGATACAAATGAACATCCGGATGAAGAAATATATAGGGTGAGGTCAGGAAAGGTCATGAGCACAGGAGCTTCTGTCCCTGTGGAACTTGGGGTGAGCCACCCTCCCGGCACGTGAATGCAGTCTTGTTCACCAACCCAAAAACTCCCCAAACCCCTTCATTTAAGGTTTTTATAGAGGTTCCATTACATAGCATGATTGATAAAATCATTGACCATTGGTGATTAACTCAACCCCCAGGTCCTTTCCCCTCCCCAGAGGTGGGGGACGGGGCTGAAAGTTCTAACCCTCTAATCATGGGCTTGGTTCCTCTGGCAACCAGCTGCCATCCTCCAAGAGTCTCCTCAGTGGCATAAACTCAGGGATGGTTAAAAGGGGCTGATGATAAATAACAATAGATGCTCCTCTCACCTCTATCACTCAGGAAATTCCAAGGCTTTCTGTGTCTGAAACAGAGGACAACGACCAAACACATAGTTCTTATTGTCTCACAAGATTACAGGGGGTCGATAAGGTTTCCTCACTTTGGGGAAGAAGTCAGAACGCTTCACCTAGAGATTCAAGTGGGAATGACTGGGAGCTGACAGAGAGGGACAGGATTGCTATGTGTGAGGACATAAAGGCTCCACTTATGCTTGAAACTGAGATAATAGAAAATTTAGTGGGACAGAGGCCAGCCCCGTGGCCGAGTGGTTAAGTTCGCACTCCGCTTCCGCAGCCCAGGGTCTCACAGTTCAGATCCTGAGTACAGTCATGGAACCACTCATCAGGCCATGCTGAGGCGGCACCTACATGCCACAACCAGAAGGACCTACGACTACAATATACACCTACATACTGGGGGGCTTTGGGGAGAAAAAGAAGAAGACGAAGAAGAAGAAAAAAAGATTGGCAACAGATGTTAGCTCAAGTGCCTATCTTAAAAAAATTAAAAAACTGATCACTCAAAAAAAAAAAAAAAGAAAAGAATGGAAATTCAATGGGACAGTCTCAAGCCAAGTTGGGGTAAGGGATTTCATTGACGCTGGGAGAGCTGATCGCTGCTGGACTAAAATGGGAATGTTGTCATGGACCCAGATGTCACCCTCAGACACACACAGGCCTTGGAGCTGAACAGTCACAACAGCATTTCCAGCCAAGACACAGACCCCAGAAAGCAATGTGGCAGCCGACGACAGGGTGGCCATCATATACTGAAATTCTTCAGTAATAGATTTTCTGAAGCAGACACATTTCAGATTTCAAAGGACAAAAATAAAGCAGTTTAGTGACAAGTTTGATGTCCTTTATTCAAGGGAAAACAATACACAGGTTGGGGGAGTCCAGTGCCTCACAAGCAGGGGAGCACTGCTCCTGAGGGATTTGGGGCAAGAGCACATTCTATAAAGGCTGGAAGAGGCAATATGGAAACAGGGCATGAGTGGCCAGGGGGTCAGGGATTTCCTTGGAAGGCCCCATAAGGTCCTGTTTTCTAGGGTAAGTTGAGCCCGCTAAAGCTGAGTTGGGGGATTATGATGGGTCTATGCTAGGATTCCTTGACGAGTGTTTCCCATAAGTGCAGGCTGACTTAGTTTTAGATTTGTGACACAGGCCAGGCCACTGAGGTGGCCTCCATTTTGTGGGTCCCGATATACAAGTTAACTTTACCACAGGGTCTGAGGAATGTTCACTGAGGTACATTACAGAGGCTGGACTGCTGCAAATTGCCTTAATAACTCCTTAAACTCTGTTCTGGAACTAGACACTCTACTTATATCTCAGTCAATATTTTTGTATTTATAGGGCGAAAAACACCAAGCCTTGAGATGGTACATTGTGACCACCATGCTTTCAAATGGGGGAGCTGTTTTTCCCTCATGGGGCTGACCAGTATTCCTGCGAATGGTTCTGGAGCCCTATAAGTGTGATATTGCTCTTTTAAGCTATCTTAGTTTCTTAATATCACAGGATTTAACATGTCAGACCTCGTCATAAAGGAAAGAGTTTGTATTGCATTTGCCAAGTCCTCTTTGTTGAGTAATTTAACTCATTAGCCAAAGGATTAAAGTCCATGTTTATTCTTCAATATAATACACATATGACAGTTATACATCTTTATAAGGCAAAGAAATACAACTGAATGAAACTATGATCAGAAATTTAAAAAATACCTGAATATGCAATCACATTATGAAGATATCTTTATTTCTTATCTACACTGATAAACTTTATCCAAAGGACGCACTGACATCTACCAGCTGGGACAACTACAAAATACATGGAAGTCAAAATATGCATGCTCAGGTCTCAGCTGTTTTCTGGTTTTTTGAGTAAATAGTAGTTGAGTTATAAGCCTTCATGGAAGGTGACACTGCCCATATAAAGACCCCTTATGGAAAACGCACCTGACTAAGTGAAGCTAGGAGAAAAATACAGCACTTCTAACATGAGAAACTGTAGGAGATTTCGTGCTATGCAAGGACGTCATCCTAATCCAGGAATTCAACATCCAATAAGTCCAGCATCAAGTTTCCTTTAGGACAGAAAGCAATTTGCCTTTTGGAAATATAATTTTCACCTCCAAGAGGTTTTCGGCAAACATTGTGATGGATAAAAAGATGAACTTTGATTCTAACTTAAGAAAAACAGAAAGAAGTGAAAAAATAAAAAATACAGGGCTGGCCCCGTGGCGGAGTGGTTGGGTTCGCGCGCTCCGCTGCAGGCGGACCAGTGCTTCGTTGGTTCGAATCCTGGGCGCGGACATGGCACTGCTCATCAGACCACGCTGAGGCAGCGTCCCGCATGCCACAACTAGAAGGACCCACGATGAAGAATATACAACTATGTACGGGGGGCTTTGGGGAGAAAAAGGAAAAAATAAAATCTTTAAAAAAAAAAATTTTAAAAATTAAAAAATAAAAAAAAAATAAAAAATACAGGACAAAAGCAAGGTAGGGAGCACCATGGCCCTTGAGAAGTGAGCCCCAGCAGTGCTGTGCCCTATGCCCATGACGGAATTGCTAGGGACGGAGAGCGGAACTGAGGCCACTGACCACATCGCTGAGGGGCCCTCCTCTCCCTCTCATTACACTTACACAAATAAATTTTCCAAATGAGATTCCCTCAACTGGTCTGCAGTCCAAACTGAACAAGGACATGTATGAGACTGGCTGGCACCCCTGTCTAATGGCTGGAGCAGGGGTGGTGGGAGCAGAAGGGGCAAAAAGGAATGAAATAAAGAGGAAGACTCTCATTTCCCTAATATTAACCCACATTTTAATTCTAAAACAAGAAAAAATTTTGCTATACTAATATCTATAAAAATGGAGAAAATATAAGTTCTCACATCTTTCAAGACACATTCACATCAAAGTATGACATGATAATGACAGCATGCCTATTTACATTTTGAGGAAAGAAGGTAAAATAATATCAAGTCAGACAAAAAGCAACTAAAAACAAACCTACAGGACTCAACAGACATGAGAGTTACCCAATTTCAACCTGGAAATCTTTTCCCCAAGTTACTCAGGTGAGAATCCATTCCAGAGGTTTTCATGCCACAAACTGGGGTGTGGGTCCTATCTTCCTTGATTTTTAAATAGCAACAAATTCTGGCTAAGTGTTGGTATCTTACAAATTACAAATGTGGGCGTGCTTTTCCCTTAATAGTTCATGAGGTTTATTCCTCTCCAGGCAGTAAAAGGACCCCATCAGTGCTTAATTTCCTCCACTTACTAAAAAAATGGCAACTGCCTAATGTGAGTGAGTGAAGCCACAACTTCCATTAAGAGGGTGGAGGAGAAATACAGGCTCTCAAATCCTAATGACTTCTTGGAAAAATTGATCACAATAGCCCTAGTCTAGCCAGACTCAGCTTCTCTGGGTCCATGCTCGCATCTGGTTTGATTCCCTCGCTTTGCAAAGCCCTCTTTTCCCATCAGAGCAGCAATCGACCAAGTTATGGGCTTCTGCTGGAGCAGCCACACATTGGCGTGGAGAGAGGAGACAGGATGAGTAGGAGACAAATTCTCCCATTTCACCATAACTCTAGACTGCAATAATCAACTCTGCAAGGCAAACTATCCCCAACTCTCATATAAAAGGCACCCCACTGGCCTGGGGATGCTTCCCCAATCCAAATGTGGAAATTTAACTACAAATTCAAAGGAGATCCATTTTTAAAGTAGAGTCTCCTTTCTAAACCTCTAAAAGAAAAAACAAACCACACCCACTAACTGCAGGGTCATCAGTGGATTAATTTGGCAAAGAAATCATTCCTTCATTTGGCCTACGCTGTCCCTTCTATGTGTGGCCGGGCCTGGGGAAAGTTTATTTGCCAACGTGAGTCAAAGCTAGATGCACACTGCACATGTGAAAGACCTCCTGCTCAATCTGATAGAGAATCTACACCACAGGACAGAACACGCCCTTCCACGAGGGGTTTCAAATCAAACCCTTGTGTCCTATTTAGCATCTGAGTGAATGCCAGCTCTCTGTGGTCTGAGTAGTATTAATGCATGCACTGGCTTGTATTTTTCTAGACTCGATGAATACCATCAGCTAAAGATAGCACAGTAATATAACACTGCAGTCACAGGGCTTTTTTTTTTTTTTTTTTAAGAAAACTAAATTAAACATTTTAAGCATAGTCACATAACAGGAACAGGAGAAACCAACCTTGGGTAAATGCATAGGCCAAAGGAAAAAAGAAATGCATGACAGTGTAAGCACAAATGCTAGAAAGGAGTCAGTCTTACAGCTGGCATGACCACTAAGCTGGCATGTGGCCTTCACTACATTACACATTTTCTTCTGTTGCTACTCCTCCTTTACCTTACCCAGAGAATAAGGATGTTGCACATATAGTTATGTGTGGCCATGCTGCAAGGAGTCACTAAGTGGATGTGAGAAATAATGGAGAAAAGCCAGTGCAAATCAAATCTGCCTTCACTCATACAGCCACCACGTTATTCTTACCCCATATCATCACCATTATGACAACCAGAGCCCAAAATAGACATTATCATAAGCTGATCTCAACACAATGGTTATTTGGAAATGGAAAATGAAGGAGAGCTTAAGAAGCTGAATGATGAGCTTGGATGTGTACCAGGAGTTAAGCGTGGCTTTGCCTTGTCTCTTCTTAAAGAAATGGCGTGGCTGTTTCGCTCTTTGGAGGCCCTGTAACCTTCTGTGCTGTATACAGTAGGGCTCCCTTCGCTTATTAAACAGCTGTGAGGAGATGGCACACGACCTCAGGAACAAGAAGGAACTTCCAACTGGAAATCTTTCTCGTGTAGAAAAAGTGAGCAGAGGTGCTCCCCTTGTCTTCGGCTTCTGAATGCCCTTTCTTCACAGCCAGGAGCCACATGAGACTCTGCGGAGCTGAGATCACTCATCTTCACAAAAGTTTGAGTTTACCCAGAAACTTGAGTGCTATTTCCCAGATCACTTGAACACTGGAAACAAAGCATTGTCCTTCCTCAGGATACACAGACCCATCTCTTCTTGACAACTGCAGTGAGGAAAGCTCTCAGGACTGTCAACATTATTCCAAAGGTGGCCATTTTGAAGACTCACCATGAACAGATACCTCTTGCACCGCCTCTCAAAACCAGTGTGTTCCATGCAGATGAAGGTTCAATCAGACGAGAGGAGGGACCACACTGTGAAAATGCATGCCACTCATTTGAAAGTAGAAGCAGCTACTTGGAAGAAACTGATGCGCTTGGAGGAAAGTTTAGAATAAATGGAAGATATAATGGCTGATGCCTCTTGCCTCAGAATTCAAAGAAAGCTTATGTTCCAGAAAGCAAATTATTTATCAGTTGGATTCACCTGATTTCAGACCAAATCAAAATAATAAAGTCTGAGAAATGATGTGTTGAAGGATGCACCACACTTAGAATGTTTTCTGGGGATATAATCACTTGAAAGTCACAATTTAATGACTGGAAACAGTTTTCTCCCTCTAAATACATCCTCCAGGTTTTAAAATCCCAAATAAATCTCCAGGATGATTGCTCTAGTAATATGAGAAACAGCAGAAATAATGCATCCCTTGCCCTAGTGACTAAAATCAAAAATAAAAATAGAAAATACAACCTAAGATGGCAGGGAAACGGCTTCCCAAGTGGGCACTACCATAGGGGTGGGGACATGAGGGCAGGCGGGCAGGGCTGCAGCACTGGGTGCCCTCTGCGCACGGCCAAGGGGCTCAGAGTTCAAGCGTGGCTGCTCCTCTGGCTACGGCCACCAGTCATCACAGGGGTCAAGGCAACAGAACTGCTGATTTTTCCAAAAATCTTCTCGAAGCAGCAGCAACCACAGCAGTTTTCCTGCAAAGCAAACAAAATATGACTCTTGTTAATTCAGCAGCGCTTTTGCAATTGTCATTAGTTGGTTGCGCCCCTTAGGAAAACCACACATGAGTTTTTATAACATGTGTGTATGTGAGAGAAAAAAAGAAACCCCTTGAAGGATCCCACTGCTTACCAGAGTTGGGTTTTTTTCAGTTTTTGCAAGATATTTTAGTACTATTTGCAATATCGAAGGACAAGGCCTCTTTGTTTCCTCTGAAGCACAGCCAACTCCCAAAGTTGCTGCCACCCCGTCCGTTCTGTCAGCTCAATCCCAGCATCAAGGGGAGAGTGTGGATGGCGTGTGCGGAGGTTTCTATTTGCTTTATGACCATGTCTGACCCCAGGCCCGCACGCTGCTTGCTGTCCTACACCATTCCTACAGATGTGAGGAGGTGTGCTCCATCATGTCTCACAGGTTGGCAAAAGATGCAACAGAAACAAGAAATGAAATGCCACCAGGTTGACTTTTAGAGTGTTTCCTCAACCCATCAAAAAACCTCTAACAAATTGCAGGAGATTTATATGCCTCAATTTACATTGTGGATTATGCCTCATCCACAGGGCCTGGAAGTCGCTCTTTTTCCACAGGAATAATCTTCAACCACCAGATTTTAAAAATCAATATTATCTCAAAATTGGTTTTACTCATGATAGATCTTGCCAAAATCCCCATCTTATCCTGGCAGGAAATATTGTGAAGAATGATCTTTTCCTTTTTTTTGCACATTCTTCTCAAATGAGGTTGCTCTCAGAATTAATGTCTTAAGCTTACATTTTAATCTGACAAAAAAAAAAAATTAGGACAGTAAACTAGGAAGCATCCACCTCAAGTGGACCTGAAATGACTCTTCTCCCCTGTGGCAGGACCGAGGCGAATGTCTGGAGGGGTCCCAGAAAGGCAGGCAGCCAGCCTAAGGGACCATCAGGAGGCAGACCTGACCAAGTTCAGAGAGGCTCGCAGCAACCCCAACAAGATGGCGTCTAACGGGGCCAACATGACCAGCTTGGGTGCTGTTGTCTTTGTCCTCTGCGTAGCTGCCACTGCCTGGGCTGACACTCCTTCTTTTCCATCACGTTAGGTTCAAAGCGCCAACTTGATGTGGAAAGACTCCTCCACCTCCTACCACCATTTCCTCCTCATACTTCCCCCACCAGACCCTGGCAGCAGGCCTGCCTTGCAAGGCAGCCTCCAGTCACCCAGTGAATTCATTCCCACCAGGCCTCAAAAGTGACTGCAGTGCCCATGGTGGGAAGGTGGTTTGTGGCAAACCCCTGGGGTTTGTGGTACCCTGGGACCAAACTGCTTTAGGAGGAGGGAGTGGAGAGACAAGGAAAAACAGGCCTGCTGCCTGTAGACTCCGGTGCTCACAACTCCCTGCCAAGGCCGGGCCGCACTCAGCAAGCTCGCACCCCAGGCCCAGGAGCACAGAGAGGGCTTTCTCTCTCCACATTGTCACACAACACAAAACTACCTTCTGCTCTTCCCAAAACTTTAATGTCCTTGCTATTTTTGACAAATGGGAATGGTCTTTGCAAATAGAAAGCACAAGCCTTCCTGTTGACTTTTCATAGACTTCTAGATGAGTGATAGACTCTTAAGTAAATGACCCTTACACCAAAGGCCAAGGCTTTCCTAATGCTGGTTTGTGACTTTTATTAAGATTTAATGATTTATTTCTACCCTATCTTATTTCTCAAAAGATTCAAGGCAGCTTACAAGAATATAAATTGACAAACAAAAACCTCAGGACCAGAATAAACACAAATCAGAATAAAAGATTAAGACCAGGCAGCAGAATGCAGACTCACGAGTCATGAGTCCTACATAGTTAAAGTTAAGCTGCAGAAACAGCCATGGATTTACTGCCCCAAATTAGGGAGCCAACTTGCTGGAGGGTGCATGGCTCCCCAACAAGGACATAAATGTTGGGATTTCTAAGTCTTCTGTAATAGTGCACTTTCTTAGGCTTCCCCTTTAGGGCATAAATTGGGCCAGCTTATTGATATAATAGAAGAGGCTCACATGTCAAAGTCTCTCCTAAGAACTGTGACAAAATTCTAAGCAGGATAGAGACTTTGTATCCAGTGGTGGTTCTTTGGGATCCAAGAGTGGAGCAAGACCAGGAGGCAGCTCAGGGGAGAAAAGCAAACGTGGGCTATCGATTCAGAGGCCCTGGAGTGGATGAGGCTCTACCATTTGCTAGCAGTATGGCTTTGGGGGAGTTATTTTGTCTCTGAGTCTCTGAGACTCGGTTTTCCCATCTATACAAAAAAGATACTACTTCCTCTGATATCGCGTCGTTGTTGTAAGGACTACGAGAAACAGTTTCTGATCAGGTACTGGCACCTACCGAGAGAATTACTGAGTACCTACTATGTGCCAGACCCTGCCCTCAGGGCTTTGCGTGACTTATCTCATTGGAGCCACTCAAAAGCTTAGGAAGTAAGACTGTCCCCACCCCCCAAATCAGGAAACTGAGGTTTCTTTGCTAGGAAATGGCAGAGCCAGGGTGCAAACTCAGCAGTCTGATTTTGGGGCCTCCTCTCAACCAAAACACTGCCCTGCATCCCGTATGCAATCAACATTCCATTCCTTTCTCGCTCCTCTCTCTCGAGGTTTGCACAAGCATCTCTTCAGGAAAAACCCTGAGACCCACCTTTCAAACGGGCACCTTCTGTAGGCTATTTGGTCACATGGTCCTGAGTGTCAGAGCAGCAATTCTTCTTCTTCTAGGAAAACCAGAAGACATTTCAGGAAGGATTAGAACTTTTTTCAACAGTTCTTGACTTACGAAAACACTTGAGTCAATAACTTGCTACTGAGTAGAAAGCGTTCTTCAAGCATTTTCCTGAAGCCTAATGGCTGACGACCCTCTGAGAGATACACTGAGCCACCTTCGGAGTCCAGCTCAAACACGGGTCCCCCGCACCTAATGCTCCTGTCATCGCTACCCTTCCTCTAACAGTCAGGGACAAAGAGCTTAGCACCTAGTGACACAATTTTTACACATATGTGTTTTGCCAAAACTTCCTTCAAAAATATTCACTTAGACAAAGCACAAGTCAAGACTGAAACTAGGCTGCAGTGACTATAAAGATGAGTCAGACACAGAAACTGCTTCTTCCAAAAGTTTCCAAGTCTAGTAGACAAGAATTATTTAAGTGCCATAAGAGAGGCTCAGGAAGACAGAGAAAGCACCTCTAGTTTGGGGATTGAGAAGAGCTGTCTTAAAGGAGGTGACATTTAGGCTTGAGACAATCGCTAGGATCTGGGCTGATCCGGAAGAAGGAGTGGAGACAGGACTGGACAGCCGAGATGGGGATCTCCTGGAGCAGGCCTGCACTGCTGGTGGGTTTGCTTGGTGTGCACTGTGGGGACACTTGAAGATTTTTGATTAGAGAGCAATACGATCAGAGTTGTAAGTAATAGAATAATGATTCGTGAATTAGATAGAGAGTGGCTGGAGGTTGGAAATCAGCCCACAGGTTATTTTGTTAGTTCAATAAACTGGAAGGAGGATGTGGGCTGGGGTAGTGGCCTGGGGACGGAAAGGAAAGGGAGGGGGCTTCGCAGCTCTGGGAGGAAGGAAACCGCCATATTTGTTCAGTTTTCCTTCCTTCGGCCCCAAAGCATTTATTAAGTCTGCAGTATGTGCCTGCTGAGTTCTATTCGATTTGTGCTTTGGAAATGCTTTGCTCCACCCTAGTTGAGAGCTGTTTCTGATGGAAGATGGGTTACGTATGGATGGCTGGGGACAGAGAAAGGTTGAGAACCACAGCACGTCATCTTGAACATATTGTAGAAGGCAGAGCACTTCAAGACCTTAATTTCTAAGAAGAAAAATCCTTCTCAAATTTAGTGACTGATCATAGGCATGCTAAAGCAGGAGGTGCTTTTAAGCATGAAACAATTAAAAGAGACAAATAAAAGTTTATAAATGACTTTTAAAAATGTGGAATTTAGATTTAAGAGTAAATAGTTTAGGATAAGAGTTAAATTTTCAACATAAAGTTAAATTCTGACTTTATAAAACATACCAGAACCAAGATTATTCCAAAAATGAATTTTCTGGAAAAATTTAGTCTCAGTATTTAATTGAAAAATATAATATATTAAGCTTGAATATTTTCTTTCAGTAACACCAAAAATGTACAGTACGTGAATGGTTCTGGAGACGTCATCAGGCCTCCTTTGCCCAGGAGCCCATTATCCAGCAGGAGAGCAAAGCGTGAAGCTCTGCCCGAACTCCGGAGCCCACACTGGGATGCTGGCTCCGTCACTCGCTCCTGAGGGGATCCTGGCAAGCACTTATCCCCTGTCCTCAGTTTCCTCATCTATGTAACGAGGATAATAACAGTGCCCGTTTCAGAGGGTTGGTACAAGGGTTAAATGAATTAATTTTTGTAAAGCAGTTAGAACAGTGCCTGGCACAGAGTCATATAATTATAACTTTCATGATAACTAAGTTTATACAGTGAAATTTGTTTTTTAAAAAAGAAAATCCTCACTATTTTTGAAATATCTATTCATCTTAGGTACCAGCAGTTGGATAGAATAACAAAAAGGTGATTTTTGTTGCTGTTGTTACATGATTTTAAAAATATTTTTAAACACTTTTGAAACTGTATAATGTCATTAATTATCTGCTGTGGTTTCTATATTGTCCTACCATGTCAAAGTGTATTTGGACACCAATAAGCTTGGATAAAAATACATTGGTGGAAAATTGGCCCAAAATAGATTGGTAACTCTAATAAGCAGTTTATGCAGTCTGGGTGAGGTACCGACTAGGTAATAAGTCTATTTTTACTTGACATCAGTACCAATTATCAAGGAAAGGTATATTCAGACACAAATAAAACTTAGTACTGATGCTGAATTTAGAAGTAAAGTTAATTTCAATAAAAACTGGATGTGGAAAAGATTAGTACCTGAAGCATAGTCATTCCAGCTTTGTTGGTCAGTGAAAAAGCCCCATTCCACAACCCCGGGGAGTGGGAGAATGAGGAATGCACAGGGAGGAAATGACAGTGCAGCACACGCAGACTTCGTCAGGGCAATACAGCAGCTGTCTGAACTCATCTCACGGCAGACCTGTCCCCAGCGGGGCGTGAAGGCATAGATTGCATATTGCCTCTATATGTATCTTACCCAACTGAACATCCTAAATGTTTAGCAAAGTTACTTCAGTGTTACACATCTGCTTCTGTGTTATTTCTATAAGCCACAGTGATTTGGATGGAGATAGTCTAACGGAGGCTATTGTGGTGATTCTGGTAAGGAGTGCCCCAGGCCAGAAGAACCACGGGGATGGAGACGACTAGACGGATTCCAGAAGCAGTTGGGGAAAATATTGTACTGAACTTGGAGATAAATTAAACATGAGATGAGAGGATCGAGGTAGAGGGGGGACACAAAGAAGATGCCCTGGGGGCTCTTTTAGGCCGTTCATCTGAGGGGCTAGCTGAGGATGAGGTGAGGTGGTTGGGGATGAGTGCCGTGTAAGACTGAGAAGATCCCAGTGGAAATGTCCATACACAGGTGGATACATGGATCTGAAGCTTAGGAGAGAAACTTATGCCAAAGGGACAGAGAAGGGAGTAGAAACACAAACAGTAATCAAGGCCATGAGAGTAGATAGGGATTTTATGGGAAAAAGTTAGTGCAGAATGTGGGCTCAATTATTCTCAACAAGTCCTTCACTCATCTTTATTTAGTCTTTGGGAAGAGTCTCCTTCACATATATTTACATTACTCTCTGGACCAAGTTAAGTATTATAGTTTATTGGTGCCTAGAGCAGACTACACCAAGTAAGCACAGAAATTAAAATTCTGAGTTCCGTTTTAAGGAGGCCTGTTTATCTTGATGTACATTAGCATATTTTTCCAAAACTTTATATGTTTCTATATCTCAGGCTACATATGTGTGCGTAAGTGTATGTCATAGTACAGTGATGTAATTCATTTTATAATGGATACAATGATTTAATAATAAACATAATAAATAGTTATGCTGAAAATAATACTCTACTAAACAACATAATTAGCATTTACTTTTAAAAACACCAATGGCTCAAGAAAAGTATTTTAAGTAGTTTAACACTAGCACAAGAATTGAAGCCCGTGAGAAAAGGAATTAGAAAGAAACTCACTTAAGGCTAAGATGCCTCGAGCATCTGATCACCAAACACTGGAGATCGACCAGAAAAGAAGAGGAGAAACAACCAGCCTTGTTACCTGTGTGCTGAGTCTGGAGTGGAGCTTGTGGTCGGACAACCAGGGGTGCTTGAGAGCTTCACTCGCACTTATTCTCCAACTAAAGGGAAGTTCAGGAGGTTATTAGTGAGGACACACCAAACGAGGCCTGAATCGGCCATTCCACCACGACTCCGGCCACCGCCTTTGCGGATAGCTGAAAGTCAAATTCACGAGCAATTCTATCTTCTCTGGAATTGTTGACGGTCACAGGTTACTATCAGGCCGACCAGGATAACAACGTTGGTAAGACAAGCGGGACAAATGATCCAACATTCTTGTTAATTACTGAACATCTACTTTCAGATATAAGGTCCCGTTCTTGATGTAATTTCATAAATTGAACTTTTACTAGTGAGCTGAAGAATAAACACGTATTTATTATTATAATAAGAGTAAAATGCCACAATGATTCTTGATGATTGCAAAAGCAATTGAAGTATTAAACCTTTTCAACAATAGGCATTAACTTTTGAATTAAAAAGTTTTGAAGAGTTAAAGAAACAGAGAAGTAGATGGAGAGTTAATGTAAGTATTGAGAGAAAGGATACTGGATACCTTTACAAAAAACCCTATTCTTTTGCTCCAATAAATGTTTATACAATTTTTAAAAATATGAGAAAAAATTCTGAGGATTGTAGTGTATTCTAATTTTAAGCTTTGTAAGCTTGTTTTGTGTGTTAAAGTTTATCACATTAAACCAAATAACCTTTCAAAATAAAAAATTGTGAGTGAACAGTCTACCGTCTGCTTCCAAAACGATATCAATAAAGTCGTTTGACGTGGTCAGGAAGCTTCAGTTTGTAGGAGTGCTTCAATAAAATTGCTTCATCAGATATAAATATATGAGCATAACAAGAGGAGATAAGTTTTTAGTCAAGGAAGGAAAATTTAATAACTTGGTGACATCACCATTAGTAGGACATAAAATGATTAAAAAAACTCCCGACCTTCACCAACCTCAGTCGGAAGTGTTATTCCATTTAATATCATAAATTCTCAGTATTGGACCTCCAGAGCCATTTCAATAGCTGAAAGTGCCGAAAAATTATTATTCTTATACTCTGATATCAACTTTTAAAATCTGACTGTTAAAAAGTTAACAGTAACATCATACTAATAATTAAATTCCTAATACAATTTCAAGTTTATTTTTGTACTCCAGAAGTTTATTCTATGATAGTCGTATTTGGCATTGGCCTTAGTCTCATCCAAGTACTGACTTGAATACTTAGCCAGCTGTCCCTCTGTGCAAATGTGTGGCTGCTGCTCCTGAAGTATTAACGAAGCCCTCAGACTAAGGCGTGGGCAGTGCATGGGCGCTGGAGCCCACCAGGCACGGTTTGGACTCTGCTCTGAGTTAGCTGTTTGACTGCTTCATTGCTCTCGGCCTCAGTTTCCTCATCCGTAAAATAATGGTGCTAATATCCATACACCATGGGATTATCAAGGAGACTAAGTCAGACAGCACATTTAAAAAATGTATCTGTAAAGCAGGGTCTCAGGAAATGCGCACTTCTCATCCACCACAGATTCGATAGAGCTGACATTGTCCGTGTGATCACTGCCTGGCATATGGTAATGTGCAAGCAATAATAATAGCGACATCAGCTGTTGTGCCTGTCCCTTAAAGGTAAAACCAGTGCCTGTTCATTGCCCTCCTCTCAGAGCCATGCCGCAGCCTGGCCACATCCTCCTCACCCTTGAGGACTCAACTCTGGCCCTTGTCAATACGGTCTATCTTTGCATTAACCACACTGTACCACTTCTTTTTAAAAATACCTCTCTCTTCTTTTAGATCAAGAGGCAGGGACTGGGCTCTATATATTTGTTCTCGACACTCCAGACACACTCCTGGCAGACTGTAGATAATGACTCAGTGCTGGAGTGTCAGGCACTGCGCCGGGCCCCTTCCCCACACTGTTTCCCTACCTCCCCCAACTTGTGCCCCTCCTATCTATTGGTTTGTGGTCAGGTTTATTAATAACTTACAAGCCAGAAAGATAATAAAACAATAAAGCAAATATTGTTGGCTCTGAAAATCTTAAATACTATCTACCATTATATGTATTAGGTATAAAACCATCTAAAATAGTGTGTTTGACAGGTCAATCACAATGACCCCCCCCCCCACCCTATAATTCTAAAATGCAAAGCCCTACATTTTAATACTACTCTTCTTTGTCCACTGATTTTTGAATTAATGTGGTCTTAGCATGACAGAAAATAGAAGGCCATATAATATCTAATGGTTAAGTGTGTGGCCTTGGGGGAAGGTTGACTTATGTTTGGTTATCAGTTCTGCAACTTATTAGCCATATGGTCATGGCAAACTACTCAGAGGCTCACCCATAAAGTAGTAATGGTCATTCCACCTCATAGATTTGGACTGGGGACAGAAGAGAGAATGTCTATAAAGCTCTTGGCTCCATCTGGCCCATAGTAGGTTCTCAAATGAAGTAATAAAGTGTTCAGCTACATAGAGCCGCATATGCACTTTGTCGATGTTAAAGGGATCATGGAAATAACTTATCCCAAACCTTTCATTTTGAGAGTGAGTCCACTGGGACCCAGGAGGAGTCCCTAACTGCTAGAACCTAGCTGCAAGAGACAGGAGGGAAGTTTTCGCAGCCCCTTTCAAGCCTCATGACCAAAGCAGTCTGTGATCTCAGTAAACTGGGTCAAGAGCTTCAGACTCATTCTATTTACATCTTTGCAGGAGCATCCCAGATGTCATTCAGGGAATTTGGTGGTTATCTGCCATGAATTCTAATAACCCTGGTGGCATCCTGTTTCCCCATCAGGCCTACTTCTTCCAGAGCGTAGAATGAACTGGGGTTACCTCTTCTCCTTAATCAGAAGCTTGGAGATGAACTCCCTGCCCTCCTCTGAGATGTCCTGAAATTCTTCATCCTCTAAATCCCATCTGCAGGCCAGGATGTTGTTCAGGGTCTCAGCATCATTATCACCCAGGAAGGGGGACAAACCACTAAGTCTGTAAGACACAGAATCTAGAGTGAGTATTTTTTTACACAGCCTCAAACCCTTTAGAGATAGGTTACTTTTTTAGTTCTGTCACTTAAAACTGAAAGAAGACAAATAACCAATAATTAAGCATAATGTTATATTATTGCAATCCAGAAAATGCTTACCTCTACCACCCCAACTCTTAATTAAACAATTGCAACAATGAAGGCAGCAGCTACACTCCGATACGAATCTCAAAGAATAGTACAGCTTCTTTTTTAAAGCATTTTACCGCTAGCCAAGTGCTGTCACACGCTTAGATGGCAAACACCAGGAGGAGCACCTCTGGAGTAAGGCTAGCATTAGTCACTTTGGAGATGAGGACACTAGCTCTCTGTTTGTTTCTAACTATTTTTAAGGCATTGGTGCTGTACTAGGAGTCAAAGTGACGAGTGAAGAAGACATACATTTTCTTTTCTGATGATGCGCAGGGAAAGAATTTACTCCTTTCACCCACAGGATTCACCAGAGCCTAGGAAGTAACTGAATATGGCACTGTGTTATTTATTTTTGAAAGACCTAAATTACGGCTTTTATTCAAAATAGCAAGACCTCATAAAACATGCACGGGGATTGAGAATGTGTGTCAGAAAGACCGGAGATCTGCTTACAGCATATAGGCAATGACCCCCACACTCCACATGTCAGTGGGAAAGGAAACAAAATCATAGTTCACAACTTCAGGGGCAAGAAATTCTGGAGTCCCAAAGTTCACCTTCAGCTTCTCTCTGGGTTTGTATCTGAAATTTAGGAGAGAAAGTGGAGGGATGGAGAGTGTCAATCAAAAATCAAAAGTCACGGAAACTGAAAAGACGCAGTCCATAAGACAGACTAACTTCAGCCACACAATGAATTTAAAATAACCAGACTTTAAAGGAAATCACCTATTTAAGAGCTAGTGTCACAAACTTGTAGAGAAATTCCAGGAGTTTTAGGGATCATAATTCATACTATAAAACCTTGATAATCTGAAATAGTTGTGGGAAAAGCCACTCAGAATAATTAGAACAGCTGAATTATGGAATACGACAAAAGGAAAACTGACACAGTCCTTAACAGGGAGATGGCTTGAATCAGCCCATATTAATGAATAAATGAAATGCAATAATTTACAACATCCATTTTGTTTCATCGTTGATGTGCTGAAGTCCATGCAAACTCTTTGTTCCCTTAAGAAGCCTGTAAGTGCCAGCACAATTGGCAATCTTGTTTACACTTCTAATTTTTTTTAAAGTAAATCTTCTCTTTACAAGTGGAAGAAATTTAAAAGACTACGACAAACTGCTATAAATTCTAAATTAACATCTTCAAATTTAATAACTTCACTGTATTGGGTTTTAATTTTACATATTTTTTCTTGCACGTACTTAGAAACTTCTAAACACTCAAATCCCAAAGTCAGCAAGGTAAGGCTGAACATAATTTGTGTTAAGTTAATTCTAGATGAAGGTATGAAACCAAGGGGTATATCAAATTTATCTTTGCAAAGAAAGAGAAGCTATCATGCTCCCAACCTCCTTCATACACCTATGTCCAAACAGACATACCTTCTGGCCAATCCAAAATCAATAATTTTTATTTGTTTAGCATCCCGATTCACACACAGGATATTCTCAGGCTGCCAAGAGAAAGAGACACATTAGCAATGAAAACAACCATCATTCACTCAAATTGTCCTTGAACCACAACTAAAAATACAGCGATGCTCAGGAAAAACATATCAGGCCTTTCACTTTGGGGCTGGCTTGTCTGTGTGGGTATTTTCTCCTTTAATTATGTGGTGGATGAGGTTGTGGGTACCCTGCCAACCCTGCATTACCCTGCCGGTCCGTCTCCCTGCTTCTGCAGTTTACCATAATTCGTGAGTTCAGGCAGAGGCCTCCTTGAGGGAAGAAAGAAAAGGAGGCTTTTCAGTGCTTTCCAAATGGACTGGTGGAGGCCGTCTCGGACTTGACATCTGCCCCCTAAAATTATTAAGTATGAATTTCCCCTTCTTGGAGGAATATTTTTCCCAAGGATTTATGAGTTCCAAGAGAAATGGCCTGATTCATTTAAACAGCCACACCGAATATGCAATATAACGTGAACGTTCCTGACCTCCAGATTTTCCCTTTGCGCTTGGTCTATGGGAAAGTCATATGTAAAAGGAAGGCTTTTCGCCCTGTTCATTCTTCATTCTCAGTAATTCCAGTTTTGCTGAGTTTGGTCTCAATGCCTAAAACCCTTGACTAAGTGTCCCCTTGGAGTTTGACTCTGGTAAGACTCTGCCCTGCCAGTCTGACAGTCTTGGGGTGAAGAGGGAGAGACGTAGACAGTGGCGCTGCGACTCCGCATCGACAGCGTCTTACACGTGGACCGCCATTTGTTAGGACAGTGGCGCTGCGACTCCGCATCGACAGCGTCTTACACGTGGACCGCCATTTGTTAGGACAGTAAACTGAGGCCTGGGAAAAATAAGGGATTTGATTTGATTTAAAGTCAACGTCATCCATAAAAGAGAGAGAAAGTTTTCAAAGAACTGCCTGGAGCTCTCAAGTTCGCGCCCCAACTCTTCCCAGAGAGCTGTCAGGCATTACTAGCTGAGTCTCTGAATCCCCAGGAACCCAGGTCCCATCCTTTAGCGGGGATCCTGGGTGCTCCTCCCCTGCTGTCTGTGTGGAAAAGAGGTTCAGATGAGATCAGAAACTCAGGAACACTTTGCAAAATCATGTAGTGTCTCCTTATCAATATTCAATAGTCCATTTGGTTGGTCATAATGTCTTTTGAAGCCCTTTTCCAAAATATCTCTGAAACAGATGTCCATGAGTAAAAGCTATTTATAGAGAAGTGAATTCTATATAAGAACATTCAGTTTCATGTTTAATAACTGATCATGTATAAAGCTGTCCAACTGTCAAAGAATACTATGACATAAAAATTTGCAGAATATAAAGAAACAGCTTTGAGAACACTTCAAAAAGTTAATTTTTTCTAATTATGAAATTAAAGCATATTCATGAGTAAGATTTGGAAAACACAGGAAAATATAAAGACCATTTTCAAGTCACCTATAATCACCTCTATCTAGTGACAAGTACTCTCAATATTTTTGGCCTTTTCTTTCCGAGGAGCTTTCTGAAAGGGCTGAGTGGTCCTTAATGACCCATCCAGCTGTTGCCTTTACTATTGTCTTTACATCCAAGCCATAACTAAAAGCGCCCATTGCAAGTTCTCAATCAACATTATGAAGCCACATATGGAGTTGTTTGACTTACGATGGGTCAGGTCCTAGTTCCAGTTGCCAATCAAATCCCTTTAGGGATATCTGTAGAATATCTACGCTCAATGAAAATGCTCCGCGAAAATACACATTATCAAACTCAGCTCATAGCCAAGGGCTTTGTCAACAATTTTTAACCTCTGACATCGTCATTTTATATACCACTTCCTCCTGCCCTGTGAATGGGAGACTCAATGCACATAAATCAAGACAGTGAGGAACGCCATGTAATTAGGAAGAGAGGCCCATGGAAACCTATTTAAGGAAGTTAAATTTATTTAGCTCTACAATCCCTGATGACTTCCAATAGGTGGTATGTTACATAGAATATATATTTGTCAGGCTGTGCAAACAGGGAAATGAAAAAATGACTGAGCCACACATGAAAATGCACTTTATGATACTCAGCCCTAATATTAGAGCTGGTCAGAGTTATTGGGCCTGGATCTTCCCTTGGTTGAAACTAGGACTACGTACAGCCCAATTCGAGGGACTTCATAATGGGAGAGAGATCAGAAGGGAAGGGTCATTAAATAAGAGCAGAAAAGAAGGCAGCTTGGCTCCCGCAGTTCACAGAGGCTTTCCACCATTTCCAGCTTGGTGCCCAGCCCCACCCCCACGACCCTTCTCTGTTCCTTAACATTTTAGCATCTCCTTTCTGGCAGCCCTGTAACCCATTCTGCCACAGGTTTTTCCTCAGTGCTCTAGTATGCTCATAGAAAACAAATCCCTGAAACCCAGAGCTTCCTGAAAGATTCTCGGAGCGTGCTGGGGATTCTTGAAGAGCTGGAAAGTTTGGCTACTACTAAGGAGGTCTGCGATAGCTAAAATCCTCCACCTACTTAGCCTCACAATGAGCGGGGACACAACCAGGGTGGTGGCGGGGATGGTTTTAATTCTAAACTTTTAGAGAAACCATCTCCCCCGTGGATTCTTTCAACACAGGCAAGATACAAGTATCTGAATAGTAGTCCCTAAAGATGGAGACAAGCAAGTGTCGGGGGTGACAGAAGTTAGGAATGGGGAGAGGAAGCTAAGAATGCGGGCTTTATTAATTCCTGAATATGTACCTAGTGGCAGGATAAATATCCTGAGCTGGTGTGCAGTGTCTGACAGGGCCCACCCTCCACACGACGGAGAGCTGGGAAGGGTGGACATTTCATAGAATATCAACACACTCTACCTTCAGGTCCAAGTGGAGGATGTACATCTGATGCATGTGCCTTATCCCCTCACATATCTGCCTGATGAACAGGATGGTGTCCAGCTCAGTCAGACTATAACTATCATCAATGACGCGGTCGAACAGCTCCCCGCCATCCACACTGCAGGGGGAGAGGGGGATTCCTCAATGAACATGTGGCTTTCTTGTAGCAGCTTGGTGTTGAAGCTCCTCTAACTCTTCGAGCAGATGTGTGCACAGTTATTTTTCTGCCTATCTCGGTGAGATGGCTCTTATGTTGAAGGCCCTTATTTTAGCCACCAGCAATTTCACAAATGGAAAGTGTCATCCAGTGGCTGCAGCTCTGGAGCAAGTCCACATCTTCCATTTTCTAACATACATGGACATAAAGAGGACTCTAAGAAGGCAGGGTGGGGAGGCAAGGTCTCCTCAGACTTATTTCAGTGATAAAGTGTTTCTATGTGGCTGATGCTAAATATTTTATTATCCCAAATTCTGTATTGCACAATGATAAGTAAAGCCCCAAATGGGGGGGGGGGGGGGGAAGGAACTGAATCACAACTCTGATTCAGTGTTAGTTAGAACTACTCACTTTCTAAATAAACACATTAAATTTTTATAAAGGTGATTTTAAATGGACACTTCTTACCCTTAATTCTTAGGTTTAACATCAACTATGTATTAGCAATTAGGTTGAAAGTGAAATGTAGTTCAAAAATCACTTTCCTCCAGATTAATCAAAATAATATTTAAGCTGGATTTTTGACAGTGTAGCTTAGATACAGAGATAGGTCTAGGTTGCCATTCTACTTCTTATCAATAAAAGCTTGTACGGAGATGTCTATTCCTAAGTAATTTCCATTCTGAAACCGACACAACCATCTGACACACACGAGTCAGAACCAGTGATGCACCATGGGTAGATCTAGGCAGCTCTGAGGCGGGACGGAGCTGCAGCTGTGGCCACTGGTGCTGTGGGACGCTCTGGATGTGAGTGTGTAGGTTTGCAGGGGAGCAGAAGCGGGGCAGGAGGGAACACATACTACTCCATGACCAGGACAATGTCATTGTTAGACTCAAAGGCGTCGTAGAGCTGAATGAGGTTCACGTGATCCAGCTGGTTCATGACATTGATCTCGTTTTTCACTTCGTCCTGAGAAGAAAGAGAGGCATTTAGTGCTGAGAAGATGACGGCAAGGAGAAATCCATATCACACGGCCTTTACCTTATCCTTCACGCCTCTGGTCTTGATGATCTTGGCCGCCAGCTTCAGACCTGTTGCTTTCTCTTCACATTTATGAACCTGGCCAAAGCGCCCCCTGCCGAAGAAAAGGAGGTGGTGCAGTGTGAGGTTCTCTCCCAACAGGGCCGCCTCAGCCCTGCCAAGAGGACCGTGCAGTTGTCTTGGGCATTTCTCTTTTTGAGTCTGAAGGAGCAAACCTATTAGTGTATCTTCTACAGCCAAACAACTTCCAGAACAGTGTCAAGGTGTGGTCTGTGGGTCACTGGCATGAGAATCACCTGGGAAGTTATTAGGAATACGTGTTTCTGGCCCTACCCCAGACATAGTGAGGCAGGAATCCACGGTGAGGCCCCAGAATCTGCATTTCCACCATGTTCCATGGGTGAGTCATATGTGATTCACACTCTAAAATTTGAGAACTTCTATTATAGAAAAAGTAGAATCTCTGAATACATACAAATGTAATAAGCTAGACTTCGAAAGTATACAAACAATTGTTGTGGGTCAAGCACATCAAATTGTTTTTGGAAACTGCATATAAATAAGTAAGAAGTAATGACGATATTGCATACAAACACACACAATAAAAAATACACATTACATAGTCACCTATGAGATATTTTGGCATTTTAGTTGGATAAATTTACATAAACTTTGTAAGACAGCTTCTTACATATGTAATCACATACGGAAACGCACACTCATGAACAGGTTTTAAACTTGACTTGCTTGCTTTGACTCCTGATTTAGCAAAATAGGGAGAACACAGGCCCCTGTCTGTGCAGTGGTGGCTATCACAGCAGGAGAGAAAGGGAAGCTTCTGGAACAAAATCGGGAGCCTAAGGCCCCCCCACATTCCTGGAGGACTGCAGAGGTGAGACAAGTGACAGACGCAGAGTGGTGACCACCACCACATGCCACTCAGCTCAGCCACACGCCCTGTGCAGAAGCAGATGGGTCTTGGAGAATGACACTACTGCAAACACAGCCAAGTGGTGACTTCAACCCCAACCACCAGTGCAGGTGTAGTCTCTTTACTGGAGCCCAGGAGCACAGCCCCGGGCACCGCATACGCAGCTGCTGATTTTAAAAAAAGCTTTCTTCTCTTAATTAGCAACGGCCCCAGAACTGCCTGGCCCAGCAGCAGAGCCACATCACTGTTTGACTTCAAGGCGACCTCAACTGTCTCTCCGGCATGATTTATTCTGCAAGGGTCTTAAATGTTTAAGCCGTCTCACAGGATTCCTGCTGGTCCACCATACTGATAACCTCATGCTAACTGAACATGACAAGTAGGAATTATATACACCCTAGAGGCCACAGGATGGGAGGTGAACTCCAGGAAAATTCAGGGCCTGCCACCACAGGCAAGGTTTTCAGGATGCACTGCTTCTTGACGTTTTGCAACATCTCTGCTAAAAGTGAAAGACAATTTGCTGCATCTTGAATCTCCGACTACGAAAAAGGAGGTACACACTGGATGATCCCTTTGCATTTAAAGGCAACAATGCACATTTGATTGTGCTCCTCTAACTTATTCACTGAGTGAGTGATGGCTGCCAGTTTTGAGTGGAGCCCAGAACAGAAGATGACCAGCAGCTGGTCCAGACAGCAGTACAACTGAGAAGATGCAATGGTCCCGAAGGGACATAATGGAAGTTCTTAAGGAGGCACTGACAAACCCCCAGTAACAGCACAAGTCCTAAGGATTGTTTCAAAGCCTCTTCTGCAAATAACTATTTTCCTTTAGAGAAACAGTCACTGGCTTGCCACTGAAGTCCCTGAAGACACAAAGAAGCTGCTATTTATTTATAGTAATACTACAGACTCCCACGGCACCTATTCATGTTTTGGAATTTCCATTTCTCCTTCAACCCATCCCCACAGTCTCAAGGGGAGTTCTCTACGGTTAGCTGGTTGAGGAGGAAGAAGTTCAGGTGGCAAAGGGCAAAAGAAATACGGAACAGGAAGAGGAAGAAAGGACTTTACAAATATCAACTACACAATGACCAACTTCAGAAACACGCACTATAGTTGTGTGCATATTTTGCATGTGTTGGTAAGGTAGTTTTGTATATATTTGTATAAATTTTCTGCTTTCCTCTTCCTATTATCTATAGATATGCTGATAGCAAGTAAACTTTACAATTTAGGCTTTAAATGACAAGACATCTTACGGAGACTGTGACTGAAGGAGAAGAGGAAAGAAGATCCCCCAACAAACAACTCGGTCCCTGGTGGTCTTCACTCTTCCTGCCTCAGCGAGACAGTGAGCATGCAGATGTGCTTCAGATAGGTTCTTCAGTGAGGAACGTAATCAATGCACTAACAATATAAATGGAAAACCAACAAGGATTTAACATATCCAGCAAAAAATACGCAGTGTTCGCTCATGTCTACATTTTGTTTCTCAGTGTTTAAGCTTTGCGCAGCTTCTAAAACTTCTGGTGACTCACACGGGGTTTCTCTCACTTTCAGACATTACAACACGCGAAGTACAGCAGATAATAAATGTGAAGTTTAGTCACTGTCACCACATCAACCTTTCTGGCATCAGTGACAATTTTCAGAAATGGTTAAAAATCCCTTAAAATGTTTATTTATGGTGTTTCTGGTTTTCAAGTTGAGCCTGGCAAATATTTATGAAGTCCTTAGGATCCCTGTCTTTGAAATCTCTCTTCTTTTGTTGAAAGATTATTAAAAGTGAACATTACTTACCCTCCTAAAATTTCAGTTCTGCTCACAGTATAAAAACTGTTGACTGCTGCTTGTTTGGCTGTCACAATACGGTGATGAAATGGGGCAGGAGGAGCCGGGCCATCATCTAGAAGGTGGGAGGAAAAGAAGGGCCTTCTGTTAAGCAGTCAGACCTCTTTCTGGTCCCAAGCTTTGGGCCTCAGAGTAAAAATTGCTTATTTAATATTAAAATATAATGGTGCATCTGTTTTATTCCTAATGACCCAGGGAATATAAATTTTCATTTCATGCTATGATCTGCGATTCATGAAGGTGACACCTGACATCTTTGAGAAAGAATGTCAGGACCACAAAACGACAGGTCATACCATCATTCAGGACAACTTTTAGAAATGCTAAACTAGTTGAAAAATCTCCAACCCCGATACAGTCCAAACAGGTAATACTTCCAAGCCTGAGACCATTTAAATTCAAACATGAGAAATTGCTTGACCTATTTTTTAAAAAGCACCACTCATATAGTTCATTATTTTAATTAAAGCAGAGAGGAAACAGAATAATAAAAGTTTCTTCACGTCATTGAAATGTTTGATATTATTATATATTACTTTCCAAAATATTTTAGGCTTTATTTAAGACACATTTAAGGCACAAAGATGAATTTTTCCCGGCTGGCTGGAAATAAAACACCCAAACTGGCTAAGTATATATTCTACAGCTCTCAAATTTCTCCCACTTTCCACCTTCCAGCCTAAGTGTTTAAACTCTAGCCTACCTCAGGATCAGTTCTAAAATACATAATTACTCAATAATATTCTTCCAGTATTCTTTTCACTTTTCCATGATTGCTGCTGTTAACATTTGCTTGCCATGAACCTATTCACTTCCCCATTTATTCATTATTTAAGCATCTGCTACACGCGGCTTCTTACATGGGTACAAAGGATAGAAGGGAGGTCAGGAGAGGAGAACTTTGCTTTCAAAAATGTGCACAACATGTATTTCTTGAGCACTTTTCTGGTGCTAGGCTCTCTGACGAGAGTTAATGTTTTTAAAAATTCAGATAATATAAATCTCCAGGAATCTGGTATGATATGGACAGTCACCTCTCACATAAATATGCTGAAAAATAGGGAAGTTATGGAAGAATTCTCTTGGTGGCATTCATCACTTCAGACCAAAAAAAAAAAGAGAGAGTGATTGTGCAACATACAAAACGGCGTCAATATGGCGTTAGGTCTCCTTCAGGCTGTTAGGCTACGTGAAATTTAGTTGGAAATGCTTGCTGGAAAAGGTTAAGAAGCTTTCAGAGGCTGAAACAAAAGCCACTCCCTACGCAACGGGGTCACCAGGTCTTGGCGCGTGGTGGTCGCAGCTCCAGCGGCCCCCAGGGCTTCGCCTCGCAGGCGCCCTGGGCCGGCGCGTCCCGTCCTGGTCCTTCGCCCCGCGCGGCGCCCGCTCTTTCTCTCATGCTCCCTGATGGCGCGCGCCTCAGTCCCTCCCCGCGTGCTGCTGCCAGCATGCTCTGTGGGTTCAGACTTCTGGAAAATGGGTCCTATCCCCGAGTTTCCCGGGATTCGTGATGCAGAAATGGCTTTTGCGCCAATGATACAACTGGAAAATAAAATCCAGCTGCAGCTCTCAAAGTTTCAGGGACAAAACTTTCAGATAATCAAATTTCTTAGAACTAAAGGTTCCCCAAAATGCTGTTTTGGCGAAGGGACATAAGCTTGTGACGGAGAGCTGGCGATGTCAGTGTTTGCAGATGAAATGGAGCAGTATGCTTCCTCGTCAAGGCTAAGCAGCACGAGAACAGGCAGAGAGAACCAGAATCCCAGAGGCTCTCCCGGCGGCCTCGCCGCCACCCCGACCTTCCGCTGACCCCTTACAAAAGCAGTCACTTTATGAATACCTAATTCGATCTTCATTTTTCACTTCCTTTAACGTAGAAGAGAGAAATGACTAAATTAAAGCATAATAAAAGAAGCAACGGTCCCCCTGATTATTAACAGCAGCGACAGGAGCCTAACTGGGGAGAGACTCGCCCTAATTGGAGTTGCTCAGCAGCTCCTGACCGTGCTAAGCACAGCTTCCCAGAGATGGACTTTCTGAGTAAACATTAATGTATATATCTAGTTCCTGGAAAATCAGACTTCTCCATGATTAAATTTCATATACATTATCAAAAAATGAAATAAGAATTATATCTTAAGTCCCTAAAAAAGACCCCAGGTGGATGTTTAGATACTCTTTGTTCCAAATACATTCTGTAACTCATCGTAATGTAGAGTAATTAATCTTAATTGGCTACATAATGACGTGAATTTATACGTGAAACTTTGCAGTTGAGGGAGAGTCATTCAATAACCTACTTGTTACTCAATCCTCACAAGATTTTGGAGAAAATAGCAAATTTATCACGTATAATAAGGTAGGTAAACTTTTTAAGAATTAGGTTTTTAACTTACAAATAAATCTGATGATTATTCAATTCTTGTTAGGAAGGATGTGCTTTATAATGCTAAAATAAGAGCTTCTTCTTGATCTTTAAAAACTACTAATAGACATGAGTCCTAATAATCATTTTCTTTGTCTATCAGTTGCTGGAAGACAGAAAACAATAAAATTTAGCCTGAAAACGTCACAGGCAGGGAGAAAAAATAATGGCAAGAAAACATGGCCAAGAAATCCACACAAGCTGGGAAACTGGTTTCTAAACCATTGCTTTAAAAACTCGCTTCAGTTATCCTTTGCATATGGCCTTCAACTGCAATGGCACACAGGTCTATGAAAATCCTCAGCTGTAGAGGTGTAATGCTTTAAACACTACCTTTCATAGAATTGATCCCCATTAGTTTTATCAACTTATTGCTTTCTATGTGAACACTTGTCCAACACTGTTTCGTTCACAATTGCTGATCCTCCTTTTCTCTTAGCTTCACTTTCACCAGTTTCTTCCTTGGAATGAAGCCCATTTTTCTCTCCTTTAAACATAGGTGTTCCTTTTTATCCACAGTAGCGTGCTTATCATCTCCAGCACTATTATTTTCTTGTCTGTTCAGTCTCTCTGTGCATGAAATGTCTCTTTCCTCTATATTTTCTCTTGGCTCTATGGAATTTCTTAGAGAAAAATCTTCTACCTCGTCTTGTGGTCTTTCTGTACGAAAGGTAGCAAAAGTTCTCTGACCCAGAGAGGCACTGGTCTTCTCGTCATTTTTCTTGTTGAGTTTATTAACTTTTTCTTTCTCAGAGGAGGGCTGATTCTTCTGGGAAGATCTCTCTAAAAGCCACCATAGGACACAAAATATTTTAATGGAAGACACACGTGATCAGTATAATTTTGGCTTCACAAAATGGTATCTCTATTCAGGTTTCTCTTTATCAACAGAAATAAGCTTTGGAAAGCAAAGTAGACGTGAACACCACCAACGGACTGACAATTGGGTTCCCAAAGATTTTCTAGTTTGTACACTAGTGGGAACCAAAGCCCCAATCAAATAAAGGTGTCCTTCCAGCTCTTCTCCCGACACAGGGCTTCATGAATGTGTCATCTCCTCTGAACGAGAACAACAACGACAGGACTTTATGGCTGAGCTGTCTTTACCCACAAGTCTCTAGTCTTCTGAAGATGTTACCTGCAAGGGCTGACGTCCTTTTGCCTTTGACAGATGCCGTTTCCTTCTGGCTGGGGTGTGACCGCACCTTCTCCTTAGCCTGTGAATATACAATTGACAATTGAGGTTACATAAAACAGAGGGTTTCTCAACCTCAGCACTGCTGACCCTCGGGGCTGGATGATCCTTTGCTGCAATGGCTGTGCTGTGCATTACAGGATCTTTAGCAGCATCTCTGTCCCCCAGCTGTCGATAGCGTTCCCTCTGCCAGTTGTAACATCCAAAAACGTGTCCCAAAATTGCTAAATGTTCTCTGGGGGCATAATTGCCCCAGATTGAGAACCAGGGTATTACATGATTCAAACACAGAAAAAACACAAAAATTAATAGTAATTTAGAGGGAGGAGCAATCTGAATTAATGAAACCCTGTATAAACTGCAATATTTGAAAACAAATGAACTCACTATTTTAAAGAAATTCTGTAAAACTCGGGCATGGTTTGTAGAACCATCTACATTTGTTCATCTTCATGAACAGAGTAAAGAATATTGGTAATGTGTATGTGACCCTTGATTGCTGTTTGTATTGTCTAGATATGGTTCACATACAAATCGAATAAAAGTGAGAGAATATACGCGAGTGGGTTTTGTAAACCAGAAGGTAGGAGAGTGAGGTAAGCTTTTATGAATGGAGCTTTCACATTGCTTAGAACAGATGGCCCTTTTCCTAAGCAGATAAACATTCTTGTCACAGTCCTGGCTTCTTTGAATTAGCACATCAAACCCTTTTTAAATACCACATAAAAGGTAAACATTAGCCCAATCCACCCAAATCATCACAAATTCTGAAGTTATTCATTGTAGAGTAATGAAGTTGTACAGATGTCCCAAGAATCGGTCTTTTTGTCTTTGGAAAGAGCAAAATTTGCCCTAGGGTGACTTGCAAGCATGAAATACCATGTAAGTGCCGCTCATAGATAGCAAGACACATTGCAAATGTGCTTTTAAACAATCTGAAGGCCAGTCCCATAGGTTCAGAGCATTTCCAGTTTCCAGCCAGGGACTTGGAACACGGAGTCATGTTTAGTAAATCTGTGGAAAACTAAATTAGATTAAAGCTTTGGAGTTTGTAACTTCCTCTCTCTTTTAAGCGCAAGTTCAGGAATGGTATATGCATACTTTTCCATCTGCAGGGAGAGTGTCCTTCTGCGTCCTCAAACAGAGACAGTTGCTCCCTCTTCTATGCTTGCACAACCCTCAGCACGTACCCCCAAACTTGGTCTCCCTTGCAACACTTTACTAATCTTTTTTTCCTCTCAATTTCCCACTAGATTATGTACCTCAAGTGAGCAAGAAGGCTGGTTCATGTTTGAATTCCTGGTGCTTGGCCCAGAGACTGGGACACAGTGATGACGATGATGATGGTTATGATGGTGCTAATGATGATGACCGTGTAATGATGGTGGTGGTGATGAGACAGCAATGATGATGAATATTGGTGGGTAATATATACTCAGCACTGACCATGACAAGGCAATTTTCTAAGCACGTTACATTATTAACTCAGTTGCTCCTTACAGCAACGCTTTGGGTTAGACACTATTAGCTCCATTTTATGTTGAAGTTGAGTAATTTCCTAGGGTTTTATAGTTCAGAAGTGGTATAACCAGGATTCTAACTCAAATGTCTACTTCAGTCTGTGCTCCTAACTACTACACTGTACTGTCACTCTGAGAAAAGAAATAGAAGATTATAGACAACATTAATTGTTAGTATTTATTGAATTCCTACCACATAGCCGGCAACTGGAGTAGATAAAGAAAGAAGATTAAGAGAGAAGGGCATAAAATGAAAACATATAGTAGAGTGAAGAAATAACTATTTATTGGTCAAAAGATTAGAATTAACATGGAAAGAAGGCAAGAGAGAATTTAAAAGAAATTTTGAAAGTGTATGTTCAAATTAGTCAAATAAAATAGTTTAAGAAATTATATTTAACGTATTTTATAACTTTATCTTTCAACATTTCTCTTTTGACATTAAAACTCCTGGTGGATAGGCATTATGCTTCTGGATTTACTCTGATGGCATGAAAATGATGGTGAAAGCATAGGTGGAAAATGAAAACTGATGTGTGTCAGGCAATTTCAGTCCATCAAAATATGTAAAATTGAGAATTTGGTTGTAAGACTCCGTGGAATGCTGATCAATCGGCATTAGCCTCTAAAGCCATCTGCGTGTCAGTGGCAAATGTCCACCAGCTGTGCCAACATTCTTTGGGTACAGCAGTCTGACTTGACCAACAGGAGAAGCATCGATCCTGAGGAATATGAGAAACTAGCTTCCAAATGAGGCTGATTTTTTCTTCACCAATTGTATATCACATATGTTTCACCATTTCAATAATGTAGGAAGGTCTTTATTCATTGCCACAAGGTATTGTATTTTCATTTCCCTATGCAATACTGACATCTAGAGGAACTTTGAACTAAAGAGTTTCCAAAAAACAATTTGCATTTCTCCTTTTCTGTTTCTGGACAGCAACTTCAATATGAAGAGTTTTTACTTTGTGCTTCCAAGTTATGGGCAGAAGTTGCTAAAATAGAAAGCACAAGTCTGTAGAAACATCTAGTTTGTTGTCTAAAAAGGAATATATTTTCTACTGATTAAAGAGGACAGGACAGTGCTGTTAAGCATGATGTTCCTGAAAGGATTCCCCTCACCCTCTGCTTAGGGATCAAAATCATGTCAGAGATTGTTTCCTCTGCTGAATTCATGCCAATGACCAAGACGAGCACAAAGGCTTCATTTCAAGCAAACTCACTCACTTATTCATTCGCTGAATAAATACTTAGATATTTGCACATGGGTTCCTTTTGGGACCATTTATCCATGCCTTTTATAATAATACATCAGTGAATTTAGAATGGCGTAAGGAAGAAAGAGTCTTGGCCCAAATGTCCAAGTATTCAGTGCACAGTTCTGCTCTCTGCCCTCTCTGTCCAGTGCCCGACGCCGGCGTCCTAAGTGGGACTGTGTCCCCAGAGCGAGTAGAAGGCAGTCTTCAGAGAGCAGGAAGGAAATGTTAGAACTCATTTCTGTTCATTTTCCATTCCTTCAAAACTTATATTTTACATATGTTTTAAAATATGTATTAATGAAATTGGACACATATATAATTTATAAGTATCTATAATATATTAAATGTTCTTTACAAAAATAAATATACATGTATAATTATTTATCAATGTATACAACTTGTAAATAAACATGTTGGGATGATGCTTAAAAATATTTTACTGATGGCAGTGCAAAATCAAAATAATTTGGAGACGATTCTTCCAGATAACGCTATGTTTCACATTCTGATTTTCTGAAATATGTGTTTTAGAAGAATCATTTGAATTAGTGGGTTCAAGGGCAAGTACATAATTAGAACTATCGGCTCAATTCTAGCAAACTCTTTTTCTCCTTCTACAAAATACTGCTTTTAAGAGGTTAAGATTCATTCCTGAAGTGATTTTTTTGACAATTTAAACCAATTGTATGCACTTTATACTCTTGTCTTGGTTATAGACTCACTTACTGCCGTAGAGTCAAGACCCGAAGAGGACGGCAACGTCAAATCCACAGAGTGTGCCTGGCTGCCCGGGTCCAGGGGCTCACTCTCACCGTCCACTCCAAGCCTGCCCCAGTCCTACACTACAGCTCTACTTGTCCTGAAAGTGGTGGAGTAACCAAAAGGGACATTCATTGAATTGAACAACTTTGCTTTTCCTTTTTCATTCCCGTTCAATAAAAATCAGTTAAAAAAAATCAACCCTAAAATGGACTTCACTTTAAAAGAACAGAAAGGCTAAGAGCATTGCCCCTTCTCTGGACCTCTGAAATGCAGAGCTCATTTTCCAGGTTATTACACCGTCTGTTGACGTGGCTGTCCCCCCAACTGGGATATGGACCAATCTCTTCACCTTTATCCCCTCGGCACCACACAGGGGGTCAGGGTTCTAAAAATGATGGTGACCCCATGTGCAATGAAGGAAGGTGCTCTCAGGACTGATGCTCTTCTTGAGAGAACATTCTTGCATCAGACTACAGCACTGAAAAGCCAGCCTACCCCGGGCGCCGCCTGAAATGCATTGCTGTCACTGACTCTCATGTTCTCTGCATCACATCACGTCACTTACGTGATATCCACAGCCCTGCGTTTTGGGATCATCGTTGCTACAGAAGATTGTTTTCTTAACATCACAGTGGGACATGACTAGACTAACTACATACCCTGAGCTGAGGGCTTTTCGTATTACTGCTTAACGGAGATGCCAAGATGAACAATTTTAGGTAATTTTAACCTAATGCCTAGAAACATAAAAACAATATTAAAACGATTTATAATGACTTTGTTAAAGTTTGATTAAGCTCCTTCTCGGGGAGAGAAACAAAACAGAGCTTGAAGGAATACATAGAGAAAGTCTACACATAGAGAAGAAGTCACCTCTTCTGTGGTCTGTGGGGACTGGCGTGGAGTAAGGCTGGCCCAGATCTGACTGCCCAAATCCAGGAAGGGAAAGTGTTCGCCTTAACCTCAGAACTCAGTACATGCACCCTCCCCAGGCTGCTGGAAGCATCAAGTGTCATCAAACAGTCACCTGAGAAAACAACCGAGCCAGGACGTTAAAGGCTTTGGAGGCACCCACAGTCACGTTGACAGTGCTTCATTCAGAATCCGGGTAAACGGGACTTCTCGGGGATATATCAAGAAGGGGCCTGAAATTAAAGCTGCTGATTCAGGAATGTCCAATTGGACCATCTGCCACATCTGCCAAGTAAAGATACGTGGATAATTTCACTTTCATTCGATTATAAGATATATTGGGCAGTACCATAAAAAAAGAGTGCTACCACATGTAACAGCCTCCCGCAGCAAGAAAAGACTGAATAGAGAAGAGCACGGTCAAATGTGCCCTCCCAGGCCATCCCTTATTGACAACAGACTTAGTTTAAATACACTGTCAGGCTTTCTTATCCTGACAACCCCTTGCTAGAGCCAAGACCATGTGGGCCGCGTGTTTGATCGTGAGGAGGTGTGACAAGGCCAAGAAGAGATCAGTTAGTGACCGACCCCTAATATCTGCCCTGCTACCACTGGGGCCAGGCAGTGGATCAGAGCTACAAATTATTAAAAATGTTCACTCTCCTCCATTCTTCTATCCAGCCTGCCTTTGTTGATTTTAAAAGAACTAGTTAGAATTAACTTGGAACAAATTAAGAATCTTCACCTAAAATTTTAGTTACTTTGATGACATGGATTTTATTTTTTCCTCATCTGTGTCCGATGGATGAGCTTACCTAACATGTCTTATAACAGATTCATATATTTTTATTTCCTTCCCACAGTCACCTTTCCTGTCCCCCCCAAACAGAAAGTGAGGAGCCCTCTGACTTATAACTGCTCTTATCTTCCCACTCAAACTGCCACTGGGACTTTGCACGTCCTGCAGACCCTGTGTGCCATCTGCCACCTTCCCGGCCCACACTCTCTCTTGCTCTAAGGTGGTGGTTCTCACCCACCTGGGGAGTGTTTGAAAACTATTAATGCCTTGGTCCTACCCCTGAGGAGGGGGTGTGGCTGGACACTGGTATTTCTTTTTTAATCCCCCCAAGCCCCAGGGACTCTGCTGTAGTGCAAGGGTTTTGGAGTCCCTGCCTCTGTGAGCTCTGGCTCCCTTCACTCTGACTTTCTTTCTTTCTTTCTTTCTTTCTTTTTTTTTGAGTCCTCCTCACCACCCAGGCTGCTCTGCTTTGCCACAGTTTTGAATAATAATAATAACACTGGACACATCATATTTCCCTTAATCCGTGGTGCCTCCTGCCCACCAGCAAGGGTCTTTGATCCTCTCCCAGATGGATTACCCAGCAAACCACTGCCTCTTCCTCACCTGCCACCCGGAACTACATGTGTGGAAATGAGTGTGGAGACCACAAATCCCCTCGTCCAAAAATGACGTCTAGGGAGGGCAGGCCCATAAAAGAGCCGACGTTCCCAACCACTCCTTAGCCTGAAATCCTTCTGCCTGGTTTCCTGGTCAAAATTTAATGATTGAAAGTGATTTAATTCTTCCACCAAAATGGAGGTGAGCAGAAGAGGGGCGGGCTCAGGCAAAAGTGGAGAAACACCACCTCAGAGGACGTAGAGTGATTTATAGCACTTAACACAAAAGTGTATCTGAACACCATAAATCGTGGGTGCCTCTGCCTTCTTGGGATTCCGTCACCAGAATAGCACCTGAGCACTTCAAAAACTGTGCAGCAAGCTTACTAAGAAAGTGCAACGGTGTGTGTGTGTGTGCATGCGTGCGTGTGTTAATAACCAATTTCAAATGCAGGTATAAATGGGATTATTGCTCCTTGATGTTCATTTGATTAAAATGAGTCTTAGTAAAATTCCTCTTTTGTACTTCACAAGACCAAATCTTGGAATGTTTTCACATGAAGTTTACAGTGTTTTTTCATCACCTAATAAAACTCTTTGATTTCTTCCCACCGCAGACAGTTTTATAAGCATTCATTTCACATGGAGTTCTGAGTATGCTTTTTAATTTTTATTTTAGGTTCGTTTTTATCACTCCATCTCCTGTCTCCTCGGAGTAAGCAGTCAGCTTTCAGTGCAGTCTCTCCCCGCAGGCTGGCTCGTGGAGGTGGCGTATGCTGGCAGGGGCTCACGGGAGCTCAGTGTTTCCTAAGGTGAGGTGATGTGTGGTCCTGTGGGTTGTAAGGGAAGTTCAGAGATCTGAACCTAGATTTACTGAGCAAAATATTTAACATCCTGGCAGTTTGCCTTTCCACATCTTCTCCTGTATGGCAAATTTCGCAAACACACTACAAAGCAAAGTGTCTTTAAAAAGTTCTCTCTGGAAAGCAATGAGAAACTGCAAAAACTCTTTAAAAGCCTCTGCATTTGGAATACGTAATACAAACTCTTGTAGATATAAACTAATGAGTTTCTACTATCCCCAAACATTTAGTTGTCTAATTGCTTCTACTCAAAGTAGGCCTCTGGCCAGCATCAGTGGCATCGCCTGCCTGGGAACTTGGTAGGAACGCAGACCCTCAGCCCCCTCCCCACCACCTACCCAATCAGGATCGGGCTGGATCTGGAATTTTTGTGACTCGCCTAAACTCATATATTGAATTCTTAACTCCCGATATGATGGTACTAGGAGGTGGGCCTTTGGAAGGTAATTAGGTTTAAATGAAGTCATGAGAGTGGAGTTCCTATGATAAGATTAGTGTCTTTATAAGAAAAGGAGGAGAGATCAGGGCCTTCCTCTCTCTCTGACATGTGAAGATACAGAGAGAAGGTGGCCATCTACAAGCCAGGAAGAGAGCCCTCACCAGAACCAGACCATGCTGCCACCCTGACCTCAGACTTCCAGCCTCTAGAACTGTGAGAAAGAGATGTCTGCTGGTTAAGCCGCCCAGTCTCTTTCCTTACAGCAGCTTAAAGTGACTAAGCTGCAGTGGAAACTGCCAAGGATCAGCTCTGCAGAATTAGAAATGCATTCCAATCAGCTCCAAAATGTAAAGAATACAGTTAGGATTATTAATACAAGTGCTATAATTTGCTTGCCATAAAGGTGTCTATTAACTTTAAAAGGAAGAAAAGTAATTTTGTGTAGCCCAGTTCTTATGAATCAAAAATTTTAAAGTATGCAGATACTCTCTAATACCATCTACTTGTCTTTGCTTTTGCTCCTAAGAGTAAGCTCTCAATTAATGGAGAGTATAAATACCGTACTGAATCCTTTGTGTTTCTATCTCATTGTCTTTTGTTTTATTGTATACAGACAGGAAAATGTTCCACTGGTATACTAGTACTGTGCCAGTTACTAAAATAGGGAAATATTTCTGTACTGATTGGTGAATAGTGGATGTTCTGAGACCCCCCCAGGACCCCCCTCCCAACTCCTGACCTGGCCTCCCTGCCACACCTCAGGACCCTTATAAGATCCAATAACTAGAGGGTCACCATCTAGCATGGCAGGGCACTTCAGGTCTCCGTGCCAATGCAGTCCATTCTGATAGGCGAGTGACTGTGATGTCCCAGTTATTAAATTCAGTTCTGCCCCAGAGAACATGAATATAATATGAACACACACGGCCACAATGGTAGGCTCCTAGCCCTGTAATTTTCAATATTTGAATAAAAGTTCTTTATTTTTTTAATGCTATCTCTGTAGTTAATTATTCGTGGGAAATTGGAAAGTGTGCCTTGACAGTCAAGGAGAGAGCAAGGGCTGATGAGTGAAGAGGAGGTGGGGGCACTGCTGCCAGCAAAGCCTTTGCCCACCTTTGACCGCGGGACAGCAATCCTGAGGTTCAGAAAACTCCTGCCCAAGAGATTCTTAATCAGTAGGTCTGGTTGGAGCCCAAGAACATTTTCACACGCTCTCGAAGTGATTCTGATGTGAGTGGTCCAGGGACCACACTTTGAGAAAACATAGGGAATTCCTGCTCATTACTTAAGACCCTACTCAAGAAGTTTCCTTTGTGGATTCTTCCTTGAAACACTGCCTTCCCATATCCTTATACTAAAAGAGGAGTCAGTCTTTCTTCCATCTTTGTTGTCTACGTGTCTGTCATGTATTTATCATAGTGCATTATAATTATTTGTTTGCGTGTCTGACTCTGCCTAGACATCTTAGTATCTCTAGCACTTAACTCAGTCTCTGATTGATTTATTGATTGACTGATTGATTAATAACTGGAGAGAGAAGGCGCCTTAAGGAATGCCATAGCACGTCCTTTCTTATATTCTCCTCAATATCAGGCTTTCATGTCCAGCCTCCAGGCTCCTGGGGCACTTAGAAGTTCCCACTTTCACGTATGCGGTTTGTTGGCCTGCCCCTCTCGGAATGAGCTCATAGTGTTCTCAGACCCTTGTGGGAATCCAAATGTTTGTGTCACCAATAACATCTGAGACTCGCTCTTCACTGTGGGTTACTGCAGTAATTTACTATTCTACCACTTTCTCACCAATCTTATATCTATGAAAATCGGACTGTACTATGAACATTCGTTTGCTGAATGTATTATTTAAGATCTATTACTCGTGTGTTTGCATTGACCATAACTTTTTTAACATGCTTTCACACATTAGCTCAGAAAGACACTCACTAAATACTTTTGATGCTGGAAATGAGAAGAGGTCAGAGTTGGGTATTGTTACTGCCACATTTGCTTCATTGTGGTTACGGAACTTAACTTTGCCAGAAGGCAGAGCCAACAGCAGCTATGTTCTCTGAGCTGTCAGATTAAACTTCTTTGTGCATCGCCTGACTCATCACTAAAATAGGTGCGAAACAAAAGCCTCTGCGCTTTACTGCTGAAGTCCTTTGCAGCCTCTCTAAGGGGGATTCAGTAGCCAGTCTAATTGTACACGACATTCCTTACGCTACCGTCCCCTCTGCTCGAAAGTTCAGTGATACCACAGAATCTACAATAAAGCTTGGCACAGTTAAAGAGCACGCTCTGAAGCTGTATACACTGACAAGAAACCGCTTCTCAGTGCTTTCCCAAATATCTTCACCCCTGGACTCTGTCTTCTGTTGTGGGGATGGTTTAGTATTACCAAGTGCCTAAGTAAACATGTCTTCATGGCAGACATAGAAAGAAGCAGTGTGCTTGTTTCTTTGGTGGGATGCTATTTACTTAGCTCTCCATCTCGCAGCAGCCCAGGGCTTTGCTTCAATGTAGTTTTTAGGTTCTCCCTCCTGCATTATCCTAGGCACCATGGAAGGAGCTCCCCTGGGGACTTTATCATCAAGGTTCCCATTTGCCCCTTCCTACAAGGGAAGAGGGTGCGATGGGAGTGGTCCTGAGGCTCTTCTACTGTTTCTTCTCAAACTTTGACCCAGGTAGTAACCAGTGGTGTGGGGGATGGGCTTATCAGACAGGTCCCTCCGGTCCCTTTTCAAATTTGTGGTCTCAGGCAGCAATGGCAGTGACCCCGCCTCCCTGTTTAAATGGGGAGCTTTATTTGCTGGTTCAAATAAGAATAACAATTCTCTTATTCTCCAAGGCAATAGATTGCTATTTCAATAAGCAAAACCAAAACAAACAAAAGGTAGCATTTTTTATTATGGAAATTAGCTATTTATTTTCCACATTGCCTGAGTGCAGAACAAGAAGAAATCTGAAAAATCAGCTTAGACTTAAACATCATGGATTTAAATTAGATTTTAGAAAGAAATTAAGATAATGGAAGGAGTTTGCCTCCCAATCCAGTGGGTTAGATCCATAACTGCTCTGTATTCCCAGCCACACAGTTTACCACAAAAGAACACAGTATTTTAAAGGTTCAAAATAACACAAAGAAATAGGAAACTTAGCAAATCACAAAATCCATTTAGAATTTGAAGAGACCTTAAAGACCATGTAGCCCAATCAACTCAACTGGAGAGGAGAAAATGAGATTCTACCCAATTTAACCTGATTATAGGAGATTTAAATAATGTTTAAAAACGTTTCTGCTAAAAGGGATGGCTCTTGATAATACTGGTGATTTTTTCCACATTCCACTACAATGCATTATTCAAATGCACACAGTTCTCAGTATTCCATTTGTTGTCATACATTGTTTTTCTATGATGTTAAGAAGAAGTAGACACCTACAGATTAATTTATGTTAGGGACTGGTATAAGCATAAGCATTAATCTATGTTTTGGTATTGGGCTGCTGTAGTGAGAAGTACATAGGTCAAGTCAACTTTAAAGTGACTGTATTTGTTTGGAGGAAAACATCTGTCTCAGATAAGACGTAATAACGGACAGGATTAAGAAAATTCTATCAGCACCTGCAGTAAGTATCCGAAGAGGCTCTTTAGCCTTTGGCAAGACAACGCCTGAGCCCTGGGAGGGACTGACCTACTTTCCCTGGCTTGTAGAGGGCCCCGCTTGGATTCTCCGTGGAAGAAGAGGAGAGCCGCATCACGAATGCTGTGTGTTTCCTTAGGAGGCCAAAAAAAGTGCAGACTTGCTCATCGACCTTCCTGGAGACCGTTTGCTGGACTACACCCAGAAGAGCAATAAATCAATAAATGCCTACAATGAGGTGACAGGTGGCTTTGCAGCAGAAATGCACAATCACTAGTGGAAAGTTCAATTACGGGTACTCCAGGAACAGAGTTCAAGTCTGCTTTCAGTTAGAAACCTCGTACAAAACTGTGCTCTGTCTGTGTTTCCTACATGCAGCTGTGCCTCTCAAAGCACTTAATGAACTTTTTCTTCTCTGTGAACTCTGACTTACACGCAAAGTTAACAAGCTTAAGTAAAAATCATGAGCAAAATACCTGTATAAAACGTGGGCCAAAACATGTTTGCTTCTCCTCCACTAACTGAGAGGCACTACCTGCTCCATACTCATGTGCTAAGCTATTTCATCAAATTCCAGAAAATAAATCTAACCTGTGAAATGAGAAACTGCTTTAAAAAAAAATAGAAGGAACTTTTTCAAACTATTCTGGTCATATCTCATTATTTTCATGTATTAAAATTTAAGCAATAGTCTAAATATACTTGAATTTCACGTTTAATGAGATCAGTTCAATTTGGCATTTAACAATCACTGTAAAATTTTTCATTTTGATTTAATTTAGTTCTAAGCAATATATTTTTCAAACTGAGCTCATTATTGGTGGAGTACATTTACACGAGTATATAACTCGCTGCAGCAACGTCAGTCAGATCGGAACATGAAACGTCCTTCACCTGCTCCTGCGTTCATTCTCTATTCACTCCTGCAAAATTACTCATATTGGCATCAACTTTTCCTATCTAATAGAGAAGCAGTGTTATGTAAAAGTAAGTTCAGTTTCCAGGTAGATGTTATAAAAAGTATTAAGCACATTTTATGATACTACTTTTAGTTAGTATCACCTCAAAATTTTTCTTTACTAAAAGTCGTGACAATAAATGTCAAAGTCGAATGCAGCTTTTCTTTTGAATTTTAAGGAAAATTAACAAGATGAAAATTACAACTCATGTGAAAATCCACCTTCTATAAAATGGGGATTCCAGCTGCAAAAAATTTTCCAATTTGAAATCCTAAAATCTTCAACTTTTTCAAGTGATTAAATAACTAAGACTAGTTTATTATGTAATATGGATATATATTTTTAATGAATAGCATACCATTCATAATCATCCATATTTTTTTAAAATATTGCTCACATCAATACTGATTTAGCCAAATTCACATCTGCAGAGTGTACATAACCTTTTACCCCAGATAATCTAATACTTTATTAAAATTTAAAAATAGGAGGAATTTTGATAGAATTGATCCCACCTCATCTCTAAATATACTTGCTCTAAACAACTTATTTTAATAATTAATAATGCTAAAATGTTTTCTTACTAAGTTCAAGTATTAATCAAAGAACACCAGCTCCAAAATAGAAACTGGGAAAGTTAACAGTGAACCTGTAAACATACTTGTGCTTAGAAATAATAGAAATGTGCACTTCTGAGTGATATTATTTGATGAAAATCCCATTTTTAAAAATTTGCCTTTAAGCGTATTTTATTACATTTTCCTCCAATGGTTTTGCAAATCATTTTTCAGAGGATACCAAAGAGTTGATCTTTGCTTATCAAAGTTTAACTTAACAGATTTGTCGTACAATGTAGCCTTCATTGTTGTGAATTTTGACTGTGAAAATAAAATCATGGCTCATCTTTCCACTTCCTTCACTAACAAAGCAGAAGAAATTACCAATCTCAAAAAAGTGTATTTGCTTTCACCTAAGCCATCAGTCTCATCATCTTCGGTAGCCCAGAAGGACATTTGCTACTCTCAGTCCACTTAGGGATTCTGGCAGCTCTCAACTTCCCACAGAGTTGTTGTTTTGTTTATACCCAGGACTATATGTTCCAGTCCACTTAATCTTTTGGCTTGTTCCTTTGAACTCCAACTCATAGCTAAAATTTCTAGTCTCCTCCCTACATGGCTCCCTCACTATGGTCTTTATATTATAGGAAGTCTTTATATGATAGGAAGGCCTAGGTTTGTCTTCTGACTTCTACACCTCAGTATATTTTCCTAGACAGCTCATATCCTTGAAAACAGCATGTGATTTCTTTCTAAAAAAGCAACTCTGATATGGTACTTTTTAAAATATCCCAAAAGGTTAACCTCCCTTCATAAGCCATGTACCTATCAGATTTCAGATGGTCCCCATTCTCTTAGATCTTTCTCAGTTTAGAATGTATCCCATTACTCATTGTTTATGCATAATCAGAAACTGATAGCTGTGTGACATTGCTTCCTACTTTGGCCATCATAACACTCTACCAGTCTTCTCGTCTACTGGTCTATTTGACACCTATGAACATTAAGCCACGATTTATTCCTCTTGTAGGACTTACCAAACTTTTCGGTTAAACTCTATACAAATGATCTCAAAATTCTGTCTTTATTCCCATAATCCCAGTGATTACTAGATCTTAACATTTGGTCATGCTATAAGAATTCTGAATTCTATGCATCTAAACAAACCCAACATCTTACAGCCCACGTTGGCTTGCCCTCCTGTTATTTCCATTTCTGTCAGCAATGCTATGACATTTATGTCTTATTTGTAGATCTGCCAGTGAAGCAGGGGGTCCCACTCAAAGCAAGACAGAGCCAGACGTGGGCCTTGCACTAGAGTCCTCCATCCTCACATTGGTCACAGTTCAGGAAGGAGGTTCACCCACCTTAGAATCCAAGGCCACATAGCAAGCTCCAATGTCTAAGCACATGATTGGCACCAGAAATCCAACAGGTGAGTACAGCGGAACAAGTGAGAATCCAAAGAAACACTGCTCTGTATTCCAGTCGGGAAGACTAAATTTTGAAAGGTCTGCCCATGGTTATTGAGGACACAGATATTGAACTTGGGTCCAAGGATGCAGCTCCAGTCTCTAGGAGACAGGCTGACAAGTTTTAGGTCTAGACTCTGTTCTCACACACACAACCAAAGGTTGAAATGGGGACCAGCAGAACCCGGTTCTAATATGTGGGGCATCCGTGGGAGATGAGGTGCTCTGGTGTGGGGCTAGGCCTAGGAGGCTGATTATGAGAATTCAGGGTGCCCACAGGGGGAGCTACACATTTGCGAACCATGTAGAGGCCACGATTGGCTTAAGCTTCGTGCAGTGGCTTGAGGTACCAAAAGGAGCCCAGTGTCTGCTGAGAGACACTTCATTCCCCAAAAATTCTAATAGGGAGTAATTCCTAAAATAAAAGCTCTCTTGTTTAAGGAAGGACAGAGAGGTCAATGCTGCCTAACAGTCCCTATTTTACACCAAGTCTGTGGGTCCACAGCTCACTAATGTTGGCCTATGGGAAGCTAAGGCACAGGATACCTTGGAAAGGAGGTGAAGCATATACTTGTAAGTCATGGGAACAAGGTTTGCAGTTGCAACACACCTCATAGGGCACTGACTCTCAACCCTAGCTGCATAATAAAATTACCTGGAGAGCCTTTAAAAAATACCAATACTGGTGTTCCATTCCAGACCGATTATATTCATATCTCTGGAGTGAGGCCCATACTCTGGTATTTTCTAAAGGCTTCGAGTTGTCAGATTTAGCAAATGAAAGCATAGGATACCTAGTTAAATTTAAATTTCAGATAAACAACAAATAATTTTTTTAGTGTAACCATAAATAACCCATACAATATTTAGGCCATTTATTTATCCAAAATTCCATTTTAACTGGTGCCCTATATGTTTTTTCACAAGCTTTGTGACTCTCATGTGCAGTCAAGGGTTGGAAACAATCGCCCAAGGGTTAGCTCACTAAAGTACTATCCCTTTAATTTGCAAAGTTTGTCTTAAGTGGAAAGTGAATTCTGTTGTCCCAGTTGAGATTTCTTTTTCAGATTTGGTTGACTAGTTCGGTTCACCCAACTTTAATAGTATTTGTTGGAGACGTGCTAGGATTTGACAACAGAGAAATAATCAAGATTCCGCCCCTGTCCTCAAGGAGCTAACAGTCCAGAGGTGAAATAAAAGAAAATCTTCCATCATTGAACACATATTTTATTAAAATAAGAAATCATTTCTTTAAAACATTTTCCTGAATAGTAATTGATCACGTTGACATTTCTGTTTATAAAAGAAGCCCATTGGGAGCAAGACTTAGAGAAATAAAACCTCTTTAAATGGCGGTATCAAAAGTACTTTCTCAAAAATTAACAACTTTTCAACCCTGCTAACACTGGCTTAAAGCTCTCCCCCACCGTAGGTCTTCGGGCCCTGAAAGCCACTTCCAGTTTTGAAGGATGCCTCCTCCTACAGGCCGCTGTCAGCTTCGCTGTTAGAAGCTCATAAGCCATGTGGTTCTTTAGGAGAGTCAAAGCACATTTTTCAGTATTCTTTAAAGCTGATGTGTAAAATGTTGAACAGGATGAGATGGAGGGGAAAAGGGCCGAGTCACACCTAGTATTTTGTAGATCACAAATAATTTATCACTAATAATGTCTGAGGTACAGAAATCTGTGAGCCTTTAATTTTCCAAATCAGAATGGTGAGTTTATTCTCGTCATAATGTCTCTCGTACGAACTTGTCTCCAGGCGTGTTTTCTTGAGCGGGAGAGACAGAGTGATGGTGTGGCCAGTCTGCTGGGCTGTACCTAACTCTGCATACCACTGTGGGCATGAGCTTAGGGTGAGGACAGTCATCCTCCATGCGTGCCATGACAGAAAACATACTGAAAACCATGGCTCCAGGTTCGTATCAATCCATTGATTAACAAGTCTTGAGTATGGTTCTTTAATTAACCACAACTTCACCAAGCTCTTCTGTGATCCAGGTTACATGCCTCTGAATTTCCCATAAGACATGGTAAGAAACTTAATGGCAGAAATTAGTCTAAATCATTTGTTTTATAAGGACACAGGAAGAAACTTTTCTGGTTGTCTTGCATGAGCTTTTCTGTGGAGTGTCAGCGCCACGGAATGAACACAGTTGTTCATGAACAAAGTTTAACACGGTGGTATTATCTGAAAAGCTCTGAGGTGCAAAGATGGTTTGGAAGGGCATCTGAGACAGGCATTTAATACATAACATTAACGACTAATCAAAAATAATTTCTAAGCAGTGCTAAAGTTGGGTATCTTTGGTTAAAAAAAATAAGGTAAACTTTGAGGTACATAATTTTAAAGTGGGCTTTGAGGATTTCATTCCAAAGAACAACACACAAATGATAATTGTTTTTCACAGTAACTAAAGCTCCTCCCTGCAATCATGGCATCCTTGACAAAACGTGCTTCTGGAGAGATATAAATAGTAAAAATAAAAGTTATCCTTACACAGGTAAATATATATCAGAATACATATCAGAGTTGGGAATTTGAAGTAAATTTTTCTCATCTTTTGTTTTAAGGCAGAAGAGCGACTGCTGTTAACTGGTTTATTTAAAGACACCATCACCATGTTCCCACTAATAGTCACCATCATCTAACACCCTCAAGAACTCAAGTGATACCACTCGCCCTATAACAACAGCTTCATCATGCCCTGGGGCTCGTATTCAGCAGAAGCCGGCTGAGCCGATGGATAACCTCTGTGGAGAGAAGCCATAAATCTCAGCTGGTTCCCTTTTGTCTATCAATGGTGTTCACCTGCTGTGTTCCTGAGTACCCAAGTGCTCTCTCTGACACGCAAGTCTGGAGTTAGCAAATTCCAGAAGATGGATCTTGCCTATTTGCAAATAGCCTGGTGAGCTCTGCCCAGACCTGTGTGTCTACTTCAGCCCATCTAAAATCCAGTAGGAAAACACCAGCCATTCAAAGAACATCATCAGTGATATAAATTTTCAAGTGATCTTTGACTTAAGCAGGGCAACAATAACCAAAACCCAGACAATTCATTAGTCTATGACATTCATGTTTTGAGAAATTGATTTTAATGATCATGAAGGTCAGAAGCAATGGTTTCTAAACTTAAGTTAAGCAGAATTAACCAGACCGAATCTCTAAGCGTTTTGAGGAGTGCCAAGAGGTTAAGAAGGCCCAGCTGAGATATACCTGTCTTCATAGGGCCAGCCTCCTGCTCTGGGCTTTAACCCCAAGACTTTATGGAGAAATGGCCAGACACCAGCTCCTCTCTGCCACTGTTCAACAGAGTGTCTTGCCTCAAGCCACGAAAGGTCCTGAAGAAAGCAGGCTATTCAAATCCATGAGATGTTAACTCCTGGATGGGATCACCTCTGTCAATACTGAATATTGGTCTACAGCCAAGGTGCTGGGTTCTAGTCCCCTTTCTGCTAACCAACTGTGTGCCCTTGCAGAAGGCATTTACTATCTCAGAGACTGTGTTTCTCTCTGTCAAATGGGCTTACTTTACACTAGTTCCAGATTATTGTGAGGCTAAGATGACAGTGACAAATGAGGAAGTGTTTTGGAAAAAGAAAAGCAACAAAAACACTAACTCGATTTAGTCTTCCTCAAACAAGCATTTTCAAGTGTCTGCTCTGAATCCTCCACTGCGAAAAGAAAAAGTTCTCTACATCTCTGTGTTGCATTCATCACCACTGCTGAAATAGGAGTGTCCATGCGTGACCCTACACTTGGAAGAACATTCTCCCTTTTCCGTAAGAGTTAGCACGAAGCTGCCACCTGTGTTATGCTGGAGAGGAGGGGTTCCCCACTCCGAGAGTCAAGGCAGGATTTAACTGTTAGGACTCCCCTGCGGCGGTCATGACGGTCAGCACAGGCAGGTGGTGCCCGGTTTCCCTGCCAGCCCCTTTTAAACGTCGTATGCCATATTTAGCCCCAAGCACAGGCTGACAATATGCCCTGAGCTACTATTCAGCAAAGAACTTTGCTTTTATGATTCTTCCTTAAAACACAAACAACTCATGGCCACTCCCACCAAACCCAGGGTAAAGAGTGATTTTTCTGTGAAAAGTGATAAAAACCAAAACCACAATGAGACACCACTTCACACCCATCAGAAGACTACTATGAAGAAACAAAAAGTAACAAGTACTGGAGAGGATGTGGAGAAATTGGAACACTTGTGCACTGTTGGTGGAAACGTAAAATGATGTGGCCGCTGTGGGAAATAGTGTTGCAGTTCCTCAAAATATTAAACATAGAATTACGATATGAGCCAGCAATTTTACTTCTGGGTATATACCCAAAAGAATTAAAAACACAGACTCGAAGAGGTATTTTCACACCCGTGTTCACAGCAGCATTATTCACAACAGCCGAAAGGTGGAAGCAACCCAAGTGTCCATTGATAGGTGAATGGATAGCAAAATGTGGCCTAACCATACAATGGAATATTGTTCAGCCTTAAAGAGGAAGGAAAGTCTGACACTTGGCGCAATATGGATGAACCTTGAGGACATGTTCAGTGAAATAAACCACTCACAAAAGGACAAACACTGTGTCATTCCACTTATACAAAGTACCCAGAATAGTCAAATTCAGAGACAGAAAGCGGAAGGGTGGTTGCCAAGGGTTCGGGGGAGGGGAGAATAGGGAGTTAGTATTTACAGGGACAGAATTTCAGTTTTGCAAGATGAAAAAGTTCTTCAGATGGATGGTGGTGATGGTTGTACAGCAGTGTGAACCAACTATGTGCCACAGAACTGTACACTTAAAAATGGTTAAGATGGTAAATTTTACGTTATGTGTATTTTACCACAATATTTTTTGAGTAATAAAAGCTAATTTCATATGTTTTGCTGTTTGGGAACTTTCTGAGGGGAAAGTAGGCTGATCGAGACAATTGTGGGCCATGGGCCTTGTCACAGTCTTCTGCTGCACTAAAGGCCTGAGCGTAGCTTCTATCCACCAAAGGGAAGCAGAGCGCGTCCCGAAGAGGACCTGAATGGAGCTTTTGCTGACCTCCAGGAATGAGCGAGCCCCACTTCGAGTGCCTGGTCTGCAGGTGAGGGTCAAAATCACCGACAAATATGCGCCTCTGAGGCTCACGTCTGCAAAGTTCTTGCTCGCTCTCCGCTTCTGAGAGAGGTGCACATTTGTGCCATATGGAAAATGAAGGTGTTTTCCCTGCCAGAGGAGGAGATGAAATGTGTGCACATTGGAAGAACTCAGAACATGTGTGAAACTACAGTCCCTTGGAAAATCCAAGATTTATGGAACCTTCTCTCTGCTAGCCAAGAGTCCGTGGTTTGTTAGGCACCCCACCCCCAGGCTCCCAAGACTGTCGCCGCCATGGATTTTAGGGTCTACATGCTCTGCCCAAAGCTCTCCACTCCTCTGCTCATTTTTTAAAAAAAAAATCAGTGAGTGCTTCTGTGTAAATGCAAAGGAATAACAGAAACGAAAGGGCTCTGAGTGAGCACTCTTTACAAGCACATTGGTTAAGATAGATAATCATCTCTTTCTTTATTTTTTTCCCTCTTTTCCAAAGTATTTGAGGTTACTACATGTGGTTAGAACATTTTAAAAAGTGGATTTGGGACTAAAGTCAATGGAATTTTCAAAGTATCATAGTTAATCAAAATATCATGAATCATTTTTCTTTTTTTTTATAAGTTGAAAATAGACCTGTATGCACTAACAAGGAGCAGAATGTGTGTAAGTGTGATCCTGTTTGGATAAATTCTTCAAAGTGTGTGTGTGTGTGTGTGTGTGTCCATAAAAACTTCTGGAAGAAATCACAAGAAATGATTGACAGTGTTGACTGTGGAGAGAGAAACTTGAATTGAGGTCAGAGAGTAATCTCTCTTCATTTTAGAGTCTTCTGTTTAAATTTAAATTAGTTTAAATTTAAATTTGTTACCCCATGCTAGTATGTGTGCATACATAATCATTCATTCATTCATTCATTCATTCAGGATAAAATGCTGGGTGTGCTCAGAGGAGTAAGACAGCCCCTGAGAGAAAATCCCCTGTAATCTAGTGAGGGAGACTGGTAAGCACCTTGTCCAACTAATTACCACGTTTGTGCTGTGATTATTTAAGAACCAGCCTTCAAATCCCACCTTGGTCATTTTCTAGCTGTGTGAACTTGGGCAAGCTACTTAACCTTTCTGTGTCCCAATTTCCTCTGCAAAATGAGGATAATAGTAGTTCCTACCTTATAGAGTTTTCGGAGCATTCAGTGAGCGAAGAGATGCAGGGCACCGAGAACAGTGCCGGCTCGCTGTGCGAGCTCTCCATAGACGCCTAATGTGTGCACAGTAAAGACGCGAGACAGGAGTCACACCAGCACAGGGAAAAGAGTCTGCCTGAATCCTGGATTATCACGGCTTTGAAGTGAAGATGCTGCTTGAGCCAGGCCTTAAAAGATGAACAGGTTTTTGACAGGTGAATAGGAGTGAAAGGACATTTCAGGAAAAGAAAAGTGCCTGAGAACAGGCAGGGAGATGCCCGCACAGCAGCCCGAAGCAGGCCATGTGAACTCCTGAACTTTCCTTCCAGGAGCGTCTCAAGGAAATGAAAAAGAAAGAGCAACTTTGTTCATTTTAAAAGTCCAGTATGTAATTTGTGTAAAGTCTGACCCTTCGTCCGGCATTTCAGACTCACTTGTTAAATTGCTTTTTTATAGTCTTCTTGGTAGAAGTTCACACCTGATCAAAATCTGTAAATGAGCTAGTATAAAAAATGAAAATCCTGGAACGTCACGCAGATACCTGCGTGGACCCCCAGCACACACACATGCTCCGTGGAGCAGCCTCACACCTCTGCAATCCAATTTACACCTGCTTCTGGGCTCGGGGAGTTTGCAACGTGCTGTTCGGCATTGGGAAATTGATGTGGGGTCGGTGAGCCAAGGAGTCGAAAGAAAGATTTCTTAGACTCTTAAGATCTGGCAGTAGTGCTCTTTTATTTAGAGAATAGTATAGAACAGCATGGGGACAGGACCCATGAGCAGTCAGAGCTTCTGCGTGGGGACAGGGCCCACGGGCAGTCAGAGATGCTGCTGGCATGGGGAGCTGCTGCTGCCGCCACTGGTGTGGGGACAGGACCCATGGGCAGGCAGAGCTGCTGCCGGCATGTTGCTGCTGCCGCTTCTGCTGCTGCTTCTGCTGCACAGTTGGGTGGAGAGTAAGGCTAAATTTAAGGCATAGGTATGTGAGTTATCTCTTTACAAGACAAAGGAAAGAATATGTAAAACAGTTAAAATGGTATCAGTGCCTGTAGGGTCCGGCCATTTGGCAGTCCCACAACTTTTAGATAAAAATCAAACCAGATTGAGTAAATGGCAGAAGTCACCACTTAAATATTATCCTCAGCTAAAGACAAAGGAGGATTTGGGGGGGGGGTGGGGAGGGGCGGTCAGTTACATGAAGTTGCCAGACAGTAAACAACTTAAGTTCTTGCCTCCGGCATTGATTAAGAGTTTCTAGAGATAAGGCCATCCCCCTTCTTCCTGGCACAGTGAGGGAGGCATCTTCACAGATAGAGGTTTCCCTTAGAAATGTAAATGTTTCCCAACAAAGGGACAAGCAAATTCCACTCCTCGGAGCCTGCTTCTCATCTGTAGTTTTAAAATTAACCAGCCTAAAAATCCTCATCATAAACCGTTTTAAAATTAACCAGCCTAAAAATCCTCATCATAAACCGTTTTAAAATTAACCAGCCTAAAAATCCTCATCATAAACGACCTTCTGAAGGGCCCATCTCAGCACCCACCGGGTGGGATTCAAGGTAAAGGTGTGGCATGTCACATTGCCCTGGTTGTCCCCAGATCTGAGGTGAGACTGTGGCCTTGGGCTCCTTGACTTGCAGTCACACTGAGTCAGCACATGTGTTCGAGGCTGCACTGAGAGGCTTTTGCAAACCTCTTCTCACCCTGTCCTCACGAGGAGCCTCTGGGCAGACGTGACTGTTTCCTTCTTGTAAGGAGAAACCAAGCTTCTGAGAAGTTATGCACTTTGTCCGGGTTCCTGATCAATAGTTCAGGATTTGACCCACATCTTCTCACTCCACATTCAGCAGTCTTTTCACAGCTACGTGCTGCCCCTTCCAAGAAATGCCTCACACTCAGTACCCCAAGATGTCAGCCTCGTAGAACCACGGAGCATTAGAGACGTAAGGAAGCCGGGACAGCCAGCCCTGTGGCCTCCAATGTGCACGCTGAGAACTCCCTCACTGCCCATGATTCCAGATGCACTCTCAGCCTTGTCTGTAGACTGACCGCGTCAGAGATCGCTGATAGCCAGTCCAATACTCTTCTCCCATCTTCCCTTTTAACGGACACCTGGATAATGTGCTCTGATGAAAAACTACATTCTTCAGCCTCCTTTGCAGATGGAGTGGACATTGAGACACAGGGATAAAAGAATAAAAAGCTTTCGAGGAAAATTTTTGCCCTTCTATTCTTCAAGCTTCAGGAAAAGCAGATGTTGTGGCAGGATCTCCAGCGACCTCTTTGGGACCATGAAAAAAAGGCCAGAGAATTTCAGAGAACTTGGCTATAAACCAATACCTCTGGACTTCTTGATTGTGAGAGTCTAAATATTTATGTATTTAAGCCATCAGAGTTAGAGTTCTATTTCTAGAAGCCACATACAATTCATAAATGGTACACTGACTAAATATTAGCACATACTGACTGTCTGACTATTGTTCAAATGTTTGTTTACACTGGTGTGGTTAGTAAAATTCAAACTTATCTCAAAGAATTGCTGAGTAAAAATAGAGTTTAGTTATGTATTTTCTCAACAGGAAATAGAAATATAGCTGCTATTATAAGGGAGTCTTTAATTTTTTTCTTTTACATTAATAAGGCTGGATGTCACTAGTCTCATTTGGTCCTTAAAGTGACTTTCTAAGGTCAGTTCTCTGCACTCATGATATAGTTCTCTTTCCACCATCCTGCTGACATCACTTTGGACTGCTCTTGTAGACAGACCACTCTAGCAAGGAGTGAGCAAAAATGGGAGGCTCATTGTAAGCAAAAGCCCCGCGGCTTCTTAGGGAGATCCAGCACTCTTCACAAAAAAGCCTCTTCAAAGGGCAGGATGTGCAGTCAAATCTGAGGTCACGTCCACCCACACATGGGAGAAAACACTGCGGCCAGCTTCTCGCATCAAGACCAGCACGTTGCATGTTTATCAGCAAGGAGTGAAGGAAAAAAGGAAGGAAGGGAGGGAGGGAAGGAAGACAAGAACAATGGGCAGTAGTGAAAAGAAACAAACCAGCAACAGGTCTGTGAACTGAAAGGCTGAGGCACAACTTCCCCCATGTTTTATAATAGTCCCTGAGAGCACGAAAAGAGTGCCACCATTTCACAGGTAAAATTGTGAATTTAAAAGCAATTAAATATAGCAATTTCCCACCCAGCTACAGAATTGAATGTGCCAAATAATTTAGTATTAATTGACTGTGAAAATGCACGGCATTTTATAGCCCTTGAATTTCTTGCCTGTGTTTAGTGATTCATTAATTATAAATGACATGTTATACTTCACAGTTTGTCTTTCTGCTATTTTCATTAGTGTAAACCCTCAACAATTCAAATTCAGGTAGATGAGAAGTCTGTAAAAAAAAGTTTATGAAGTTTGTTTGAGAAGCAGCACAATGTTCTAATGATATCCTTGAATATATTCTCTCTTAACTAGGTTACCAATCTACAACCTTGCTTATACTAATTTTTTTAATCAAATCCTCTCCCTGCCAAATACAGCAAAAGTGAACTTTAACCAAGTCCATTATCACTAATTATAAATTAGTAAAGTTTGACTATCTGAAGTTTACTGTGTAACTGACTATGATGCCAGTGCTCTCATACTTAAAGAAAATTTAGGTGTTTTTAAGCTAACATCCCCTTTTTGAATAAATAAAGTGAAGTTGAAATTACTGCAGATATATTTCTATTTATGTCAATAAGACCTTTTTAGTTCAAAACTCACCTCTTCAAAGTTTCCTTTCCTACCTAGTCTTACTCCAGGCTCTGCTCCTTCTTTAAACCCTATTAAAATAACAGTGAACGGATTTGTGAAATGGCAAACACACATGCACACACACACACACCCACACACAAATATGCATGGTCAAAAAAAAAGAGAGAGGAGACAACAGTAACAGAATTTTGGAAGATGGCTAAGTGGTTATCAACTAGGCATAGCCAGGAATGCTGAGTCTTAAGACAACAGAGAACACTGAGAAGCAGCTTGAATTGTCCTGCAAACGCCCCCATAACCTCACCTGGAAAGCTTCAGAAAATACTGATCCCTGTGTCCTAGTCCCAGAGATTATTATTTAATTGGTCTGGCACGTGACCTGGACTTGGAATTTTTAAAGATTTCCTAGATGATTCCAATGTGCATACAAGTTTTGGGACCCCTGCCCTAACATGAACAAAAGAGACTAAAACTAACGAAACAAAGCAAGTTAGGGGAGACAGAGATCACGCGGAGAAAAGGGAACGTAAGAAAAATTAACTCAGCATCCTCAGAGAAACAAGAAAATGGATTAAATCTATGTAACAAGAACAGGATTCACATAAAAAAACACTCAGAGAATAAAAGAGAGTTCTTGGAAATTAAGACTATGATAGTAGACAAGAAAACTTAAAGAAACCTTCCACAATAGAGCAAAAAATTCTCTGAAAGCAGAGTAAACAGACATAGAGAAGAAAAACAGAAGTGAAAAGATAAGAAATTGAGAAGACTAGACTAGGAGATTCAACACTTAAACAATAGGGGACCCAGAAGCGGAGCAAAAGGACATGAGATCGTCCAAGAAAGTTCCCAGCCTGAGGGATTGAGAGCCCAGCAAACGTCCTGATCAGTGGAGGAAACACCCACACAAGGTCTCACTTTGTGCCATCTCAGAATATCAGGGACAAATAGGGCATCTCTGCTCAAGAGGAAGACACACCACACACAAAGGATCGGGATTCTGAACCTGTCTGGACTTCTCAACAGCAAGGTGAAAGCTGGAAGACAACAGCACAGTGCCTTTCAAGTTCTGGAAAGAAATCATTTCCAACCTAGGATTATACAGCCAGACAAATTGTTATCCAAATGAATGTGTAAAGTAAAGACGTTTTCAGACATGTAGGTCTCGGAAATACTACATCCCTCCGTTGAGTCTCAGAAATCCACTGGCATATGTATTCCATCTAAACAAAGGAGTAAAACAAGAAAGAAAAGCAAAGGATCTCCAGCAGAGAATGCCCACCATAGAAGACAGCGTTTCTGCAGCCTGTCGGCGGATAGAAATCCTAGGCCACCAGCTGTGCTGTAGGCTTAGAGGGTGACCACCGCAGAGAGGAATAAAGATCAGATTGGTGAGAAGTCTCTGGGAGGAATTTCTTCAAGAAGATAAAATTGATAGGATACCTAATATATCTGGTTTTGAATTCATGACAAGTATTTTTCAAAGTTAAGCAAATGTTAGAAGTAAAGGCAACCAGTAACTGCAGGGAATAAAGGCTGAGCAAGGAATGAAAATTCATAATACTGCTCTATACTGCTCTCAGCCAGGAAAAAAATGTTCAAAATTACAATAACTGAAATATTGTATTTATATTTAACCAAAAATTATAATATAATTCTGTTTGGAGAATGGGGGTGGGGGGCAGGACATGAAAGGTGTGTGTGAGAGTGTGTGAGTGAGTGTGTGTGTGTGTGTGTTGGAGGTGGGAGATGAGAGGCCTAATCCTTATCTTTCTCTCTACACCATTCAATTTAAAAAGCCTAAATATGAAAAAGGAAAAAGAACATATACATGTTATTTAAACATATGGAGGTAAATGAAAGAATCAGCTAAAACACATAAAAATGTCTCCCTCTGACGAGGGGAAAATATGGACAAGAGGCGTGTAGGGACTGCTATTTCTCCCAAAAAGCTTTGTAGAACTTTATGGCTCTTTAAATTACGTGCATGTATAATGAATGCGAAAAAATGTATATGAAAAATATAGAGATTTTTATGTAAAAGTATTTATGTGTATTTTATATATAAAATGTTTCAATTATGAGTAGGCTGCCCCAATTTTTAACATGACAATTTGAGACTCCATTCTATCACCTTAGTAATTCATTTTCTACACTGAATAATTCACATTTATACAATGAGACACCAACTTCTCATATTTTCACTTCTTTAATTAAAAAGTAAAAGTTATATGAGCACTGATAATTATTAAGATGTTTAAGCAAGATTTTAAATGTAACCTTTCCCATCCCTGTGGAACTCCAGAAAGAGTTTATTTTAAAGTTTGAAGTTGAAACAAACTTGCTCAAGCAATTCAGCTTTCAAATATTTGGAATAACAAAAGATTCAAAGGTCTCAAAAAAACCGAGTGACTGCTCACATGGCCGGCTCTCCGGAGGTTCTCTCTCCCTCACCGGCACCCCAAGGTCTGCATTTGTTCTTTCATTTGGAATCCATTTTCCATATTTCCTCTTCCCTCATGGCTCAGTCAGAGCGCCTCATAAAGTTACGGTTTTGGCTTTTCGCATCCTCAGTAAGAGCTCAGGTGGAAGTGGTTGGGCTGTGGGTGACGCCGGCTCCAGGCATCCCTGTCTAGACAGATGCCCTTCCTTAGGTTGTGAGCACGCCTAGGAACCTCGCTGTTTCTGGGCTCTGAAACAGCTGGGTCATCTTCTACACAAAGTCATCTTGTCTGTTTCTGATAACCTTCACACTGGCTCTCTGATCGATCATTTTAAAGATGACCTTGTCCTCCTTCAGTCCCCTGTAGCCAAGAATGACGTTTCTCATCTTCACCCAGCACCTGCGCAGTGGCTAAGCACCAGTGGCTGCTTAGTCGTCATCCCCCCAACCCACGCATCCTGAGGTTCCTGCTCCTGAGGGTCCAGCAGGGGTGTGTTCTGGGTAGGGGTGTGCTAAGGAAAAACAAGAGGAATCTCAGTGGGTTCAGATCTAAAGGAGCTAGGAAATAATCAGCATCTCCAATGTATTTAGGCAATGCGCGCTGCTTATTAAGGTCCAAACGTGGTACCGAGACTCTGTAACTGCAGAATTGCAAAAAAAGTACAATGTTTCAAGTTTCAAGACAGATGTAATAAAAAGCAGTGAAGACGTAGTAGGTGAGAGGAAGGCAGGAGCTCTGGGCACACAAAGCCATAGCCACTTGCCAGGAAATGGTTTTCAGTTTTTGAGACTGTAGGTCTGTAGGTGAATGGTTTGCCTGTAACCAGATCCTGGTGTTAGGTGTCCACTGAAGCAAAGTCCAGCCTTGCTGCGCTCTCCTTCTAGCTGTTGAGAAAAGTGCTCACTCCAACTTCAAGGAGACAAAGGCCGCATGCAGAGTTGTGAGGCCATTACAGGAGAGGAGAGAGTGGAGCGGCTCAGAGGAACCCCAAATCATTGGCTTTGCTTACTGTGTGATTAACCAAATGAGAACTTGTGCTGCAACAAATTTCTACACAAATATCTTAAAACAGGATTACTACCTCACAGCAGGAAAGACCAATTTAATGACACATAATACTTTGCAATTGTAAACATATGTCGGATTTTGTTGTTATCTGAAACGCGGTCCTAGTCAAGTCCTCTGTGTGGTTTTAGAGAGCACAGATGCAGGCAAGCGGGGGAAGCCAAGGGCAGGGCGGATGTGCTGTTTCTGTTCTATGTATCAATCTTCACGAATCTTAAAGAACTGGCACCATTAACTAAATCAAAGTAAAAGGCTGCTACCCTTTAAAATAAAATATACCCACTGCTCTGCCCTAAACATAAGAAGTATGGATTCTACTCCTCTAAGATTCTGGCGCAAGGAAGGAGTAAGACACTGGAAAGCCCCCCAAGGTTTTCAGGGTGAAAATAGAAATTGAGAAGGATGTGAGGCATGCCAGGAAAAGGGGTTGCCCCAGAGCTGCGGGCAGAGGGGCACTAGACAGTTCCCCGTCCTCCTCCAAGTCTCAGGGGCACAACCTTCCCCATAGGTGGGTAGGAAGCCCCCCAAGGACAGCCTTTTCTTCAGAGAAAACAAAGGTCAGTGTTTCCCAAATTTTAGAATGCTGAAGAGTCACTGGGGGTTATACTTAAACATGAGGATCAGAAATTTTGCTTTCATAGATCTAGAGTGGGGCTAAAAAATAAAAAAAAAAGGAACACAGTTGGTTCATATCTCGTTATTATTATTATTAATCACTAGCACTTACTGAAGATTTACGATGGCCTGACACCGCCCTCATTTAATCACCTCAGCCTTGTAAGCGTTCGTCTGCACACACGTCATCTGAGGCACAGAGAGGTTAAGTACCGACTCCAGGTCACTGGCTAGTAAGTAGTAGAGCACATATCTCTATCTTGAAAGGTGACTCAGGTACCACAGTTTGAAAAACAAAGTCCCAGCAGGCGGCACCAGACGCTGAGCGGCAGATCCTGGTGCTGTGCGCTCGGTTTCCTCTGTTTGTTTTCAGTGTTTCTCACGCACAAGACACGGGCGGTGGGGAGAAACCTTGCTGTGTTCCGAGAAGCGGAGGTTTACACCTCGTCCCTGTGGAGGGGCCACTTTTATGTCTCGTTTAACTCATCATGTATTGTTTGAAGAAAGAGCTTAAAAATTAAAAAAAAAAAAATTGGATAATGCCCAGCCTTCAGGAGATTCGAGCTCTTCTATCGGGCTCTCAGTGGCCTTGAGCCCGCCTCCCTGTCCATCCTCACCTTCTGCCACTGCCCGGTTTACCTCTCGGCCTGTTGGGTCCTGCTCAGCAATGCATTTTCTTCCATCTGTGACCTTCCTCACTGCCCCCTTGCCCACTGGCTCCCCTGCCATGCCTGGTTAGGCTGGGAACCAACTGGGGCACCACAGGATGTATTTCTCTTCTGTTCTGGTTATCACGGGGACCAAAAGTCCTCTGTACCTGGCAGGCTTCTCTTCAGCAATGTGGAAATCCAGTAAATTCACATCTGTTTTCTCTCTATCTTCACATCAATTTGGCAAGCCTCCACCTTCCAATCAGCAGCTTCTCTGGCTTCCCGTACCCACCCACACCAGATCCCAAGAAGAGAGAGCTGGAGAACAACCACAGTGCCGCGGGTCCCCGGTCTCTGCAGCTCTGCCCTCTGCGGCTGCCTCCTCATTGGCCTATGACAATGCCCAGCACTGCCATGGCATCTTTGCTGGTCCCTGCCTATGTACTCGAGCAATGTGCCATGGGTGTTCCCACTCCCTCCTATGTGACAGTCTACCAGCTGCACTCACACTGGGCTCCTGAGGTTCCAGCGCTGTAGCTCACAGCCACCGTCACAAAGCACCTCACATGCAGCCACACCTGTGGGCCGTGCCCTGTTACTGCGCAAATTAAAATACGGGACGCCCAGTGAATTTGAATTTCAGATAAGCAACTGGTAACTTTTCAGTTTAAGTATGTCCCAAATATTACACAGACACACTTACACTAAAAATGAAGCGCTGTTTATCTAAAACTCAAATTTCGCTGGGGGTCCTGAACTTTATTTGGCAACCCTACCCTAGCCGCTACCTGCAGCGGTGGGCCAGACTCCCTCAAGGGAAGTCTCCTAAGGAGGCCTCCGGGATAGTTTTCAGACGGTAGGCTTCAGTTCATCAGATGTGTTTCAGTAACTTTGAACCTCACTGGGGAGAAGGTGAAGGCCTCATTTTGTTTCTTTCTAGAAGGCTCTTCCTCAGGGGCATTTTTCAGCGTTTATACACCCAGATCATTGGGAAAGAAGTTTTTGACAAACTGCAAAGGACCCTGCTAAAACGTATAAAACCAGGGCAAGCCTGGTGGCATAGGGGTTAAATTCGTGTGCTCTGCTTTGGTGGCCCAGGGTTCACACGCAGGTTTGGATCCAGGCGTGGACCTACACACCGCTCATCAAGCCATGCTGTGGCACGTCCCACAGACAAAATACAGGAAGATGGACACAGGCGTTAGCTCAGCAACAGTCTTCCTCAAGCAAAAAGAGGAAGATTGGCAACAGCTGTTAGCTCAGGGCCAATCTTCCTCACTAAAAAGAACACACACATACACACACACACAACTTACAAAACTAAAAAAAAACCCAAAAAACAAAAAACAACCCACCCTATCCTGGAGGCACAGTTTCTATGTTTTTTTCATTTACACAACCCAGAAGTGTCACTCAAGCAATTTCTCCCAGCAGGATCACCGTGCCCAATGCAACTTTTTGTCTCCATCCAGATGGAGATGCAGTTGGCAATCTTCAGATGGTAGCTTTTCTCCTTCCTAAAGCACTGCCTTACCAGGAAACCCACTATGCTTCTTTCGCAAATGCATTATGTGGGATCTTACAAATAAACTAACAGCAGTTCAACTAGAACAAATGGAGAGCTGTTCTGCATCCGAGCAAGACATCGACATTCAGCGTGTGGTTCACACACTGAATAAAGCTGCCCTTGGCAGAGGCAAATGGGCTGAAAGCCGGTTGTGCTCCCTTGGCTAAGCCCAAGGAAGGGATGTCTTTTTCTTCTCCCACAGGAGTTATGAGCTGACCAAGACGTCAGCCCACAGAGCCTGGAGAAGGATGTCTCCACAAATCTGCTGCCCCGGGGGGAAGCACTTTAACATTTTGCACACAGGTACTTTGCCAGCTTGGAGTGACCCTCTATTCCAGGAGAATTGCCCAGACTCGGGGAGGAAAGGATGAGAACACATAGGTAGGAGGCAAGCCTCAAGAACCCAGTGTTCCTTAATTGCAGCATTGAGTAAAGGACTCTAAACAGCCACAGGAGCGGTCCCTACGTGGTGAAGCCTTTGGCGTTCACTTAAGAGGCTCATTTTCAGGCCACATTCTCTTACTCAGCACTTTTAATCAAAATAATCAGTCCAGTGTCTGAGGAGGAAGAGGGAATGAATGGGGCAGTGTGAGAATCCCTTGTTGCTAATGAAAGATCTAGAAATCCAGGACAGGGATGGCCTGTACTATTTAATACAGAGAAGACTCTTACCATGCCCCCTCATACCCTGGGGTTTTTTTATTTGCAAGAGGAAAGAAATAGAATTTACGCACCTTAAAAAATATGAAGTGAAAAAATATCCATTAGCACAGCAAAGACCTATTTCCAGGAAACAAGTTTTAAAAGAAAATTCTTGACGTCCTGAGGTTAAAACCAGGAGGTGTCATGACTTTGAAAGTGAACGATGAAAGAGCCACTGTGTCCAGGTGCAGGGCGGGCTTGCCTCGTTCCATCTGTTAAGGGAGGCTGCTTAAATCCCTGGTTGTGGTCCAAAACTATCCTGGCAGTTAGCATCCTGCATTAAAATTTATAAACCACGAAAGACCCTTTTTTACAGAAAAGTTAATTCAGGCTGGATAGCCTGAAAAAAAAAAGTATTTAAAAGAAGTAGTCATCAGAAGTGGTTATATGGAAAACTAGAGGTAAGTAATGCTTTTACTTCCCTGAAACCTACTAAAAATATAGCAATAGTAATTTCAGAAGGAAAGGAAATGGCACCAAGTATAATTTCATTTCTAAGAAGTCCCAGGAATGAGCCCTGGAACCACCAGCATTAACTTTTAGGAGCGACACAATAATGATAGGACTATTAGTAGGGAATCAGACCTGTCAAAGGGATGGAAAGAGGATGGGTGTCTCCACTCTGGGGCCAGCTAAGAGGCTCTATTCTCTGGCCTCCAGCGAGGCAGGTCTGAAAAGTCACCCAGCCACTGAGCTGTGGCCCCCACTGCTCTTCTCCATCTTCTTCTGCCTTGCCTCCTTCCTTCACTCACCTCGAGAATAAACCTTTATGGAGCGCCTCCTATCTGCCGCCTGGCTCTAGTCCTGCTCATCCCTCAGGTGCCAACCGAAACGCCACTGCTCAAAGAGCCTTCCTGAATCCCTACAGATTGGGAAAAGCCCCTGCGTCTGATCTTCCCTTAACCCTTGGCACCCCTTTCAACCACCTGACTGCTCTGTAAGATTGCGAGTGGAGGGGGGGACTGTTTCTTTTACTCACCACTGTCCAACCTCTCTCACTCACCCACGTGACACCACCCATGGCTCAATGAATCCTGGTGAAAGGAATAAATGCCAGATTCTGTGATTCCAGTCTCATATGCCTCTTTTATCTTTTATTCCAAAAGGACTTGGAAATTCAGCTCCAAAGTTAGAGTTTTAAGGGGCTTGGTAAAGAAGAGAAAGTGGCAGCTAGGAGGGTATAGCCATTAGGACAGATGGCCTTAACATTATCCTTCTACACAGTAGTGAGTTCATCGACAGACAATCTGGCTGATGACCTGTGGGGTGATTCCATTTCGGCATAAACTTAAGTGAGAGTAGAGAAAGCCCTCAACAACGGTAGTCTGCAGACCCGTCCCAGGAAGTCAGCCCAGACAGGCTACTGGCCACACCTAGAGGATGTCAGTACCCAAGAACCACTCTTGAATTCACCGAGTCTTCTTTTCTTCCTGATTCATATAATCAGACAACTTCTACTAAATGATAAGCTTCGAGAGTAACAGTAACAATGATATTAGTAATAACGTTAGCTACTGTTTACTGAATGCTCACTTCCTACCAGACATAGCGCTAATCCCTCTATACACAATCTCTGGTATTCTGCACAGCAGCCACATGAGAGCAATATTATTAACGCATATTCCAAATATCTACTCAGCAAGCCACAGAAATTGATACAGGTGCAATAGCTCACCATGAGGGGCACTGGAAGTCCTATTTCTTCGGCCTTCCTCCTCTATGGATCCTAGCAGGTATCTGGGCACTCGGGAAGTGTTTAATAAATCCTTTCTGCTTGGCCTGAGCAGAACAGTACAAGTCCTTGCATTGCTCGTCAGTTTCCACCTGGGCCCATATGTACAGCCAGAGTTCGTCTGAGCTGGACCCTGGTCTTGACAGAGTTTATTGGCCAGCTCTGCAGTGACTCTAGGAATGCTGTTCTGTGTCAGACCGTGCTGAGTGAACCCTGAAGCTGCTGGCGTCTAGGGAGAGTGTGGGATCAACATTCTCGGAGGAAAGCTGAGTCTTCTGCTAATGCCGTAAAACTGAAAATCTAGAGGGTTTTGCAGGAATGGCTAAAGGTACTGCACTGGTGCCACACTTCAGCTGAGAGTGACCTCACGGTGCAGAGTCTGGGCTTGGCTCCACCCACCCTTGGCTGTTCCTCCCAAACATTCTTCCACTTGCAACCTTCCTTGACCCTCTGTCCCCATCTGCTCTCTCAGCCTATTTGTGGATGCGTTTAGGGCTGATAACACTAGGGTTGGATTTCATTCAGTTTCTCAAGTAGATTCAAAGAAGGTTTACTTTACTGCAATTATTCCGACAGAGACAGGTCCTTCCACCAGCTTGCACATAGGGCAAAATGATTCTCAACTTAACTCTTCTTTAAACCTTTGTATTATATTTTTCTTCTTTTAAAGTTAGTTTTACTCTGTTGGTTTTATCCTGCCTGAATCCTCTTTTGCTACCTCAACTATATATTATTTCTCTTCTACCAAACTGTGAAAGAAGGCAGCCTTCTCTCGGAGAAAGGTTTCTGACTATACTGGGTATGAGAGAACCAAAGTTTTAATCCCACAAAATATTTCTTGTTTCAGTCTTGATGCTACTGATGCAAAGATATAAGAGTTATGGTAGAAATGGAAATATATACATAAAAACTATAGTTCCCACAATTTTCCATGAATTCATAATCCCCAGAGACCAAGAGACCTCAGAGACCAAGCAAGCAATAGGAGGGACAAGAAACTCAATAATATCAGCTGACATTCATGTCTCAGCATTGACTCAGAACAAAGAACCATCCTACATGTGTGTATTATTATCAGCCTTAGTCCATAAATAAGAAAACTCAAGTGGTCCCAAGACTAACTTGACCATAAGAGGCAGAGTGATGAGTACTTATCCCAGAAAGAGGCCACATATTTTAAAGTTCAGTGTATTCTTCATAGTCTGACGAATCCCCAGAAGTGAGGCAATATCATCTTCTTAGTTGCAATGGCATCTCCTGATAGGAGTAATTTAGGAATAGAGGAAAGAAAGTGAGCTGGGACATAGTCAAATGTCTTCCCTAGAACAGTGCTAAGCACATTTCCCCTAAGAATCCCTGCAGGGTTATTTAAGACACACAGCCCCATGCTCCATTCATGGAGATTGTGCTTCAGTAGTTCTGGGGGGCATGGAGGTCTGGATATTCATAAGGCATCCTAGGTGATTTTCTCTTCAGGAGAGTTTGAGAAACGCTGCCTTGGAACAGTGGTTCTCATCCCTGATAAACAAATACCAGAGAGTCACAGCACTTGCTCAAAGTCAAGGTCACTTTTTCAATGTAAGTGGTAAAGCCCAGATGGCCCACAAACTCCAGATACCAGTGACCTTTCCACTTGACCCTGGGAGCTTCTGAACCAAAAGCCATCCTGAAACCAGCAGGAGGAGAATGCGGTGGATTCAGCCACACCATGACACACATGTTCACATCTCCATGCTGGAAGACACCTGCAGAAGCGACTCAGTTACAAGATAGGATCCCAAGGGTCAGTCCTTTACTCAGCACGCATGTGGTTTTCAATTAAACCGCCTGCTGCTTTGCAGACAAGGGCAGACCAAGGAATTTCCACGATGCAGCGTCTCCTCACAGGGCCACCACCTTTTAAATGGGAAAGGAACTCCATGTCCAGATCCATCTCTGAGAGAACACTGCGACCTCCGCAGGGAGGGCAGGCCATGCCTGGCACTTCACACGTTCCCTCACCCCAGCCCATCTAACTGGCCACGGTGCAAATTTTGTATTTTGTCTGCCTGGGAAATCTAATGGAAAGAACTATTATTAGACATATTTATTTTATCAAGGAAAATATGCTCTTAAAATATTCAAGAAAGGATATTGCCTGGTTCCCAAGGAACAGCCTTAGAGACCCCCAGGAGAGTATATATATACACACAGACATATACATATATATTTTGGATATATGTGTGTGTGTATATGTAATATACAGATACATTTCTTAGGTAAGCATATATTCATGACTGTGGCAGTAAGTGTTTATTTTTCTTTCAGCAATTTTTTTACAATAAACTTTAATTAAGCCTCCATTTCTCCATTGCAGGATGTAAAGAATATTCTAGTTCTTCTCAAGTTTAATGTGCACATGAGTCATCCAGTGACCTTGTTAAAGTGAAGTTTCCTATTCAGTGGGTCTGTGTGGGACCTAAGAGTCTGCATTTCTAACAAGCTCCCAGGAGACCCTGAGGAGTCGTGGCCCACTCTTTGAGTAACAGGATTCTGGCATGTGGTGAATGACCATCTTCACCACACATAAAATGGCAACTGTCAAAGATTAGAATATACAAAAGAAACAAAGAAAAACATAATAAAAATTATGTTCAAATTAACTTACTCTTTCTTGGATAATTAATTCCAAAAGGGACTTGAGAATCTATACAATGCCTCTTGGCTATAATTATCAACAGTTTTCACTCAGTTTCACTAGAACCATTTCAGATTACAAGTTGATAGACAAATTTTGACTTGAGAGGAGGAGGTGGCGGTTTGCCTTATTCTTCAGAAGGAGCAGCACGCCCCCAGAATGACACAGTCTCTTAGTGCGAACTCTCTAATCCGTGGGTAAATGAAGAAAGCTGGGGCACGTCAGATCACACCACCCTCTCAAAATTGATTCTACCAGTCTAGAAATGATTAAAACTTCACTCACGTACATCCTCTTGAATTCTTGGGAAAAATTTCCAACACTAATATTATTCCAAATATTCTGCTATTTGAAGTTTGGCCCTACTCATTGCTTTGTTTAAATTTTTGAAATAAGTATATTAATAATCGTCCTCACTTCTAAGACTCAAAATATAAAATTGTTCCTAAAACATGTTGATAATAACTAGAACACAAATGAAAATGGACGTATAACACAGCTGCTATGAAGGATACAAAGAAATACAGCGAATGAGCCCCACAGAAAGGAGCCCGGCTTGTTAGGAGCAGAGGCCCAACCTGTGAAATAATAATCACCAGAAAGACCCCAAAACTATCCACACAAACGGCAAAGGGTATTTAAATGATGTACTTAAAGGATGGTGCAGTCGGTGCAAACTGGGGAGTCAGACTAGAGTCAGCCGTGGTGGGATTTCAATCTGGCCTCGACAGACAGGAAGGATTTCAAAAGGCACAGAAGCGGAGAGAGAACAAAGAGTGGTGTGGTGAAAAGCAAAGAAGTGGGAACAGAAATTAAATTTGGGGGTCACTTCTCTGGGCCAGGCACCAAGCCACTTGTTAGTTAGATTAGCTAACGTAATCCTCCCTAGTATCTGGCCAGGTTGGTATTATTACACCATTTTGACGAACCAGGGACCGAGACTGAGGTTAAACGACTAAGATCACACAGCTAGTAAGGGGTCCCACGGGGATTTGGATCTGGGCCTATTTGATAGCAGTCAACAATCAGTCCCGTTTAAACCAGCACCCCAGTGGCACACCTTATGGCGCCTGAGATGGGAATGCCAGTCAGGAAACAGAGGAATTCAATGGCCAAATGAATGTTGAAAACTCTTAGGATAAGCAATAACGGTCATGATGTTTCAGACGTGAGTTAGCATTCATCGACTGCTTCCCACGTGCCTGGTTAAAAACAGTTTTGTTATTGTCTTAACAGGGGGACCTTTCAGAGCCTTTAATATTCTAAAATGCATTGAGAATTTCCAATATTATGTACTGTGGAATAATATTAATAATCCCATATAAGATGATATTGATCATGCAAACACGTAATATTAAAATAGAGTAATTGGAAATAGACCATTGGGCTTCAATTATAAGCCATTATCTTCTGGTGGACAAGCTTGAGAGTTAGACATTATGCCTGGTGACTTTCCACTCTTTCCTTTATCCTTGGATAATTTCATCAGGAAATACAGCTCTGTAATAAGCTCTGTGTGGCCTTCTGAGCTTGGGATGAGGGACGGCTCTCAGGTAACAAGGACAGAGAGTCGGGAGGTGGAGAATGCAGCTTCCCCTGTGGTCTCCAACAGCTAGGAAAGTTGGGCCTGGTTGTTCACCATTTGAAATATCAAGAGACAGCAATCCTGGACAGGACCCCAGTGGAATCTCTCCTGCCCCTTTTGTCATATGAGTGATAGTAATTTTTGTAATTTGAGAGTGTATCAGTCTTTGTAAACTGCATGTGTCATGCTTGAACTAGCCACGCATTGCCCAGCTCTTGTGGCATATTGGATAACAAGCGTTAAATAAAATAAATAGTCTCTGCCTTCTCTCATGTTCTACTAAGTCCATGTTGCTAAATCCTTTCATATATTAAATAATATGATCCCACCGTTAAGCATTTGGTTAATGTTTTGATTTTCTCAGTCGTGTTCCCATTATGGTCCTGTGAATAGTTGGGCATCAGGAGAGAGAATTCATGCTGAACTGGATGGAGTGCCTTCCTCCCTCTTGAGATTCTCTGGGGATAACACATCTGATCTATACACATCCTTAGATGACTGGGGGAAACACTAACCCACTTGCCATCATTCCTGTGGGAATGAAAAGGAGGGTTGTAAGAAACCTTTCAAGAAGCCAGACACAGAATTCGGTGTCTGACAGGATGTGACAGGGGAAGGAAGGGTCAATGTACAGGACAGTGAGGAGTCCAGATCGCTAAGGTTTCCAAGCCAGTTGCTGGGAAACGTGGAAGGAAATCTGGGACAGAAAGATGTTAAAGGACAGAAGTCCTTCAGGAAACTAGATGTGTGGGGCTCTAGAAAAGAGATAAGGCCACAGAAAAGATGCCCACCATTGTGTAAAAGTTTAGCTGCCAATAATAGTAAAAGCTTATTGTTTTGTTGATGGAGCAATTTCTCTATGCTAAGCACTGTGCTAACTCCTTCATACAACAACCCTGTGGGCTCCATATTATTAACTCCAATGAGGAAATAGGCTGAGAGAGGTTAAATAATATGCTCAGTCTCATAAAGTTAGCAAGAGGCAGAAATGAAATTCAAGCTTGTGGTCTTACACTAACCCATACTGTGCAGTGAAAATGTCTCACTTTGTAACGTCTCATTATCAGGTAAAACACGCATACACAAACTTTCAAAAGTACCACACAATAGTATAAAAAGCTAAACAAGATAACCTTCAGATTATCCACCTTCCTGGTCTACCTCTAGAGAAAAGTCAATTCCATTCAATAGTCAGGACTTAATTATGATTAATAAAGTATGGAGAATATGAAAACTGCTGTGCATTCTATAACAAAAAAATGTTATTGTATGCTGACAAACAGCATTTAGTTTCTATTTTCCAATCTTATTATATATTTGAGAGAATCATTAGTTCCAATGTATTCTTTCCTGGCTTCTCCTGTGTCCGTGAAGCAACGGCTGAGAACAGGCCGACAGCAGCCACAGGACGTTCGCTCCAACAACAGAAGGATTGGTCTGAAGGGGTCTGACTTCACAGCACCACCGACAGCAGTAAGTTTTGCAACTTCTTCCCACTGGAGGTCACTGTTACATCACAGTTCCAGAGAAGAACCTCAATTTGCCAGAAAAAAGAAACCAGACTGTTTTTGTCTAACCACTCTGGCTGTGTTTGCATGAAGAAATAGAACAAACACCAAAACAATCATCAGAGGTGAACTACATTTCAGATAATGTGAAGGCAAACTGTCCTCAGAAGATTTATCTGAGATGATTTGTTTTCAAATACTTAATGTGTAATATTTTAAAAATAAATTCCAGTTAAATTTTCTACAAATAAAACCAATGACCTGTTGCATGTGTTGGGCAAGCTAATTTACTCAAAAAGAGAGACCATGGTATATAGTTGCATAACTGTGCACAAGTGCCTGAGCTCGCTAAGTCTCAGTTTACTTATTTATGAAACAGAGGTAATAATTAAACCAAATTCATGGGGCCACTGGAAGAATTAACTAATATGCTGCATGCAAAGTACGTAGCACAGCACCTGGAACACAACCAACACAACGTAAATGCTGGCAATCATTATTGTTATCCATCGAGCCAGTCAAGGGAGTGCTCATAAGGTTTCAATGAGTTCCCATTATTTTCAGTGCTTAGAATAGGTCTAGCACAGTGAAGGCTATTTACATGTTTGTTCAATAAAAGAAGTAAATAAATAGACTCAAGTGAAAAGCATAAATCCCAAATGAGTAAAATGCAAACACCGACTTGAGAATGCAGGAACCTATCCATATTATCATACCTGTTCAACAGGCTCGTTCTAGAAGCTTGGGAAGAAATGAGACCTAACGCTTGTCATTATCCGTATTTAAATTTCTAAATGACTAGAGACTGCCAAATAGTCTAAAGAGAGACCCTAGAGTGGAACATTGCTCTATAAATGTGTTGAGCTGCAGACTGAAAAGAACAGAGCTATTTGCAACCTAAATACGTAACCTATGTTTACTCTTTAAACAAATTATCTTGTTTCATCAGATTCTGCCTCTTTTGAGATCATCAATGACCATCAATACATTCAACTGCTTGCATCTTTAGGTGTCAAGCGTCTGCCCTCCAAACCAGAGTCATATTCAGCAACAGGTCTGGGAGGGTCCCAGCAGGACCAAGACTGCATCCTCACGCAGTAGGAGCTCAGTAATTCTTTACTGAGTAAATTAATACAGAATCTAGTCACAAAGAGTTAAATGAATACTTAGACTTTGACGTAGGTTGATGATTGAATATGTTTATCCCTGCTTCATCAAGTACACTCTTAAGGAAAACTGGCTCTTTAAAAACAAAAAAACTTGGAGTGTCTGGCGGTGAGAACTGCTAGGATTGCTAGAATACTTTGGTGCCTCTTTTGTGCTGAGTACTAGCAGTTTTACCCACCATTGCCTTTTCATCACTAGTCCAAATGCCAATCCAGAGAAAAAGGCAAAAATACTAGAATTATTATGAAAATTGTTTTGACCTTGAGGACCTCTGAAAGACTCTTAGGGTCTCCCAGGAGGTCCACGGACCTCACTTTGAGAACTGCTGGTCTAATAACTGATGTCCCAGTGAAAGACAGTGCTGGATAGTGTAAATTCATCGTGTCATCCCCTTGCCTGTTCCAGCCTGTCCTTCCTTGGGCAATGAGGTAAAATGCCAAGGACTGTTGGGACCTTCCTTGGGATTTAGGCTGGAGTGGGTGATGAGCATTCTGAGGCCCCATCATGACGCTTTCTAAAGTCCTCTCCAAAGAATGGAAGGGGCCTGAGTGATTCAGGGGATTGCCAAAGCCTTTGGCAGATTGTGGGAAGCTTAGAAGCTCCAAATAAAACCACCTCCTGCTGGCTCCTCCTCTCATCCCGTAGTGTCCGAGGGAGCTCAAAATCCCTTTCAGATTCTGGAACCATCCTGCAGACCAAATATATGCTAGACTCAAAGACATCCAAGCTGGAAGTGGGTCCCTGGAAGTGACAGATGCTCAGGAATAGGCCCAGGGTGATGGAGCACACCTGCCAGAGGTTAATATTATGCCCTGTCAGAACGCTGCAGTTAAAAATTCCAGGGGCACACCTGCACACTGGCAGACCAAAACAACACAGCAAAAACTCGACTTAGAATTGTATGGCTGGACATGGGAAAATACTATTATAAAACATTTATATTGCACAGAAGGCAGAGTCCTTTCTCAAGGATGCACAAAAAAATACATTTATGAATTAAAATCTTGTCTTTATATTTCATTTTACTTACCTCTTGTCGTAATTTAGCTCAGATAAGACCTAAACTGTATAAAAACTGTAAGAACGGGAAATGTTTACATCCTTGTTCACTGCCCACATTTGGAATGCAAATACTAGAAACTAAAGGTCGATCAGATAAATCAGAGGTGGGGCTCCCACACTCCTCATTTCTAGCCTGGTCACTGCCTTTTTCTAGAATTTTCTGACATCAACTCACTGATATGATCGTTAAACTTGCCCCAGTCATCGCAACTGGAGCCTTCTGACTGGGCCCCTTGCTGCTATTTCCAGTTTCCAAATTGAGGCTTTGGGGGAATTGTTCTTAGAAGAGGAGCCTGAGGCACAGAGAAATTAACAAGCAGGCTGCTCCTGCCTAGAAAGAAGTGGTGCCAAGTCAAGAGGCCAGGGGGCCTGGTTGATGGTGAGCCATCCCGCAAGGCAGGCCGGCTGACCCAGAGCCTGCCCTGGTAGCTGCTGTGCTGTACCCATGTGGGAGACAGCCAACACGGTGTCAGACACCATGCAAAGTGCTGCCCACCCTCTCTGTAAAGAAGGCTGGCTCTGATCAAATGAAATGAGCAAAGAGCAACATGGAACATACGGTTGGAAGACAACTCTGATTTTAGGAAAGGATAGTCCTTCGATGTAATGCAAATGCATTTTACCTCTCTTGGACTTTGAGTTCCCCGTTCAGAGAAGTATTTGAATGAACTGACCTCCAAGGACCCTCAAGAGCTTTGCTTCTAAGGTCTCTAACCTTTGAGTCATAGCCTTCATGCTAGAGCACAGGCCTGTAGTATCCCAATCGTTATGGAAACACTGCAGTAAACTGTGCTCATCAGAATCCCCCAGTGCATGAAGCCATATGTCATGGATTATGCTGCAAATCTGTGCTGGTATCCAAATGAGCATATATCATTTTTACACAATCAATGGACTAGCAAATCAGGCACTTTTCCCTAATTAAAAGTTGTAAATGAGTTTGAAGTACTGCATGGGACCTCCCCAGGAATCAGCATTCATCCACACACAACTGAAAATGCCAGGGGTTTGGTCACCCTACGGGACAGCCCTTGACCACTGGTGATGGCACCCAGAGGATCAGTGCTCCCCTCCATCCTACAAGTGGACAGCTCTGAAGTCATCCTGCCTGGCAGTGGTCAGTTTGGCAATGCAACCTTATTGGGGCTTCTCTCCTTCCCTATTTCACACTCCCCAGGCCTGCACTCCAATTCCAAAAGCAAACCATCTACACACATGCTCTTGTCTCAGCTCTGCTTTCTGATGGGACCTCAGGAGCGACAATATGGAGAACATGATGGATGCAGGCACATAAGAAGCGCTAAACAAACTTGACTACGATGGATTTTCTATGTATCTGTTATCGGGGGAGACTTCCGATCTCTCTTTTCTCCACTGCTTTCTGCCATCCCCAGTTTCCCTGGTCTTCATTATTGTCGCTACATGGAGGGTAGAAAACAAGAAATAGAGTCGAAAGTGCACAATGGCATAGGGTAAAGACCTGGAAATAGCCTCCTGAGTCCAGGTGTCCACAGGCTGACTTGGGATCACCTCATTGCTAGGGATTTGGGGTGATCTTAGGTTGTAAACTACCAAACTACCCTTAAAGTGTATACGTGTGTGTGTGTGTGTTATTGTGTGTTTGAAAATCCAGGATAAGCACATCCGAACCATGATTTCACTCTATTATTGCTTTTGCTAAAATTTTTTTTGGATGATTTGATATATGAAAATATTAATTGACAGGAGTAAAAGTAATATGTAGATATAGCAAAAATCATGAAGGTGGTAAGTGAAAATTGAAGTCTGAGAAACACTAATAGATAAATGTGGGTTTTTTTCACAACCATAAAATTTTAGGTAAGTGGATGAGGACATAGTTCAGTCAATTAAATTTAGGAATTTTGTTATCAAGTACGTTAAGCATTTTCTTACTTAAGAACATAGACTTGATTTGCAATATTTATATTTTTGACTATGTTGCTTTAACTATTAGATAGCGAAAATAAGATATTCTTCTCATATTGCACCAAATAACACAAAAGTATCATACTTCTAATTACTTCGAGAACATGAAATGACACAAATGTAAATGTGACTTGTCCGTGTGTTTGGTCCGGGACACCTAGAGCCTCACATGGGCAGGTGTCTGTACTCAGTGTATCGAAAAATCTTTCAATTGTTTTATATCCTGAATGGAGACAGAGCACATTAATATCACAAACAGGATTCTCTGATGCCCCTATAAAAGACAGTTCCTAAAACTGTCGTGCTTATAGCAATTCCTGAGACAATAGGTTACCCACATTTCTAAATAATCGTTAGCAATGGGAAAAAGTAAGAGGATATGTTACAAAATCTGATTTAAGAGCCATTTATTTTCTTTACAGTTAAAAAGTTGCACAAACTTTTTAAAACATACACCCAACACTCCTCATTAGCCCATATATCTTGTTGACCTCTTCACTGAGAAATACTATGAGGGCTACATTCTCATAGCTTGGATGAATAACTCATTCTTTTCCATATGGAAGATGAAGGCCTTCTTAGTATTTTCCAATGGAGATACATTAACCAGCCAAAAATGATTAATGCTTGGGCAACAGTGACCAAGTGTGAAAATGCAGACCTAGCTGTGATGTTAGGTCAGACCTAAAGACTTACAAAGTTTTATGACGTCTTACTTTAAAAAAAGTCTGTTCCTATCTATCCATCTTTCTCCTTTCTCTTTTACCTTGTCCTCGACTAAGATCCAATGGTAAACCATTCCAAGGTTTGGCAATTCCTCTGAAACTGAACTTGATGGTCCCAGAAATACTGACTCTGTCAGGGTCCCCTGGAAAGGCTCAGGACCGTTATGAAAGCCTGACTCAGGGCTCTCAGTCCTCTAAACACCACCAAGATGGCTGAGTTGGCGATTTCTTGTTGAATAAGATATAAATAAGGCATTTATATACAGTCACGTGTCGCTTAATGACGGGGATACGTTCTGAGAAATGTGTCGCTGGGTGATTTTGTCATTGTGTGCACATCACAAAGTGACTTACACAAACCTAGATGGTATACTCTATTACACACCTAGGCCACATGGTACTAATCTAACGGGACCACAACCGTATATGTGGTCTGTCATTGACTGAAATGTTATGTGGTGCAGCCCAGATTGCCCAACTCCCCTGGAGAGAGTTTTTTTTAACTGTTCATTCTCAATGTGGGTAATATCACCCCCAAGGGGGTGAAAATTGGTTCTTCAGGAGGGGTAAAAAAAATCTTACTCTTTTTATGTATAAAGAACAGATATACAGTATATCTGTGGTATTAGGATTTACTAGGAGGGGTTCAAGTAGGGGGAAAAAGTCTGAAGTCTCTGAGAGGGGAGTAGATGATGATGACAAGAAGTTGAGGAACACTGCTGTCAATCCACTTCCTATAGGAACAACGATTCAGATGTGTTCTGGAGTATTTTCTAAATTGTCTTATATTGTTTTAAAAGTGATTTATCCTATGCTAATTGATAAAGAACTGAATATACGGAAAGAGCTGTTTACCCAGACATGAATTCCCCTCACCTGGGAAGTGCTAAAATCCTCACAGTCTGAATTCTTGCTCTCTTTTCTGAATACTGCTATTTTCCTGACGGAATTCCCCTCCTAGAATAGCTACAGGATCACGTGAAAGCCATTGTCTGGCAACAGTTCAAAGGGGAAGCATGGAAGGCTATACTAGACAGCTTCTTCAGAAAGGTGAGTGCTCTGCACACACCGTTTTTGCCACAGACTTCTTAATAAGGGGAGAGGAAATTCTGCTTTTGTGTTATTTTATTTTCATAATTAAGTCAATTAAGTCATATAAGAAATAGGAGGATGAAGAGCTGTGACAGACAAAAAGAGATCACTAACTTTCATATGCATCAGGAATAGCTCCTTTGAGGTTCCCCAAAAGTTGGTGCCAATGACTGAAATGTTGAAATGTGCCACATGCCGCTATTATTATCACAACCCCTCCTGAGACAGTGGCCTTGGGCAAGGATCAAGAAGGGGCATGCATTCCATCTCCTTTGACAAACACCACTCCCTGGTTGGCAACATTCAAATAGAACAGTAAATGAATCTGTCTTAGTTAAAAGTGATGTTACTACCTGTGTGTCCTCAAGAGCAGGAGCCTGTCTGTGACCTCCCCGTGTCACCATGGACCGGAACACACGCCAGAGTAAGGAAGACGAGATAAAGCACACACTACCTACAATCCAGATGTCTTTTCTTCTAAGTGATAAGTCCATTCTCTGGGAGCAGCTACAGAAGTCACTTGGCTTATATGCTCCTTCCCTCCCCTGATCTAGCGCAAGCCCGTTTCCAAGCACACACTTGTTGCATGCTCTGTTCTGAGGAGCAGGCGTTGCCGAATTGCAGAGGGTTCTTGCAGTATCCTGCAACAGATATTTTCAGTTATACGGTCAACAGATAATCTGCCTCTTTAAAAGGAAAAATATGATGGCCTGTGTGACAGATCTGAAACAGGTGCAGGGGCAGAGAGAGACCTGCTGGCTGCAATTGACGCCAACCCAAATGCACTTGTCCCCAGTTCAAGGACGATTAGCACCACGGAAACTGGCATCTGCTTTTATGGCTGGGCCACCGCCAGGGTGCTTTCTCCTGCCCTTCAGGGTGAGAAGCAAAGAGATGGGGGTAGGGAAATGAAACTTTAAAAATCACAAAACCTCCACCCTCAGCTATGTTATTTTGAGATCTAAGTTATAGTCATTATGAACACCAACGATGGTACGATTTCACAGTGATTAGTCAGGAAATGCCACCGGCTATTAAATGTACCAATTGCAATCAAAATAGGGAGAGCTACGCTTTGCTCCAACCCACTCTGTCCTATTTACATCCTGTTAAATAGTTGCTTTTGTTGCATTTTTGGAGCATTTGTACCAGGCATTTAAACATTCCAGGGGCTGTGAGGTCCCATCTCTGTTAGAACCATCCTTATTTTCTGTGCCCCCAGCTTCGCCTTACTCCTCTGGTCGAGACCATGCCTTCTGGATGGAGGATGGGAAACTAGGAGTGTACAGGAAGGTCGAGAAAAACCAAAGGACAAGGAGGTGAGCACAGATAATCTTGGGCATAGAAAGTAGGGATATGTATAGTAAATGGGGGAAGGCAGAGGGAGGCAGACAGAGCCAAATGGGAGAATGCAACTCTGCTTGTCTGAGAACATTATATGGCTCTTTTGTCTTTCATTAAGCAAATATATAGAGCGTGTGTGTGTGCACGCATGTATTAAACAGTAAATTTTAGATCGGAAATAAATGCAGCATGGGAGGTATTTATACAGGTAATAGAGAGCTAATAAAAGAACAAAACCTGGATTTGATTGTATAAAAGTAATATTAATTCTGGTTATGAGAGTCGCCCGCCATTTATGAGTTAAGTAGCTATTAAGCTCATCACTCATACGTCACGGATCAATTTTTCTTTTAAGTTTTACTTGATTTCAACACCATGTTATGTAAGTTTAGATCTAATTTTTTAGGGCATATCCACTGAAAGCTTTTAAAATTCTGCACTATTAAGGTGATTTTGAACACCCTTTAGAATATAATAGAATGAGAAGTCATTAGAAAACTGAATAAAAAGGGAAGTAGAAAAATAAAATGAAAAGTAGAACATGTGGTATTTAAAAAATTCAACAAAAAATAAAGGAGAGGAAAAGAAAGAAGATAGTTAAAAATAAATCCAGTGTGGGAAAAATAAGTGAAATAAAAAATCCCGGTTACGAGCAGGAAAAGAAAAGAATCTGAGCTTTACCAAATTATATTAACAAATATAAGTTGTTAAACGTATAGATAATTTTTCCCGTTGGGACTGCCAAGTAAAGGCTTCTAGGGAGAAATTGCACTTCAAGCCTTCAAAACAAAGCTTCCACATCACTAGAGTGTCTGAAATTCAGAGTAAATTCTTTTCAGTGTGCCACAGTGAAGATTTCTACGATGACTAGCAGTGCTGAACTTCTCAAAGAGAGACAGGATAAAAGAGAAAGGAGAATAAGTGGAGAAAATTATGGCAAGCATCTTTTTTTATAGTCCTGGGGAGAAAAGAGCAGTGTTGTAAAGACTTACTGTGGCCCCAGCAGAAGGAGATGTGTCAATCTAGAGCTGTCTACGTGCCTGAAGACATCTGAGCTGCTGGAATGCCCTTCTTCACCCCCTGGTGCCAAGGCCTACTGGCTACCTTGGCACCCACTGACTGGGCAAGCAAGACCTCCAGCGCAGTGGCCTTGGCAGCCACAGAAAGGAGAAGAGCTCTGGGCCTCTGATTCATGTGTCTATCCGTTCTCCACAAGGCGAGAGAGAGACAGGGAAATTTATTGCTGACATCTCTGGGCCCTTCGCCATTTACAAAGAAGAAACTGAATGGACATATGGGGCCACTAGTCCTCCTCTCTCCCAGCTGCAGGAAGGCACGGGTTGCACAAGGGATATCGGGCCAATTGTGAAGGATGTTCTTTCAGAGTTTCTGAGGAACAACATTCTCAGTGTTTTCCTCAAAAATATCTTAAATTATTTAACTTCCAAATCATTTGATTTCCAATATTCTGGAGCAGTATCACGAAAATAATTCTTGCTTAAAATGTTTATGTTCCAGCTGAGCACCATCTCACTCCTTAAACATATTGCCTACTTATAAAAATCATATCACAGATCCTGGAGAAAAACAGCACTGGAAAAACAAAGTCACATGACAGATGGTTGGTTATGTCAAAGTTACCCGAGAAGAATATTTAGTCTTCTCTGTTCTACAGAAATTAATAAACAGAAAAGGAAAATTTTCTGCTTATTTGTTTGTATTATAAACAGCCCTAATGAGGAAGCCCTTCACATCTGACTTAAATTTTGCCTGTGGAAACTTGTTTTTAGTATACACTGAACAAGATGTGAACTCATAGGGAAAGAGGAGGTTTCAAAAAACCTATGTTCCAACCTAACCCATTTCTTGTCTCCAGTACATTTGATTGTTCCATATTCAGTAACACTGGAGAGACGGCTCTGCCCTTTCTCACGGCTCTGTTTCACTGTCTGTTGCATTGTTAGAAATACCCTTCTGATCTGAATAGGGTTTTTCAGAACAGCAGCTGAACAAAGAAATGTGTTTCCCAAACCTGCCTGATAGGAATCACTTGCTCTGATTATTAAAAATAAAGATTCCCAGTTGTCAACCAGGATGCAGGACTCAGTCAAATAGATATGTTCTTTCCACAAGCATTTTTGGTGCCTGTCATGTGCTGGTTACTAGGAAAGCAACTGGGAATGAAAGGACAAGTGACACGAGGTCCCGACCTTGAGGAGTGCTATCTGGAGAAAAGAGACAGACACATTCAATGCGATCACACGCGCTAGAATAAAGGCATGGGCAAAATGCCGTGAGGCCTGTGCTGGGCCAGGAGCTACACTTCTGTGGGCCCACAAGTGGGACTCGATTGAGCCAGGGCAGGGGAGGGGGCTGCTGCTGCAAATGCTTACTGAATGATTCCTATAGTGACAGACAGATACTGTGCTAAGTGCTTTGTATCCATCAGCACATCATTCACTACTCTGCTGAGGCAGCCCCTTGGCTGAGTTTAGTAACTCGCCAAAGATCAAGCAGCCAGAATGGGGTTCAGGAAGCTCGTTCTACACAAATGAGGACACCGGCATGCCATCAGGCAAGGCTTACTTGTCCCTGTCCCTGACTGTCACTGTCAACAGCTCTGCCACCTACCCTGTGAGGCGCTCAAGGTCTCGAGGAAATTAGAAACTTCTGCAGAGCAGTTATGCCCCTCACAGTGCTTCTCCGAATTTCATGCCCAAATCCATCCTTTTATAAATGATCCTTCTTAAGAAATGTGTGTTTCCATAAGTTTGCTCTCATAGCTTCTAAGCCACTAACCCCAGTGTGGAGTAGCCTGCAGGAAGAGATGCATATTCAAAGGTCTCGTAATTATTTACCAAATTCAACTGTATAATTTACAACACATAATCCTCAGTGAAACAAAATGGAAGTTTGTCTATTCATAAACGCTCCTTAATTCTACACACAAGTGACAAAATAGAATTTGAAAAGGGTCTGATAATGGCTACATTTATTGATTTATGTAAGAAAAGATAAGGTAGAACCAATACTTTTTACGAGACTAAATTAGCATACAATTACCTCACTCTTTCCAGATCTTGAATCCTGTTCACTAGAACATTCTTCCAGAAAACATTTCACTTTCTCAACCTTTTCCATGCACTGGAATAAGGCCATTTTCTCCAGCTGGTTACTGTTGTAACATGTGTTGGTTTCTTCTAGCCTCTTCACTTTTAACATCTTAGTGGTGAGTCCGATTAAGTTACTGTCCGCAGTGTGGTTTTCATCCTCCTCTGCCTCCGATTTGTAAATCAAGACACAGTTGTGACTTCTGAGTGTGCCTTCCTCTTGACTGTAAAGAATGGAAACAAAGTTCTCATCACTTACTCACACATTCGATTTTTTTGGGAAAATGACCAGTGAGAATTTTGAAGTCTTTTCTATTTAAACTGGAGAGAGGATCCAAAATTAGGAAGAGAAATGCTAATATTAACATGAAATTTTGAATTCTGGACGTTTTCCTTCACTTTTTCCTACAAAAGCAAACAGTAAGAAGCAACCTTAAGTTTCCCTCATTGCACAAAAGATTTCTATCAATTGGCCAGTTTAAATAGAGAATGTAAAGTTTCTTTGGGTTTAATTCGCATTGCCGGCTTTGCTCCTCCCATCCCCAGTGGGAAAGGTTTCCGTGTAAGGGGGTCTCTCATGCTTCCCCAGGGAATTCTGCCCACTCTGGGAAGTGGTCTACACCAAATGAGCCATTTCCAGAGCCCTTCTCTGCTGACACTTTAAAATCTTGGTGCTTATTTTAGAAAAGAAATTTGTTTCCTTACAGCCCTATCACATCGATAAGATAACCAGACATCCTCTTTTGCATCTTCATCAATGACTAGGTACCGAGGGGTTTAAATCCTGTGCTTTCCTTGAAGTGCTTTCCTTACAAACTAAGTGTGACATGTATTACTCAGTTCCTTATTACTGCTCTGATACCAGAGATGTACATGTATGCATGCATCTACCCAGCACTTGACTATATTGGGGTGGGAGGGAGAGAGACTGAGTTGAATTTGTGGCAGATTCCCATGGCCGACTTCTGAGGCCTCTTGCTGGATGTTTTCAGAAAATTGCTTCTTCCAACTTTTTCTAAATTTAAAATCACCTGAAATTATCTCCACAAAACTTCATCTTTCATTTTCCCAACTCATAGTAAAATGATACCTTGTGTTCCAAATTATTTAAAATCCAACGTTCTACTTGGCCACATAAAGACTTTACATTCAAACACACTAAAATGTAAATAATATCAACCAGAGCTCTATGAGATACATTATAGACCATTATTAGCATTCTTTCAAATTGCCCTGATTAAAAAAAAATCATTATTAAAATACGGAGACAGATGCATGGCTATTTCTAAGGCAAACTATGACTAAAATATAAAATGTAGTTGCAGATGGTGCTCAAGTTGGATCAGGAAGCCACATAAAAATTAACACATTAAAACAAAAGCTTAGGTCCAAGATGTAATAATTTTGCAAAGAAAAATGAAATGTTAACATTTAGATATTAAAGGTTAAGATCCACCTGGAGTTTGGCACAACTTGTTATTTAAGACAACATACAGAGAAAAAGAAGGAGATTTGAGAGGTTATAACAAACTTTTAAAAAATAGAGTAATTACCATTTGTAGGTGGACATCCTGGGGTTTAGACCTCTCCAGGGCAGAGGCTGAGAGCCGGCAGATAAAGGGAAGTTTCGCAGAGTTCAAATAACCACACGATTCTCTGGGAAAAGTCCTTGCTCTCGGTCAGTATAAATCTTCTGGAAAGACAAGTGTCCACTATGAAAGGAAGTATCCTGTCTCTCAAATGCCACTTTGTGCTCTGTTTAAACTAATAAGGTCCTTGATCTCATGTTGCTCAGCTGTTGCCTTCTTAGTCAGACGGAGAAGAATATTAATTTTAGACACCAGGCTTTTCAAGGCCAATGGCTCCATTTCAGAGGTCAGGTAAGGAGAGGATGAACTGGGAACAGTGGATGAAATATCACCTTTGCCCTTTTTCTCTCATCAGTGTGGCAATACTCGCAGAATCACAAAGCTGCATTTGTCTTTGGCAATCCCGCCCCTTTGGGACACAGGATTACTGGCGTACTCATTCCCAGCAGGAGGACTCTGAGTGTGGGAACCCCACAGCCACCCTGTTTGCCCATTTCACACTTTGAATACATCCACCTAGAACATGAGAGATCATCTGAAAGCACTTAGCAAGTTTTAACTTTCTCAGCCTTTCAAATTATTTGCAGTATCTCCAACTGCTGTAGCTCTAAGGAAAGGTTGCAGGCACGGGCTTTCAGGGAGATAGAGAGAACAGGAATGAGTTTTGGTAAACTCTCTTTATAAGCAAGGCTGTGACTCTCCCCCTCACATTTTTTTTGAGGAAGATTAGATCTGAGCTAACATCTGCCACCAATCCTCCTCTTTTTTCCTCAGACTGGCCCTGAGCTAACATCTGTGCCCATCTTCCTCTACTTTACATGTGGGACGCCTGCCACAGCATGGCTTGCCAAGCAGTGCGTAGGTCCACACCCAGGATCCAAACCGGTGAACCCTGGGCTGCGGAAGCAGAATGCATGAACTTAACCGCTGCACCACGGGGCAGGCCCCCCCCCACCTCACTTTTCACCACAGTTCAAGAAAAGAGAATTCAGTGCAAAGCCCCACCTGCCTGATTCTAAAAGTAGTGTATTCCTAGATTTATTTAAGTAGTATGGAACCTCAATTGTTTGGAAAATAGAACTAGTAATATAGACATTCCTATAATCCTTCAAGGCCTAGACACTTGTCACCTCGTTGGAGGCTTTGCTGATTCCCCAATGCCCACCCCAACACCAGCCTCTAGTGTTTTCTTGCTTCTCCCCCCAAAAACTTCTTATTTTTAGTTCAGATCAATGTATTCCATATAAAGTAAAAATACACATTTTCATTTTGAGTAGCATGTAAAGAATTATGGCAAATTCTTCAGAAAGCAGAACTTTGGCTATTTTTCTAGGATTAGAACACTTTGTTCTTCAGGAGGAGTAGCTAAACAAAATTATGTATTTGTTAAAAATAAATTCTTTAACAAAATTGCTATGAAAGTACTGAACTGATCTGAGGTTACCAGTTTTTCTGGAGTAATTAAATTGTGAGACAGTGCTGATAAGGTGACAAATCTGCTTACCAAAAGGAAACAATGTGTATGGCCTTCTGCTGATGTGACTGTTGCCTCCACCTAGATCATCCAAACAGTGGAACCAGAGTTTCCATCCCCTCAGCTCCAGTCAGCCAAACACAGGCTCCCGTGAGCCAGAAGCCAGCAGAATCCACTCCTTTGCTTTCTTTTTCCTTAATAAATTTTTTACTTTAAAATAGTTTTAGATCTACAGAAAAGGTGAAAAGTGAAAAGATAGCATAGAGAGTTCCTTTATGCCCTGGACCCAATTTCCCCTATTTTTAACATCTTACATTGGTATGGTCCACTTGTCACAATTAATGAACCCATGCTGATACATTATTACTCACTAAACTCTATACTTTATTCATATGTTATGAGTTTTTCCCTAATGTATCTTTTCTGTGTCAGAATCCCATCCAGGATTCCATATTCCATTTAGATCCACTAGGATTTGTGATGGATTGGATATGGGGTATGAAAGAAAGATGGTGGACGAGGATGATTTTCCAAATTTTTTCCTGAGCACTTGAAGGGGAGAGCTGACATTGACTGAGATGGAGCAGGCCATGCAAGGAGCAACATCTGGGGGAAAAGTTAGGAGCTCAGTTTTTGACAGGTCCATTGGACATTCAAATTGAATAGATTGTCAGATAGAAATCTGGACTTCAGGGGAGTGGTCCAGGTGGGAGATATAAATTTGGAAGTCATCACACATAGATAGTTCCATGTACAATACGTATTCAATAAATATTTGTTGATTAATTACTAGAGAGAAGGTTTTTAATTGTCTCTATTTGTCCTAAAAAAAGTCACTTAAAAGAATCCATACTACTTGTCTTCTAAAATTAGATGACAGTAGTTTAGTTCTGCTATGTCACACTATTTCCAGCTTCTGATAGCACAGAGAACAAACAGCCTGAAACAATACTTGACCACCAAAAAAACAAGAACGTGTTTACCTTTGCTGTCTATCCGCCGAGCCTCAGCACCCTAAGTCCATATCCACAAAATAATTGGAATGTCTTGAAAATACTCTTATGCTTGGAAAAGTTCACAGTGAGACTATGGGCAGGCCCAGTGATACTTTTCCTGGATTCCCCTGATATTTTGAAATTATAAATCTTAAAAAAAAAAAAATACTAACCTCAGTAAAACAGTATTCCACAAAGCCAAGGAAATTGTGATTCTTTTTAAGGAACATTCCAATTAGCTAGCAAGAGGCTGTACTGTCTAGGGAACCACACAAAGCATGCATTACCAATGACTCTGTGTCCTGATTGGCATTTAAACCAGGCTGGATAATGCTAATAGTTTCTATTTGTACACAGCATTTTGAACGTTTCCACGACAAGGCCTCTTGAACATTTGCACACAAAAGTGGACCAATCTTCACAAATACCAAAATGCAAATGAAAGACATCCCTGTTATACACATAACTATTGAATTTTCTTTCTTTCAGAAAGCACCACTGAGTATGATCCATAAAAGCAAAAATTGATAAATTCCACTTCATCAAAATTCAAAATTTGCTCTTCAAAAGACACCATAGGAAAATGAAAAGACAAGCTACAGACTTGGAAAAAATACTGTGAAATCACATATTTGATAAAGGACTTGTATCCTGAATATATAACAAACTCTAACAACTCAACAACATGATGACAACTCAATTTTTAAAAATGGACAAAAGATTTGCATAGATATCGCATCAAAGAAAATATACAAATGAATGATTAATAAGCACATGAAAAAAGTGCTCTAAATCAGTCATTAGGGAGATGCAAATTAAAATCACAATGAAATAGCATTTCACATCCACTTTAGAAGAGCTATAATAAAAAGAGACTAAAGCAAATGTTGGTGAAGATGTGGAGTAACTGAAACTCTCATCATACATGTTGGTGGAAACGTAAAATGGTGCAGATGTTTTAGAAGACAGTTTGGCAGTTTCTTAAATACTTATTTCCCATATGACCTAGCAATTCTTCTCCTAGGTATCTACCCCAGAGAAATGAAAACATATAAACACACAAAACTTTGCACACAAATGTTCATAGCAGCAATATTCACGACAGTCAAAAATTGGAAACAATCCAAATGTTCACCAATTGGTCTGGTGAATAGAAAAAGTTAATGTGCTATATGCATTAAATGGAATACTATGCAACAACAAATAGGAGGGAGGCACTTATCCCTGCTACACTTGGATAAACAAAAATGTTGTGCCAGTGAAAAAAGCCAGAAACAAAGATCACATACTGTGCGGTTCCATTTATATGAAATGTCCAGAAAAGACAAACCTATAGACACAGAAAGAAGACTAGTGGTTGTCTGAGGCTGAGAGTAGGCATGGGAATTAACAGTAAACAAAATCTTATTGGGTTGATGGAAATGGTCAAAAACTATACTGTGGTGATGATGATACAACTCACTAATTTTCCAAAAATTGCTGAATTGTACACTTGAGATGGGTGAATTTTACAATATGTAAATTACACTTCAATAAAGTAATTAAGAAAAAAGAAACCCAATAATAGGATTAATACAAAAATAAACTTGTCAAAAGATAAAAAAAAAAACAAAACACTGCTGGACGGTTTGTGGCCTGCTGTTTCAAGTGAGCAAGGGTGGGATCCAGGAGACATAAATTATACTCGACCCTTCTCAGGTCGCCTGTGGCCAGAGAAAAGGAAGAGGAAATGATAAGTGGGAAAGAGTACAGACTCCCACTCTTTCCTCCTCCTGGTATGAATACCACATGATGTATGATTTTATAATTAACAGAAAAGTTAGTGGTAATTTAAAACTAATTTCTCTCTCTTATCTTCTACTCAGAGAGAGGATACTTCAAGCAAGGAAGACAGAGTGATGTTACAGGACATCCACACTTGTTTACAACCCAGGTTGATATTACACCCATAAAACTTTCAAGTGACAGTGAGTAAGTTGCTAAATTTTGTCTAATAAAAAGTGAAAATAACATAGGAGGGTTTAAAAACTAGATAGAAATATAGATGAGGCCATTTAAAAATTAATCTCCTTCAGAAATATTAAATATTGTTTTAGTTCATTACTTTATAATGGTTCACGATTTGTTCATCTAATTGTATCTTTTTTCACTTTATTGTAAAATGTAAATACATGTCACTGAGTTACTATACTGTTTAGAAAACAACACATGTGACTTTCAGTAAGAACAAAGTACGTTGTGCAAATACTATTCACAAATTCATGAATTTCCAAAGCTCATGTGACTTTCATATAATTTCTGTTAAATATTTTTCCTTTCCTCTGACTTACTTTTTTAAAACTTAAAACCTACAGAAAATTTGTGTGAATAGTACCATGAATAGCCATATACCCTTCACGTAGATTCACCAAGTGTTAACATTTTCCGTATTTGCTCTCTCCCTCTCTCTTTCCTGAGCGTAAGTTACAGACCTCATGAAACTTTACCCTTAAATATATTAGCATATGTCTTCTGAGAACAAATGTTCTCACATAATATCAATAAAAATCACACAGTACATTTATTTGGCAGGTCCTTTTAGTCTCCTTTTATCTATTTAGGGAACAATGGTCCAGTCTTTTTTTTTCAGAGACTCCAGACCAATTTCTTCATAACCTGTCTCTCAATTTGAATTGCCAATTGTTTCTTTATGTTTGGAACCAAGTAAAGTATTGGGCACGAAAACCACACAAATGAAGTTGTATCTTTCTCAGAATGTCACAATAGGTGGCATACAATGCAGCTTGTATCGTGATTAGTCACGTTACATTTGGTGATCTGATTAAGGTGGTGTCTGCCATATTTCTCCAACATAAAGTTACCCTTTTTCTTTTTGCAATTAATAAGTAGCCTATGTGAATTTATGGGTATCCTCTTCCCGAACAATCTATCACACTATGATTTTAGTATCCATCCTTGCCTGAATCAATTATCACCACAGTGATTGTTAAATGGTGATTTTCTAATTCTATTATTTCCTCTACATTTATTAATTGGTGTTCTTCTACAAAATAGAGCTCTCCATCCCCATCATGGTTTCCCTCCCTTTTTAGTATCAGTATGAACTCATAGATTTTTAAAAGGAACATACATTCCCTATATTATTCATTTTAATTGCTCAAATTGTTCCAGATTTGGTCAATGGGAGTACCTTGTAGCCAGCTCCTGTGAACTTTTGAGTCAGTATTATTTTTTTGAGTACTTCCTTACCTTCTGGCATAAAAAGATGTTCAAAGCTCACTTTGTACTTTTCCTGCCCTATTTCTGGAATCTGCCATTTCTCAAAGGATCCTTGGTTCCCTTTGGAGAAGAATGGTATTTAAAAACCAAGACCAAGGAGTGTTCTTTCCTACTGGAGTGTTATTGCTTCTAGTTCTTTCAGTGGACAGAGCTAGGAAATATAATTTTTTTTTAAATCATGAGTTCATGCTTATATATTTCTAATTCCAACCCAACACCATAGGATTCTTTCCGTGCCTCCTCCATTCCACATTTGTATCTCCCTCCCACTAATTCTTGAATCCTGAAAATGAAAGAACAAAATAGAATGCTTGCTACAAGGTAAAATTCATACTACTGTTGTGACTACCTATTCTAAATAGTTGGGCAAAGTCTTGGTGTTTCTGCCCAATTTTTAAAAATTCCGTTTTATAGCATGAGTCATCACTTTTTAGTTGTTGGAATCGGAGGAAAGCTCTATTTATGTTTATGTTCTTGGGAATGATTTTCTACTTTCTAAATTGGAAGTGAATTTCAGGAGCTAGAAGCAGCTTATGATAGTAACAAGGCATGAAATTACAGAAGTGCAAAGCCCAAGTCAAGCTCTTCTGACCAAATGTTGGCCTGCTTTTCCCAAGAGGGTAAGGTTCCGGAGAGAAATTTTTCCATAGGGAAAAATACTGCAGTAGGGAGGGTATTAGTGGCTGATGAGGAGATGGGTGAAAATTTCACACACTCTCAGGGATGTGTGTTATTTCCTATTAAAGGTCAAAGTTATATTTTTAGGTAGAAAATAAATTTGGCTACTATGTAATGCTTCATAATATGTTTTATCCTGAATATTCAAAAGTATTGACATTTTTTGGAGCAAAAGGACCATGGCAGCAGGTGAAATGGTAAAATGGCATTGTGAGTCCCAGTTTTTATACAGAAAGCATTTTCAGTGTAAATGAAGGCCGGGAGGGCACAGGGCAATGGGCACGCTAATAAACTTCTGATCGGAATGTAAATTGCTCTAATCTTTATGGGAGGTAATTTGGCCATGCACTTTCACCCCACAATTGCATTTCTAAGAATTTTGCCCCAAAGAAATAAGAGTTGCATACAATATATTATCTTTGAGGATACCCATGATGACGTTATTTATTATATTTAAAACATTGAAATAAAACCTAAGGACAAGATGGCATAATGATATAGTATAGTTATTGTAGATAGATAGATAGATAGAGTAGATAAATATGGTAGAATAGATATGGTATATTAGATAAGAAAGACTATGCTTCCATTAAGTCACGTGTAGAAGAATATTTAACAATAAAAGAGAAAAAAATGAATGTGACAATCAGGGGGAAAAGGGCAGACAGTATATAGCAAGATCACAATTTTGACTAAAAAAAAGATACACTATCAATATATAGATGGATGATAACACAGATGGATATCTAATTAGAAAAATAGACAAGATTGCTACTCCAAATGTTAACAACGGTTATCTCTAGAGTAGGGATGGGAATTATGGTTTGTGCTTTGTTAGAGTTAACAGTTTTTCTAAAATGTGTATTTTTTAATCTGAAAATCTTCCATCAAAATAAATGTATAAGTGCTGTAATAAAGAGACTAGCCTAGTATGGAAAACATAAGCATTAGAGACAGATAGGTGGAGTTTGCATTTGAGGTTTACTAGCTGTGTCAACTCACAACAGTTGCTCAGTCTTCCCAAGCCTCGGTTTTTCTCATCTGCTAAATAAATGAAGATAATAGCATTTTCCTTACAGGGTCATTGAGATCTAGGAAATGAGATTAAAATGGCTGGTGTATCAGAGGGACTTGATAAATGGCAGCCTTTATGATTATCATTGGTAATATTATTGATATTAATGTTACTAAATCTTATTAAAAAATTAAAGATTATCCCGCTGAGAAATTTAGAAATTTAGAGCCTAAAGAGGAAAAGATACTCGCAAGTATCTGAGTTTTCTAAAGTCAAAATACAAGATCACCCACTGTCACTGTGTGCCAGGGCCACACCTGCCTATGGCTGCAAAATGAAGTCATGTTCATTTAAAATATATTTTTTCCTTTCATTGGAATATATACATATGGAAAGCACATAAAACTGTAAGTACAGTACAGTTTAAGAAATAACTATAAAGTATACATCCATAAAGCCACCACCAGGCCAAGAACTAGAATATTGCCAGCATCCCAAGAACCTCATCCCTTTGTCCTCTCCCTTGAATCAACCACTAATCTGAATTTTATGAATAATTTCCTTGATTTCCTTCGTAGTTTTTACCACTTAAATGTGCACTCTAAACGTAGAGGTTTTTTTCGCCGGTTTTGGTTTTGTGCATAAATGTATTCACGCTATTTGTATTATTTTGTATCATTTTTCAGTCAAAATTCTTTGATTCATCATATTATTATGAATAGCTGTCTTTGTTAGTTTTCATTATGATACAAGATTCCATTGAATAAATATTACAAAATTTAAGCATGTACTCTACTATTAAAAGACATTTGGGCTGTTTTCACTTTGGGGCTTCTAAGAACATTATTGTGCACGCCTGATGCATATTCCAGTATAGGTTCCTGCCAGCACTGTGAGAATGCTCCTCTTGCCCTATGTCTTTAACAACACTTTAATTTTTGCTAATCTAGTGGATGTGCAATAATATATCACTTTTTATTTAAATTGCATTTCTTTGGTCACTAAAGGGTTGAGGACTTTTTCATATAAATACACATATATATGTCATTCAGTCATTATCTTTTGTTAAGTACATATTTAAGTTCTTGGTCAATTTTTATTACATTTTCTATCATTTTTCTTATTGCCATATAAGTTTTTAATATATTTTATTGATTTAATTATAGAAAATAATTTTTAATTCATTCTAAATACTGCACTTGACAGCAATATGTGTTGCAAATACCTTCTCCCTCTCTGTGGCTTGTATTTTCATTCTTTTTTGTGGTGTTTTACGATCAATAAATAGAAGCTTTTCATTTTTTCTGTAGTAAGACGCATTAATCTCTTCCTTCATGGTTAACGCTTTTCGTGTCTTATTTAAGAACCCCTCCCTCTCTTTCTCACCCTGAGGTAATAAAAAAGTTCTCCCATATTATTTTCTAAAAACTTTATAGTTTGCCCTTCATATTTAGGAGATGATTTTATTTAGCATAGTATAAAGCAGGTCCAGTTCGATTTTTAACATATTGCCACAGCATCATTTGCTGAAAAGTCTATCCTTTTCTAATTTTCAGAGCTACCTCTGCCATATATCAAATATCCATATGTTTCTGAACTGTCTATGCGGTTTCAACGTCTATTTGCCTGTCCCTCTGCTGATGTCATACTGTCTTGATTTCTATTGTCTTTATACGAAGCCTTCCTATGTAGTAGAACAATTCTTCCCACTTGTTTTTCTTCAGGAGTGTCTTGCCTATTCTTGGCACATTTGAAAAACTTTTTAAATCAACTTGTCAAGTTACACACACACACCCTTCACACACCTGTGGGACATAGGTGGGGATTGCGTTGCATCCATAAATGAGCATGAAAAGAATTTGCATCTTTATGCTACTGAGTGTTCCAAACTGAGAATATGGCATATCACTCCATTTATTTAGGTCTTCTTTACTTTCTCTCAGTGAGATTTTACCATTTTCTTTCTCTGAAGAGATCTTTCACATTTCATATCAGGTTTATCCTTATGTACTTCATATTTTTGATGCTGTGAATGTTTTGTTTTTAAATTTCATTTTGTGTCTCTTCCTGTTTATAAAAATAATATTGAAGTTTTAAATTGATCACACATGCAGAAAACTTGCAGTTTTACATATATATGTATATAACTTCTAAAAGTTTATATGTACATAATTTTTATTTTTTCATTTTCCACATCTACAATCAGGCAATCTACAAATAAAGATAGTTTCTTATCTTCCTTTCCAATCCTTATACCCTTTATTTTTTTCTTACCTTTTAGGGCTTCTAGTACGGCGTTGAATAGAAATGGTGAGAGCATGCATCCTGCTTCTGTCCCTGATTGCAGAAGGAGAGCTTTTAGCATCTCACTATTAAGACTAATGTTTGCTCTAAGATTTTCATGGATATTCATTATCATATTAAGAAATTTCCATTTTATTCCTAGTTTCCTAAGAGATTTTAAATCATGAATGGACATTAAATTTTATAAAATGCTTTTATTTTTTGCATCTTTTAAGATAACTGTATGGTTTTCTCCTTTAATTGTTATTGTGGTGAATTACATTACTGATTTTCTAGTGTAAAATCAACCTCGAGTTTATGGGATAACTCAACTTGGTTACCATGTATTATCCTTTTCATATAGTACTGAATGAGGTTTGTTAATATTTTATTTTTAAGATTTTTGCCTCTATGGTTGTTGAATGAGATTGGCCCATAATTTTCCTTTTTAAAAAAGTCCTTATTGGATTTTCAATCTTTCTTCTGTTATATGCAATTAAAGTTACAAATTCCTCTCCAAATATTGCTTTAGTTGTATCTCTCATTGTTGCTGTGTAATATTTTTGTATCATTTAGCTCAAAATATTTTCTTATTTCCAATCTGACTTCTTTGACTCATGGTTTATCTGGAGTGTGTTACTTCCCCGGAGAGGGTCTCCCTCTCTCTCTGCAAAGCCCCTGGGAACACTTCTCAGCAGTTCAGGACCCAACAAGTCTGCGGCTCGAGGCTCCAGCCCGGTGACGGTAAAGCCGGGCTGCAAATCCCCGGGAGGTTGAGCCCGCCGGCACTCTGCTCAAAGACAGGAACTTTCAACATTTTCGTCTCCCTGCTTTTGCTCAGAGTCACGGCAGCCTTCCCCACAGCCCCACAGGAGGAGCTGTTGGGGTTGGATTTACTTCTGGTCCACCCTTACCAACAGGGTGTTGTCCTTTGGGATGCCAGCTTAACGGAGAAAGGTCTAGCAGACTCCTCAGTGTGTGTAGGCCCTGGGCTCCACTACCATCGCCCGTGCCCCATGAGGCCACCCAAAGCCAAGCCCATAATTGGCAGAACTGGCAAAAGCCCTCAGGGCAAAGGGAACTCTTGTGCTCAGGTTCCTCTTGCCTCTTTCGATTTGAATTCCCCTTGAATTTTTGCCTGGTAGTTTTCTTTACTATTTTAACAGATCTTTGATACTTTTAAGATTTTTGAAATGTTTTATTTGGCATTTTCAGTTGTTTTCAGCAGGGATGTTGATCTGAATTTACCAGCTGCTGTTATGGAAAATAGAAGGCCCTCACATTAATTTTTTTAATTGAGATAAAATTTGCTTAAAGTGCAATGCACAGATCTTAAATACACAACTTGATGGGCTTTGAATACCCCAATCAGGACATAGAACATTTCCATTATGCTCCCTTTCAGTCAATTCCCCTTCTCTCAGAGACAACCATCCTTGTGATCTCTAACACTATAGTTTCCCTAGCCTTGCCTATTCTTGAGCTCCCTATCAATGGAATCGTAATCTGTGCCCTTTTGCATCTGGCTTCTTTCATTCAACGTAATATTTATGAGACTCATCTATGTTGTTGTATCAGTCGTTCATCCTTTTTTATTACAGTGTAGTACTTCACTGTATAAACAGACACATATTTTTTATCCCTGAAGCTACTGATTTACATTGTTTCCAGTTCTGTTTTGTTGCTATAATGAATAGAGCTTCTATAAATATTCTTCTACAAGTCTTTTTGTAGACATATGTTTCCATTTCTTTTGGGTAAATACCTAGGAATGCAATTGCTGAGTCATAGGGTAAGTGTATGTTTAATTTTATAAGAAACCAACAAGTTTTTCAAAGTGTTTGTACTATTTTATGCATCCACCAGCAATGTACCAGCAATGTGTGAGAGTTCCAGTTGCTCTAAATCCTTGCTAATGTTTGGTATTCTCAGTCATTTGAATTTTAACGATTCTCATGGGCATGAAATGGAATCTTATTGTGTTTTTTAAAATCAACCTCCTTGAAGAAGCCTGACCACTGGCACTGCTGATGGTGCTCATGCTGCCAACACCAAGGTCTGTGCTGCGGGTGCTGTCCACAGGTACTCATTAAGCTGCCCATCCTCGGGGGCCAAAGCAGAGCTAGGGAATACGGCCTCCTCTCAAACTCGGAGTTGCTGGGTCTTCTAGATACCAAAGCAGGACCATTTATGCCCAGAACACCCAGCTTCTCAAGAACAGTTTGTTCATTCTGGTCTTCAGCTCTCTCACCACAGGGTTTCAAATTCAGTTCGATGGACAAGAAGGAGACAGATGTCATAGCATACCCTCCACATTCTCATCCTTCTTCAATTAAAAATCCATCTCTCCCAAAAGTAACCCAGTCTTTCTACCCAGTGGCAATTCTCCATCATTCCAAGGTAACCATCTTATTCTCACCTCAAAAAAAGTTTCTTTTTTCTTTATGGAAGGGTTCTCTAAATATCTCCATGTCAGCACAAAATCTTCATCTACCTTTTTATAACTAAAAGCCCCATTCAGCTGGTTTTTCCAGAAGAAGCAGAATGCTCCAAATGTGAACCTTAGGGGAAGAGTTAAGCCTATACTTTAAGCTGCCTGGTTGTCTTCTCTCACTGATTCTGTTCAGGCACATGTCTACTGCCCACTATGTGTCAGGCATTGGGCCCGGCACTGGGGGTGCAAGGTGAAAAACACTATCTTCTAATGGAAGTTAGAGGCAGGAGTGGAAACACATGTAAATGGGAAATTATAATACTAGGAAGAATCTGTTATAAGGGATAGACAAGGTGTCAAATAAGCATATGGCAAAGAGTACCAAACCAGCCTGGAGGATCAGGGAAGGCTAACAGGATTTATCTAAACTGAAGGGTAAATAGTAAAGCCAGACATGGCAAGGGGCTAGAAAGGTACTCCAGGGCAAGGATGTGAGATGTGCAGGTTTGAGAAGATTATGACAAATACCTTTAGTGTTTTTACCATTAAACATAATAATGGCTGCTAGTTTGAGGCGAAAAAAAAAACCATCATGTTAAGAAAGTATCTTTCTCCATTTTACTAGAAGTTTATTAAAATCAGGGATTGAAGTAGAATTTTGTCTATGTTGCTTCACATTTCACTTTATAAAAGAACTGCTTTCTCCAGTAATTTAAGAATATCTAACACTCGACAACACAATTCAAAATGAAAAGAATAGACAAATGTATTGGAATGGAAGAGGCAAAAGTATTGTTGACACCAACTGGGTGTCTTGCAATTCAATTCAATTCTGACACTACCTGGACTTAGCATCAGACTCCACAGTCAAGAACAAGGTCCCCACCAGACTGCCCTCGCTTCAGACACCAGCCTCAAGACTCAGGGAGCAGCTGTACTCCTGACCAACTGGCTACAAATTTGGGGGCTTCCATAACCCCCTCAGGTTTGATAATTCACTAGAACAAATCATAGAACTCACTGAAAGTGTTCTACTTGCAATTACAGTTTTTAATAAATGATACACAAATACAAAGTCTGGGAGGGTCCTGGACACAAAGCTGCCATGCACTCTCCCTATGGAGACAGGGCTCATCACCCGCCCACCCTTCAGTATGTTCACCATCCAAGAAGTTGCACTGAGTTTTGGTGTCCAGAGCTTTTATTGGGGTTTCACAATGTAGGCATGATTGATTACATCACTGGTCACGTGATTGAACTCAATCTCCAACACCCTTCTCCTCCCTAGAAATGGCTGGCCTGAAGTTCCAACCCTCTAATTATGTTGTTGGTCTTTCTGGTGACCAGCTCCTATCCTGAAGCTATCTAGGGAGCCACTAGGAGTAACCTTATCAGCATAACAAAGGCTTTCCTATCACTCAGGAAATTCGAAGGGTTTTTGAAGCTCTGTGCCAGGAACCAGGGACAAAGTTCAGATATGTTTTTTTACACTACAAGTATGCTTTGAAAATCACTTAAAACTAATGAGTTCAAAAAAAGGTCAAATATGAAATAATAAAAATCAATGCATTTCTTTTATACCAATAAGACCAGTAAGAAAATAGAACAATTAAAAGGTCTTATTACAATAGCAAGAAAATGTATATAATTTATTAGAATAAACTTAGTAAGAAATGTGGCATAGATTCCAGAGAATACAGGGGAAAGTCAGGAAAAGATAGGAGCAGGAGGTTGGGTTAGGAGAAAGGAATTGCAAAGCAGGGAGAGCAGAAAACCCTAGGGCAACTTTTAAGATGGTGACTCCAGACGTCAGGGATGTGGGTCATGGTGGGATTAACTGGACTCAAAATGTCCAACATACCTTGGGTATGAATATGAGGGTGCAAGATGACGCCTGGAGGTTCGCTAACACCAGGAGGCTTACTAGATACCTGTGCTTAAGCACTGCAGCCACGCTGAGACGTTGTGGCCGCGGAACAGAGGGCTTATTTGAGTCACCCACTGAATACATCGTCCCCATTCTGACTCTGTGGAAGGAGGACAGAGAAGATGTTTACACGGCTCACAGTAAACTGCCAAGGCCAGGCGAAAACAATCAAGCAGTGAGGTATTAAATGAGAAAACTTAAGCCCAGGTTTTATTGCTTTACATTGATCTCATTTCCTAAGACCTTATAATAGAGTTTAAATTTATTTGTATTTATGCTGATTTTAAAAGAATGTTTAATTTGTTTAGAAAAGCTGGTTGTGGTTTATTCATTTTATTTTTCTACGATCACCACCTAGTGGTGAAAACTTTAAACTTCAACAGAATGAGTTAGGGTTCAGGAAAAAAAGAATAGAGGGCTTACCGTGTGGCAGGCACTGTACTAAACACTTTTACATTTATGAGATCATCTAATTCTCACTACAGATTGTGAGGTAGGCATTATTGTTCCTCTTTTCGATTTGGAAACTGAGTCAGAGAAGTTAAGTTGCTTGCCCAAGGTCACACTGGCCAACTCAAACACAGATTTTTGAAGTCCAAGTCTATGCCATTTTCACCTCACACTACATCCAAAGAGCTCAATTTTATTCATGCATTTGGTCGTGGGAGTAAAATATATATAAACATACGTGGAGAATTTTGTCTTTTCTTTATATTTTTCCTTTTTCTTTTTTCTTATATAATATATATAGGAGCAAGCACATATATAAATAGAAAATAGGATTATACTGTATAAATTAGTTTTGTATCTTCTAGTTTTTACTCCATATTACATACTGAATATTTTCCCATTAAAATAAATACTTTTGAAAATACATAGTAACAATAAAGACAGATATAGAATTACATTTATACGTAAATAGCGTGATGTTGAAATGCATTTAAAAAGACTGGAAGAAAGTGCTAAAATATTAATACTGATGATCTCTGAGTGGATTTTCCATAATAAGTATGTATTATTTCTTAGAAAAATTGTCTTACATTTATTAAAAGAAAAGAGATTCAAGAAACTTCAGAGTCGTTGTCCAGTTTGTTGTCATTATTTTAAAATATATTGCTTGTATTAGGGGCAACCATATATACAGGGGTGTCCATATATTTCTATAAAGGTTTAAAATTAATGTAGCATATTACATTTCCGTATTTAGTAATACTTTCCTTCAAACCCCGTTTTGAGAGCAGCCGTAGAAGCTGAAGGGTAGCAGAATATGCCACACCAAAACATTCCACTGAGGCATAAGGATTATTTTGAGTTGAAGGCAAGTGAGAAGCAGCAGATACAAGAAAAGCTCTCTGCTCTCCCCCTATTTGCCTAGAAGCAGCACATGAATTTGTAACAGCGGCCCCCTTGCAGTCTTTGCCAGGAAGGAGGGAAGTCAATCAACAGAGACGACTCTAGACCCTGTCAGCCCAGAGACGGTACCAGAGGAAACTGCGTGACACACTTTACCAACGAGCCCCATCTTCCCCCGCTTCCTTCAGCCACCTTCCCACGATTCGCCACCCCTAAGCTCGACGTCCTTTTCCTTTGTCTTATCACTTCTCTGCAATTGTATTGTTCTTTTGCTAAGATGCTATATAAGCCTGAGTCCATCTCCAAGTATTTCCATGTGTATGAGTGCTGCGTGTGCTACCAAATTTTTCTTTTTCACCTGTCTTTCATCAGTTTAATTTACAGTCTCAGCTAATAAACCTAAGATGGCAAGAAAAAAAGATTTTTCCCTCCTCTGCAGACCTCTTCTCCAAGTACTTGCTTTTGTGAGGTTCCTGTGATGGTTCCTCTGAGAGATAAGTCAAAGGCTATAAAGGCTCATAATCCTCCATTTTTGCAGAATTTCAATTCATATGACAGCCAAACAATAAAGATCCTTTACTTAACTCACTTTTACTTACCTTTTCTATTAACCTTATTTTTGAGCCTAACATATCTAGCTAGAAGAACCATCAAAAAATCAGATTTCACTCCTTTTAACAATTGCCAGGAGGTTGGACACATACTTTTACATCCAATATCAATTGAAAAAATACTTCTTTGGCCCTTTCTTTCATTATTAACCTTTACCTAACTCTAGTGCCTTGTGAGTCATTCCTCTTTTTGTAAAATCATCTCCAGGAAGAGGCTCCTAAAACCCTTAGGAGTTTGCTTTTGCACAAGTTCCAAGGAGATGTTCTTGTGCAGAAGATGAAATAAAAATCCCATTTTTGTCAACTTTTAGAAAAGTTCGTTCCTTTCTAAAATTCCTTGTTTTTCATCCTTCATTCTCCCTCAGTTTCTTTTCTTCCTCAAAGACCAAACATGCAGGTTTATGATACATTTTTGAAGATGTTTACAGAAGTCACAGAAAATGGCAATCCTATCATTCAGAGATGGAGAACACCACACTTGGGTTTTAATCTTTTTTCATTTATGGCGGGCGTTGTCTGTCACCGGCTATAACGTAATTTTAACCGGTTGCCTCACAGCATCTAGACATGCCCTAACTGGACCCACCCCCGCGTAGAACTGTCCATTTCTAATATTTAACCGCTAAAGAGCAGACGGGAGGCAATCACCCAGGTACGCGCTTCCGGCTAGAAGCCCTGGAGAAAAAGGCAAAACCCTCGCGGGCGGGGCGCGTTCTCTCTGCGTTTCCCTGACCGCCGCTGAGGCGGGAGTCTCCTCCCAGCGCAAGTGTTCGCACCCCTTCTTTGGTTCAGGCCCTCTGACCAGTTTTCCACTGGAGCGTTTTGGGCTCTCCTGCGTGTGCGGACCCCCTCCCGTCCCTCCGCCCTCCCCGCACGCACGCTCAGCTCCCCCGCCGTAGGAAGCGCTTTCCCAGGCGCAACCGCGGAGCCCGCGAACTCCTGCTTGGCGCCCCGGGCCGCCCCCTTCGCCGCCGCGCAGGCCCACGCGCGCGCAGTGCACCCGCTTCCTCGGCCGCTCGCAAGGGTGGCTGGTGGCGCCGGCCGGAAGTGGACGCGCGGCGGCCAGGGCGAACGCCGCAGACTACATTTCCCGACAGGCCGCGCGAGACGCTGCCCGCGGCGGCTGGGGCAAACCACGCCGGACTACTCTTCCCGACGCGCCGCGCGAGGGTGGGCCGCCGCGGGAAGCTCCGGACGTGAGGCAGAGCGCGCCCTCCCCCGGTCCGCGCGCGTCCTGCCGCCTCCCCGAGCGAGCGGCGCGCGGCGCGGGGCCTAGCGGGGGCATCGCGAGCCCTCGGCGTGCGGAGGGGCTGCTGCGGCCTCGCGGGCGTGGGCGCGGGCGGCGGCCACCATGGAGGTGAGCGGGCCGGAAGACGACCCCTTCCTGTCGCAGTTGCACCAGGTGCAGTGCCCCGTGTGCCTGCAGATGATGCCCGCCGCGCACATCAACTCGCACCTGGACCGCTGCCTGCTGCTCAACCCCGCGGGGCACGCGGAGCCCTCGGCCGGGCCGCTTCGCGCCGGGGAGCGGGCCAAGGGGCTCTCGCCGCCCAGCGCCAAGAGGCGGCGGCTGTCGGAGAGCTCGGCGCTGAAGCAGCCGGCCACCCCGACGGCGGCCGAGAGCAGCGAGGGCGAGGGCGAGGAGGGCGACGACGGCGGCGAGACCGAGAGCCGGGAGAGTTATGACGCGCCGCCCACGCCCAGCGGCGCCCGCCTCATCCCCGACTTCCCGGTGGCCCGCTCCAGCAGTCCCGGGAGGAAGGGCTCGGGGAAGAGGCCGGCGGCCGCGGCCGCGGCGGCGGGCAGCGCGTCTCCGCGGAGCTGGGACGAGGCGGAGGCGCAGGAGGAGGAGGAGGCGGGGGGCGACGGCGATGGCGACGGGGACGCCGATGCGGACGGCGAGGACGACCCGGGCCACTGGGATGCCGACGCCGCGGCTGCTGCCGCCGCCTTCGGGGCCAGCGGCGGGGGCCGCGCGCACGGCCGGGCGCTGGCGGCGGAGGAGGTCCGGCAGATGCTGGAGGGCAAGCCGTTGGCCGACAAGATGCGCCCCGACACGCTGCAGGACTACATCGGACAGAGCAGAGCCGTGGGGCAGGAGACCCTGCTGCGGTCCCTCCTGGAGACGAACGAAATCCCCTCGCTCATCCTGTGGGGGCCGCCGGGCTGCGGCAAGGTGAGTGCTGCCTTGGCCGAAGGGTTCCGAGTATAGATGTCTACGGGTCGGCCGTGGATCTGACGGTCAGAGAGCCGTGGCAGAGGCCGCCTCCGGAGAATCTCCCCGTCGCCCCTGGATGTTAAGGCCTAAGAGAGCAGCGTCCACAGGTCGAGTCTGTGATGGGTGTGAAAAAGGCACACCCTCCCAGATTCCTAAGACGTGTTTTCTGGTCGTTTTCAAAATGAAAATGCCTGAATCCATAGGTTTACAAGAATACGTGGACCTAGATTATGATCTGCCTTTGTGTTCCAGCGCCACCTTAATGACCTAATTCTCAAGGAAACAGCATGCTACAAATTGCAAAGGAACATTTGTATATTCCATTTGTAGGTATATGGATTCAGCTTTGAAAAAAATAATCAAAAACTTCTTATTTCTATTGTGCTTCCTTCTCCTCCTTCTAGCTGCTGGCTTCTTTTAAGAGAGTGGTTTTTATTTGTCCTTGAGACTATGTTAACAACACTAGTATGAAAAGTTTTCCCTCTGCAAGTCATTTTCATCTAGCCTTTTCCGTGAGTGTCTTCACAACGTCTTGCACTTTACAGAAGAAACTTCGGTGCACCTTGGTGTTCAGTTCTGTGTACTTTGTTAGGAATTAGCACTAGTCCAGAGGAGGACAGTTAGGATATTGGAATCTTAAAACATACCATTGGAAGAGCACTTGAGAAACGGTGGAGGAGTTAAGACTGAAAAAGGAGGCGGCTAAGAAGTGTTTAAATATAGCATTGTTTTTATCCACAGTAAGAGGGAGGGGAATGAGCACCAGTGGGTGAAAGGCAAAATTCAGCATCTGAGTGGAAAGGGACTCTCATAGCTTTGAGGTTGACTTCTTAGTAAACAAGAACTTTTAGATTTTTCTCCACTTTTTCTTTCCAGCTTCATTTCCCAATAGTTAGTCACATCTCCCTTTACTCCAATTCCTGGCATACATCCTAGTCGTTTTGCTGCCTTGTTTGCACTCACACTTTTCCTTTGGCCAGGAATAAATCAGGTCTGTCCGGAATAACGTTGTCCTGTGGTGGTGGATTTAGTTGTTACCCCATTTAGGGGATTGAGCAGTAGCATTCTTTTAATTGTCCATGAACTCTTTACGTAAGATGGTCAGAACGCCTGATCAGCCTGTTGTTGATGGTCCCAGATGGCAAGAAAAAAGTCCCTAGGGAGATGAGTAGGGCGACCTCATAGAAGATGCTGGTCAAGAGATTTAGTGGGCTGGCTCTCAGTGTAGTGGTTGGTGGTACTCCTAAGCCTAGGAGTACGTGGCCTGGGAGCCCATAGGCTGGGGTTTACTGAAGAAGCAGCCGCAGTATCTAATGTTACTAATATAACTACTAGAAAATAAAGTGCCACCTTTCCGTTCATTCAGGAGCACATTTGTCCCTCTCTTAAACAGTCTTCCTTTTTCTTTATTCCCATTTTTATTACTATACCACTGACAATAATAATGTTAATAACAGCATACGGGTATTTATCGAGCACCCGTTAAGTACTACGTACTGAGAAGTGTTTTCCTGGGATCTCTCTGTTTTTTGCTACATACTAACACAATCAAAGTGGTGGTGTTTCATCTGCTTCCAAAGCAGACATTCAGAAGTGGCGTGCGGTCATCTTAAATACTGGGCAGCTGTCATTGGCCTTTCCGTTAAAGGCTCACTCTCCTTTCTCGGCTGTACCGATGGGCATCCAGTTGTGGAGCTGACTGGCTCTGTGGTCCTGCACTCCAGTTCTACACCTAGGCCTTCAGCAGTGACGCTTTCTTGGCTGGAAGCAGTCACAGCTGTCACCCAGGCTCTGCTAAATCAAGACAGCCGCTCTTAACTGGGATTCCAAAGATCTCAGAGTCCCCAAAAAAGGAATCAAATGGGGTTAGGTACAAAGGAGAAAAGGTCAGGATTAGCCTAAGGTTTAGCTACTTTCCTGTTTTATTTATAACATTTTTTAAAAAACTTTTAAAAATGTGCTATGGTATTTCAGATTGTATCTGTGCTGCTAAGCATTCTTCAGAGTTCAGGTTGCTTGGTAAATAGTGCTTATGCTGCTTGTGTTAGTACCCATGGGTGCTTTTCTCTCTGATCAGCTTTCCGAAATCTCTCATCTTTTCTAGACCACTCTGGCTCACATCATAGCCAACAACAGCAAGAAACATAGCATAAGATTTGTGACATTGTCTGCAACAAATGCCAAGACAAATGATGTGCGAGATGTCATAAAACAGGCTCAAAATGAAAAGAGCTTTTTCAAAAGGAAAACCATCCTTTTTATTGATGAGATTCATCGATTCAATAAATCTCAGCAGGTATATTAACTTCCTTCTACTTTTTGGTCATTGTGAACATTAACTAGAATATAAAGTAGATGAGATCACTTTGAAAAGCATAAAGCACTGTACAAATGCTAGGGACTGTAGTTACCATTATTAACTTCTTGTCTACAAAGAAGCATAGGCTGTTAGCCCAAGCCCTTTGAGTTGATTTCCCCGCTTTTTCTTAGTGCTTTTTGGTGACAATAAAATGCTTTCTTTGTGTAATAAATGAAATTGTTGGGATATCCCTGAGCTATACATATCAGAAAAGCAGCTTTGGATCAAGTTTCCAACTTTCAGAAATTTTTTTCTTTTTGAGGAAGATTAGCCCTGGGCTAACATCTGTCAATCCTCCTCTTTTTGCTGAGGAGGACTGACCCTGAGCTAACATGTGTGCCGATCTTCCTCTACTTTATACATGGAATGCCTGCCACAGCATAGCTTGATAAGCAATGTGTAGGTCTGCACCCGGGATCCAAACTGGTGAACCCTGGGCCGCCAGAGTGGAACATGTGAACTTAACCGCTGCACCACCGGGCCAGCCACCAGAAATTTTTTATCTAAATGTTAGGAGTCATAGTGATCAGGTTAACTGATTTTAAAATCATTAATGTTTTTTAATTTCTCCCCTATAGAGTGTTACTTGTTATTTTCAAAATTAAAGATTCGATTTTCTGTAACGTCAGGCTCTTGTCAAGACGAATGTTACAAGATTTAATCATTACTACTTATTTAAGTGGCTTTCTGAAATAAAAGTAAAAATACAATTTATTTTTATAAACAAAGCCACTTTTGTATTTTTCCTAAATAAACATTAACTTTTGATTCAGGTATACTTTTTTCTTTGATATATTTCTTGCAGCTTTTAATCAGTGATAGAAACATTTTACAAAACCCTACTAAGGTTTTTTTCCTGATTTGAATCTCTTTGACTATATAGACCCTTTAGAGTTCTGACTGGATGTTAGTGCTCCAGGTTTCATATTGGACAATTTTCCCACCCATAGGACAGCAGCATCTGGTGGTTACGTACTCACTGGTACATATTTACTAAGTTTGTTAGGAAGAATAACAGTATGATTGACTATCACAGGGGAAGGAGATTTTGGAAATATTAATATTTTTGTGTTTTCTTAAACTTCTGTAAATAAATAGCTGTTGTATTTAAGCGGTGTGTCAGTTCAGCCTTGGGATAGAAGATGCTTTTCTCAGTAAAGAAATCATTTATGTTGAAATGAAATTAGAATTCTACTTTAAGCTATTAGTCTACCAACAAGAGAACAGGCTTAGACATTGGCATTCCAGAAGATGTGTTTTAGGCTTAAAAAGCACAAGCTGTGCTCTCCCAGTGTTGCATCCACATTCACTGAATATAAAGCTGCTATTCCTGAACTCAAAATTAGAAAGAGGAAGGAATGGATAAGCAACTTACATAGGATTCTGCAGGTTGTTCTTGACTGGAATCAGTTTCTTCTGTTTTCCTCCCATGATTAGGACACTTTCCTTCCTCACGTGGAATGTGGAACGATCACTCTGATTGGGGCAACCACAGAAAACCCTTCCTTCCAGGTCAATGCTGCTCTTCTGAGCCGCTGTCGGGTTATTGTTCTTGAGAAGCTTCCAGTAGAGGCAATGGTGACTATTTTAATGCGAGCGATCAACTCACTGGGAATCCACGTCCTAGACTCCAGCCGTCCCACTGACCCTCTGAGCCACAGCAGCAACAGCAGTTCCGAGTAAGTTGACTGTGGGCAGTAGCCTAGGGGCACACACCTCCCGGAGAATCCCCTGGCACAGGGCCAGAAAGGGCTGGACAGCAGAAGGAGAGGGTGGGAATAGAAAAGAAATGTTGGTCTAGTAATGAAAACAAAAGAGGAGGGAAGTGCTCAGTTATACGACACACATATCTCTGCAAACATTTCCTTTAAGATGCATTTTATAGTTTATAGTGGGCACATCTGTAATTTTTCAAGCTCTGAGATTGCCTTGCCTATTAGTTTAGTTCTTGGATGTTTGCTTTTGTGTTAGGGATTTGGTTCTTTTCCTAGCACCCTTTCTTAAAGGCTTGGAAGACTATGGGAAGCCTTATTGATTATTTTCTTTCATGGAATAGTCTTAACTGACAAATCTTTTGAGATTTATACTCGGATTCTAGTTTCTTTTTTCCTGAAGGTTACTCTTCTTTTAAAAATATTAAGTGAAAATTAATGTAATTGTTACCATAGAATTGTTTAAATCTTTTCAGAATGATTTTTCACACTCTAAAAGTCAAACTCATCAGTTCCATGAGAGTAAAGGAATTTTAACTGAAACTGACACATCAGAGGTTGTCCCTTTCCTTTAGGTAATCTATTTCTGTATCATGAGTGCTGCGTAAGTTCATTAATACACAGGGTATATATTGTGGATAGTCAATTCGATTTCTTGGGTCAGAGGTTCTCCTTTATTTATATTAGGATATATTCTTCAGATGTCGTTTATTCATGTGTCAGCTGAAATAATGCAGTGGAATGTAATCTGGTCTGATGAGAGGCTAAAGCCTGCCTCTTTATGCTGTGGACCCCACAGCTGCTATGCCTGTCCTGAGGCCCAGTTCTGAAGCCACTCTTCTCCGAGGATTAAAGAACAAGACAGAGTTTTAGGCTCAGGGTTTAGCTTTCAACAGTCTCTCCCTGTGTGTCTGGCCTCCCATTTGTTCCTGTCTCAGATGTAGGAGGACTTATGCCATGCCTCCTGAAAGCCCTGAAACATGGCCAGGGACCCCCAGCAGAGCGAAGTCGCATCATTTTAGAGGAGAATTGTGATGAGATTGCCATCAGAATTGGGGCTAACAAGAAGTATGGAACCTGTCGGTACCAGTCAGGTGTGCTCGTACTTACGAGCTCTGTGTTTGCTGGGCTCTTGTCGGGGTCAAAGGGGCTACTGCCAGCTCCACACTTCTAGTGTAGCTTTCTTTTAAACAACAGTTTCACTACAAAATTCATATAACCAAGTGATAAAGAAAAATTGAAAGGCAGGGGGAACAGTGCAACATTTTTCTGTGTACTGGTTATTGTAGTGTATCCACAATTTTATATTCTGCATTTTATTTCTCTAGAGTAATTTTATTTCATTCGTGTCATCATGTTATAGCATGGCTCCTCAGATACCCTCAGGTTTTTCCTCTCCTTGATCACTGCCATGCCATAATTTAAGTGAAATGAGAAGGATGGTAGAACCACAGTACTCATCTTAAAAAGGATTTCTGCATTTTAACATGATCTCCAGTTCGTTTGGATGCACATTAAAATTTGAGAGGATCAAATGAAAGAATTAAGATTTCTTTAGTTACAGAAACTGAGAGCCTGATACAAAGATGAGCCAGTGATTCTTAATTTGCTAAAATTGCGTTTTAGTGAGAGAAAACCTCCCATATCTAGTAGATTGTTTTACTTTTTCCACTATCATTCATTTAGAATTGATCCTAATTATGACTTCTTTTTATTCTCTTGTTTACTTTCTTATATCTCCCGCCTTCCTGAAGGGGCTCGGAGAATGGGAACTTGTCCTCCTTGTTCATATCCCCAGCACACTGCCTAGCATATAATATGTGCTTAGTAAATGGTTCGTGAATGAATAAATTGTGGCTTTCAATATGAGAGAAATAGTTTAATTTTTGTGTTTTTTTTTGGTATGGTCCAACATAAGGGCTGATTATCTAGGTATCAAGAACCTTATTCTTTAGTACTATTGCCCAAGCAAACTATAGCAGCAAGCAGAGTAAAATTAAAGATTTTTAAGCTTAATTAATTGGTCTGCTTGTTAGCACTTCTGACAAGAAGTTAATTTGGGAGATATCATGGGCCATAAAACCAATTCTTACATTATAAGGATTTCCTAGTACCCGGCCACCCCAATTGCTATGGATAATTAAGAGTGGATCGCGTTCTTTCAATTTTAGGTAAAATTTTACTTTGAAATCCCTGCTGACTGGCATCAACTGTATATGCATTCTTGTAGACGTAAATTAGATTTGGTTACACTAATCTAGCTGGAAGGAAGGACTTAACCCAAAGTAATTACTTTGTCTCTCTGGGAAATGTGTGCATTTGTTTTTTTATGTCATGTTATGGTGCCATAGATAGCAACTAGAACATTTACAGAGAATTCCCAGATTGTTTAAAGCTGTGCTTTAGAGGAGCTGAGCAGGTGCTGGATCTGGCAACTAAGCAATCTGATGCTTACACCGTTCTTGATTTTACTTGAGGAACTGTGAATTCTCATACGGTATACACATGTACATGATAAATTCCCATTAATATGAGATAAAAGTGTTTTTTTTTTTATTTCCCTCCTATGTTTATTTATTCAGTATAAATTGAAGGCCCTGCATGTGCCAGGCATTGGCTGAGTGTTGAGAAACACATTCCTGTGCCTTTAGAGAGCTCCAAGTGTGATAAAGGGATAGATGAGTAATTGGCTTGCAGTGACATGCTATGATTGAGTTATGCCCACGGAGCAGTGAGTATAGAGAAGAGGCATCTAGGATATGTGAAATCAAATATTTCACCTCCTGGATGAAGGGATGCTGAATTGGATTTTGAAGAATAAGCAAATTTAACTAGATGAAATGGAAAGCTCATTTTGACAAGGGGATATAGCATGTGAAAGGCAAGGTGGTAATAAATAGCATGATCCATCCATTGTGGCTTGATGGAAGAGTAGGCATGAGAAAGTGGTGGTCAGTGAGGCCAGGGAGGGAAGCAGGGCCAGATTATGAAAGACCTGTGTTCTAAGGTAAGAAAAGCGATGTGGAGAGCTATGAGAAACCATAGAAAGATCTTGAGCAAGAGAATGACATGCTCAGATGTACATTTAGGAAGATGAGTGCAGCATTGGAGAGTGGATTGGAGGGAGTTGAGATGCCCCACCCCCCACCCCTGGGGCAGCAGGGAGACCAGTTAGGAGGCTATCGCAGTGATGCTGAGGACAAATGACAAATACAGGTGACTTGAACAAAGGCAGGAGCTGCTCTCAGAAATTGCACGGTCAGGTCTATAGGCCTGGGTGTGAGGAGGGAAGAAGAGGGGTATCAAGATGACTCGTATCTAGTGACTGGGCAAGTAGTTTACACTTTTGAACAAGAAAGGTATCATAGGAAGAGGAGCAGAGAAGATGTGAAGTTCAGTCTGGGACTTGTTCAGTTTGTGGGGCCTCCGGGTGATTCGTATGGAGAGGCCCCCTAGGCAGTTAGATGTAGAAGTCAGGAGCCTGTAGAGAGGTTTGAGACAGAGATTTGGGAACCACCCGCATTCAGAGATAGTAGAGCCCATGCATTTGACCTAAGCCAGGAGCTGAGGGCAGTGAGTTGAGGACTGGTCAGCATTTATTGGGTGGAAGAAGAGCCTGAGGAGACGAAGTCTGGAAAGGCAGGAGGAAAACCAGAGGATACCCACAGAGAAGAGCTTCTGCAAGGAGGGACTATTCAGCATTGTTGCACCAATTAGGATAGGTTTGGCTGCATGTAACAGGAAAAAATCAAATTAACTGTGGCATAAACAAGATAGAATTTGCCTTCTCGTGTAAAAGAGTCTGAAGGTAGACAGGTATAAAACATGCGGCTCCTAGTCAGCTTCACAGTATGGTCAGGCGCCTGGGCCCTTAACTTTCTGCTCTTCCACCTTCAGCACGTGGCTTCCGCCTCATGCCCCAAGGTGGCTACTGCAACTCTAGCCGTTATATCTGCATTTCAGGCAACAGGAAGGACAAATGGCCAAAGAACAGGATCTTCCTCCCTCTTTTTACTACCTCCCAGCTTTAATGAGACATCTGTAAAATAGTACAATGGGGACGTGTTCTAAGAAATGCATCATTAGTTGATTTTGTCGTTGTGCAAACATCGTAGAGTGTCCTTACACAAACCTGGATGATATAGTCTACTACACACCTAGGCTCTATGGTACTAACCTTGTGGGACCACCGTTGTACATGCGGTTTGTCGTCAACTGAAATGTCGTTGTATAGCACATGACTACTCTATAGTCAGTTGTGATTTGTTTGTGAAGAGAGAAATAGAGGTAAGCTGGTAATTTATGTGGAATTATCTGTACCATAGTTCCCTTGGTTTGTATGGTTAATGAACAGTTTTCATGTATTTTGCTCTCTAAGCATTTTGGTCACATGGTACGAACAGTGAAGCACATTATCTATGCACTGGGTTAATTTTGGAGGCCAGGGGGATAATCCATGGTCCCTATCCTCTGATGAGCATGTACTGCTGACAGTGAGAAAGTAAACTAGTGTTTATCACCCTGCGGTACTTGCTGCTTTGAGGGATTGTAGACTCCAGATCACGGAACACATGTGTATTCAAAAATACCCCTAAAGAATCAGTTGTTCATGCACAGATGACAGTGCATAAGTTGGTGGATATGAAGAGAGTGAAATGAGATGCCCTAATTGCTCTGTTACTGTCTAACTAGACAGAGTTCCGAAGAGTTGGTTGAAAGAGTTGAAGGGGCTTCTGTCCTTCTGAAGTGAAGGTGCTGTGGCTTGACTCAGACTGGGGCTTTTCTCTGATCGTCCTGAGAGGAGAGCCCAGACAAGATGGCCCCAAAACAGGATGGCTGCAGGATTGTTTCTTGGTTTTGGTTTTGTTTTTAATAGAAGTTTAAACAGTTTTGCTGCCTTTTAGTAATGATCTTTTCTCACATTGAAGAGGAAGAAAGGTCGTGGAATACCACAGTAGAAGATACTGATCAGTATGAGTTGTGGGTTTAGAGTGGGTTTTAATAATTTTCCTTAAAACATTTTAATATAAAGAAAAAAAGATACCTTAATGTACATTATTAAAATGATGACATAAAAACACTGGCAACCAGAAACACAGATCTCCCAAACCTTGTATTGGTTTCCTGGGGCTGCAGTAACAAATTACCACAAACTGAGTGGCTTAAAAGAACAGAAGTGTATTCTCTCACAGTTCTGGAGGCTCCCAGTCTGAAATCAAGCTGTTGGCACGCCACTCCCTCCGAAGGCTCTAGGAGAGAGTCCTTCCTTCCAGGACTGGTGGATCCTGGCATTCCTAGGCTTGTGGCAGCATCACTCTAATCTCTGTCTCCATCTTCACACTGCCATCTCATCTGTGTCCCTCTAGCTTCTCTTTGACTGTTGCCTGTAAGGATGTTGGTTGTTGGATTTAGGGCCCACACTTGAGATCCTGAACATAGTTACATTCACAGGTCACATACACAGGGTTAGGGATGAGGACTTTTAACTCATCTTTTAGGGCCACTGTTCATCCCACTGCAGCCTACCAGGAACATAGTGTAGCGTAGTTAGGAAAGATGTGTGCCTTCGTGGGATTAGACAGGCAGCATCTGTGAAGTTTGTGTTCTCTCTTGCAGAAAGTAAGGTTTGGTTCTGTTTTACTTTCACTCTGGTTATCACGGAAGCAGCAGAGCTTAGGGATCTGCCTTGAAGATTTGCAGTTCTAGAGAGGATGATACTGAACAGTCTGATTAAATCAATGCTCGTCACTGCTGTTAAACATAGCTAACATTTTTTAGTGCTGATGATGTGCCAGGCACTGCTCTAAGCACTTTACCTAGCTTACCTTGTTTAATCCTCTTCCAGGTAGGTGTTATTATCTCCTTTATTAGATGAGAAAACCGAGGCACCAAAAGGTTAAGTAACGTACCCAAGATCACCCAACTTCAGTGGAATGGAGTCAGTTTTTGAAGGTGTGTTTCTAACTACTCAGCTGTTAGAAGGGGCCTAGGTACCAAGTTAAAAGAGTACTTCTGGCCAGGCTTGGTGGCCTAGTGGTTAAGTTTAGTGTGCTCTGCTTCGGCAGCCCAGGTTCATTTCCCAGGCACAGATCTATACTGCTCTGTTAGCACCCATGCTGTGCTCGCAGCCCACATACTGAAAAATAGAGGAGGATTGGCACAGATGTTAGTTCAGGGCAAATCTTCCTCAGCAAAAATCCCCACAAAAAAAAAACAAAAAAAAAAAACAAAAAAGTAACTTTCACTTAGTACCAAGTTAAAATGCTGCTGGTGGGTATTAAAATTCTAACTTTTCTCTCTGTTTCTTCATGTAAGGGCAACACTGTATTAATTTGTAAAGGATTAGGGACAAAAGATTCCCATCTATAGTTCGGAGTACTGCCTTTTAACCAGATGTGGTACATCACATTTACCAGGAAAACATTTTGAAAATACACGTGCCCATGGTCTGTCCCTGGAGATTTCAGAATCAGTAAGTCTGTGGTAAGGTGTACACAGAGAATTTTAGGAAAGTTGTCTGTAATCTGATGCACATCCCTGGTTGAGAATCATGGGTTAGCAATTTTTGCCTTAATTGTGGACTGTTCCTTTTCCTTAGTGAAAGAGATTTGTGGGGTATTGTTTTGTAATTTAGGGAGAGAGAGTTTAATTGAACCATATATGTTGTTTGTTATGCCGTGAAATAAGAGGTACTTTTTCACGGTCTTCACTCCTTGTCTAGCTTAAACATCTGGACATCTAAATAGAGTCCTCAAAATGCCGATATTACTGTGCAGAAAGATTCAGGGCGTTGAAAGAGAAAAGGACGGGAGGGGGCTGTCTTTACAGTGTGCTTCCCGTCTCCCTAGGACGAGCATTTCACTTCAGCTGGGGAAACAGGAAGCTTTCCAAAGAGTTTCTAAGTCTTTTATCTTTAGGTTTTATTAATTAGGATTATGGTCTTTTCTGATGCACGTAACTATTTTTTTCCTTATTATCGAACAGATTTTTTAATCACATTATAACAATAGAACTTATTATCTATTGCTTATTTCTCTATAGGATGCTATGAAATTTCAAGCACTCTAACTCCAAAGTAGATTTTGCTTCATTTAATTCTATTCTGACTTTGGACAGTTACTTCCAAATGGAAAACATTTTATAAGTTTATGCTTACATTTAAAAATAATGTTAAATTCTCTGGACCAGGCACACTCTTTCAAGATAGTTTGTGCAATAGTTAGTATTTGCTGAGGAACTTTGCGAATATCAATAAAACTCTCCCTTATTTCATCATTTGTGGCATAAGGACTCTCCTCTGCTCTCTCTCCTAAGATCTCAAGGTATTTTAACACATTTTATTACTCCTCAGAACCTAGGTAGTGTAAACTGGGGTTCAGGATTTATTGGGGCGTGGGTAGAACCTCTTGAACGTTCTGTTCAGTATACTTCATGGTGAATTCCATTTGCTAATTTACTTGGGTGACCATTGTGAGTGCCATCAGCAGTCGCCTTTTATTAGTTGAACAGAGTTGCTCACGGATTCATTTGTGTTTAAAAATACTCACGCATTTTGGACAGGGCTGAAACTTGGAATGTGGACCCTATTGAAGGGGAGGAAGGATGGAGCAGTGGGAGCTTGGGTGAAAAAGCACCCAGGTCTGGGTTTATCGCGGCCACACTCCCGTTCCCCATGGCTCCAAACCTGATTGAAGAGTGAGACTAGAACTTGGACTTTGGTTAAGAGTTTAAAAATTGAAGGAAGAATCCTATTTTCCAACCACATAAAATACATACCCTTTTTTAAAGGCTTATTCACAGTGTACTGTTTATACGTCTATGGGCAGTCTGCTAGTTGGCTTCTCATAATTAATAAGGTCCACTCTCTGACTCTCTGTGAGGGCTAGTGGAAATCGGCAGTATAGTAAGTACACATTTATATAAGGCCTCCCATCTTTCCTCTATCCCAGAAGCACTTAATGCCTCAAGTATATACCACGGACAAATTCGCAGAAAACGGATATACACCAAAATACTAATGTTAAGGTAATACTGCAATAGGTGATTTTTACCCCTTTGTGTCTATTTTTAAAATTTTATATAATATGCAATTTGTAAAAAAGTAATATTCAGAGTTTTAAGTAGCTTGTTTTTCAAAATATTATTTAATTGTTAGGGATGCAAACTATACATGGTATGATACCAGTTTGTTTTAAAAATTAAATATGTGGTTGATGATTGCGTGGGTGGATGGGTCATAAAGGAAATTGAACAAGTAACTTTTTATCTCTAGGTGATGGAGATAAGGGTTTTTTATACTTATGTTATAATTTTTAAAAAAATAAATGTTTCACTCTGAGATTGTGAAAAATTGAAATTAGCCTATTCATATTGCTATTCTCTACCAGGCACTGGGGATACAAAGAAAGAATAAAATGTAATTCCTCTCCTCAGTGCGTGACATGTAGTGGGGATGGAGAGAGAGCCACCGTGACCAACAGATGGCCAGCCTCTAGTGACGCCTCAGTCAGCCAGGACTGATTAGGGCTCCTGCTTTATGCCTTTTTCTTCCTGCGAATGATCCTGCAGGCTCTTGGTTGCTAGGAAGCTTTCCAAAGAGATGGCATTGCTTTTATTAGTTCTGAGGCTAAAATGAGATGATCAGGCAGTGTGGTTCTCCTTGCCCCCCCCCAGCCCCCACGGACACGCAGATGATGTGCACTAACCGAGCCCCAGGAGCGCCCTTCCCTTTCAGGCACTTGGGGTTCTGATTTTGGTCCCTTCTAACACATTTTCTTTAGTATGTGTTGTCTGTCATTTTCTTCCAAATCACCTAAAGTCTGCTGAACAGTATCTGCTTGGGAAATGGTCTGTCGCCTTTACAAAGTGCCAGTGATGTGTGTTGTAGTGTCTGGGCAGGAAGGGAGGAGAATGGGCCTCTGGACTGTAACCATGGCCCTGGGGCCCAGGTGGAGATCAGGAGTCTGATGAGAGAGTCATTCATTTTAAAGCTAAGACGAAACGTGCTTGTGTGTGGTGAGACATGAATAACTGGAAGTCTTGGCTTTGGTAAATAAGGGAATGAGATGAAGCAATCTTTAAGATGTTAGAAACAAATCTTGTAGTGAAAAAAATGCAAATTGGTGTTATTCAAGCGATTCACCAAAGCGAAGTAGAGGGGCTGGGTGTACAGAAGGGGATTCAGCACGGACCTTCACAGACAAGCTGGGCTCCCTCTCATGGCCGCCCTGCCTTGGCCCAGCCCAGTGGGTGCCTGTGCATTATTTTCCAAGTAACTGATTTGGGCAGTCCTAATCGACTTATAATTACTATAGACATTTTCAGCTGAAGGTTGACAACGACATGGGTGAGGTGTAACTTCGAAGAATTACTTTTTGCTGTGCAAATGTGCAGCAAGCGGCTAGCCGAGAATTAATAAGACCCCTCTAAGTGACCAAATGTGTTAGGTATCTTGTCTAACTGGACTAGAAATAGAAAATTTGGCTGAATTAGACTTGACAACGAATCCTAGTTAGACCTTGTTTATGAAGGTCCGCATTTAGAAATATAATGATAAATTCTACTCCTTACATTCAGAGAGAGGTTAGGTGACTTACCCGAGATCTCAGAGCTAAATTCTGGTAGCATCTTCTGGTAGCTAGCCCTTCTGAGAGCCCAGACTAGTGACCTCTCTGCCACTCCTTGCAGACTTCATGTGATTAATACCCTCTTGGAAGTGTGCCCCAGGCCAAAATTCTAGAGGCCTGCATCTAGGTCCCAGTGTGTCCCGAGGAACTGGGGCCCTGGGTTGTTGTTTGTAAACTGAGGGAACTGAACTGCATGATCTGGAGCCTTTCAGGGCTAGCATTGTGGTGCGAGTCTGCTCCTGTCCTGTGTGGACAGTGGTCTGACCACATTTGAAGCACGTCGGGCTCTGGACCGCATTTGAAGCACGTGCTCTCTACACTGCGATAGGGCGCTAGTATTTCTGTATTTTTCGTTATTCTGTAGGAGAGTACCAGAGAGATGCATGTCAACAGTGACTTTCAAACTTTCCTTGTCTCCTTCATATATGCTTATGTGTGGGTGTCTATACAGCGAAATACCCTCATGACTCAAGGTTAGGTTAGTTCTCAGTCTTGAAAATGCTTAACTGCATTAACAACGTGAGTTAAGGATAAAGGGCAGAAGCCTTTTTAGTGACCTTGCTAAGATACCTGAGTTCACTGAGAAGTGCTACAGAATGAAAAATGTGTAACAGTAACTAACACTGGTTGTGTTGCAGGCCCTCTGTGTTCATAGAGGATAAAGCTGTAGACACTCTGGCTTATCTCAGCGACGGGGACGCCCGAGCTGGATTGAATGGACTGCAACTGGCGGTGCTGGCCAGATTAAGCTCTAGGAAAATGTTTTGTAAGAAGAGTGGGCAAACCTATTCTCCTAGTAGAGTTCTGATCACTGAAAATGATGTGAAGGAAGGCCTCCAGCGATCTCACATTTTATATGACCGAGCAGGTGAGTAACTGAAATGTAAAAAGAGTGCGCACATTCTTATTTCCAGACCTCTGACCTTCAGCTGTGTCCAAAGCATAGCCATGATTCTCAGCTGGCTCTCCATGTTGGTAATAGAGTTAACCTCCCCCTCAGAGCCTGGCTTCAGATGCTCTGCCTCACCTTTCTGCAGAGAGGCACAGAGCAGAAGCTGTCCTGATAGAACGGAGATGAGTTTTTGGGTTTGAAATTGCAGGCTTCAAACTTACCTTATAAGGTAGATATTTTTCCATTCTGATAGCACCTTTTAGGAAGACAAGCATTTTTGAAAGCTCATACATTCAATTGATGGTAATTCTTGTGATCTTTTATAATGATAGTAAATAACGAGGACTGTTGCAGTGACTTATTTTTATTAGTTTAATGAGAATTAAAACTCTTAATTTCTAGAGTCTCAACTAAAAATTAAGTTTACATGGATCTTGATGCTTTTATTTTGTGTAGCTTTTTTAAAAATTAATTTTGCTATGTGTCTGTATCTGTTTTTATAGAGCCACGTTTACAAATATCACATTTGATACTAGCTCTTATTAAATTCGTGACCTGGCAATATTAAATGTCATAAGCACAGCACATTTGTATCTTTTTATAAAAGAAGTGGGTGATGAAGATAGTGTACGGTAGATTAGGCTGGACTTCTGGGGCTTGAGTGTTTGTTTGATTCTGGGCAGAGTCATATTGCAGTAACTGGAGTAGAATTTCCACGCCTTTAAAAGCTGTGCCAGAAAAGGAAGCTGACAATTGAAGATTCTAGATATCACGTAGGCTGTACTATGTCTGTAATATTTCCAAAAGCTTTTTGATGATGGAAAGGACTTCTTACTGGTTAGAGAAGGGGGCAGGGGAGCTTAAGAATGCCTTTGGTTCCAGGCACTGCCTCCTGATGAGTGAATAGGACCCGCTGTGTGACCTTGGGGAAGCTCTTCAGCCTTAGTGCTCCTCAGCTGATGGGGGAGGGGCTAATTAGCACTCAGGACGCGTTAGAGACATTTCAACCAACAGTGCTGTGTGCTTTCTGATGTGACTGCCTCTCAGCAGGGCCTCTGCTGGCACAGTCCAAGGATCTCAGATGGCCAGCTCTCTGCACTCCTGAATGTCATAGGAATGCTTGGGAAATCTGAAAAGTAAAACATTCTGGCTGTGGAGCTTTGCTTTACTTTTGGCCAAATACAAGAAATGGAGATATGAACAAAATTAAAACTTTTAAGAGGTAGACTGTATTCCCACATGCTGGACTCCGTGTTGTTTCTGGGGCTTACAGCACAGGGGTCTTTCTCCCTTCTTAGGTGTCCTAAAAGGGACTCTCCATTTTGACTGGACCGACTGGAACTGTTCTTTCGTGTTTCTCACACTGGCATTTAGTAGCCAGAAAGCTACCATTTAACATAACAGTAGCTAACATTGAATATTTTTTTAGTATTTTATATACATTGGGTTTTTTTTAAATTCTCAAAAGAACCTTAGGAGGTAGCTTTAACTATTATCCTCATTTTACAGATGACGGAGCTTGCCTAAGTTCACAAAGCAAGTGGTAAAACTCATCCTCCGCTCCAGGTCTCATCGGTTCCCAGGACTCTGTCCGTCCCCATGGTTGGTGCTGCCTTCTTGCCAGCCCCACCAGGTAGTCACCAGTCTCACTACTGGAGCACGTTCCCTCACACTCACATGCATTCACACTCTCACCTCCTCTCTCACACCCACACGCCCCCTCACACTTGCTCACACTCACACATAGGATGTCAGACATGTCCAGTCCTCCGGTTCCTACTTCTTGGGGCTCACGTCCCATCTCAGGGAGCCGTGCATGTTGGGAATCACCTTCTCTGTAGCTCTGCTGCCCCAGTGGAGGCTGCCTGGGGCCAGGCTTGAGAACCCACACATTCTCCAAGCCCTACACTTAGTGTAACCACACCTCAGCCTACCCCACTGTAGCCTGTCTGCTGCACAGTGGGTCTGTAGACACTCAAATACAATTCAGATCCTAGAGAATCGTTCTCTTTCAGGCTTTCTTCCATAAATAGGGATGATAGAAGCATTGCCCTGGAAACCTGCTAGCTTATGCTCTTAGGCCTTTTTATAACTCTGGTGAGGCACAGACCCCCACCCCCAGAATTTTAATTTTTTCTTTTAATGTCATCTAGTATATAGCCACTTCTGGGATCCACTAACTAGCTCAGATATTTCTGCATTAAAGTAAAGAAATTTCCAAATGAGAATAAGTTCTCTGCCATACTCTGAGGTCAGGGTTCTGCATAAATAATATGAAATTTTAGGTTATAAACAGGTATATGATGAAAGCGAAAATGGAAGCTAGCACAGAAGAACATCTGACACTTCCCATGTTTCTATAGCGCTTACTCCTTCCAGGCATATGTTATACAATCCTATGAGCTAGGTAGTTGTGTAATCCCCCTGTATAGCTGAGAAACCCGAGGCATAAAGGGGATGGGGAACTTGCCCGTGCTCATGTGACTGGTAGGTTTGGCATTCAAACCCAGCGCCCATGCTCATAACCTTACTGCCTTTCAGCGTTGACCCCCACTCAAGCGATGAGAAAATGAATAAACTTTGTGTCAGTACATTTGATAGAAAGTGAAGTGGAGGTGGCATGAGATGGCCGAGGCTGCACTTCCTGGTCCTCTCCCCGTGTCCAGGCTCAGCTCTGGAGAGGAGCAGAGCCCAGGGGCAGCGTGGCAGGCCTGGGAATGGGGGTTGGCCAGAACCATGTGGGTTCTCCCCAGAACGCTTTCCCAGCCAGTCTCTATAGTATTGTAACTTGGCTGAAGAAGCCCTGGGATAGGTGACCACTCGGTTTGTCCACAGAAATCCAGTAACTGGGCTGAAGCCCTTGGTCTGCCCTGGTGTCTGTGTGCAGTGGGGGTGCTCACTCCCCTGCCGTCAGCCTCTCGGGCCTTTCCTGTTAGGCAGCCCGGCGTCTTGTCCCGCGTTCTCTTCATCTGAAGGCCAAGTGTTGTCTTAGTAGCATGGTCAGCTATCGGGACTTGTTACTGGGGCCCAAATGCTGTGCAAAGCAGGTCATGGTCTCATTGTGGACATTGGTGCTTCTGTGGAAGGACTAACACTAATACAAATAATGCCCCTGCTTTCTTACGAGGAGGATGCCCTCTCCTCGAACTTAAGGAAGAGATGATGGGCAGAAAATAGTGAAATGTGTGCAAATGCAAATGTTTAGCTATACGTTTCCCTCCTTAAATATGTTTTTCTAAAGCACATTTCATTGATTTGTTTACATGTGAATCTCAAGTGGAAAGGGCGTAGACCCAGTGGTGAGGGAGAAAGGCTGCAGTGCATTCAGGGCCTGAGCTGTTGGTTGGTGTCTCAGTCCTTCTGGGATCCTGCCAGACAGGTGTCCCTACATGGGGTTTAAATGACCGCAAGCTTCAGATGCCGGAAAGGCAGCTGGAAATGACACTGAGGAACAAATGGGCTGTAACAGCTGTCCCTGCCACTTGATTCTCTATCCTAACGGCAGGGTCTGCTTTCCTCAAAGTTGGGGCACACAGTGGAACCAGAACTTCAGAATCTCTCTCCCTCCTCTCTTGGCTGTGGCAGATCCATTGAGATCCAGGAGGACCACCTTTCAAAGTGAATGTCTCCTCCCCTCGCCTGGTCTGTGCTCACTTGGCGTGGGCAGCCCCAGGTTTTCCAGCAGCTACCTACTCTGAATGGGCCCAGCTTCCCAGACGCCCTCAGGCCCCACAGGGAACTGCGTGGGTCTGCTCCAGCATCCCATGCCAGTGGAACCGCACCCTCCACTGAGCCTCTTGAGGACAGCTGTCCAACCTCGCTCTCCCCAGGGTTTCCTAGGTCCCTTTAAATTAGTCCAGGCTTCCTTACAGTCAGCCAAGTGAGGTGGACGTATGGCTTGGATAACCCTCCCGTGAGCTCTCTGGATTCCCTCTTCCTGCCTGTCATTGAGTGCGTGCTTTTTGTGGTGTCAGGGGAAGAGCACTATAACTGCATCTCTGCGCTTCACAAGTCGATGCGGGGCTCAGACCAGAGCGCCTCCCTCTACTGGCTCGCGCGCATGCTTGAAGGAGGAGAGGACCCGCTGTACGTGGCCAGGAGGCTTGTGAGGTTTGCCAGCGAGGACATAGGTAAGTGTGATGAGAGGGCCCAGAACTGGTGTCCACGCAGGGTGGCGTGGCGTTGGGGAGGGAATGCTGCTGCTTTTTGGCCTAAGAATTTCTTGGTACCATGTGGGAAAGGTAAGGAGAAGATAAGGAGACTTCAGAATGCACTTAGTGGTTTATTTCCTGGGATCGTGTGTGTGTTTTTCACTGTGTGTTCCTAAACTCACCGTTTTCTGTTTCCTCTTCAGTGGTGATTTTCTTAGCATGAGTATTGGAATAAAAGAAATATTTTAAATTTGCTTTACAGTCAGGGGTTCAGATTTTCATTGATGGCTCCTGAGATGGAACCAGAAGATTCTGGCACTTAAGAAAAAGATCAGAAAAGCTTTACTTTTCTTTGCTGTTAGTAAATGTGTTGTGTATAATGTCTCCAACCTTGTGACTGTCTTCATGGCCTTTCCTCCTTATGTTTGTTGTAGTCCCTTACTTTTCCTAGGAGATGTAGAGTTTTTATCCACAAGGAAATACTTCTTGACACCACACAGTCACCACTCAGTACATATTTCTTGAATAAGCTAATGAGGTCAGAGCCAGGTCAGTCTGTTTTGCTAGCTGGGAGTTTTTGGTCGGCAGAGTCTACAGGCAGTGACGGTCTGTGGTCACGGCAGCAGGTGGACAGGTCAGGATGGGGGTGTGCATCAAGACTTAAACTTTCCTTTGTCTTTCTGTGTGTGTGACAGGTCTGGCAGACCCATCTGCATTAACACAAGCAGTTGCTGCCTACCAAGGCTGTCATTTTATAGGCATGCCCGAATGTGAGGTAACGTAATCAGCTCAGTTCTCTGCAAACCAGTTCCTTTCTCCTGTGCTCTGTCCCTTTGTGGATTTCAGTCTATGGTCTGCCCTCGCCAGTAGTGTATGGGCCCACTGAAGAAGCTACTTGGCTTTTTAACTCCCATTTTAGAAGCTTAGATGCTAGAGAGAGGGCACCTAGATCTCAACAAGGTCCTGTTTCAGACTGTTTCCAGGCGTCCTGGGTTCAGGGGAAGTACTCAGGGTTTCCTGGGGGCAGAAGTCTTGAAGGAGCTGAGCAGGAAGTCTCTGAAAGCTCACCCACCACAGGGCAGCTTCATAGTTATCTGTTTTATGTGTTGGGGTTTTAAGAAAAATTGCACTTAATAAAAAGTCTTTAGTTTAGAAAAGAAAGAAAACAGCTGGTCTGGTCAACCTTTTGCCTCGTGTAGGAATTTCTTCTTTCTCTCAGAGGTGGTTATCCAGACTGTAGGCAAAGTAGGGATAATAAAAGCATGGTGGGAATCTTTGCAGAACTAACTAGAGACATCAGAAAGTTTTCTCCAAAACAGACCTTCTGGCACCTTCATAATAAAATGTTTCCTTTTTGCCCCAGGTGCTCCTGGCCCAGTGTGTCGTCTATTTTGCCAGAGCCCCAAAGTCTATTGAGGTGTACAGCGCCTACAACAACGTCAAAGCGTGCCTGCGAAACCACCAGGGCCCGCTGCCCCCCGTCCCGCTGCACCTGAGGAATGCGCCCACCAGGCTGATGAAAGATCTGGGCTACGGCAAGGGCTACAAGTACAACCCCATGTACAGCGAGCCTGTGGACCAGGAGTACCTGCCGGAGGAGCTGAGAGGAGTCGACTTCTTTAAGCAGAGGCGCTGCTGACTCGGAGGCTATGACAGCAGAAGCCATTTCGTTGTTTTTAGGGAGGGCCAGAAAGAGAGAGGAACTGAATTGTGAAGTTGTTTACTTGGTGGAAGTCAAAACAGACCAACATTTTGTGCCAGAAATGTAAGAGTTCCTTAGGGGGAGGCGCAGTCACTTCAACTAAATGTGTGACATTGAAATTGTGTTCACTTGCACTCTGTGCAATGGTTATGCTTATGAAAATATCTGGCAGCTTTGTGCAATGATTTAATGTTACAAGGAATTATCTATTTTGTCATAGTATTTAAGTCATAATGTCATTTCAGAATTTAGTTCTGTAGGATTTTTTTTCTTTAAAAAATGTATATTCTGGGTAGTTTCAATTGGTAAAAAAATGTAATTGTGATTTAATACTGCATAGTGTTTTGGGTATTTTTTTTATATGCAAAGGTCTTATGAGCCAATAAAACTATTTCAAAGTACTCTTCAGTTCTTTCATGTTTTTCCCACCTGGGATCCTAGGTACCAACATCTGTCACCACCACATTTTGGTAGGTAATACTGTGGAAGAAAAATTGTCATAGGTGAGATTGGAAAGCTCAGTGAGAAGTCGGTGTGTCTCTTGAAAGTTAATTTTTTAAAGGAATATATATAGTTTTAAATGGTTTATAAAGGGATGCAGTAGTCTCCAGTTCCATTCTTTCTAAATGATGCCTTCTTGTTTTTGTGTTTCCTAAAGTTAAATATGCCACATGCACACTCAGCTTGGTTTTCTTTGTATCTGTTGATGTCTTTTCAAACTCCTTAATAGCCGTTTTGCACACATGTCCACAAGGATGGTCCCCTGGGGTAATCTGTTGGTTCTGATCCCTCCTGGGCGCAGCCACTTGTGTCTGCCTGAAATGCTGCACAGCTCTCGTCCTGGGACTTCCTCTGCCTCCCTCCTGAGTGAGAATTCTGTCTTCTGCGTAGTATTGTCCTGTCTTCTTGCTTTATTCCATTATTTTTGTGCAACATATCCCCTGCTAGTTTTATGAGGCTGGAGAGACAGGCGCTCACCAGGTCTGATGTCGTGACCCTCCCCTCTTCGGTCTGGATTGGTTGCCCATTAGTGCTCTTGTCATCCCGAGAATCTCCCTTCGTTGTCATCCTGGAGATTTCCTTTGTTTTGTGCCTGCATCACATCTGATTGCAGGAGCCTATGCTTTGCTCTTTCTGCTTCAGTTATACACATCCTTCAGTAGCTTCATGGAGCAGGGGTGCATGGGAGGAAAAATATATTTAGACCCTGTGAATCTGAAAATGCTTTTTTCTACCCTCAAACTTGTTTAATAGTTTGGGAATAAATTCTAGGTCAGAAATTATTTATCAGTTGTCCTCCTCTTGCCCATGTTGCTGTCAAGAAGTTTGAAGACATTCTGATTTGTGACCTCTGCAAGCTTATAGAATCTTCTCTCTTTTTTTCCTGGTGTTCAGGAAGTTTGCAGTGATTTTAATGGGCACTCAGTGGACCCTGTCAATCTGGAAACTCATGTCTTTCAGTTCTGGGAAAGTTCCTTTTTTTATTCATTCAGTAAATATTGAGTGCCTGCCTTGTGCTAAGCACTCTTGTTGGGGGCACATCAATGAACAAAAGAGCAAAAATCCTGTGCTCGTGGAATAGTATGAAAAATAGTATTTTAATATGTCAGTTAATAAGTGCTAAGGAGAAAATACTGAATCAGGAAACAAAGGGTGGAGTTGGGATCTGGATTTTACAGTAGTCAAGTAGAGCTCATCACGAAGGTGGTATTTGAGTCGAGAATTGGAGGCGGGATACCATTCAGATACCTGGGGGAAGATTCTTCAGGCAGAGAAGAGCAAGTACAAAGGCCCTGGGGGAGGAAGGTGCCGGAGACTCAAGGTGCAGTAAGGAGGCCAGTCTAATGAGTGAGGGAAGGAAGTAGAAGTTGAGGTCAGGAGATGATGGGGCTCTTGTTATGTGGAACCTTTTTGGTCATGGGAGAGACTGGTTTTTACTCAAGGTTTCTTGCAAAGGAGTGTCGCTGTGGGACAAACTTTGTAAGGATCCCCTTTGCTGCAGTGTTGAAACAAGACGGTGGGGAGTGCAGAGGCGGGAGAGGGGGAGTCAGAATTTGCAGTGTTCGGGAGAGGTGAGGGTAGAAGAGTGGTGGTAGTGGAGATGCTAAGATGTGGTTTGATTATGAATATATTTGAAAGGAGAGCCAATAGAAGTTGGTGACAGATTGTATGTAGCGCATACCTGTGAAAGAAGATTAGTGATGGCTGTCGGATATTGAGAATATAGTATATACATACCTACTGCTTCGTAGCACGCTGCGTGGATTCGTTGTTTGAATACTCATAATAACCCAATAAGCTAAGTTCCATTATTTCCGTTTTCAGGATAAGGAGACGGGCACAGAAAGGTCTAGTAATTTGCTCAGGACCACCCAGCTAATAAGTGGTGGAGCCAAGGTTTGAACATTAGGTAGTCTGAGGCACAGCCCACGTTCTCATCTATGGGTTTTTCTCACCTCCATTTTCTCTCGTCCCTCTTTCTGGAACTCCTAGTACAAATGTTGGCCCTCTTGAACTGGTCCTTGGATATGCTTCTTTCCTCCTTATTTCCCCTCCTTTTGTCTTTTTGCTCTACTCTCTGGGAGATTTCCTCAACTTTACTTTTCATCCCTCAATTTTGCCATCATTGGTTAAATTTATTTTAAATTTCCAAGAGCTCACTTTTCTCTTAGTGTCCCTTTTTTTGTAGTTGCCTGTGTTTATCTACTTACTTGTTTGGTGACTGCTTATCTTCCTGAGGACGTTAAATTTGTTATTCGTTTTCTCCCTGCGTACTCTCTCCTCCCGTATTTTTCCTGCTCGTTTTGTACTCTGTCTTTCATATCAGTCGATTCCTATAACCCTGGGTTATATGCTCACGTTTAGACATAAAGAAGTGAAAAGCAGCTTGGATGCTCTGAACGTGTGCTGGGGACGGAGGGGGTGACTTTGATCCTTGCTGAGCCAATTGGAAACCCTGGAAGTCAGTGATTTTAGGGCTTTCCTCTTGGGCTGGTGAGAGCCCCAGAGAAACTCTTCTCTTCTCCCACCAAGTAGGTAACTGGCTCCCTACACTCTGAGGGCCACGTAGGGAAAGACGGCAGTCATCATACAGCAACGAGTGTGTGTATGGCCCTTGATCTCTGATTCTGAAATGGGGCCCAGGCCCCCAGCTCTATCTGGGGTCCAGTTCAGAGATCTTTCAATGGCCTGGAGTAGGAGAGGGTGTCTGCCACTGTCCTAGCCTTTGAGACAACTGCCACATTGATCAGGCAGGTTCTTGACTTCCCCCCACTTGCACCTGCCAAGTCAGTTACCCATTATTTTCCCAACCTCCAACATGATGTTGTCATTATCACTTGTTCTCCCATCTTAAAGTTCGATGGCTTTTAAAGATTCCTTTACTGTAGTTTTGGTGGGGCCTTGGGAGAAAATGATATCAGACATGGGTTCAGTATATCATCTTTACTAATATTTAAGATATTTAATTTAAGATAATGAAGATATTTGCAGCTCACAACCACGGGAAGCTTTTCTACCTCACATCCTGAAGAGGCAAGGGGAGGGAGCTAAAGGGAAGCCTAGGACTGCAATGGTAGTGCCAACGGCCTTCTGACGAGAGCTGGGGCCTTAAATCAAGGTGGAAGAACTGAGCAGCCACTGCACATCTTTGAAGGAACAGCTGGAGGAGACCCAGGATGGACAGGTCTCTGAAATAAGAGAGATAACTACTAAATTTTAGAAGAAACAAAATTGTTTCTACATGATTGCATACCTTGAGAACCAAAGAGAATAGTCTGAAAAACTAATGATATAGTCCAGGAAAATGGTCAGATGTAAACAATATATGAAAATTAGTAGCTTCTGCACTGCTAATTGTAATCAGAAAATGTACCAGGAAACCTGTTCTCAGTAACAGCCCAGAGATGCACTCAGCAGGCTCTGAGGAGCAGGACCCAAGGGAAGAAACTGCCAAACTACTGAGACAAGAAGAGAACTTGGACAGAAGTCGAGAGAAGCCATATCCTAAATGTGATTTTATTATAAACATCATTTATTATAAACATTCTTTAAACTTGTTTCTATAGTCTCATCATGCTTGGCGTTTAGAATGTGATCAGTACCTGTTTGTTGAATGACAAAATGAGTGAATAAGTAAACTTTCATTGAGATGTTTATGTAGATGCCTTAAAATAGAAGTCTGTCCTTGATATTTCTGTCCACCAGGAGTCAGGCTTCAGCTGTGAAAGAATGAGCCACTATTTAAGTATCTCACCAGAGCTTCTGCCTGGTACAGATGACCACAGTCAGCCAAGACTCTTCCAGTATTTGTCATTAACCTCATGGATTAATAAACAGTTTTTAAAAAGAGCTTATTTATTTGTCTGATTATAAAAGTTATGTGATCATTGCAAAAAACATACAGCAGGGGATGCAACAAAACAAAACATAAAATAGAAAAAAAATAAAAATAAACTTTAATATTTCTTCTCAATGATAGCCACTGTTACATTTTAGTATACATCTGGATATTTTTCCAACGTGTGTGTGTATGTATGTGTGTGTTGGAAGTGTACATCACCTGTTTTGCAGCTGGCTTTTTCTCACCTTGCCACATGATTTTTCACCTCCCAAAATTAGTCTTTCAGCATATGATATTTAATGGCTGCATGCGGAGACACCAGGGGTTCTCACGTTTTGTGTGTTGCCCACCACCGGCTGGGCCATTCACATAGGCTAGGAAACGGCAGGCACCTCAGAACTGGATTTAGGAACCGTTAGAGAAATTCGGAAGCCATTCTGAAGGCCTTGACTCACTTCCTCCATCTCCTTTGCCAGCCCCCTGGCCTCGGCTGCCCTCACCCCTTACCTGGCCTTTGGCACACTCCTCCCCGCCCCCGCCCCCAACTCCCCTCCAGTCTGCACTGTCCACCCAGGCAGGAAGGGCACCCATCATACACCGTCAGCCCCTCCTCCTTCATAAAATCCCTGTGTGGTATTTCTCTGCTCCTAGTATAAAAACAGAAGTCCCTAATTTATAGTCCACGAGACCTGCACCAGGGCCCCGACCCGCTCTCCAGCATCATTTCACACCACTGTCCATGCCGCCTTGCCCTTCAGCCCCTGCCCCCAGGTTCTTTCAGCTCTTCCACCAACTGCACGTGAAGAATGAGGGTCCGGCAATCGTCTGCTTGGGTTCAAATCCTGTCTGTGCCATTTCTCCACTATGTGATCTTAGTCAAGGTCATCACCTTTGTCATTCTCCTCATCTGTAAAACGGGGATCAAAAAATTACCTAATCATGGTGGGGATTACCTGGTTTAAAATACATAGTTGCTGAGAATAATGCCCGGCACACAGAAGTGCTCAGAAAGTTTATTATGACCATTACCCATTCTTTTGATCTCAGGTCAAGCATCACTTTCTGAGGGCAGCCTTCTCTGACTCCTTAGGCCAAGTCAGGTTCCCACCCAGTGTGCACAGTCCCAAGGTATGCTCACACAGCCGGATACTTTGGCTCAGAGTTCTGTGGGCCTCAGGTCATTGACTGAATATCACTCTCTCCCTGTGGCCTGAGCTATGTGAGGCCAGCGCCTGGCCTGCATCCTCTTTCATTTCCTTCTCTGAGGGCTAACCTGGGGACAGTGGAGGGTTGTAGTCTTCCAAGGATGCTTGACACTTAATTTTGGCTGGCATTAATCATTGCAAACATGTATGTACTGACTGATATGTGTTGGGCACTATTCAAAGTGTTTCACATTTATAATCTCAATTTGCGAAACGGCTATCTGAGCTAGTACTGTCGTTACATCTATTTTATGTAGAGAGAAGGACTTTGGGACTCAGGGCGGTTAAGTGACTGCCCCAAGGTCACTGCAATCTGAACTGATGAGCCACTTGCAGAGGTTCTCAAACTCATGGGTGCACCAGAAGTGCCTGGAGGCCTGGCTAAAACTCCAGAATTTATAATTCAGTCAATGTGCAATGGGCCTGAGAATTCCTGTTTCTAAGTTCCCAGGTGATGCTATTGCTGCTGGTCCGTGCAGACCACACTTTGAGAACTGTTGCCCTTTGCTGTGCTCTCTGCCATCAATACCCTAGAAAGAAGTTTTCAATGGCAAACAGGCTCTTTTCAGACCCAGAGTAAAACCTTAAGGTTTGTCTCCTGCCCTACCCACTCCACCTCTATCTGTATGCTCATTTTTCTTTTCTTTCTTGCTCCAAACACATTCAGTGACTAATGAAGCCAGGAGGCCTGTCAAGATCCCTGTGCCACCTGGGCCTCCCTCCTTTCTCTCCCCACCTTCATCCCTTGTCCCTGTCAACGAAAATAATCCACAACCAATCTATAAATGAAAATCTGGGTGAGTTTATTCTGAACCAAAATGTGAGGACCATGGCCCGGGGCCTTTCTTCCCGAAGGAAGAAAGGGCACCAAAGAAGTGGGGTATGCGATGTGGTTATACACCCCCAAAGAGGCTGTTTCACATATGATTGAAATGTCCCTTTTACAATAGTCACAAGACTGCTCTGTCGGCACAGCGATTGATAAACACAGCAGGTAGTAGGTCTGCTGTCTCAGTGGACACAGTGGGGCGGCAAGTCTGTTGTCTGGAGCTATGTGATCACAGGTGAGCACAGCAATCAGTTCCTAGCCTAGGGAGAGATGCTTATCCTTAAGGAAATGCCAATATGGGGGGAAGTTGCACCTTTATCTTAAGGGCCTTTATTCTTGCCATGGCAAATGTTTAAAGCAGATATACAGTGCATGCTCAATGGACACGTCAGGCCCTTTTGGAGAAAGTCAGGCCGAATTAGGTTTATACCAAATGGCTTCCTCATATGCTCCAATATATCCTATTGCTTGCCATTTCTATTTGTCAGCCCCTTCAAATGGCAGCCGCTAGTTTTCTCTGAGTGTAGCTTGTTTCAGTCTTCCACGTGTGAAATTGATGCGTGAGTGGAGAAGCAGGGCTGTGAGTGTGCCAGCCAGGCGTGCCAGGGGTGTGTCGGCTGAAATCAGAAAGGGCGACTTTTCCTAACTCTCACGAAGGCATCTCATGGGCTCCCCAGGCCCTGAGCGAGGGGAGACTTTTGAACAAGGCAATTTCTGTGCTTCTTGCCTATTTGATTAAGTTTCAGCTTCTAGTGAAAACACACCTTTGCCCTCACTTGGCTCCTTAGTGAGGAGTCAAATACATGGCCTTCATGTTGCAGCCTGCCTGCCTCCCCACCTGGCCTGTGACAATCAGTGAAAACAAAACGTCTCTTTTTGGTCTGAAAGCGTGGAGAAACTCACCCAGACCACAGGTATAGGAAGCTGAGTCACGGTGGGCACAAGAGGAAGGCGCCCTGCCACTCCCCAGGGGTGGTGTGTGCTCTGGTTCAAGCCGCTCTGAGGAAGCGAGGGTCGAGGTGGCCATCTGCTTGAGCAACCTGCAAAGCCCTGGATCTGGTGGGTCTTTACTGTGAGCGGAAGTTACATAACTGGCAGCCTTACGAGTGCTCAACTGTTTTTTGAAGCAGAAAGTATTGAGTTGGAATTCTACATTTCTCCCATTGTCTATTTTTTGAAATCCTGCCCCAAGATCCATCAAAAATGTGAAGTCTTCACTACTTACGCATCCAGTTAGAATAAATTGCTCTTTCCTCTGCTCACATCACACCTGGCAGCTAATGTTGCATGGGTTCCGTCTCTTCAGCTATGGGTGATGAGCCTTCCCAGGGCAATCACAGTAATGACCATGTTAACCTCCTAACGCCTGGCTCCTAGTAGGTCTTCAGCAAGAATTTGTTTAGTTGACTTTTCTGCAGAGAAGGTGGTGACGGATGGTGCAGGTGTGACCTGCCCTGGTTCAGGGCGACGGAGCAGTCACGTCTTGGGATCCGCTTCCTGGGCTGGCTTGCTAAGTTCCTGTGGAATGACTGTGTAGTTTAGGATATGGTGTGAATTTTCTGCGTCTGCACTAAGAACAGGATCCATGTCCCTTTTGGAATACCTTTGTTTAAGCAATAACTCGGTTGCAAAGTCAGTGTTCTTTACCTTCCCATGATGTTTTCATGAAGTAGGATAAAAAATATATAATTAACATACTTAAGGTGATAAGTCATAAAAAAGATTTGGACAACTTCTGGAATCACAGAATACTAATTAGTCTCTCTGAGCCTCAAGGTCTTTATCTTTTGAAGATACAGATTATAGTAACCTCTAAAAACTCTTGCAATTTGAAGATTCATGGTTGCTATCCACATCCTAAAACCTCTTAAAGGAAGCTCCACATTTTGCTAATGAGTCATTCAATTAAAGTATACATTTCACATCCTTCCAGTATTCTTCATTGTTGGGAAAACTAGATTTTGAGACAAAGCCCCAGTCTTCAGTAAGTCACTGAACTCGATCAAGCCTCAATTTTCCAGCTCTGCAGTGAGACTGACTGTACATTTTAGGCTGCAGGCCCACTTTGTGTGTGTGTGTGTGTGAGAGTATGCGTGCATGCGCCAGGCCCACTTTTCCATTGGAAGTTTCTTATGAAAATCAAGTAAGATAGCATAGGCGAAAGTACTTTATTAACCATCCAGTGCCATCTAGAAGTAAGGGACTATTACTTTTTTGACTATTATTTATATATGAAAGTGTTAGGAGATATTAGCAAGTTTCAAGGACCAAATGTTATAGAAGCCAGGTTTTTTCATTAGCTTGCTTGATATTCCAAAGGGAAAGGAAGGAATTGCAGTGGAAAACTGATACATATGTCCTCCTCTCCCGTCTCCTCACCTCCTTCTCTCCCTGCAGCCCTTGCTACTTCCCCGCCAATGAGCGGCCCTAGCAGCCGCAGGCCTGAATGAATTTCTATTTGTTCTTTTTCCCCTTTGGCAGCGTTAGCTGAATCTCTCATGGCCTATCTGCCTCCACTTCCCCATTCCCAGAATAAGAAACTGTAATGGTGTTGAAATCATGAAAGATCAAAGGAGATGAGACCTCAGGTCCCTTCATATCAGGAACCTCTTTAGTTTCTTCTGTCATGTGAGTGTCACAGTGACACGAAGGACAGAACTGGGAAGAGACAAGAGAAGGTGTTATGACATCCAGGCTTAGGAAATCTTTGCAAACATCTTCCTGTCACACTTGAATTGGGAGTGTCGTCTGACTCCAGGCTGGACAACGACTCTTCTATGATTCTGCAGGACAACCAGCTCTGTCTTCTAAGTGAGGGCCGCTCAAAGTGGGGCGCCCGGCCCAGCAGCAGCAGCATCCCTGGAGCTTATGAGAATGCAGGATGTGGGACCCAAGCCCCAGCGCTGCTAGATCCGCGTTTCTAAGGGCGGAGGCCCAGGAGTCTATGTTTTAACAAAGTCTCATGTGATTTTTGTGTCACTAAATTTTAAGAAACTAAATTATAAGTTACCCTGGAACACTTCGGTGTCATCATACCGGGGAAATGGATCGTGGTTCAGTAACAGTCAGATAATATCAAAGAGCTCATCAGGTTCTCCAGATTCTCCTCCATCTTCTCAGGATCCTCACTAGGACTTCTCTTGCCTTTTACTGGGAGCCAGAGAGACCTTGCTCATCTCCCCACAGTGCCAGTAAATTTGCAGGGCAGCAGTGGACATCCTAAAGGGAGGAGAAGGCAGGCCTCTCCTCTACCCATCCGGTGCCCTCCTCCAACACCGGCCAAAAACCTGGTCTCTAGAGAGCAAATCCACTCCCCTCTTCTCCCTCCTTTTCCTCAGCTTCAAATCTCTTCCTGGAAGGAAATGTCCGGGACGCGCTGTGGCTGAATATCCCTCAGTGGAGGAAAATCTTACTCGACTCAGATGTTTGTATGTCCAAAGCCCACCATGTTACTTGCTTTTGGCCCACCCATTCCTTCTGGGTTTAGGGGGAAAATATACCAGTGGGCCCTGGTGGAGAGAGGAACTGCGTGGGACAGCCCCACATGCTGGGCCCCACGAGGCCGACATGGGGTTCTGCTGAGTCTGCAGAACCAAGACACAGAGGGAGCCCAGCTGGAGGAGTAAGTGATATAGTGAACTGAGAAACCGAGGCCCCGCAGGAGAAGAAAGGAGGTGAGGAGAAGCTCGCCGGATTTGACGCTGGGCTCTACGACCCAGAAGCTCAACACCAAATCCATTCCTGCAGTGTTCCAGAACTTGGTTCATCTGCTTCCAGGCTCCTTTCATCCAGGAGTTTGAATTCTAGGTGAAAGAAGCCCCCTGAGTCTCCCCAAGCTGGTGAGGGTGGGAGAGAAGGGGTTGGCCCCAGTGATGGAGTGAGACAAAACGTGTCCCTGGAGCCTCACGTTAGGACGGAGAAGGACTGTGTCCTCAGTATACTGAGCAGCGATTCCTCCCTTCCCTCCTCTGCCCTCCCCACCCCAACATCCCGCCAGGGCAGCGCGCAGCTGACGTTCACAGGAGCAGCGTGCTCTGTAGCACCATTCCCAGTCCCCACTGAAGGCCCTCAAGAAGACGAGCACGCAAGGAACAGGGATGGCTGCCCAGGAGCTCATTCACTCAAATTCACACAAACTAAGAAGCCCCAAACTTGGACACCAGCATGCAGGTTTCAGTGACCACCTGGCTTCATCAGAGGTGAAGGGTGTCTCCTGCTCCTCCTCCTCCCAGTTGCTTTGGGGGATTTCTGGGAGGAGAGGTGAGAGAGCTGTTTCTCACTTCAGACTCCGATTCCCCACTGGCTTCAAGCTAATGCGGTCCACTTTCTTCAAATGAATTCCTCCTTTACGCTGAAATTTGTTTGAATGTCATAGTTTCATCTTTTTTCAGTATCAAAAAGATACTTTTAAAATAAATATTTGTTGAGATTTAAAGATATGAGTTAGTGATTGCAACTACTAAATAAATAATATTTTTAACATAAAATTCATGTAAAGCCCTCCACTGGATTTCAATCCTTGTATAAAACATGTTGCAATATGGACGGCTACCGGCCAAATTCACAGAGCTGCGCCCCTCTTCCTGCAAGTGGTTGGGAACGCACTGCAGCGATGCCCCGGACAGTGATGGACACCCACAATTTTGCATACATCTCCCGATAATCCCTTTCTTTGGGGACATTATGCTCCCTCTGCTCTATGCCTGTGGTATGAAGGGGAGCTGCGAACTTGTCACAGGTCCAATCGACCCAGCCGCAGCCTCAGTGGTGGCTTCGTTTGATACCCACCTTCAGGCCCAACCCTTCAGCCCAAGTTCTTCCCTGGGACCAGAGAGAGCAAGCCTGGTGCTTCTTTGGTCATAATGCTCAGAGATGTGAAATGTGTTTCCTGCTTTGCAAGGAAAGCCGTTATGAGCAAAGAAGGCTAACACAGAAGAAGGAACTGGCCAAGAGAAGCTAGGAGCCTCCAAGGCCTTAGTGAAGGTGTTTCTGAGGTCAGCTGGCCCCCTCCATTTCTGTGGTAGCTTCAAGCTTCCAGTAATCCCCTCTTTCTTTCCTCTTAATCCAGTTTTAATGGGGTTTCAATAACTTGCAACCAAGAGTTCTGACCAATGGACAGCAAGGGCTAGGGGTGGGGGACTGGGATTGGGGGATGTAGCAAGGATGGGGCCACTATTCCATCGTGACACAGCAGCTGTCGAAGTGGAGAGGTGTAGGGTGGAGGAAACCTCACACCCATTGTTGATCCGGAACGTGGGATTTCAGATTTCTTATTGAAAACCTCCAAATTTATTTTGAAATGGGGGCAAAGGAGAGGATCTTTGTCTCCAAGAACTATAAAAGTCTGGTGGGAATATCTCTCCTCTCTAATTTTTTGAGATCTCAATCGACAGCAGCCAGGGTTGCACGTCTGTCCCTCTGGGCCAGTCCATCCGTCCCTACCCCATGCCCTGATACCAGAATCACTCGCAAGGTGCAGAGGGAAGGAGAGGAGAGCATGGGATATGGAGTCAAGCCTGGTTTGAGTCCTGACTCACTACATCTGCACTCTGGAGCTTGGTCTCTTCACTGGTAAAATGGTAAAACCACACCTACTTATAGGGCCAGAGAGGAGTCGAAATAATGACCATAAAACGCCTGGCACATAGAAGGTGTTTTGTTATAGATCTGGAAAGACCCATGTTAATACCCCTTTCCATCGAAAGTAAGGATTTTTCTTTCTGATCCTGGGTATTTTCAGAAGTGGCCGATGTGTTTCAATGTGCTGGGACTGGTCCAGATGTGATTTTTCCTTCAACCTGTGAAGCCAGGTGTGCCAAACTTTCCTTCTGTGATTTCCTCCTGGGGATCCTTTCCTTTGTGTTGTTAAAACATATACAAATAGTGCTGGTTGACAATCTCTGCTTCATCCCTAAGACCAGATCACTTACAGATAATCAACGTGGTCTCACATAGTATCACAGGACTGGAAAGGAACTTCTGAGTCATTTAATGCAATTCCTACAGTAATCACTTATCTCTCACTGCCCATGTGACAGAGACTTGACCATAATGGGAAAGAAAAGATCAAAATCACAGTTATTTTGATAGATCATTTGTCCAAGCATAACTTTTTCCATTAATCTACACTAGTAAACATCATTTCCTAATTTAATCATCTTGATAACATTTCTGCCTGAAAACAAATAAATAGCACATTAATATGGGGGGCTGGCCCCGTGGCCGAGTGGTTGGGTTCGCGCGCTCCGCTGCAGGCGGCCCAGTGTTTCGTTGGTTCGAATCCTGGGCGCGGACATGGCACTGCTCATCGGACCACGCTGGGGCAGCGTCCCACATGCCACAACTAGAAGAACCCACAACGAAGAATACACAACTATGTACCGGGGGGCTTTGGGGAGAAAAAGGAAAAATAAAATCTAAAAAAAAAAAAAAATAAAATAATGGTAGGGTGCTGGCCCAGTGGCATAGTGGTTAAGTTTGTGTGCTCTGCTTCAGTGGCCCAGTGTTTGTAGGTTTGGATCCTGGTCACAGATCTACATACTGCTCATCAAGCCATGCTGTGGTGGTGTCTCACATACAAAATGGACAAAGATTGGCACAAATGTTAGCTCAGCAACAATATTCTTCAAGCAAAAAGAGGAAGATTGGTGGGTTGGCCCTGTGGCTGAATAGTTAAGTTTGTGCACGCTGCTTCAGTAGCCCAGGGTTTCACTTGTTCAGATCCTGGGCACAGACTTAGCACTGCTCATCAGGCCATGCTGGGGCAGCCTCCCACACAGCACAACCAGAAGGACCTACAACTAGAATATAGAACTATGTACTGGGGCGCTTTGGGGAGAAGAAGGAAAAACAAAAAAGAAATTGGCAACAGGTGTTAACTCTGGGGTCAATCTTAAAAAAAGAAAGAGGAAGATTGGCAACAGATGTTAGCTCAGGGCCAGTCTTCCTCACCCAAAATAAATAAATAAATAAAATAATGGTAGGCTATAGTTATGGAGATTTTAACTTGAGACCTGACTCCTTTCAGCAAGTATGGCACAGGCTCTGTGCACTTCACCACATTCCCACCATTCCCTCACAGTTTCTATGGATGGTCCAAGTTTGCTGGAGAAAGATCTAGAAAGATTTCCTTTGGCTTGAGTTTAGAAGAAAGAAGTAGGAGATCAGCCTGTTATTTTAGAGTCTCCACCTCCCAGCACAGCATCTCAATTTAAATCCCTATTTGGTCACAGGACATGGTTACCTAATTATATTCATTCATTCATTCCCTCCCTCAGTCATTTAATAAAGATTCAGTGTGTAAGTGTTGGGAATATAAAAATCAGTGAGGGAAGTTCCAAGTCAAGATGGCAGAATGAATATAAACATAATTAAAATACTTTCATGTATAATTGAAAAAGAGTTGGTACTTTATGTCAGCTAGTAAATTTGCTAGTAGCAGGCAGGTTGGTTTGATGCCATCTCCTAGATGTCTCTCAATCAAAATTAATCTTTCTCTCCCTTACACTCCAACAGGGCTGGTACAGCATCTTCGCTACTTTAGTACTTTTCATGGTCTGCTTTGGATTTTAGTTAAACTACTGGGATCTGAAGAAGGCACAAAGGTAAACAAGAAGTGAGTCTTTGCTCTCAAGGAGTTTATAGTCTATTTGCAGCTTTGAGACAGGGACACCAGTGATAATTCAAAGAAGTATCTGGTAAGTGTTGAAGGAGGTCCCAGCAAAGAGAAAAGGAGGGTCAAGAATGCAAGTGAGAAGATGGTTCCGTCAGGAAGAGATTCGGGCAGAGGAGGAATATCTGATAAGGGACTCGGAGGCTAAGCACCATTTCAACAGGTTTTTGTTGTCAGTGCGATCAAGTTGATCAAGTCGATTCCTGCTGGTTCCACCCAGTCTTTTTGGGCCATCCTCTCATCTTCTTGAGATGTGTGGGTCCCTAACCAGGAAATGACCTGGGCAGTGGCTATGAAAGCACCTAATCTACCACTAGACCACCAGGGCTAGCTGCATTTCAACAGATACAGACAGTCAAAATCAGCGTTCTAGCAAGAGGAAAGGGCGTGAACAGCTCTGCTTCGGTATAGAAAACAGTTTCTCAACCGCAGCACTGTTGACATTTTGGGTCAGATAATTCTTTGTTTTGGGGTGTCCTGTGCATTGTAGGATGTTTCACCCCTTCCCTGACCTCTGCCCACTAGATGCCAGCAGCTCCTCTCTCCAGTCACAGCAACCAAAAATGTCTCCAGACATTGCCATGTGTCCCCTGGGATTGGGGGCAAAATCACCTCAGTTAAGAACCCTGATATAGAATATATACAAACACACAGACACACATACATGAGGATATATATATATATATATATAATGTATATGTGTGTAAATATATATAGTCAAAACATTTGAAATTGTCAATATTTCACCATTTTTGTCCTACAAATGGCAATTTTATATGGCTCAACAAGATAGATGATGTAAGCTGTAGTAGCGATAGATACAGCTGGGAAAGTTAAGCGGTGCCCCATTGTGAATGTCAAGCTGAATAGTTTATGGTAGTGTGCTTTGTAGAGGGGTGCTAAAGGGTAATATGGTCAGACAGACGTGGGGTTTATTCCTGGTGCTACTGTATGAACTTGGGCAAGTCTTTCAACTTCTCTGAAAACGAGAATGACGGTAATAATACCTACATTAAAAGGTTACTGTAAAGATTAAGTAAGATAATGTATGTAAAGTCTCTGGTGCATAGAGTTATCACTGTTCCTTAAATCAGTGGATAATGGGAGTTGCTGAAGATTTTGGAGCAGGGTATTGGTGTGTTCTTAGCTAGAGTTTAGAAAGTTGAATCCTGTGGTATCGACAGTTGGGTCAATTAGAGGGTATTAAGGTGTAACTGTAGGGCAGACATGAAATATAAGGGCCTGAACACAGGTGGTGTCAGTGGGAATGGAAAAGCTAGAACGGATGTGAGAGAGAGATTTTAAACAACTCTGTTGACCCATATTGACATACAGTAAACTGCACATATATTTAAAGGGTATAATTTGCTGAGTTTGACATGCATATACACCTGTGAAATCACCATCACAATCAAGATAGTGCACATATCCATCAGCCCCCTAAATGTCCTCATTCTCTTTTGTAATCCTTCCTAGACTCTTCACCCCTAGTCTTGGCCCAAGGCAACCATTGATCTGCTTTGTGTCACTTCAGATCAGTTTACAATTATTAGAATGTCACATAAATGCAATTATTCAGAGGGGGCTTTGTTTTGGTCTGACTTCTTTCATTCAGCATAGTTATTTTGAGAATCATCCATGTTGCTGAGTGTATCAGTAATTTGTTATTTTTTTGCAGACTAGAATTCCACTGTATGGTTCACTAAAATTTGTTTCTTCATTACCTGTTTGATGTTGGGGTTGTTTCCAGTATTTGGCTATTACAAAGAAAACTGCTATGAACTTTTGGATACAAGTCTTTGTGTGAACATATGCTTTCTTTTCTAGTAAATATCTAGAAGTGGAACGGCTGGGTCGTATGTGGCATACATATTTAAACTCCTAAGAAATTTTTTTCCAAAATGGTGTAGAGGCTTACATTTCCACCGGCAATATGCTCTTACTGTGGCCAATGTTTCTCATTTTATTCATTCTAGTGGGTATATATCTCATTGTGGTTTCAATTTGCATTTCCCTAATGGCTAATGATGTTGAGCATCTTTTCTTTTGTTTATTTACCATCCATATATCTTCTTTGCTGCTGTATCTGTTCAAATGTTTTGCTGCTTTTAAAAAATTGAGCTGTTTATCTTATTATGTAGGAAGTATTCTTTATATAATCTATGTAATGTCTGTTGTCAAATATGTGTCTTACAAATATTTTCTCCTGGTCTATGGCTTGATTTTTTTTTTCTTTAAGATTGGCCCTGAGCTAACATCTGTTGCCAATCTTTTTTTTCCTTCTTCTTCTCCTCAAAGCCCCCCAGTACATAGTTGTATATTCTAGTTGTAGGTCCTTCTGGTTCTGCTGTGTGGGTTGCCACCTCAGTGTGGCTTGATGAGTGGTGCTAGGTCCATGCCGAGGATCCATACTGGTGAAACCCTGGGCCACCAAAGAGAAGTGTGTGAATTTCACCACTCCACCACAGGACTGGCCCCCTATTGCTTGATTTTGAGAAGCAAGGTTTTCTTGTTTTGTTTTGTTTTGATAAGATCAATATATTGATTTTTTATTTTATAGTTTAATCTTTTTAAGTCATATATAGATACCTTTGCCAAACCCAATGTCACTAAGATTTTTCTGCTATATTTTATTCTAGATGTTATGCCTTTTTTAGCTCTTACGTTTGGGTCTGGGTTTCCTTTTGTAGTTAATTTTTGCATATTAAAACTATATATGAGGGAATGATGGCAGTATCATGGCAGTACAAGACGACTCTCACGTTATCTTCCTCTCAACAAGAAAAATTCAGCATCCATTCAAGAACAAAGTGGCTTTGTGGGAGCTGTGGGATCCAGGACCATAAGCCAAGGGAGCTGGGAGGAGTGTCGCCCACCTGCGAGTTGAGTAATAGGCAGAAAGACCTTGGTCCCTACTGTGGACCCCGCAATGGCCTGTGAGCCAGTTCCAGTTCGTTTCAGCCATGGTCCTGGAGCCCCAAGAAGACACTTGTCTCAGACAATCACTCACAGACCGGACAGATGTTTTCACCAGCTTATTTACCAAATACTTAAAGAAGAATTAACACCAATCCTTCTCAAACTCTTCCAAAAAATTGAAGAGGGAACACTACCAAACTCATTTTATGAGGCCAGCATTACCCTGATACCAAAGCCAGATAAGGATACTACAAGAAAAGAAAACTACAGACTAATCACCCTGATAATTATAGATACAAAAATTCTGAATAGGGGCTGGCCCCGTGGCCGAGTGGTTAAGTTCGAGCCCTCTGCTTCCGTGGGCCAGGGTGTCGCCAGTTCGGATCCTGGGTGCAGACATGGCACCACTCATCAGGCCATATTGAGGCGGCGTCCCACATGCCACAACTAGAAGGATCCACAACTAAAAGTATACAACTATCTACTGGGGGGGATTTGGGGAGAAAAATCAAAAAAAAGAAAAAGAGATTAGCAAGTTGTCAGCTCAGGTGCCAATCTTTAAAAAAAAAAAATTCTGAACAAAATTATAGCAAACTGAATTCAACAGAACATTACAAGGATGATACCCCATGATCGAGCGGTATATGTCACTGGGATGCAAGGATGTTTCAACATCTGCAAATCAATAAATGTGATACACCACATTAATAGAATTAAAGGTAAAAATCATATTATTTTCTCAATATATGCAAAAAAAGCATTTGACAATCTACTACATACTTTCATGATAAAAATGCTCAATAAGCTGGGTATAGAAGGAAAATGCCTCAATGTAGTAAAGGCCATATACAACAAGCCCACAGCTAACATCATACTCAAAGGTGAAAGGTTGAAATCTTTTCCTCTAAGATCAGGAACAAGATAAGGGTGCTCACTCTACCACAGCTATTCAGCATAGTAAGGGAAGTCTCAGCCAGAGCAACCAGTCAAGAAAAAGAAATAAAAGGCATCCAAATCAGAAAGGAAGAAGTAAAATTGTTTTTGTTTGTAGATGATATGCTCTTACATATTGAAAATCCTAAAGGCTGAACTGAAAAACTGTTACAACTAATCAACAAATTCGGTAAAGGTGCAGGATACAAAATCAACATGCAGGAATCAGTTGCATATTTATACACTAACAATGAAATATCTGAAAAAGAAATAAAGAAAACAATTGCATTCACAACAGCATCAAAGACAATAAAATACTTAGGAATAAATTTAACCAAGGAAGTGAAAGATCTATACATGGAAAACTACAAGAGTTTGGTGAAAGAAATTGAAGAAGATACAAACAAATGGAAAGACATCTGTGTTCACAGATCAGAAGAATTAATATTTTTAAATGACCCTACTATCCAAAGCCATAAATAAATTCAACACTTGAATTTACAGATTCAATTAAAATTCCAGTGGCATTTTACACTGTAGAAAAAACAGAAATAGAAAATTTGTGTGGAACCACAAAAGACCCCAAAGAGCCAAAGCAATACTGAGAAAGTAGAACAAAGCTGGAGACATCACACTTCCTGATTTCACACTATACTACAAAGCTATAGTAATCAAAACAGCGTGGTACTGGCATAAAAATAGACACGTGGACCAATGAAGCAGAACTAAGAGCCCAGAAATAAACCCTCACATATATGGTCGACTAATAAGTCTCTTCAATAAATGATAGTGGGAAAACTGGATAACCACATACAGAAGAATGAAGTTGGACTCCAATCTTATACTGCTCACAAAAGTTAACTCCAAAAGGACTAAAGACTTAAACATAATATCTGATACCATAAAATTCCTAGAAGAAAACATAGAGGGAAATTGCCTTGACATTGGTGTTGGCAGCAATTTCCTGGATATGACACCAAAAATAAAAGCAACAAAAGCAAAAATAAACAAGTGGGACTACATCACACTACAAAGCTTCTGCACAGCAAAAGAAACTATCAAAAAAATGAAAAGGCAGCCAACAGAACCAGCAAAAATATTTGCAAATCATATATCTAATAAGGGTTAATATCAAAAACATAAAGAATTCATCCAACTCATTAGCAAAAATACAAACAATTTGATTTAAAAATGGACAAAGGAAGTGAATAGACATTTTTCCAAAAAAGACATATAAATGGTCAACAGGTACACGAAAAGGTGCTCAACATCACCTAATCATCAGGGAAATGCAAATGAAAACCACAATGAAATAATCACCTCACACCTGTTAGAGCGGCTCTAATCAAAAAGACAAGAGATAGAGGGCAGGACCAAGATGGCGGAGTGAGAGGTCTTCTTTGTCTCTCCCCCGCCGAATCTACAACTAATTGGACATTCACCGATTAACAAAGGATATCCAGATAGCATCTCAAGACGCCTAAAAGTCTCATGCTACTACACATTGGAAGGCGGACAGACTTCCCCCCAGGAGGAGGTGGAAATACGTGAAAACTCTCCGACCCCAGACCCCCGGCCCCCAGACAGCCTAGTTCCTGCAGGAGGCTCTCTTCCAGCGAACTCCCCCATAACATCGCCACACACCAAGGGCAGGAGTGTGCACTCAACAGCGGAGCGATGGTGGAAACAGGTGACAACACCCCTACCCAAGACCCCGCAATCACACCCAAGCCCAGGGAGAAATCCCCAGGGTCCTGCACCCAACGGCAGGGAAGGCCTCCGCTCGCCATTAGCAGGGAGGCCCTGCCCAGAAGCCAGAACAAAGAGAAGCTCCTGGCGGGCCCGGCACAACACCAGACCACAAGCTGCCACTGAGCTCATGGTCTCCGGGGCACAGCTCGGTGCAGGGGGTGCTTGGACTTCCTGTAGACGTGCTTGGGGACATGGTTGGAGCTCCAGCGCCTGGCTCTGCCGCATGGGGGAAGGCTCCGGGGCCCCGCATCTCCCTGGCAGGGAAAGCCTCTACTCACCATTAGCAGAGAGGCCACTCCCAGAATCCAGGACAAAAGGAAGCTCCTGGTGGGCAGATCCACCGGGGCAGCTCCAGACCGCAAGCTGCCGCTGAGCTCACAGTCTCAGGTGCATGGCTCGGTGCAGGGGGTGCTCGGACTTCCCGTAGACGTGCTTGGGGACATGGTTGTAGCTCCAGCGCCTGGCTCTGCGGCATGGGGGAAGGCTCCAAGGTCCCGCATATCCCTGGCAGGGAAAGCCTCTGCTCGCCATCAGCAGGGAGGCCACGCCCCGAATCCAGGACAAAGGGAAGCTCCCAGTGGGAGGATCCCCTGGGGCAGCTCCAGGCCACAAGCTGCTGGGCTCATGGTCTCCTGCAGACGGGTTGGTGCAGGGGGTGCCCAGACTTCCCATGGACATGCTTGGGGACTGGGTGGAGCTCCAACACCCAGCTCTGCAGCCCAGGGGGTTGCTCCAGGGTCCCGCACCTCCCCAGCAGGGAGGGCCTCTGCTCGCCATTGGCAGGGAGTCCCCACCCAGCATTCGGAACACCAGGAAGCTCCCTAGAGCAGAATTCCCCTCAAGGCAGCAGCTTACAAGCCACCACCAGGCCCACGGACTCTGGCCGTGTCCCAGACAAGGCAAGGGGCTCCCAGAGATCCCATGAGAGTGAAGTGGGGCAGAGTAGAGCTCCAGTGAAATGGCTACGTAGCCCAGGGGGGATCTCCAGGTTCTTACAGCAGCCTCAGCGAAAGCCTCTGCACAGCACTAGTGGAGAGGTCCCAACTGGCAATTGCAAGGCAGGAAGGCCCTGGGGAAAAAGCAGCACAGGTAAGGTAATGACAGACTGCAGAAGATACCCATAGCTCTGCTGGGACCTATAGTGGACAAGTGTGATCTGGTGGGCTCTGTTAGGGACAAATCGGAGATTATAGGTGATCCTGCTCCTGGCTGATGGGAAAGCCCACAACACTCCTGCAGACCACAAGGAGGGAGCGTGTCTAGGTGGGCTGCAGCAGTAGGCACCAGCAGCCTGAGGCCCCCTTGCGATTGCCCCCACAACCGACGAGGGACCCCACAGGACCACTGTGACTATGAGGAGGGGTCCAGGCCCAGTCAGTAACAGCTGACAGGGTTCCTGGTTGGGGCAGTCTAAACAGCTGCCCCCCCCCCACACACACACCAGATGCAACAAGTGGAAGCAACGACTAAACTCTATCTCTAGGAGGAGGCACAAATCCATGCCATCAAGCAGTATGAAAAAATATATTAAATCTCCAGAACAGAAGGAAAATGATAAGCACCCAGAAAACAATCCCAAAGACAACGAAATCTATAACCTAAATGACGATGATTTCAAAACTGCCATTATGAAAAAACTCAACGACCTAAAAGAGAATTCAGATAGACAACTCAATGAGCTCAGGAGCAATGTCACAAAAGAGCTTGACACTATAAAGAAGAACCAATTAGAAATACTGGAGATGAAGAACACAATGGAGGAGATTAAGAAAAATCTGGACTCTCTGAACAGTAGGGTCGATAATATGGAGGACAGAATTAGCAATTTGGAGGATAGGAATATAGAAATGCTGCAGGCAGAGGAGGAGAGAGAATTAAGACTAAAAAGAAATGAAGAAACTCTCCGAGAATTATCCGACTCAATTATGAGATGCAACATAAGGATTATAGGTATACCAGAGGGAGAAGAGAAGGAGAAGAGGGCAGAAGGCCTGTTGAAAGAAATAATAGCTGAGAACTTTCCAAACTTGGGAAGAGAGATGGAACTTCACATCACAGAAGCCAATAGATCTCCAAACTTTATTAACGCAAGAAGACCAACCCCAAGACATATAGTAGTGAAACTAGCAAAAGTCAATGACAAAGAGAAAATACTAAGGGCAGCCAGGCAGAAGAAAATAACTTACAAAGGAAACCCCATAAGGCTATCAGCAGATTTCTCAGGAGAGACCTTACAGGCTAGAAGAGATTGGAATGAAATATTCAAAACTCTGAAGGACAAAAACCTGCAGCCAAGAATACTCTACCCAGCAAAAATATCCTTCAAATACGATGGAGAAATAAAAACTTTCCCAGATAAACAAAAGTTAAGGGAGTTCATCACCACAAAACCTCCTCTTCAAGAATTGCTCAGGAAGAAACTCATTCCTGAAAAATCCAAAAAAAGGAAAGGGGTTACAAAATCCAGAACAAAGGAGATAAGCAGAAGGACAATAACACAAAGTAACAGCTCTCCATCAGGACAAAATGCAAAAGAACCAGAAAACAAGTGATAAAATTGCAACAGTAGGCCCCCACATTTCAATAATCACACTAAACGTGAATGGATTGAACTCTCCAATCAAAAGGCACAGAGTGGCAGGATGGATCAAAGAACAAGATCCAACAATATGCTGCCTCCAGGAAACACACCTCAGCCCCAAAGACAAACACAGGCTCAGAGTGAAGGGATGGAAGACAGTACTCCAAGCCAATAATGAACAAAAGAAAGCAGGTGTTGCCATACTTATATCAGACAAAGTAGACTTCAAAGCAAAACAGATAAAGAAAGACAAAGAGGGGCAGTATATAATGATAAAAGGGACTCTCCACCAAGATGACATAACAGTTATAAATATATATGCACCTAACACAGGAACACCAAAATTCGTAAAGAAACTATTAACAAAACTAAAAGGAGACATAAAAAGCAATACAATAATAGTAGGGGAACTCAACACCCCATTAACACCAATGGACAGATCATCCAGACAGAAAATCAACAAGGAAATTATAGAATTAAATGAAAAATTAGATCAGACGGACCTAATAGATATATAAAGGACACTTCATCCAAAAACAGTAGGTTACACATTCTTCTCAAGCGCGCATGGAACATTCTCAAGGATAGACCATATCTTGGGAAACAAAGCAAGCATCAATAAGTTTAAGGGGGTTGAAATAATACCAAGCATCTTTTCTGATCACAATGCTATGAAACTAGAAATCAACTACAAGAATAAAGCTGGGAAAGGGCCAAAAATGTGGAGACTAAACAACATGCTACTGAACAAACAATGGATTATTGAAGAAATTAAAGAAGAAATCAAATATTATCGGGAGACAAATGAAAATGAAAACACACCATACCAAATTATTTGGGACGCAGCAAAGGCAGTCCTAAGAGGGAAATTCATTGCAATACAGGCTCACCTCAATAAGCAAGAAAAATCTTACATAAACAACCTCAAACGACACCTAACAGAATTAGAAAAAGAAGAACAAACAAAGCCCAAAGTCAGTAGAAGGAGGGAAATAATAAGAATCAGAGCAGAAATAAATGATATTGAAACAAAAAAGACAGTAGAAAGGATCAATGAAACAAAGAGTTGGTTCTTCGAAAAAATTAACAAAATCGACAAACCCTTAGCCAGACTCACTAAAGAAAAAGAGAGAAATCTCAAATAAATAAAATTAGAAACGAGAGAGGAGAAATCACAACAGATACCGAAGAAATACAAAGGATCATAAGAGAATACTATGAAAAACTATACGCCAACAAATTGAACAACCTAGAAGAGATGGATAAATTCCTAGCCTCATACAACCTACCCAAACTGAATCAGGAAGAAATAGAGAATCTGAATAGACCAATCACAAGTAAAGAAATAGAAACAGTAATCAAAAACCTCCCCAAAAATAAGAGTCCAGGACCAGACGGCTTCTCTGGAGAATTCTACCAAACATTCAAAGAAGATTTAATACCTATCCTTCTCAAACTGTTCCAGAAGATAGAGGAAGATGGAGCACTCCCTAATACATTCTATGAAGCCAACATCACCCTGATCCCCAAACCTGACAAGGACAACACAAAGAAGGAAAACTACAGGCCAATATCACTGATGAACACAGATGCAAAAATCCTCAACAAAATTTTGGCAAACCGAATACAGCAATACATCAAAAAGATTATACACCATGATCAAGTGGGATTTATACCAGGGACACAGGGATGGTTCAACATCCGCAAGTCAATCAACGTGATTCACTACATTAACAATATGAGAAACAAAAACCTCATGATCATCTCAATAGATGCAGAGAAAGCATTCGACAAGATCCAACATCCATTTATGATAAAAACCCTCAATAAAATAGATATAGAAGGAAAGTACCTCAATATAATAAAGGCCATATATGACAAACTCACAGCCAACATCATACTCAACGGACAAAAACTGAAACCCATCCCTCTCAGAACAGGAACAAGACAAGGGTGCCCACTTTCACCACTCTTATTCAACATAGTACTGGAGGTGTTGGCCAGAGCTATTTGGCAGGAAAAAGAAATAAAAGGAATCCAAATAGGCAACGAAGAAGTAAAACTCTTGCTGTTTGCAGATGACATGATCTTATATATAGAAAACCCCAAAGAATCCATAGAAAAACTATTAGAAACAATCAACAACTACAGCAAAGTTGCAGGGTAGAAAATCAACATACATAAATCAGTAGCATTTCTATACGCTAACAATGAACTAACAGAAAAAGATCTCAAGAACTCAATCCCATTCACAATCACAACGAAAAGAATAAAATACCTTGGGATAAATTTAACCAAGGAAGTGAAAGATCTATACAACGAAAACTACAAGACCTTCTTGAAAGAAATTGACAACGACATAAAGAGATGGAAAGACATTCCATGCACAGGGATTGGAAGAATAAACATAGTTAAAATGTCCATACTACCTAAAGCAATCTACAGATTCAACGCTATCCCAATCAGAATTCCAATGTCATTCTTTACAGAAATTGAACAAAGAATCCAAAAATTCATATGGGGCAACAAAAGACCCCGAATTGCTAATGCAATCCTGAGATAGAAGAACAAAGCTGGAGGCCTCACAATCCTTGACTTCAAAACATACTACAAAGCCACAGTAATCAAAACAGCATGGTACTGGTACAAAAACAGATGCACAGATCAATGGAACAGAATTGAAAGCCCAGAAAAAAACCACACATTTATGGACAGCTAATCTTTGACAAAGGAGCTGAGGGCCTACAATGGAGGAAAGAAAGTCTCTTCAACAAATGGTGCTGGGAAAACTGGACAGCCACAAGTGAAAGAATGAAAATCAACCATTCTTTTTCACCATTTACTAAAATAAACTCAAAATGGATCAAAGACCTAAAGATTAGGCCTGAAACAATAAGTCTTCTAGAAGAGAATATTGGCAGCACACTCTTTGACATCAGCTTCAAAAGAATCTTTTCGGACACCATAATCCCTCACATGAGGGAAACAATAGAAAGAATAAACAAATGGGACTTCATCAGGCTAAAGAGCTTCTTCAAGGCAAGGGAAAACAGGATTGAAACAAAAAAACAGCCCACTAATTGGGAAAAAATATTCACAAGTTATTTATCCGACAAAGGGTTAATCTCCATAATATACAAAGAACTCACACGACTCAACAATAAAAAATCAAATAACCCAATTACAAAATGGGCGGGGGACATGAACAAGCATTTCTCCAAAGAAGATATACAGATGGCCAATAGACACATGAAAAGATGCTCATCATCACTAATCATCAGGGAAATGCAAATCAAAACTACACTAAGATATCACCTTACACCTGTTAGAATGGCAAAAATATCCAAAACCAAGAGTGACAAATGTTGGAGAGGCTGTGGAGAAAAGGGAACCCTCATACACTGTTGGTGGGAATGCAAACTGGTGCAACCACTATGGAAAACAGTATGGAGATTCCTCAAAAAGTTAAGAATAGAAATACCTTATGACCCAGCCATCCCACTACTGGGTATATATCCTAAGAACCTGAAATCAGCAATTCCAGAAGTTCCATGCACCCCTATGTTCATCGCAGCATTATTCACAATAGCTAAGTCATGGAACCAACCTAAGTGCCCAGCAACTGATGACTGGATAAAGAAGTTGTGGTACATATATACAATGGAATACTACTCAGCCATAAAAAAGGACAAAGTCGTCCCATTCACAACAACATGGATAGACCTTGAGAGTATTATGTTGAGTGAAATAAGCCAGACAGAGAAAGATGAACTCTGTGTGACTCCACTCATAGGTGGTAGTTAACATATGGACAAAGAGAACTGATCGGTGGTTGCCAGGGGAAAGGAGGGTGGGGGAGGGCACTAGGGGTGAAGTGGTGTACCTACAACATGACTAATAATAATGTACAACTGTAATTTCACAAGGATGTTAACTTTTATAACCTTAATAAAAAAAAAGACAAGAGATAAATATTGACAAGGATGTGCAGAAAGGGGAACACTTGTGCACTGTTGATAGGAATGTAATTCGGTGCAGCCACTATTGAAAACAGCATGGGGCTTCCTCAAAAAATTAAAAATATGATCCAGCAATTCCACTTCTGGGTGTGTATCCAAAGGAAATGAAAACAGGATCTCAAAGAGATGCCTGCACTCCCATGTTCATTACAGCGTTATTCACAATAGCCAAGATATGGAAACAACCTAAGTGTCAGTCAATAGATGAATGGATAAAGAAAATGTGGGTACATATATACAATGGAATATTATTCAGCCATGAGAAAAAAAGCACATCCTGCCATTTGAGACAACATGGATTGCCCTTGAGGGCATTACACTAAGTGAAATAAGTCAGAGAAAGACAAATATTTTATGATCTCACTTATATGTGGAAGCTAGAAAAGTTAAACTCGTAGAAACTGAGAGTAGAATGGTGGTTATCAGGGCTTGGGGGTAGGGGAAATTGGAGATTGTTGGTCAAAGGGTACACACCTCCAGTTATAAGGTGGATAATTCCTGGGAATCTAATGTAGAGCATGGTGATTATAGTTAATAATACTGTATCATATTCTTGAAAGTTGCTAAGCCAGTAGCCCTTAAATATTCTCACCAAAAGAAGAAATGGTAATAATGTAATGTAACGGAGGTGTTAACTAACCCTACTGTGATAATTATTTTACAATATGTAAGCGTAATAAATCAACATATTATATACCTTAAACTTATGCAATCTTATTCATCAATTATATCTCAATGAAGCTGGAAAAAAGTATATATAAGAAATAAATGTTGAGATTCATATTTTTGCTTATGGCTATCAAATTGTTTTAGCATCATTTGTTGAAGAGATTGTAGTTCCCCCATGGAATTGCCTTGGTACATTTGAGGAAAATTAATTCATCATATATGTGTGTGTCTATTTCTGGACACTCTATTCCATTTCACAGGTATATATGATATAGGTGTATGCTATATATATATATATATATTTAGATGTATGATATATATGTAAATATATAGCATATATATTTGGACATATGATATATACATGTATATATTTCCCTCCTTGATCTCAATACCATACTCTCTTGATTATTACTGGAGCTTTATAACATGTCTTAAAATAAGGCTGTGTAAATTATCCAAGTTTGTATTTCTTTTTTAAAGTGATTTTGCCTATTCTAGGTCCTTTGCATTTCCATATAAATTTTAGCTAGCTTTTCCATTTCTACAAAGAAGGCTTCTTGAATTTTGATTGGAATTGTACTGAATCAATAAGTCAATCTGGGGAGAATTGACTTGTTAACAATATTGAGTCTTGCAATCAATATGCATGCTAGATATCACCATTTATTTTGGTTTTCTTTAATTTCTATGTGCTGTGCAATAAATATACTCATCTCATCAAAGTTGTTGAATGCTTTAATATAAAGTTTTTCATATTTCCTTATTGTCTATGAAGTCTGTCTTTACATCTTCTGTCTTATTCCTGATATTTGTAATTTGCATCTTCTTTCTTTTCTGATTAGTTTGGCTAGAGGTTTACAAATTTTATTTATATTCTCAGAGAATGAGCTTTTGGCTTTATTAATTTTCTGTATTTTTTCTCTTTTCTTTTTGATTGATTTCAGCTCTTACATTTATATTTCTTTTCTTCTGTGTATTCTGGGTTTATTTTGCTCTTCCTTTTCTTATTTCTTAGGACAGAAGCTTAGGTCATCAATTTGAGAAATTTCTTTTCTATTATAGGCATTTGATGCTATTAATTTCCCTCTAAGCACTACTTTAGCTGCATACCACAAATTTTAATATGTCATTTTTCATTTTCAAAGTGAAATTCAGTTCAACATACTTTTTGATTTTCCTTTTTATTTCTGCTCTAACCCATGGTCTACTTTCAAGTACATTGTTTAGTTTCTAAATATTGGAAGATTTTTCCAGATGACTTTGTGTTATTAATTTCTAATGTAATTCTATTGTGGTGAGAGAAAAAACTTTGTATGATTTATATTATGTTAAATATATTGCGACTTGTTTTATGGCCCCAAATATGGTCTCTCTTGGTTAATGTTCCCTGTGTCTTGAAAAGAATGTGTCTTCTGTTGTTGCTGGGTGGCCTGTTCCACACACGTCAATTAAGTCAGTTTGGTTCATACGGGTATTCAAGTCTTCTGTATCTTTATTGATTTTCTGTGCACTTGTTCTATCACTTATTGAATGAGATATGTTACAACCTCTAAATATAATAGTGAATTCATGTTTTCCTCCCTTCGTTTTATCAGTTTTTGCTCAATGTATTTTGGTCCTATGTAATGTGCATAAACAGGAATGGGTTTTGAGAAAAAATCTATAATTCTCTGCAGCTCTGTGGCTGGTGATCATGGGAGTGCTGGTGAGGTAGAAAGAGAAATAAAAATAAGCCCATATGCGTCTGGTATCTGTGCATTCAGGTATTTATGCAAGTCACTGGACAAGGGAACCCTAGTCAGGACCAACCTCAGGCCAATGTTTTTTTTCAAAATCTGCATTTAGGGCCCATTATTTTGTCATTTTCCCCAAAGCCAAGTGTTCTCATGATCTTTCTTCCTCTCATATCTTGTTTTCAGATACTCAATCCTACAAAGATATAAATGACTGATCTTCATTAAGATGTAGAAGATGGGTAAAGACTATTATTCCTGTAGTAAGCATTTTTATTTTAAAGTGGACTTAACTTTTTAAGGTAACAGAATGTAGCTTAGCTATGGAATTTCAGGCATTAGAGGATAAGCAAGATCTCTGGGGACACAGGAGCTAAAATAACTCCAGGAACAGCTGTAGATTCTCAGCATTTCTACTTGGCTTAGATCAACCTGGTTTCAGGTAGAGTAAGTGCTCAGTGTCCTGAGTTTGAATTACAACTATTTGAGAATCTTACAATATTTTTACCACTAGAAAAAGGAACTACACCCCGCTGTTTTGTGTTGAAAATTCAAAGTGCTGTACTCTTCCTGTTCTCCAGGAAAATCAAGTACTGACCAAATTCCTTACCGCACATGAACTTGAACCTGACAAGGAAGTTGCACCTTTCCTTTCTCCCAGCATAACTGCAAGCTCTGCCACAGCCCTCACAGGTCACATTGTAAAATATCAACAGGAGTTCGTCCCATAAAGCTTCTGACTCAAACGAAAGCTGAGCCGCAATAACAGCAGTGAAGCATCCAGCCTCTTATCTTATAATGAAGCCTGATGAATCTATCAGTATTTCTGCTGCCTGGTAATTGAGGAATGTAAAGGGACTTTATTCTGTGTAGGAGGGAACAGGATAGGGATGGATTTGCCGAAGTTATAGAAACAATGATAAGAGCAGATATGAAATCAACAGGGAAATTGTTGCCAGGCAACATGCTTGGTTGTCAAAGAGATACAGTAACAAGCCATGAGCAATCTTCGGTGATAGTCCATAAATGTCTGAGCCAGAAAATGTCTGCATCATGACTAGGTTAAGGCAAATACTTTTTCAAAGAACCAAAGCATCTATCTCTCCCATCCAATTCCATAAATATGGACCATGCTGTAAACATAGGCCCTAGGGTTTTGCACTTTTGAGGAGTGTAATGTCCTTATTACTGGAACATTTTGTAGCTTTGGGGTTTTTTTACAGTCATACCCCTGGCTGTATGTAATAATTTTACTCAGCACAACCAATTTTGGTCACAGAATGTACCCAAATTGTGCCCAATATCTTGTTTTGCAAGCCTGGCAAAATTTTGCTGGCTTGATCACCAACATGTGGCCAGTGAGTCTCATTCATAAACAGACCAGGACCACTCATGAAGACTGCAGGATGTTAGGGTTTGAAGGAAATGTATAGAATATTGGGCCCACATTCTTTATTTTCTCAGATGAGGAATGTGGCTTCTATGATTGATATGCTAATGTCCATCTCTTTTTGCTCTTTGGGCCTACCATTCCAAACAGAACTTGGTCTCTCTAGGATGAACAGAGTACTTGCACTTAAGGTGAAAATCCCCAAGTCCACCTTGCCTTCAGTGCTCTGCATGATGCAGTCTCTCTCCTCCTACCACCTCCCTCTTGCTCTTCTCTTTACTTACTAACCATCAGTCACGCCACGGTTTCTTAATCCTGTGCCTTTTCTCTATCCTTCCCTTTGCAGGGGCGCACCTACCAGCTCCTGGATTAGCTGTGCCTCCGGGATTCACAACTCTCTTCATCAGTACACCCAGGGGTAAGGATATTCAGAAGGGGAAGAAGATATCAGAATATATCCACTGATAACTAGATAGGTAGAGACCAGCTAATCACCCAGAATGCCAGTTCAATAAATAATGTAGAAGAAAAGACCCCCAGAGTGTTGGTGCTCTATGTTGAAGACAACCACCTGCAGTGGAACGAAGGGACGGATAGGAGCAGAGACCCAGGATGCCGGCTGCCAAACTGGTACAGTGCTAACCAACGGGTCAGTTAACCAGACTAGTTATTAGAGAGTTGTTTTATGAACTAGACATCAATGCTCTCCGAGCAGGGATCTTGTCTGGTTCACTGTTTCATCCGTAGCATCTGGTACAGAGCGTAGCACACAATACATGGAGAAGGAATAGTAATCAAACAACAAATGAATTTAAAATCAGAACAAAGAGAATTTATTTGACAATCTTAAGAGATATTTTAGGCAATTGTGGTTCAGTGGAAGATTGGGAACCTCGAATACGGAAGATGTTATCTGCTATAGATTAACAATATTTCTGGAGTTAACATATTTTAACTAAACAAACCCAACAATGATTAATAAACATTAATTTTTGAAAAGTGGTTCAGCAAGCAGCAGCAGTAAGTGCTGTAGGACATAAAACACATTAAGAAATTGATGAGTTTCAAAAGCACCTAAGTCCTTACCTTTTAATACAGTTATGTCATGTGAAAACAATTGAAAATTTTAAACATCTACTGTTTTGCCTTGATAGAAAATGTCTGGCTTTGCCTAAAAATGGCAGGAAAAAAATCTTACCCTATTTCCTAAATATTTCAGCTAATGTATCAAATTTTGCATAGAAAACTAAAATTTGCAAGCATATTCATTCTTTGAAAACTGACCTTTAAAACTATTGCACAGTGATAAAAAAATTAAAATTTTTAGTTTAACAGGAAACTCATTTATCTGCTGAAGCAAAATACCTTATTGCCAGGATTTGTTGTAACAGATTTACAAAATGAAGGAAGGGCTGGTGCAAGAAGTCTTTGAACACCTCTTTGAGTAACATCCTCCTTTTGTTGCTACGTATTGCTTTTTTTTTAATCGTCTCTCCTATGTACTAGAAAATCACCCTTGTCCACGATCTGTATGAGATTTCCCATCACAAGTCATCCTTTGGCAGAGGAGCAGTGGACAGATTCATTCACTCCACACTGCTCCATCCACACCCTGCAGATTGGGCCCCGGAAACAACAGCTACTTTTTTTTTGTTTTTTTTGTTTTTTTAGTTTTTTCAGATAGAAAGTATCTGGCATCACAATTCTGTATATGTAAGTGGAACCTTGAGAGTTTAGAGGAAGAAATACATTTATACTTTATAATCTCTACATGTTTATGAGCCATCAAGTTCTCCAAGATTGAAATACGGCAGGTTCTTCCTTAGTCCTGAATTGTTTTTTAAAGTGACAAATGTATCCTCCAGTATATCTCTTATCCCCAACCAGAGGGACTATTTTTTGTAGAGATCTCAGCTCTTGGCAGTGATGTTGGAGGGGAACAGGGTGCTGAATTTGTACAATGGAGAAATGATAACTCAGCAGGTTGTACTGAAATGCCAATTACCTTCTGTTTCTAAAAAACTCAGGTTATATTCTGTCCTTTCCAGAGCAAGTTTATTTGACATTGTAAAAGTATTGAAGATTTCATTTTAATTGGCTGAGATTATAGTTGAGAGTGAAGGCATAGCATTAAGCTGAAGGGCAAGAATCTCTTAGAATAGCTTAGAATGCATTTCCCATCCCTCTAAATGAGACTCGACGGCGAAACTCAGGGACTTCAGCTCCTGATGAATCAGGGTGATTCCTGCACTGCGGAACTTTGAGGCCAGAGCATCCCTGAGGTCTGAGATCGCAGGCAGGTCACTTATTCTCATCTGTAGAACAAGACAACAACACCTACTTCACGAGGTTGGTGTTAATGCAAATGTCATGTATAGAGCACCAGGACTGGCCCAGTCATTCCTCATGAAGTCTCAGTGAGCCTCTCCCTGCGCTAAGCTGGAAGAATAGCTATGGTGAGATGAGAATTCTAGGTTACAACGTTATGGGTTATCTCTGAGTCAGGAAGAATTTAGGATGGCGAGAACATGGCAGTAATCTCTTTAAAGAAACAGACCACTGCAGAAACCACATGACGTTTGACTTTATTCTGATGATTTTAAAATCACTCTTGTCATACCCAGCCAGACTCCTCTTCTTTCTCTCTTCAACATGGGCTGCCACTTTCTTTGGACAATCTAAGGCAGTGTTTCTGGTATACAAAAAGTCAGAAGACATCTGGAAGCCAGTTCTCCAAAACTGTGGCTTCCCCAAGCCTGGCTGCCTTCCCCATATTTTTTTAGTTGTAACCTGGGAGATAACAGTGGAAAATGCTCTAGAATTGGAATCCTGCCTTTGGGGATGTTCTCTCAGACCACTCCTTAGATGTTACCCCTCCTTGAGGCAGTGGCCTACATTCGCTAACCTGAGGCTTGCCTTTTCACTCTCTCAATGGTGTGTCTGTGGAGCTGAAGTTCTTAATCTTCATTTGGCCCAATTTAGCATCCAAATCGTTCAGATCCTGGGGCCGGCCCAGTGGTACAGCGGTTAAGTTCACATATTCTGCTTCGTTGGCCCGGGATTCGCCGGTTCGGATCCCAGGTGCAGAGATGGCACTGCTTGTTAAGCCATGCTGTGGTAGGCGTCCCACATATAAAGTAGAGGAAGATGGGCACAGATGTTAGCTCAGGGCCAGTCTTCCTCAGCAAAAAGAGGAGGATTGGCGGCAGATGTTAGCTCAGGGCTAATCTTCCTCAAAAAAAAAAAAATCATCCAGATGCCTAGGAATAAATCTAACAAAAGAGGTGTGTGTGTGTGTGTCCTGTTAAGAAATCACTCTCCGCACAAGTTCAGGAAGATATATTCTTGTGCGATCTTCTAACAGCTTTATTGTTTTGCTTTCACGCTTAAGTCTACAGTCCATCTGGTATAATTTTGTTTAGGTTTAGGGCAGGAATCAACTTTATGCTTTTTTCCATATGTGTTCCCAAATGTCCCAGGATAATTTATTGAAAATTCCCTCCTTTCACTCCCAACTTTGAAGTGTCACACGTGGCGTAAATATGATGACCACATGATTTATTATCCAAATCAATTAAATTTTGAGAGTAAAAGAGCGCATTGCTAATAACTGAAATAAGACAAAAGGCATAAACAGACTGTTTGGAGCAAACTGGCGTGATGGTGACCCATCACCAAGCAGGGTTCATACTGTGTGGGGCTGTGATTTCTTGGCTCTCTGTTCTCTTCCATTTCTGACCATCCTTGTACCAAAATCCACTCATTTCTGCAACTTTAGAATAAGTCTTGATTCTATTAAATATGTCCTCTCACCTGATTGTTCTTCAAGATTGTCTTGGATGTTCTTGTTGTGTAAATACTAGAACCACTTGTCATGTTTCACCAAAAACAAAACAAAACAAAACAAAAAACTGCTTGGTTTTTTATTAGGATTGCATTGACCTGTAGATCAATTGACATGTTTAAAACGCTGAATCATAACCATGGAATAGCTCTCCATTTATCCAGCTCTTCTTTATTGTCAGTCAACAGTGTTTTTGAGGGCTTGTTATCGGGTATGTACAAATTTAGAATTGTTATATTTTCCTAGTGAGCTGAATCTATTTTTCGTTATGAAGCGTCTGTCTTTATCTTTAAAATAGGAAAATCTACTTTGCCTAATATTTCTAGCCACATCTACTTTTATGGTTAGTATTTGCATGAAATCTCTTCTATTCTTTTCCTTTCAAACTCTATTTTTATGCTATAGATATATTTCCTGTAAACACCACATGAAATTTTTTCAATCCAGTCTAACCATCCTTGTCTTTTAGCTGGAATATTTAGTCAATTTATATTTTAAGTAATTACTTAAATATTTGGAGTTTGACATACCATCTTGCTATTTGTCATGGCTGTTCTATGTATCTTTTTCTCTTTCCGCCTTTCGGATTGAGTGTGTGTTTTTTGTTATTCCTTTTTCCTCTTTCGTTTATGTTGAAAGTTGTAACCATTTTACCCTTCTTCTAGCGTTCACCTTAGACAGTACAACATGAATCCTTGACTTATCAAAGTCTAATGTAACTGTGATCCTACTTTTATTCTCTTCCCAGACAATGTAAAGATTTCAGGGGGGCCGGCCCCATGGCTGAGTGGTTAAGTTCACGCGCTCCACTTTGGGGGCCTGGGGTTTCGCTGGTTTGGATCCTGGGTGTGGACATGGCACCGCTCACTTGTCAAGCTACGCTAAAGCAGCCTCCCATATAGCACAATCAGAGGCACTCACAACTAGAATGTACAACTATGTACTGGGGGGCCTTCGGGAAAAAAAGGGGAAAAAAAAAGAAGATTGACAACAGTTGTTAGCTCAGGTGCCAATCTTTAAAAAAAAAAAGACAGAAATTTTATTCTCATTTCCTTCCCCAACTTCTATGCTATCATTTATTTTAATTCTGTATATATCTGAAATTCTGTAGACATTATTACTGTTGTTCTATATGGCTAATATTTATTTAAATTTACCATATTTACAATTTTTCCTTGCTCTGTACTCTTTCTTACAACTCTGACATTTCTTCTGCAGAAAGAATATCCTCTAGAATCTTTTTATAAGTCTGCTGCTGAAGAACTCTCACAGTTTTTCTTTTCCTGAAAATATCTTGAGGGGTATTTTTCCTGGGTATGGAATAATTCTAGGTTGGCAGGTTTTTGCTTTGTTTTTCCCAGCATATTTAAAGAATCGGTCTATGATCTTCCGGCTTTCAGAATTTCTGTTGACATATGTGTCGTCCTTCTAACTGCTGCTCCGTTGAGGGTACTCTGTCTTTTTTCTTTCTTCGTTTTCATCTGATTTCTTTTATGATCACCTGTTAGTCTTTGGACTTCTACAGTCTCACCAGGGTGTCTCTAGAGATGGATTTCTTTGTAGTATCCTGCTTAGGGTTTGGATAGGGTTTCTAGTATCTATGAATTAATGTCTTTGATCAGTTTTAGAATACACATTTTGAATGGTAGCTCTTTAAATATTATTCTGCCCCATACTGTCTCTTGTCTTCTCTTTTCCTGTTAAGCATCTTCTTACTGACTCCCTTGAATTTCTTATCCTTCCTTTTGTATTTTTCATCCCTTTGTCTTTCTGAGCTTTATTTATTATATTTGTCTTTCTGGAAAAAATTATGGATAATTTCTTCTGACCTGACAGTTCACAACTTTCTTTATTACTATCTCTAATTTACTGATAAATCTTATCTTTTTAAATTTTCATTTATTATTGTATTTTTGAGCTCTAGAATTTCTATTTAATTTTTATTCAAAGATACAGTGTCTCGTTTAAGCTTGCAGACATCTGCTGAAATGGTCTTTTGTCATCTCGATCATAGGAAACAATGTTGTTTTACAATTTGTGTGCGATGATTCCGGTATTCGGAGCCCCTGTTCTTCTGTTTCTGTTGTCTGCTTTCTGTGCTGGTTTTAATTCATGTTGTCACAGCATCTCACCCATCCAGTTATCTTTGACTATATGCTAGATATTGTATTTTAAAGCTGATTATAAAAATAATTTGAGGTTTATGGGTCATCTTCCCCCAGAGATGATTTTTGTTGGCTCTAGATAGTAGCAAACCAGGAAGAACGTAATCCAATTCCAGGGACTGGGATTTTCTGGGCTGTGCAGTGACTTATAGCAGGACCACATTCCGAGCTGGTTCACTCATCCTTACAGGGTGTAGCTCTGAGGGTGCCAAACAAAAACACAAGAAGTGTAATGGGGTCCCCACTCTTAAGAGGCAAGAGGCCCAAACTCTGTCTATCTACCCTGGAACATTGTCAAAATCTCCACTTCACTTCTTTTACCTCTTTTAGACTAGGAAATGCCACTGGGGCAAAAGTGGCCCTAATTTCCATATTCATCAATTTCCCCCAGATCTTGGTCCATTAATTCTTCACGATCATGTCAGCTTTCCTTGCCTTTGAGCTGATGCTTATTTTGTATGATTGGTTTTTTTAGTTGTCTTAAGAGGCTTGAGTTACCTAGTTCACCATCACAATAATTAGATGTCCTCCACATAAAATATGAATTAGATTATAGTCTCTGCCTTGGAATTAACCAGTTGTTTTGACCTGCGAAAATTTACTTACAGTCTATGGGCCTGTTCCCTCACATGTAAACAGAAGGATTTGAGGGGCCGGCCCAGGGGCTCATTGGTTAAGTTTGTGCATGCTCCGCTTCAGCAGCCCCGGGGTCACTGGTTCAGATCCTGGCGCAGACCTATGCACCATTCATCAAGGCATGCTGTGGCAGGCGTCCCACTTATAAAATAGAGAAAGATGGGCACAGATGTTAGCTCAGGGCCAATCTTCCTCAGCAAAAAGAGGAGGTTTGGTGGTAGATGTTAGCTCAGGACTAATCTTCCTCAAAAAAAAACGAAGGATTTCAACACAGGCACTTGGGGCCCTGCAACGCAGTTTCTACTCAATTAGCACAATTTACTCTAAATCACAGGGTAGCTGTTAGGATGAGGAGCCCAAAGAGAAGAGATGCAGTGACAGAATGCAGTGACTACTGCTTTCCTTATTTTTCCTGTAGCTTAGAGAACCTGGAATATGGTAGTACTAGAAAATATTTTAAGAAAAAAGGAAGGAAGGAAAGCTTGCCGACAGGAGATTTGCTAGCATTTTGTTTTTATTCTATGGTCTCACTCACTACTGTTATAGACGTCAGTATTGTCAGGCCAAGAACCCCCTCATGTAGTCTGAGATCAGAAAGAAAGAAGAAGACAGAGTCTCACATGAGTCTGGCTTGCAGAATCTTAGGAAACTTTATTAACCAGCATACCAGCTTTGTGGGAGCAAGAAAATGCAGCATTTTCAGCCCCATTCAAACATTTGACAAAGGTTTATATTAATAAAAGAACCCCATCTCCCACCACAACATTGCATAAAGCCATCGCACTGGTGTAACAACCTTACCAGACAATGGAAGGCAAGAGCCTTCATCAGAAAACGCAAGAAGCTGGGTAACAGTGAGATCTTTGTGCCCCTTTGCTTAACAGTCTCTCCTACCGCATTTTCCTTTTTGTCGTTTCTTGGTATCTTTTATGATAGAACACCTACTTTCTGACCCCATGTGATCCTACACAAAATACATGTCAGGTAGGATAAAGGAGAACAAAAAAGAGAAGGCAGGGTATCACCAGGTGGCTAACAGTTTGAAATTGGAGTGCTGCCCTAGGACACTAACCCTGTGGAACAAAGGGTTAGAAACAACGGCCAAGACGAGTTTGTCTGCACAACCCAGGCCTTAATTGGGGTGCTTTACTATATTTCAATTGAATATCTGTTTTTAAGCCTTCCTTCAACAATCAGAGCATCTCTCTATTATGGCTTCCAAAAGTCTATCTGTAAAATAAATTACAGTATTATAATGTTTCCCACCACTATCAGGAGAGTATAGTAGTTTCATAGCTTACTGCATTATCAAGAATCTATAAATTTGATTTAGTCTTTTTATTTTTTAACTTGATGCATCCAAAAGCAATAACTAGATTTTTTCAACATAAAAAAGGAAAATAGCTACCCACGCCAAAGTTAAGGGGTGCAACAGCCAACAGAGCTGAACCTACAAAGGAAATTAAAGATTTGTTTTTGGATAGCAGTTTTATTGGTAAAGATATATGAAAACTGTCACTATTAAAAGTAATGGTAATAATACTAGCAGGTAATAAAGCTCTAAGCTTTACCTTGTACTTCCACCTTCTCTAAGGAGAAGAAAATCTGCCTAAGAACAGGATGTTAGTTGAGGGATTGTGCCGAATGAAGAAAATGAATGGATGGTCGGCATTGAAATTTTCCTCTGGCATCAGCATGGCGAGCATGATCGTGCCTGCTGTGGCTGCCGCAGCCTCCGTACCCTCCTCATTCAGGTCCACAAAGGACTTGTGGATAATTTTCGATACGAAAAGATCTCTGGCCCCTGACATGCCAGACAGATCAGCTTTGCCCCTGTTAAAGAGGTCTTGTACACCTAGGCGGGCTAGATGGGAGGTGAGATCGTAGCTCTCTTCCAGCTTGAACCTGGGCAAGTGGACATTGACTTCAGCGAGATCCAGATTCTCAGGTTTGGTCCACTCACGCAGTTTTTCCAAAGTCAACTGTTTCTCAATCTGGAGTTAGAATGGGCAAAAAGAAGAGATGAAAGCAATTTTATATAAGTAAAGTAATAAAGTGTTATTTAAATGAATGGACCCATAATATCAGTTGCTAATTAGTTTCCTTTACGTGTTGTACCAAAACAGATTCCATTTGGAGGATATCATTTCTTTCTGGCAATTGGTGATAACAGAACAGAGCTATGTTCCAAGCCATCAAGGGCCCAAGTATAGGAACTTCAGACATTGGTCCATCAACTATCCATCCATACCTACCCATCCACCCACTCACCCACCCATACGCTCGCCTACTCACCCATACATCCACCTATCCAGGACTTATCAGCCTCTACCACACTGGATTGCTGTGATAGGTTATGATGGCTGTTATCACCCTAAGTGTTTGAGTGGTGCAAGGGAAAATTTTAAAGCTTTCTTGTATTTATTCTATTCTATTTATTCTGAACCCCAGTGATCACTGTGGTTATCTGAGAACCTCACAGAGCTGAAGTAATCTCTAATAAATTTAGCTTGTAGGTAAAAATAGAAAAGGACTTAGTTCCTCATCTAAAATGGGGGTAATGATATACATTATTATAGCATTTCTGTGAGCATTAAATGAGTTGATATATATAAGGTGCTTGGCATATGGTAAGCGCTATATAAATGTCAGCTGTTATCATTCCCACTATTGGACCAGAACAGAACCATCACTCCACTTTTTCTGGATGCTGATAATTCCTTTCCTGAGGCTAGAGACTTTCTTTTTATAATCAGAGACAAGATGAATATGGAAATGCAACTGAAAGAAGGACCACACTGATTTTATCACAAACTCCATACATGCAAACGGCTAACATTAGACCCCTTCCTGATAGCAAGTTTGGTTACAGATGGGGTAGAGAAAAAACACACAGCAGGCTAGAGACACTGAAGAAAAAACAGTCTCCACAGTGTTGCCTAGTCCTAGCCCTAACAGGAGATGCCATAGCCTTTAAATTACATGTGATAGAACCTCACACAAAGTCCGTATTAGGAAACAGGCTTACCATGTCACCTGAGGCTTTTTCTATCATGCAGCTACTGGAAATTTAATTCACAATTTATATGAATTGTGGTAAGAATGAGCAGTGTAACAACAGGACTTCACAGTACATGATGAAACTATATACTATAATGTTGTGAGTTTTTAATTTTAAAAAATTTGTTTTAATAAAACAATCCTCATTTTACTGCACTTTCCTCTAAAGTTCATTTAAGAGAATTTCCATGAGCTGCTATTGACTAATGTTGCATTTAGTACAGATCTTTAGATGTTCCCACCACAACTGTGCACTGACAGGAGCTGAAAATCTGAACTTAGGGCTTTGGAGTAGTAAATGTTAATGGCTAATTTATAAAGGAACGACAAAGAACAGGAAAGGAAAGTCAAGTGACACCAGTAAACGCATAACAAGCACCTACCACTCGACATACACACAAGGCAGAATCGACCCACTGAAAGGACACAGGAAGATGAAGGGAGGGGCCGCACCTTCTCCAGGCCCGTGGACTCATCCTCAATGTCGTCTGGCAGCAGGATGATCATGCTGAGCTCTTTGCCTTGGTAAGGCAGCTCCAGCACACGGCACTTGAGGTCCTCGATGTAGTTGTATGGAAATTTCTTCTTCTGATACATCATTTTCACTGTTTTTGTGTCTTTCTGAACAGTTAAAAGAAAATCACTCCCATGATTATCTGCATTGTCCTAGAGCCATGAGTAAGTTTAGACAGCTACATCACCTCACCTTATTCAATCGGAATGGTGCGTCTCTCGTAGCCTCTTTCATGAATTTCTCCTGCCAGTTTCCCTTGAAGTAGATGGCATTCACCAGCACAAGTTTAGTCATGTTATCAACCATACCCTTGACCAACAGTTCCGGAATTTTCCCTAAAAAGATAAAGTAAGCTGTTTTAAAAATCCACATATTAGAATTCCAAATTTAAACTGATATTTGATTAGCACTGAAATGCAATTCTATTTAATTTTCCTTTAACATGGTACTAAGTTAGGAAAGCCCTACCAGCTACTTTAAATAAACCAACTAAAGGGCTAAAAACAACAAAATTCTCCTTTTCTGAAGAGTGTGATAAACAATGAGCCTTATTTTGTGAATGGCCATTCTTTTCAGGAAAAAAAGATACTCCTTAATGAAAATGTTTTTAGTCACTAAAAAGTAAACAACTTCTTCAAATCCTGCAAGTGGAAGCCTACTTTCACAAAAAAGACGTTAACAAACATCCAAAAGGAAAGAGAGTTACTCCACTGAAACACAGACTCCGCCTGTGCCCACAGCATGGCCATGGACAATTCATCCTACGGAAGACAGGTGTTCTGTAGGGGCCCCGACTCACTCCAGGACCAGGTCAGAGAGTCATCCCGCCTACCATCCCTGAGTTCTTAGACAGGATGCTGGTCATTTTATGACCAGAGCCATTTGTGAACACTGATTCACAAGTATTAGGATATTCCTTTCACACGTGTACTAAATAATTTGGGCCAGCTGGACTTTCCTCAAAATTTTTATTCCTTTTATTCTATATTTAATGTTAGTTTTCATTAAAAATGTTATTTTGGGAATTTATGGGGGAAAAAATATTTAGCTGCCTCAGTTCGATCGTGTTTAAGTTTCCACTTTGAGGAATTTGTCCATGTGAAAGCTGTCCGACACTGGACAGTGCAGAGTTCATCCCCAGGACCAGGGTGAGGAGAGAGGAAAACGAGGAGGGAGTCAGATGCAGGCGGGGGAGGTGGGAGGAGCGGCAGAGCAACCAGTGTGCAGTGATGGCATTCTGCCCAGCCTCTCACCCTCTGTCTGTCCTTTGACCCATTCATTTATCTCCTTTCTTGCATCTTCAGGGGCTTGCTGAAAATCCACACTGGCCAATTCAGCACCATACATCTTCTGAGTTGAAGCTAAGAAATCCTATTTTTAAAAAAGGAAATGTCATGAATAACTCCTACTACATACAAAAATGATTTTCTAAAATCCTTAAAAGCAACATAAATTGTCCTAAAGGCATAAACTTCACTGTAACAAAAAAATTCTAACCCTTATATACTTTTTTATTATGGTTAAAAACACATAACATTAAATTTACCATCTTAGCCATTTTTAACCATACAGTTCAGTAGTTTTGGTGTTATAAAATATTTACCAATTCTTTTCTAACATTTGACTAATATTTTCATAAATAAGCAAATACTGTACTCGACGTACTTGGAAGTGAATTATGCAAGTCACTGTTACTTTAGTAAAACAGCCAGGTCAGTCTGTTCACTGTGAAGACTATATAATGAAACCACACCAATTAATGGGAATGCTATCTGCATATGTTTTCATTCTGTATCATTTTTCTGAACGTTTACAAAAACTAAAACCGACTTTGGTGAGTTGATTGTGCTGAAAAAAATCTGCACTGTCCAGTGACTTTTAGAACACAAAGAGAAAGGACTTACAGCGAGGAAATTATAGGTTTTCTCTCCATATAATCTATTAGCGAGTTTCAGAATATAGGGAGCTCCAGGTTTGTTGATATCAGCATTCAGACTCTGAAATCTTGAATGAATATCCTCAACAGTATCAAAATAAAGTGCCTAAAATAAAGAAAATATCCTTTTTGTAACCGTTTATTTTGAAATTATAAAGTGATTTTTTGGCACTGGCTTCCATTGAATTAAATTAATGTGTTTTTATTACTAATTATTGAAGATTCTCAACCCAATGCTTTATTAATTTTCACTGGAGAAAAAATGATAGATAATCCAAAATTTATGGCTTTGTGAAACAATAATTGCAACGTTAGAAACTGTTTTTATATCACTTTTTGTTATAATTATAGTTCCACAAATATGAGTGGTAATAAACTAAATATTTATACAAGTCTGCTTTTATCCCAAGGAAAATCGTAAACGGTATGTTCACATATATATTCTGTATCAAATATAATTTTACTGAAAGTTCTCAGAAATAAACAGTAAAAATAAGAATCATCACCTATGCAGGAATTACCGATTGAGGCTTCTTTTAAATTAGACTATTAGCATCAGGTATTCACTTATTTAAAAACAACTTCTTTAAACTTAAGATCCGGCAAAAGTTTTAGTTCCCCATGTATCAGTTACAAACCAAGAGTCCCTGCATGGTCTTATGAGGCCTGGGCTGGTTCCTTGCTTTTAAGACACAAACCTGCACAGTGTACAAAGTCCAATTACTCCCCAAGATATGGAGTGTTTGCATAATTGCTGCAATCGATCTGCTTTAATGGGAATTGGGCGGGGGGAACCTTAAAACTATTCTTTGCTGAGGTCAAAAAGTCCCTGGAAAGCCTCAAAAGAGAAGCTGATATTATCCTACAAGCAGCAGTTGACAATTAGTACTAGGAGTAAAAAAAAAAAAAAGGTGGATTTCTAAAAACTTTAAAATGCTTTGGCATGTGCCGTGATGAAGACAGTGGTTTTCCATAAATGACAGTAATAGAAGCTTTGCAGCTGGGATAGGTTCATAAACTTGAACCAGAGCTGGATCTTCCCTAGCTCCAGGGGCAGTGTGTGTGGTCTGTGACGGCTATGTTGGAAAGACCTTCACTGCTGGCACTTCTTTCCCCTGGATGCCAAAGAAAGCCAGAGCCCCCTCTCAGAATTAACCAATATCTATCAGAGAAGTGCCCTCCACACCCACTGAGGACAGGAGGAAGGCTGGGGATCATCGCTTCTTCCCCTGCTGTTAAGAAGGACCTGCCCATCACGAAGGGCTCAGTCCTACCCCTGCAGCCGCTGTGCCTCACTCTTCTCTCCCTGCAGGGCCCCCTGCTCACACAGCATGCCATGTCACAGCCCACAGAGCCACGCCTGGTGCCAGGCACAGGGTTAGGCCGCAGGAATACGGAATCACACTGTCGCCTTGTCCCCTCTAAAAGGCGAGGCCACCAGCTTCTCCAGTGTGATGCGTTTCCTTTGTGTCATTATGCCTAAAAGTAACGTTACATAACAGGTATTATTTATGAGTAGCAGGTCACCACATGCAAAGCAGAAACTGGAAAATCCTAGTCCAGGAAGAGGTGCTGTGGCTTACAGGAAAGCCCATGATTCGCCCCCTGGACTAGAAGTGGCACACTGCCGGGTTTCGTCAGCCATCTTCATTGCTGTATCCTCAACCAAACAAAACCAGTGCCTGGGCTCCGGCAGGTGCTTAGTAATGACTTGGTCAATGGAAGCCTGCGTACAAATGGATTGTTCTTGGGGCTTTTTCTGAAAGTCTGATCTCATAATGGATAGTTGCTGAACACAGAAATGCAGTTTTAAAAACACCATCTTAAGAGCTCAAAGGCACCACTTTTTAGTGCAGACTTTACGACAGTGGGGAGACAGCAGGGAGAGCAGACTGTTTCTGCTGACCTTGGACACCTGTGCCGCTGTATTGCCTCTGGTCCCCAGAAAGATCATGGCCAGCGCTGAGGAAATGCTTAAGGGAGAGATGAAGATGTTTCCAGTAGGATCGCTCTCATTCAAAGCGCGGAACAAGTCCACCGCAAAGTGGGTGTTGGCTGTGCTCAGCTGCTCCATGGCGAAGGCTGCAACACAGAACGGAGGCCCGAGCTGCCCACTGCCCACACCAGCAAATTAAGCAACTGCGTTTCCCCACCTCTTCCTCAAATTGTGCCAGCCACTCTGAAACGCCCAGAACTCGTACTTCCTCTCTCTCTCTCTTTTCTTTTTCAGGAAAATAAGAACGCTTCTCCATGTGCACAAGGGACGACTGACCAAGGATGCAGCAGGGACATAGGATCAGGACCCAGGGTATCCTGAAGGGCTCTGACCTTGCAGACAAGGGAGTCTGAGGAGGGCCGGGCCAGCCCACCTTGGCACAGCAGCCAGCACTGGGCCTTTCCTACTACGTTTGGGAGCAGACACATTTCTGACCCTGTGGTTCAAGTCTCTGATTCATTTGGGCAGTGAAGCCATTGCTCACATTTACCTGAAATAAGAAAGTTTCTATTGGAAAACCACAGCTGCCTGCGATACATCACAGCAAAGTAGATGTAATCATCCTCATCACCGAGATGCAGCCGCTAATGTTCAGAGAGGCTGATCGGCTCAAATCTCATAGCTGGTGTGGGCTGCGAGAGCTCGAAAACCCAGCACAGGTCCGGGGGTCAGGTGGGGCAACCCACCGACGGAGAGGGTGACAAGTATCCTCGCTGTCACTCCCACTCTCAGCTCAGCCACCCACTGACCCATCCTGACTTCTACTCTCAGAGCCTCAGTTTCCCCACCTACAGGCAAGGAAGAAGAATAGTTGTGCCGGAGGCCTAGCCTGTAAATAATGAATTACTGTCGTTGATAAAGAATCTCCAGGGTGGCGTCGGCCTCCTTTCCCTTCCAGCCGCGGAAAGGAGAAGCGGGCTCTGCCCGGGGCTGCCTGGAAAGCGGCACAAACTGCTCAGGAGGGGAGTTCAGCGACAAAGAACAACGTTCTGATCTCGTGCTTCGGTTCTGCAGTGCAGCCGCCACGCCCCGACCTCCGTCCTCGCAGGCCGGCCTGGCCGTGCACCCCGACGCGGGGCGGGAGACCCGGGGTCCCCAGGGGCGGGGCGGACGGCGGGAGTGGTGCCTGGGCGCAGGGGGGCCGCAGGGAGCAGTCCCGGCGGACGGGCGGGGCTGCGGTGACCTCCCCGCCACCAACCCCCCGGGGCGGCGCTGGGCCGGGGCGCTCGCGGATCGGAGCCCCGCCTGGCCTGTCCCGCCCGCCCCGGCGTCCATGGCGCCCCGGCCCAGCCTTACCGGCGCGCGGCTGACGGTCCCGGCGGCGGGGCGCGAGGTCAGGGATGGAGCGCCGGCCCGGGCGCTTATAGCTGCGGAAGGGGCGTGTCGCCAGGCGGGCCCCGGGCGGCGGGCAGGCGCTGGCCCTTCCCCGAGGTGACTTCCTGGGAGTCTGGGCTTCCGGGCTCAGCCAGGTAGAACCGGTGAGCCTCGGCTGCACGCAGGGCCCTCCTCAGGGTATCAGCACCCTCCCGAGTTCTAGGCAAACTCGGGTCTGGCTAGGACCTGCTGGGCTGTGTCTTACCGAGACGTGAATGACTGAGATGACGTACTGTGTTGCCTCTTAGAGGGCTAACTAGCCCCTTTTGAATCCTACCTGTATATATATATATACTCCAAACTCTGGGGTTATTATTGTTGTTATTATTATTTTGGTAGGGGAAAGCAAATTTGAGACCTCCTACATAGGGGAAAGGAGAGGCCTCAGGGTAAGATAAAACAGAATCTGTTCCAAACGACCTCCTCTTAGGTCCCAAAGTGAATTCAGCCCCAATACTCCCCTCAGAGGTGATGAGCACACCAGGCTGGGTCAACTCACATACCACACACCAAGATAACTCACATCTGTGTGAATAAAGAATTTCTTACCCATTATACTAAAATTTAGTAAAATAAATAAGATTTAGCTAGCCCTGGTGGTCTATTGGTTAAGATTTCCCACTCCCACCACCACAGCCTGGGTTCATTTCCTGGTCAGGAAAACACAGCACCCGTCAGTCATCAGTCGGTTGTCATACCTCGGCAGCTGTGTGTCGCTGTGATGCTGAAAGCTGTGCCACCGGGATTTCAAATACCAGCAGGGTCCCACATGATGGACAGGTTTCAGTGGAGCTTCCAGATTAAGACAGACTAGGAAGAAGGACCTGGCCACCCACTTCTGAAAAAACTGGCCATGAAAACTCTGTGAGCAGCAGTGGAGCCTCTTCTGACAGAGCACCGGAAGGCAAGAGGATGGCTCAGAAAGACCAGGCAGGGCTCCGCTCTGCTGTCCACAGGGTCAGAATCCATTCAAAGGCACTGACAACAGCAGTGCTAAAATTTAGACTCCCCAGTTTTCTTCCTTGTACTGAATACTAAAACAGAATGACTATGATGCAATAGTAAGGGCAGTAACTATTTCTGTGGGATTTTTCATTTGTTTGCTTCCCCCTTTAAATGCCTAGGAATGTAATTTCACCAAAATGTATAGTGCTGGAGGGTATGAAATAATTCTGCACTCATAATACTTCTCCCCTGCTTTCTTGCAAATCTCAACATGAAAAATGGACAAAGGAAAAATTCTGTTGTTTTATTAGTATAGATAATACTAATATTATCCATATTAGTGTGAAGGGGTTTGTAGTTTTTTTTTTTACTTTGAGAACTTGTTTATAATGAAAAGAGGCAAAGAAGATCATAATAATGAGTACCCAAAATACTCTCCATAGTTTTAAAAAAAAACAGCAAGAGATTGCAGAATGCTCCACAGTTTTACAGCAAAGAAGCAGAGATTTGTTGAGAGCCCGTCATAGTTAAGTTGAAGTGGTTTGATCAAATCTGGTAACAGCTCCACCATTCCTCATAGAACCAGAGAACCACTCATGAGCTCCTAAGACGTCAGTGTGAGAAAGTCAAGAGTGAGTGGCTTGACTGAGGAGTTTAAGTTAAAGTCTGAGACACATAAAGCAAAGAAAAAAGTGTCCCAAATTTGTTTTTCTCCTGACATTTTGCCTTTACGCTCATCTGGAATTAGTAATCTAGCTCCGATATAAAATGAAACCATTTCCTAAATCAATGCATATACTGTAGAAGGTTCAAACAAAATTGACCTTTATACATTGATCATCGAGCAATCCATGTACTGTCTAAGGTCGAGGCAAATTAACTATTCTGTTGAATAACACTGGAATGTTCTACCCGTGGCTTTAAAGTGTGAGCAGCTGCGTCGGAGGCCACACACTCATGATGGCAGTTTGTACAGTGTATTTGGTGTATTGACTAAACTCGAACACATGTGTACCCCAATTATGATCGAGCAACTCCACGCCCCGGGAATTACCCAACAAAAATGTGTGTGGGTGTGTGCACTTGGAAATATCTACCAGAATGTTCATAACAACATTACTTGTGTTAGATCCAAAGTGGAAACCACCTAAATGCCCATCAACAGAAGAACAGATAAATTAATACAATAGATTAATATATGACAAGAGAAATGAACAAGCTACAGCAATACACAACAACATGGCTGGATCTCACAAACATGCTGTTGAATGAAAGAATGTAGACGCAAAAGAGTAGAAGCTGTATCCCTCTGATTACAGAACGTTCAGAACCAGGCGGAACTAATCTGTGCCGCTTGACGTCAGGAGAGAGGTTCTCTTTGGGGAGGAAAGGAAATTGTGTTGGCTGTATTTTCTTATTTTCTGTATTCTTGATGCTCTGGCACCTGAGGTCTTGATTGTGGAGAGACTGCCCCTCCCAGGACCAGCTAATTCCTAGAGATAGCAAATGACTCTCCTGCTTGATATACAAACCTACCAATTCGGTGACCACACCTCAACTACCTTCTTTATCAAAGTCTCACACGCCAAGCCAACATTCCCCCTGCCCGGGATCACCCCAGCACCAGGTACTAGACAGCTAGAGACCACCTATATAGCCCAGAGCCCACCGAAATTATTTAAACCATCCAATCCTAAGCTCACATTGTGTACCTACCCTGCTTCGCCCATTTCTTCCTGCAAGAACCCCACTAAAGGCTCTGGGCCATGCTCTGCCCTCTGCCCTTCTGCCTCCTGTCTGGCCTGGGTGCCTCCCAGGTCCCACATGGCGTGGTGTCATACACCTCCTATGTCTAGGGGTCTGTGAGTATAAACTTCTTCCTTCGTGACAATTATTTCCATGTCAGCTGTTTTACCATACCTGATTAGAACAAATCATTTTGTGTGTGTGTGTGTGTGTGTGTGAGAGGAAGATTGGCCCTGAGCTAACATCTGTTGCCAATCTTTCTCTTTTTGTTAGAGGAAGATTGGCCCTGAGCTAACATCTGTTGCCAGTCTGCCTCTATTTTATGTGGGATGCCACCACAGCATGGCTTGACGAGAGGTACTAGGTCCACATCCAAACTGGCAAACCCTGAGCCACCAAAGCGGAGTGTGCAAACTTAACCACTATGCCACCAGGCATGCCCCCAAATCATTTTTTTTTAACACAAGGGTTGTGAGTGGGAATGGCATGGGTGAGGGGTTCCTGTGCTGGTAGCATGCCATTTCTTGACATGGACAGTTAGACAGAGTATTAATTTTGTGATAATGCATTGAGTTATACACATAATTTATTTACTTCTCTGCGTGTATGTTATACTTTATCAAAAATGATTAAAAAGTAGCAACAGAAAGTGTTAAATGTTAGCAATTCTTTTATTTCCTATCTCCCCTCTTTGCCACTCTCGCAACAGGATTAATCAGCTTGAAGTTGGTTGGGGCCCCTACTGTCATCCAGCATGTCCACTCCCCAAATTTTGGTCACTGGCTTGTGCCTGAGGGACCCAGATAAGCTAGTGGGCCCTGTGTCCTTCCTGCTCCCCCACAAATCCCGAATCCAGGTGGGCAGACTTTCCCTTCAGCTCTCTCGCTGCTTCAAGGTGTGGAATGAAGAAAATAGAGGACACGTTTTCCAAAGATCCACAGCTAGATCTGTAAAACGCACGGTAAGGAGACAGTCTCAAAGCAGCAGCAACAGGTGTTTGAGAACTAATTGTCTTTATGTTATTGACCTCTAGGTTAATTGTATTGTGGTTTAGAGAATAGGATCTCTATATTATTTCAGGCTTCGGAAATGTTTTGAGACTTTCTTAAGGGCCCAGAATATGGTCAATTTTTGTAAATACTCCCTGTGTTCCAGAAGAAAAGATATATCCTAAATCCGTTAGGGAGATTGTTCTATATACAGCCATTAGAATAAGTGCACTAATCATTTTATTCAACTTTATATTTAGATTTAATAAGCATGTTTGATACTGACCCTGATATCAGTTTCCCTACATTGAACCAAGCATACATGGAGTTAAAACCAAAATACTCTTTCCCTGCTTACTCTCTGGCTTCCTGGCTCCAGAATCCACTATCCTCCATGGAGACAGAGACCACCAAGGACAAGCACCTGGATTCATTATCTCCTCCCCACAAAGAGATGCAGGCTGGAGGGAAAGTTGCTGACCAGCAAGGTCACGGGCTCCCTCTTCTCTGCAAGTATCTCAAGGCCAAAGACAGGCTGGCGGGAAAGCTCCAACCAGCAAGGCCATATGCTCCCCCTCCCCTACCTAAAACCCCAAATAAAAATCCTTCCTTTTAGCTTTTCAGGGAGTCTGGGATTTCAGCATTAGCTGCCCTTTCTCCTTGGTCAGCGCTGTGCAATAATAAAATTCCTACTTTCTTCCACTACCCCCAGTGTCAGAGCTTGGCTTGCTGCACAACGGGTGAGCAAACTCACTTCAGGTTCAGTATCAATTTGGCGACCCAGATGGGATGGTGTCCCAGGTGGACGTCTCGCCTGTGGCACACCAGCCTCTGGCTAAAGGCCTCTCTTGGAAGCTGTCCTGCAGCTGCCTGAGCCCCTTGTCTCAGGGGCAGCCCCAAGCCACTGGCTGCTAACCAGACGTCATTGGCCCATGGCCCTTTTGCTTTGGTGGCAGAAGAAACTAGGTTTAGGACTTAGGAAGACGTCTCTTGTAAGTAGCTGGTAGTTTTTGTTTTTGTCTTTGTGTTAACCTTTTCCAACAGGACCAGCCAGAAATAATGGTAACCAGCAGCCCTCTGGCCTCCATTTTGTTTTGAAGTCACGACAGCTCAGCCAGATTTTGCTAAGTCCCCCAGAGTGCCCACCGAGGTCCCTTGTCCTTGCTCATTTGGGAAGATCTGTGTAGCGAATCTTCATTTGTTGGGTGCCCCCTGGGTGTAGGACACAGACTAAGCTGGGACTGGAAGCACTCTGGGTTTTGGTTTTGGTTTTGGTTTTGGTCTTTGTTTTGGCTTCATTTGTGGCCAAGGGTTTTTGGGAAAGCACACTTGTTTGGTATTTGTTGTTTTTTGTCTATTTGTCTTTCCTTTTAAAAGGGTTAACATGGGAGGTACCACATCTATTCCACCTAAGAGCCCCTTGGGAAAAACTTTGGTTGATGGTCAACCTATAGCTATAAGCCAATGTCTGAAGAGGGATGATTTTCTTTTGTAACACCACATGGCCACAATATTCTTTAGACTCCGGAGAAAAAAATGGCCACACAATGGATCCTTAAGTTGAGAAACATTTTAGAGAGCTTACAGATGCTAATGAAAACATTAAGGTAACAAGGAGAAATCAGAAAGGGAAGAGTCACAGGCCTCATCCCAACAGGATGGAAATCTTTAGCTAGTTATTAAAAGGAAAATGGGATAAATGGAACAGACATGAGTAAAGTTAAAACAAAGGTTTTACTAAAACACTGCCTAAGGTTGGATGGGCTAAAGGGACCCCCCCATTAGCCCCCCAACATTAAAAGACATCAGACAAACCTGTTCTATTCATCCGAGTTTGAAAAATGTAAAAGGTCAGGAGACAAAAATCAGAGTGAGAAAACTGACCAGCAATTGTTTGAGGCAACAGTTAGGCTACTAAGATTAATGAGACTATAAAGATTAAAGTATTTAAGCTAATATTATATGAAGAGGTTATGTCAACTTTGCCTGAATGTTTCTTTAGGAATAAGTGTTATGTCTAACTGGGAATGCTTCCCCTACACAATGTTGTAATACCAAAACTTGTTAATGGAATTCTAATGTAAGTTATAATTAAAAGTATGGGTTAGTAAAACTAAGATAAAGTTTTGTAAAAATTGATATACTTAAACAGGCCAATTTCAGTTCACCCAAACTGATGTATGCAATTGGAAAAGCCAGCTGCAACAACAGAAAGCCTGTTTTAATCTTTTGAGGCTTCTAAATAAAATCAGAAATACTTTACTGCCTCTTTAAGAGAAAATAATTAAATAATTAAACATGCCAGCAGCCTAACCCAAATCTGCTGCTTTTGTCTACTCTCTTGCTGAGCTTCCTGCAGGCTGAGCTTTGCTTCAACTCCCCAAAAATTCCTGATCTAAAATTGAACAAGTGAAAATAAGTAGGCATTTGAGATGACTTAAAATTATAATGACCATTCTGAGAAACCTCTATTTCAGAAAAGAGAAGATTCAAAATCTCTCATAATAAAATGTAGTCTTTGATTAATATGTCAAAACTTCTAAGTTATTTAACATGATATAAAATAGTCTTTGATGAATGAAAGCCTGTTTAAGTTTACTGGCTTGATTTAAAATAGTCATGTCCTCAGAGTTTTCAGCATTGGCTATGATGCAGACATACAGCCTGGGTTCACTGGTCAAGTGAGCTCATGTCATGTCTGTTACAAAATTTATTGGCAAAACTAATAACTCAGTATAATAGCTAATTTTGTTTAATGTTTCATGAGGTTTTTGTAAGACGATCTGAATATAATTATTAAGAATAGGTAAACTAAATAAATATAAAACAATAAAAGTTTTTGGAGAAACTTTTTAACAATAATTATACGTATTATGATGTATGTACTTAAAACAACTAAAGATGATAGTTAACTGCTATAATGTCACATGAAGTTTTTAAGAGTAATTGCTAAAACCGAGTAAGAGTTTTAAGTACAATTATTATGTTTTATAGTCTGCATACTTAAAAAATAGCTTCCAAAGCCTTTTTAGAGACTTAAACTTTATAGCTTTACTAAGTTAAGTTAAATAATAACAGTTTATTGGATATCTAGGTCATTTCCACATAAGATAAAATATTAAAGGTTAACTACTAAGGATATATTTGTCTGCCTTTGTTTTCTTATATCAAAGAAACTAAAAAATGCTTAGGTTTATTGAGAAACATGTTTTATGTATGCTAAAGAATTTTCTATGAAAAAACACATATTTTTTAAAATTTTTTTTAACTGTTGCCAATCTTCTTCTTCTTCTTTTTTTTCTCTGCTTTATCTCCCCAAACCCCCCATACATAGTTGTATATCCTAGTTGCAGGTCCTTCTAGTTGTGGGATGTGGGAAGCCGCCTCAACGTGGCCTGACGAGCGGTGCCATGTCCATGCCCAGGATCCAAACCCTGGGCCGCCGCAGTGGAGCACGCGAACTTAACCACTCGGCCATGGAGCTGGCCCCCCCCACAAAAACACATATTTCTAAAAAGTCTGTATACAAAGAAAGTAAAATATATGTTTTCAGTAAAAAGGTATAAAGAATAGAAATATTTTTGTTTCTTGAGTTGAGAAAGATAAATTTGTCCTAAAGTACTGGCACAAATTCTGAATGTAAAAGAGTAACCAAAGGTTTGTAAAAGTAAAGCCCTAAAGAGATTTATGTATGGTCAAGTTGGCTAAGATTAAAGTAAATCCAATTAAGTAAATAAATTTATATGTCAAAAGTAAACTGGTACAAAACTAAAACTTAGTCTCCTCTTTCTTAAAAGGATAATTTTCCTAAACTTTTAATCTACTCTTGATAAAAAGATTATAAAAAGGTTTTTTGGACTATTTTAACTCTGTTTCCCCCTGACTGTTTCTGTTGTCACTTCGAATAGATACCTGAACATGGTTTCGCAGTGAGTTTTGTTTCCTATCTGAACAAATGTTTTAAAGCTTTTAATATTTTTGACAAGCTTCCCCCACACACACAAATGTTCAAGTCCTGAATAAAAGCTTTCTTTTGACCTGGAAGAACAGAGAGAGTTTCTCTAGAGATTTTCAGAGGAACCCTGGGACTTCTCAGAAAAATTTGCTCTCTTTCTATAAGAAAAATGCTAAACTAATAAGGCTTATTTTCTATGTTAAATTACATGAGAAGCATTGTCAAATAAATAATGATAAACTTTCTTAAATGGTATTATGTAAATGAGTGTTATTAATATAAATATTTTTAAAATTATCTGATCTGTTCTGATTGTCAACCATAATTCTGGTTATTATCTCAAAATCTTATATATCACAGAGATGGTCAAATGCCTTTGTCAATTACCATTTTAAAATGTTTTATTTACAGACAGTTGCTGTTTTACTTTGATGTTTTTACGAATATGTTTCATATTCAGAGAAATTCATAAAAAAGACTCTGACAGTCTAGAATGCAGGTTTCCAATAAACTTTGAGATTATAAACTAAAGTGGGTAAAAATTACAGAACTCTAACAGGAAAACTGATGACCGCACAAACTGATAACACGATTAAGATCAAGAACCAATTATACAGGACTAAATAAACCAGTAGGGATGATTATAATTTTTATGGCTTTTTGATTGCTGATTTTTGGTTTTTTCCAGTTTTAAGAAAACTGTTTTCTCTATTCTCTTAAGGAACTATGACTTATAGCAAATGTAAACAAAATTGAAACATTCATCTTTTTCTCCCTGAGTTTTCCAAAACATAAAAACTCCTGATGAGTAAATATTCTTATTCTCATGACAATATGGTTGTCTGCATAAGTCCAATAAGAATTCGTTCTTCTTATAACAGGATGCAATTAAAAACATTGGTTATGTTACCAAGGCTTTGACTGGAATATCATATTTGAAAAAACATACGGGCTTGAATATAATAAGACGGCTTCTGAAGAACAAAGGTTGACATTCTGGAATAAAGCCACTTGGAAATATTGGCCTGGTACCTTGCTTATGGGTTCAATGACCTGGTAAGGTTTAGCAAAGAATGTCGTTCCCTCTGACAGACACAAGGAACCTCAATATTTTGGGGAACCTCATGAAGAGAGGGACTCACCCAAATCTGTAGGTACTGCCGGTGGAATCTGATGACAGGTCCTTTGCTTGGCTTTTTTTGAGAGGCCTTTAAGGTTAAACTTGAGATTCCTTATAAGGTTTCAGCAAAGCAGATTTTAAAATGCCTATATAATCAATTACTATTCTTCCTGTACTTATGTAAATAATTATGCCAAATTTATTAAAACTAGACTTATTTTACAAACCAGTTAGTCTTAATTTGGCTATGTCTAGTGAAATTGAGGGTGATTTTAAAGAGAAAAATTATGTTTCAATAGAAACTATAATACTCATTTGTAGCTATTAAATTTTGGTTTTGTCAATTGTCTTTAAGGTTTTTGTTACATCTGTTAATTAGACTGGATCCTGAATTCTTTTAATCTCCTGAAATATCTGACTACAAATCTCCAAACTAACATTTTCAGGGTTTCTTCCTCATCATTTTCATTTGGAGTCATTGAAAACTAAATCTGCCCTTTTTCTTGAAGCCTTACAGACTGAAGCTAAAGGACTTAATATAAACTTGAGAGATTCATGTCTACTGCTGTATAAGCCACTCAAGAAGTTACCTGAGTGCCCGATGACACCATCAGAGACATTTCAAACTGCAAAAGATGCTTCAACCCTGACTTCTAAGAATCTTGATTGCTGCCCACTGGGCTCAGAAACTGCTTTATAATTTGCTCCAACCATTAACCTTGTTTTTCTCTTTTTGTTTCTCTAGAAAAACTTCTTATTAAATACCTGGTTACTTCCTTACATGATACAGGCCTAACTTCAGGAACCCATCAGCCTTGCCACCTTATTGAAAGACTGATTCAATGAGATGAAACAACCTACGCCCTATTTCAGCAAGAAGTAGCTAGATTGGTTACCGCCCCAAATCCCTCAGGATTGAGGGAGGGGCATAAAATAAGGGAGAATTGATACCGCCCCTGATATCAGTTTCCCTACATTAAACCCAGCATATATGGGGTTAAAACCAAAATACTCTTTTCCTCCTTACTCCCTGGCTTCCTGGCTCCAGAATCCACTATCCTCCATGGAGACAGAGACCACCAAGGACAAGCACCTGGATTCATTATCTCCTCCCCACAAAGAGATGCAGGCTGGTGGGAAAGTTGCTGATCAGCAAGGTCATAGGCTCCCTCCTCCCTGCAGGTGTCTCAAGGCCAGAGACAGGCTGGTGGGAAAGCTCCAACCAGCAAGGCCATATGCTCCCCCTCCCCTACCTAAAACCCCAAATAAAAACTCTTCCTTTTAGCTTTTCAGGGAGTTTGGGATTTCAGCGTTAGCTGCCCTCTCTCCTTGCTCAGCACTGTGCAAAAGTAAAATTCCTACTTTCTTCTACCACACCCAGTGTCAGAGATTGGCTTGCTGTGCAACGGGTGAGCAAATTCACTGCAGGTTCAATATCATGTTTAGCAAGATAATGACTAAATATCAGTATTTCTATTGACTAGCAACAAACAGAAAATGAAATTAAAAGAAAGATACCACCTAAAATAGCATCAAAAAATCAAGTACCTGGAAGTATATCAAGCAAAACATATGTAAAACCTCTATATAGAAAAAAATTTTAACATTATTAACAGAAATTTTAAAAAATCTAACTAAATGAAGAAATATATCACATTCACTGAGTGGAACTCAGTATTGTAAAGATAACTGCTTTTCTCTGATTTTTTTTTATCAACCCCAATCCTAACAAATATTCCAAAGGAAGGATAAGTGTGTGTGTGTGTGTGTGTGTGTGAAGCTAGGTAGGCTGATTGTAAAATTTGTGTGGTGATGCAAGTGATCAGAACATTCTTGAATAAGAAAAAGCAAGAGGACATGTGCTACTGAATACCAAAATTTATAAAGCTGTAATAATAACACAGCAGGGTATTAGTGCAGGGATAGACAATAGGTCAATGAAGTAGAATGAAGAGTCTGGAAACAGACCTTTGCATGTACTGAAACTTGATATATGACAGAAATGGAAAGGCATCAATGGGGAGATGGTAGAATACTTAATAAGTGGTGGGGACAATTGAATATCTACTGTATATGCAAAAAATTAAAGAAAGGGAGAGAGAAAATAAAACAAATTTTTACCTCACACTGTACCAAAAAATCAATTCCATGGATATTTAAGATCTATAAAAAGAAATGTGAAAAATAAAACTTAAATAAACTTTTAGAAGAAAACATAGGAGAATTTTCCATGAGTTCAGGGTAGGGAAGAAGTTTTTAAAGAATACAAAAAAAGCACTTACTATAAAGGAAGTGATTAATAAATCTGACTACTTTAAAAATAAGAATTTTTGTCTGTTACAAAGACACCATTAATAGTTAAAAAGACAAGCCACACAACTGAAAGAGACTTGAAAAGCATATAATGAACAGAGATTGTTATTTAGTGTGTGTGTGTGTGTGTACATGTGCAAGCAAGTGTGTATAACTTCTATAAATCACATTAAAAATACATTAGAAAAATGGGCAAGCAATTTGCATAAACACTTTAAAAGAGGAAATCCACATGGCTTATAAATGAATAAAAGGTGTTAAATACCCATTTAAAACATATTGAGATACCTTACACTCACATTGGCAAAAGTTAAAAATTCTGACAGTTACTGCAATAAAAAATACAATAAAATAAAATTCATTTCTTAAAAAAAAAATTCTGACAATTCCAAGTGTTGGCTAGGATGTAGAGCCACCAGAATTCTCTCAGTCCTGGAGGGGATTATAAACTGGTACAACTACTTTGGAAAATAGTGCAATGTTATTTAACAATGTTGACCCAGAACTTCTTCTCCTAGAGAAATGTGTTCGCATTTACATCAAAAGACATTTACAAAAATGTTGGATGTAGCTTTATGGGTGAGCCCCACAGACCAACAACAGTAGAAAGGAGACATAAATTGTGATATATCTGTCCAATGGAATACTATGTAGCCATAAAAATGGACAGATCATTGCTGCATTCACAACATGGATGAAATCCCACAACATAAGTTGAACAAAAGAAGCTAAATTCAAAAGACACATTTCAACATTATTTCATTTACATAAATTTCAAAACCAGGCTAAAGCAAACTGTGCTGCTCAGGGATGCAGCAGAGGGTAAAACAATAGAGAAAAGGGAGGAAATTATTGCAAAAGTCAGAAGAGTGGTTACCTGTGGAGGGAGGAAGGGGCTGTCCCGGGAAGGGAGGGCAGCTCCTCGTGTACAGCAGCATTCAGTTTCTTGACCTGGGTCACGTGGGTGCATGTTTTCAAATTAGCTGTTCAGTTGTCCTTATGATCTATGCGATATATTTCACAATAAACCAAATAAAGTAATGTCAGGTGATCTAACAAACTAATATAGTTCAAAATGCCTGACAAGTTGCTGTATTTATAAATACAAAGTTAAGTTGAATAATGAGTAAAATATATGAGCAAGAGATAAAGAAGTACTGAGCAGGAGTGTGAGCAAGTGAGTTTTTTATACCATTCCTTCCTCCCTTGACAGCTGTCACATAAGATTTATCTCTTGTGCTATGCTGTTGGTTTGCAAACTCAGGAGTTCCTTGGGTGAAATTCGAAACTGGCCCCTGTACACAGAGGGCAAAGGGAGATGGAAGAAAGAGGTGGACCACTCCAGATTGGTAGGTGGTAGTTTTAATACTCAAGGGAACTTACATATGAGGCTTGTCTTGGGTGGCCGCGAGACGGGTAGATCTCCTCACCTGCCCACCAGAATCCTCAGAGTTTGTACAGAGGCCTTGTTGGGGTTCAGTCACGTATTCAGTCCAGATGGTCTCAACAACACCTTATGCTCTCAACGCTATATCCTAGAAAACGCCTCCCCCTGAGGGAATGGTGGGCAGAACACACATTCCAAGGAAAGGGGAGAGTGTATGGACTCCCTGTTGCTGGGGTCCCACTGAGAGTCATGTCCTCTCGATGACCTCCTCCAGTATATCTAAGGCTTGGTCTTTGGCTGGAATGCTCTGTGGCAGATGCAGCCCTGGCAATGGAGGCCTGTGAGGAGGCAGTGCTGGAGGGGGCAATGAGGCTAGATCTGGAGGGGCTTTGCGAGGCTGTGGAGGGCTGCCTGAAGGCATGAGGCCAGACCCTCTCCTCTGAGCCCTCAGCCGGAGTTGGTAGTCCTGGGCAGTAGTAACTGAAATTTTTACAGTTTTCTTGACTTTGTTCAGAAGTTTCCAGTTGGATAAAAGCCAGGTTTAAGGAGGGAGAAACAGCGTGCCATGCACTTGCCACATTAATTGAAAATAAATACAAACTAATTAACAAATTTAGCATTCTTATAAGAGTTTGGAGACCTAGATGGTCTTTAAAGACTGCCAGCCCCGAGCAAGAGTCATCTAAGTACCATGTCACCATATGAAAAGCTGAGCACCCCCAACTCTGTGCTCCAAAGCAAGATAGCCTTTCCAGAAAAGGAACTGAAAAAAGTGAAAATCAGATGCTTAAAACAATGTGAATTGCTGGAAGGAGACAATCACTGAAGGTGAGTCAAATTCCATCAAATCACAAGTGCTTTTTCCAAAGAGAATGCATGTGACCTCGAGCACTCCTAGCAGGTTCCTCCCCAGCAGGCCAGCCTTTGTTTGAAAGGAGAGTGCCCCCCAGTGCACACAAAGATTCAACGCCATGTGCACCCTCCTTCCTTCCAGTCAGAGGTCTCACTGCTGGTGGGTCTAAGGGGCCTCTTCCCGAGCAGAAAAACTCCTCTTCATCCCTCTCATCTGGGAACAACGTGTGGACACTGCCAACATTACTTCCCACCAAGTCTTCCTTGCCCGGCTCATCCTACAATACTAAGTATCAGTCGTCTAAGGGGTTTCCTCATGACCCTGCACCTGGACCTGAATGACTCCTCCTGCCCCTGCATCCTGAGAGAAGAAGTGAGTTTCTCTTAGACCTGTCTCAACCTTCCAAAAAGATGATTACTGAAGAGTGACATCAGCGACATGGCAGAGTGAGCTCAGCTGGGACTCTCTCCCCACCAAACTACAACCGAAATGAACAACTAAATTCCAACCCAAAAATCCTAATAACACAGAGATCATCAGAGACCCACAGCAGCCAAATGATAGAGGGCGGAGAGGCTGGAGCCCCCCTCAGAGGAGCTGGATTAGAGAGAACTTCGCTCCCTCCCCTAGAGGCTGGGGTGGCTGCTGCAGGTGAGGGAAGCAGCGGGGGAGGGGCCGCGTGTCCAGGGCTCATCCAGGACTCCCACTGCCCGCTCAGCGGAAACCCTCTAATGGGGGAAAGCTTTCAGATCCAGGGGACCCATCAAGCCAGGGCCCTGGGAAACCAGAGAGGGAGAGCTGATTGGAATCCAGGTCTGCACACAAGAGAAAGTGCCCCTCCTCCCTCAACCCGCACTGCGTGCCGCCATCACAGCTGAAGGCCAAGGGCTCAGAACGCAAGGCTATCAAGCCCCATCTAGTGGTGACAGGCTGTAACTGCAACCGAATAATAGCATTATGTGTAAAAACTGTTTCTCTACCATCCAGCAATTTATAAAAGCTCCAGTCCAAAAGGAAAACAATAAAAACACAGAAGTATGTCATGAGGACTTGGAAATAGGTAAACTAAGTGAAAATGAGTTCAGAGTAGCTATTATCAAAAAACTCAGTGAGGTAAAGGGAAATATAGAGAAACAAGTCAACAAGATCTGGAGTTACTTCACAAAAGAGATTGAAACTATAAAGAAGAATCAATCAGAAATATTAGAGATGAGAAACACAATGGATCAGATAAAACAGAATATGGATTCTCTGAATGCATGTGTCGACACCATAAAGGAGCAAATTAGCATAATCGAAGATAGGCTGAACGGCTCCAGACAGAGGAAGAAACAGAACTAAGAATTAAAAAAACCGAAGACAATCTCTGAGAAATAGCTGACTCAATGAGAAAATCCAACTTAAGAATTATCAGAATCCCTGAGGGCGTGGAAAAGGAAAATGGAGCAGAAAGTGTGCTCAGAGAAATGATAGAAGAGAACTTCCCAAATCTAGGGATTGAGGGAGAAATGTGTGTTGAGGAAACTTTCAGATCTCCTAGATTTGTCAATGTAAAAAGACCTACTGCAAGGTATATAGTAGTAAAAATGGCAAAAAAGAATGACAAAGAAAGAATACTCAGGGCAGCAAGGCAGAAGAAAATAACCTACAAAGGAACTTTATAAAGGAACCCCTATCAGACTTTCAGCGGATTTCTCTACAGAAACCGTACAAGCTAGGAGAGATTGGAATGACATATTCAAAACTTTAAAGGATAAAAATCTTTAGCCAAGAATACTCTATCCAGCAAAAATATCCTTCAGATATGAGGGAGAAATTAAATCTTTTCCAGACAAACAAAAGATAAGGGACTCTGTAGCCAAAAGTCCTCCACTATAAGAAATCCTCAAGAAGGCTCTCATACCTGAAAAAAGAAAAAAAGGGAGAAAGGGGTCACAAAACACAGGGTAGGGAGACAGATAGAATCAGAATAGGATAACAAATATTCAACTATAGCATTAGGATAAAGGGAAGTAAATCACCAAAGCAAAGACAATCTTATCACTCTAACCACAAACTCACAACACGAGTTGGAATAAGAGATGAAAATAATAATTTCGGAGGGGAAGAGGAGTGGGGCTGAATCAGTCTAGGCTAAGGAAGTAAGAGACCACCAGAAAATGGACTACATTATACACAAGATTCTGAATACAAACTTGAGGGTAGCCACTAAACTGAAAAACAGAACAGAGACACAAAACATAAATAAGGAAAAAGCTAAGAAACCCAGCATAAGAAACTGCAGAAGTCAATGGGTAGGCTAAAACACACAGGACGAGAAACAAAGGTAATGCACGAAAACTGCATAACGAACAACAGAATGACAGCATTAAGCCCTCATGCATCAATACTCACCCTCAATATAAATGGATTGAACTCTCCAATAAAAAGACACAGAGTGGCAAAATGGATTAAAGGACAATTTGTTGCTTCCAGGAAATACACCTCAGCCCCAAGGACAAACACAGGCTCAGAATGAAGGGGTGGAAGACAATACTTCAAGCTAATAGCAAATAAAAGAAAGCAGGTGTTGCAATACTTATATCAGACAAAACAGAGTTCAAAATAAGGCAGGTAAAGAGAGACATAGAGGGCCAATATATAATGATCAAAGGGACACTTCATGAAGAAGAAATAACGCTTATAAATATCTATGCACCCAACACAGGAGCACCAAAGTTCATAAAGCAACTATTAACAAACCTAAAAGAAGATATCAAAAATAACACAATAATAGTAGGGGCCCTAACACCCCACTCACATCAATGGACAGATCATCCAAACAGAAAACCAACAAGGAAACAGTGGAGCTAAATGAAAAGCTAAAACAGTTGGACTTAATAGACATATATAGAACACTCCATCCAAAAACAGCAGAATACACATTCTTCTCAAGTGTGCATGGAGCATTCTCAAGGATAGACCATATGTTGGGAAACAAGGCAAGCCTCTACAAATTTAAAAAAATTGAAATAATAAGAAGCATTTTCTCCAGTCATAATGCTATAAAGCTAGAAATTAATTACAAGAAAAAAGCTGAGAAAGGCACAAGGATGTGGAGACTAAACAATATGCTATTGAACAAGCAATGGATCATTGAAGAAATTAAAGAAGGAATAAAAAAAAACGTGGAAAGAAATGAAAATGATAACATGCTGTATCAACTCATATGGGATACAGCAAAAGCTGTGTTAAGAGGAAAATTCATCGCAATACAGACACATCTTAACAAACAAGAAAAATCTCAAATAAGCAGTCTTAAACTACACCTAACTGAATTAGGGAAAGAAGAACAAACAAAGCCCAAAGTCAGCAGAAGGAGAGAAATAATAAAAATCAGAGCAGAAATAAATGCTATTGAAACGAAAAAGGCAGTAGAAAGGATCAATGAAACAAAGAGCTGGTTCATTGAGAAGATAAATAAAATTGACAAACCCCTAGCCAGACTTACAAAGAAAAAAGAAGAAGGCTCAAATAAATACAATCAGAAATGAAAGAGGAGAAATAACAACAGACTCCACAGAAATACAACGGATTATAAGAGAATACTATGAAAAACTATATGCCAACAAAATGGATAAATTCTTGGACTCCTACAATCTCCCAAAGCTCACTCAAGAAGAAGCAGACAATTTGAACAGACCAATCACAAGGACAGAGATTGAAACAGTAATCAAAAGCATCCCAAAGAATAAAACCCCAGGACCAGATGGCTCTCCTGGGGAATTCTACCAAACTTTCAGAGAGGATTTAATACCTATCCTTTTCAAGCTATTCCAAAAAATTAGGGAGGATGGAACACTTTCTAACACATTCTATGAGGCCAACATCACGCTGATACCAAAGCCTGACAAGGACACCACGAAAAAAGAGAACTACAGGCCAATATCACTGATGAACATAGATGCAACAATTCTCAACAAAATTTTGGCAACCAGAATTCAGCAATTCATCAAAAGGATGATACATCATGATCAAGTGGGATTCATACCATGGACACAGGGATGTTTCAACATCTGCAAATCAATCAACGTGATACACCATTTCAACAAACTGAGGAATAAAAACCACATGATCATCTCAATAGATGCAGAGAAAGCATTTGACAAGATCCAACAGCCATTTATGATAAAAACTCTGAACAAAATGGGGATAGAAGGGAACTACCTCAACATAATAAAGGCCATATATGACAAACCCACAGCCAACATCATAGTCAATGGGCAAAAGCTGAGCACCATCCCCCTGAAAACAGGAATGAGACAAGGATGCCCTCTATCACCACTCTTATTTAACATAGTACTGGAGGTTTTGGCCAAAGCAATTAGGCAAGAAAAAGGAATAAAAGGAATCCAAAAAGGGAGGGAAGAAGTGAAACTCTCACTGTTTGCAGACGACATGATGTTATATATAGAAAACCCCAAAGAATCCATTGGAAAAGTTTTAGAAGTAATCAACAACTACAGCAAAGTTGCACGGTATAAAATCAATTTACATAAATCAGTACTCTAATAACGAACCTACAGAAAAAGAACTCAAGAACACTATACCATTTACAATCGCCACAAAAAGAATAAAATACCTCAGGGTGAATTTAACTAAGGAAGTGAAAGACCTATACAACAAAAATTACAAGGCTTTTCTGAAAGAAATGGATGACAACATAAAGAGATGGAAAGACATTCCATGTACATGGATTGGAAGAATAAACATAGTTAAAATGTCCATTCTACCTAAAGCAATCTACAGATTCAATGCTATCCCAATCAGAATCCCAATGGCATTCTTTACAGAATTACAACAAAGAATCCTAAAATTCATATGGGGCAACAAAAGACCCCGAATTGCTAAAAGAATCTTAAGAAAAAACAACAAGGCTGGAGGCATCACAATCCCTTACTTCAAAGCATACTACAAAGCTACAGTCATCAAAACAGCATTGTACTGGTACAAAAACAGGTGCACAGATCAGTGGAACAGAATTGAAAGCCCAGAAATAAAACCACACATCTATGGACAGCTAATCTTCAACAAAGGAGCTGAGGGCCTACAATGGAGAAAAGAAAGTCTCCTCAACAAATGGTGCTGGGAAAACTGGAAAGCCACATGTAAAGAATGAAAATTGACCACTCTTTCTCACCATTCACCAAAATAAACTCAAAATGGATCAAAGACCTACAGGTGAGACCTGAAACCGTAAGGCTTCTAGAAGAAAATGTAAGCAGTACACTTTTTGACATCAGTATTAAAAGGATCTTTTCCAACACTATGTCTTCTCAGACAAGGAAAACAATAGAAAGAATAAACAAATGAGACCTCATCAGACTAAAGAGCTTCTTCAAGGCAAATGAAAACAGGATTGAAACAAAAAAACAACCCACCAATTGGGAAAAAATATTTGCAAGTTGTACATCCGACAAAGGCTTAATATCCATAATATATAAAGAACTCACACAACTCAACAACAAAAAATCAAACAACCCGATCAAAAAATGGGCTGGAGACATGAACAGACATTTCTACAAAGATATACGGATGGCCAATAGGCACATGAAAAGATGTTCATCATTGCTGATCATCAGGGAAATGCAAATCAAAACTACACTAAGATATCACCTTACACCCATTAGAATGACAAAAATAACCAAAACAAATAGTAACAAATGTTGGAGAGGTTGTGGAGAAAAAGGAATCCTCATCCACTGCTGGTGGGAATGCAAACTGGTGCAGCCACTATGGAAAACAGCATGGAGATTCCTCAAAAAATTAAAAATAGAACTACCATACAACCCAGCTATCCCACTACTGGGTATCTATCCAAAGAGCTTGAAGTCAGCAATTCCAAAAGTCCTATGCACCCCAATGTTTATTGCAGCATTATTTATAACAGCCAAGACATGGAAGCAACCTAAGTGCCCATCAACAGATGGTTGGATAAAGAAGATGTGGTATGTATATTACAACGGAATACTACTCAGCTGTAAAAAGAACAAAATCGTCCCATTTGCAACAACATGGATGGAACTTGAGGGAATTATGTTAAGTGAAATAAGCCAGATAGAGAAGGACAATCTCTGTATGACTCCACTCATATGAGGAATTTAAAAATGTAGACAAAGAGAACAAATTAATGGCTAACAGGGAAAGGTGGGGTGAGGGGTGGGCACAGAGGGTGAAGGGGTGCACCTACAACAGGACTGACAAACAATAATGTACAACTGAAATTTCACAAGATTATAACTTATCATTAACTCAATAAAAAATTTTTAAAAATGGGCAATTGAAAGAGAGAATTGACTGGCAAAGATGAAGGTGCAAAGAAAAAATAATAATGATGGAAATGCAGTAAAATTCAAATGAAGGTATAGAAAAAATAGGCCACTGTGGGAATGTTGACACTACCGCCTTTCCAGAGACTCTAGATACACAGCCAGAGGAACGTACGGAATGTGAACCTGAATGAGGAAAGTGGTTGTGACAAAAAAGAATGAGGATGTCCCAGAGGACGTGACATTAAAGAAACTCTCTGATATACTTTACGACATTGAAAGCACAGAGGATAAAATGTTGAAAGTGATCCAAACACGATGCTTTGCCAAGGCACAGAAAAGATGCTCTCTCAGTATGTAACAATTCTACTAGAAAAGTGCTGTTCAAGTCACTCTTGAGAAGTTTTTCTTACAAAGAAATAAAACACGTTAATTCTCAAAAGAGAAAAAGATGATTACTGATCGTCCAGAACCCCCACAAAATCTTTGTTTTCCCCTCTCTTCAAAAGTAATTATGGATTAGCTCGTCTTGCCATTCAGTTTAAGAAACTGTAAATAAGTGAATTGTTGTACTTTAATCTACTTGAAGCTTGGTGAAATTATAGGTCTCACAATACTGTTTTGTAAATATGTTAAATGTGATTCTTATGAGTAAGTTATTTCCATGTTATTGTGCTCTCTAGATGTTTTAGTTTAGATAATCAATCTCTTGAGACATAAACAAAAATTACAATATTCCATGAGCATGGAAACATTTTAAATTTAAAAAATAATTTTTGTATGTCAAGAGCTGTACTTACTATAATCGAAAGAGAAATGTGAAAATAACTTGATATTTACCAATGGAATAACTGTTAAACTTATTTTTAAAGCATTTATTTTTTTAATTGAGGTATGATTGGTTTATAACATTATATAAATTTCAGGTGTACATCATTATATTTCGAATTCTGTGTAGACTACATCATATTCACCACCCAAAGACTAATTACCATCCGTCACCACACACATGTGCCTTTGTAGGTCTTTCTCCATCCACCCCCTTCCCCTCTCATAACCACCAACCTAATCTCGGTATCTATGTGTTTGTTTGTTGTTGTTGATTTTATCTTTCACTTATGAGTGAAATCATATGGTATTTGACTTTCTCCATCAGACATATTTCACTTAACATAATACCCTCAAGGTCCATCCATGCCATCAAAAACAGCAAGATTTCATCTTTTTTTATGGCTGAGTAGTATTCCATTGTGTATATATACCATATCTTCTTTATCCATTTGTCCCTTGATAGGCACTTAGGTTGTTTCCAAGTCTTGGCTATTGTGAATAATGCTGCAATGGACATAGGGATGTATAATGTCTTTTTTAATTAGTGTTTTCATGTTCTTTGGGTAAATACCCAGAAGTGGAATAGCTGGATCATATGGAGTTCTATTCTTAACTTTTTGAGGAATCTCCACACTGTTTCCCATAGTGTCTGCACCAGTTTACATTCCCACCAGCCAAGTATGAGAATTCCCTTTTCTCCACATCCTCTCCACACTTGCTATTTCGTCTTTTTAATTATAGCCATTCTGACAGGTGTGAGGGGATATCTCATTGTACTTTTGATTTGCATTTCCCTAATAATTTGTGATGTGAACATCTTTCCATGTGCCTGTTGGCCATCTATATATCTTCTTTGGAAAAATGGCTGTTCAGATCCTTTGCCCATTTTTTAATTGAGTTGTTTGATTTTTGTTGTTGAGTTGTATGAGTTCTTTATATATTTTGGATATTAATCTCTTATCAGATTTATGATTTGCAAATATCTTCTCCCAATTGTTAGATTGTCTTTTTGTTTTGCTGATGGTTTCCTTTGCTGTGCAGAAGCTTTTCAGTTTGTTGTAGTCCTATTTGTTTTTTTTTATTTTGTATCTTTTGCCTGGGAAGACATGACATTCAAAAAGATACTGCTAAGACCGATGCCGAAGAGTGCACTACCTATGTTTGCTTCTGGGAGTTTTATGGATTCAGGTCTTACATTCAAGTCTTTAATCCATTTTGAGCTAATTTTTGTTTTATGGTGTAAGATAATTGTTTGATTTCATTCTTTTGCATGTGGCTGTCCAGTTTCCCCAACATCATTTATTGAAGAGACTTTCCTTTCTCCAGTTAATGTTCTTGGCTCATGTCTCAAAAATTAGCTGTCCACAGATGTGTGGGTTTATTTCTGGGCTCTTGATTCTGTTCCATTCATCTGTGTTCCAGTCTGTGCCAGTAACATGCTGTTTTCATTACTAGAGCTTTGTAGTATATTTTGAAATCAGGGAGTGTGATAACTCCAGCTTTGTTCTTTTTTCTCAGGATGTATCATCTGTTAAAGGTCTTTTGTCGCTCCATACAAATTTTAGAACTCTTTGTTCTATTTCTGTGAAAAATGTCATTGGGACTTTGATAGGGATTGCACTGAATCTATAGACTGCTTTAGGAAGTATGGGCATCTTAACTATGCTAATTCCTCCAATCCATGAGCACAGGATATCTTTCCATTTCTTTGTGTCTTCTTTGATTTCTTTCAACAGTGCTTTATACTTTTCAGTGTACAGGTCTTTCACCTCTTTACTTAAATTTATTCCTAGATATTTTATTCTTTTTGTTGCTATTGTAAATAGGATTGTGTTCTTAATTTCTTTCTTCCATTTCATTATTACTGTATAGAAATGTAATTGATTTTTGTACGTTGATTTTTGTACCATGCAACTTTACTGTATTCATTATTTCTAATAGTTTTTTGATGGATTTTTTAGAGTTTTTTTATGTATAAAATCATTTCATCTGCAAATAGTGACAGTTTTACTTCTTCCTTTCCAATTTGTATCCTTTTTAATTCTTTTTCTTGCCTGATTGCTCTGGCTAAGACTTCCAATACTATATTAAAAAGGAGTGGTGAAAGTGTGCATCCTTGACTTGTTCCTGTTCTTAGAGGGATAGCTTTCAGTTTTTCACTGTATGTTATCACAGTGTGACGTTAGCTGTGGGTTTGTCATATATGGCCTTTATTGTGTTGAGGTGCTTTCTTCTATACCCATTTTATTCAGAGTTTTAATCATAAATGGATGCTGTATCTTGTCAAATGCTTTCTCTGCATCTATTGAGATGATCATGTGATTTTTATTCTTCATTTTGTTAATGTGGTGTATCATGTTGGTTGATTTGTGGATGTTGAACCATCCCTGCATCCCTGGAATAAATCCTGCTTGATCATAGTATATGATCCTTTAATGCATTGTTGTATTTGATTTGCTAGTTTTTTGTTAAGGATTTTTGGATCTATGTTCATCAGTGATGTTGGCCCATAATTTCTTTTTTTGTGTTGTCTTTGTCTGGTTTTGGTGTCAGGGTAATGCATTAGGAACCAGCACCCTCCTCCTCAATTTTTTGGAAGAGTTTGAGAAGGATAAGTATTAAGTCTTCTTTGAATGTTTGGTAGAATTCACCAGGGAAGCCATCTGGTCCTGGACTTTTGGGTTTTGGGAGGTTTTGATTACCATATTGACCTCATTACTAGTGATTGGTCTATTCAGATTCTCTGTTTTTTCTTGATTCAGTTTTGGAAGGTTGTATGATTCTAAGAATTTATCCATTTCTTCTAGATTATCTAATTTGTTGGCATATAGCTTTTCATAGTATTCTCTTATAATCCTTTGTATTTCTTTGGGTCCTTTGCAATTTGTCCTCTTTTGTTTCTGATTTTATTTATTTGAGCCTTCTCTCTTTTTTTCTTGGTGATTCTAGCTAAAGGTTTGTCCATTTTGTTTACCATTTCAAAGAACCAGCTCTTAGTTTCATTGATTTTTCCCTATTGTTTTTTAGTCTCTATTTCATTTATTTCCACTCTGATGTTTATTATTTCCTTCCTTCTACTGATTTTAGCTCTGTTTGTTCTTCTTTTTCCAGTTCCTTTAGGTGCACTGTTAGATTGTTTATTTGAGGTTTTTATTGTTTCTTGAGGTAGCCTGTATTGCTATAAACTTCCTTCTTAGTATCACTTTTGCTATATCTCATAAATTTTGGTATGTCGTATTTTCATTTTCACTTGTCTCCAGGTATTTCTTGATTTCATCATTGACTCAGTAGTTGTTCAGTAGCATTTTGTTTAATCTCCACGGCTTTGTGGCTTTTCTAGTTTTCTTCTTGTAGTTGACTTCTAGTTTCATACTGTTGTTGTCAGAAAAGATACTTGATATTATTTCGATCTTCTTAAGTTTATTGAGACTTGTTTTGTGGCCTAATATGTGATCAATCCTGGAGAATGATCCATGTGCATTTGAGAAGAATGCATATTCTGCAGTTTTTGGATGGAATGTTCTATATCCATCTACTAAGTCCATCTGGTCTAATGTGTCCCTGTTGATCTGTTTGGATGATCTATCCATTGGTGTAAGAGCAGTGTTAAAGCCCCCTGCTATCCTTGTGTTACTGTCTACTTCTCCTTTGATGTCTGTTAATAATTGCTTTATGTATTTAGATGCTCCTACGTTGGGCACATAGATATTTATAAGTGTTAAGTCTTCTTGTTGGATTTTTCCCTTTATCATTATGTAGTGCCTTTCTTTTTCTCCTGTTATAGTTTTGTTTTAAAGCCTATTTTGTCTACTATAAGTATCGCCACCTCAGCCTTCTTTTAATTTCCATTTGCTTGGAGAATCTTCTTCCATCCCTTACTTTGAGTTTGTGAATGTTTTTAGGTCTGAAGTGTGTCTCTTGTATACAGCATATATATGGGTCTTGTTTTGTTATCCATTCAGCCACCCTATGTCTTTTGATTGGAGCATTTAGTCCATTGACATTTAAAGTAGCTATTGATATATGTGTACTTATTGCCTTTTTGTTACTTTTTTTCTGGGTCTTTCAGTAGTTATTCTCTGTTCCTTTCTTCTTCTCTTGCTCTTTTCCCTTGTGATTTCATGGCTTTCTTTAGTGTTATGTTTGGGTTCCTTTCTCTTTATTTTTTGTGTATTTATTATAGGTTTTTGATTTGTGATTACCATGAGGTTCCTGTATAATAGCCTATGTAAATAGCAATCTATATTGAGTTGATGGTCTATTAAGTCTGACCTCTTACTAAAAGCCCTACACTTTTACTCCTCCCAGCCACGTTTTATGATTTTGATACATATTTTACCTCTTTTATTTTTGTGTTCCCTTAACTTCTTATCATACAAATAGATAATTTTAGTACTTTTGCCTTTTGACTTTCATACTAACTTTATAGCTGATTGATCCACTACCTTTACTGTTTATTTGTTTTTCCCAGTGATATTTTTTCTTTGATAATTTTCTTATTCCTACTTTTAGTCTTTTACTTTCCACTTAAATAAGTCCCTATAACATTTCTTCTAAGGCTGGTTTAGTGATGATGAGCTCCTTTACTTTTTGCTTGTCTGGAAAACTCTTTGTCTCTCCTTCCATCCCAAATGATAACCTTGCTGAGTAGAGTATTCTTGGCTGTAGGTTTTTTCCTTTTGGCAGTTTGACTATATCATGCCACTTCCTTATAGCCTGTAAAGTTTCTGCTGAGAAGTCAGCTATAGGCTTATGGGATTTCCTTTGTATAGAATTGGTTGCTTTTCTCTTTTAGGATTCTCTTGCTATCTTTAATTCTTGACATTTTAATTATAATATGTCTTGGTGTGGGCCTCTTTGGGTTCGTCTTGTTTGGTGCTCTGCATGCTTCCTGTACCTGAATGTCTGTTTCTTTATCCAAGTTAGGGAAGTTTTCAGCTATTATTTCTTCTAATAGGTTCTCTTCCCCTTTGTCCCTCTCTTTTCCTTCTGGGATACCTATATTGTGGATGTTAGTATGCTTGCTGTTGTCCTAGATATCCCTTAGACTGTCTTCATTCTTTTTCATTCTTTTCTCTTTTTTCTGTTCAGCTTGGGTAATTTCCTCTACTTTTTTCATCTAGATCGGTGATCCATTCTTCTGTGTCATCTGCTCTGCTGTTTATTCCCTCTGTTGAATTTTTCATTTCCATTATTGTATTCTTCAATTCTGATTGGTTCTTTTTTATATTTTCCAGTTCCTTGTTGAAGTTCTCACTGGGTTAATCTCTTCCTCTCTCCAGATCAGTGAGCATCTTTATGACTATTAGCTTGTACTCTCGCCTTTTATTTTTTTAAAGATTGGCACCTGAGCTAACAACTATTGCCAATCACCTTTTTTTTCCTACTTTTTCTCCCCCAAATCCCCCCAGTACATGGTTGTTTATTTTAGTTGTGGGTCCTTCTAGTTGTGGTATGTGGGACACTGCCTCAGCGTGGCCTAATGAGTGGTGCCATGTCCTCACCCAGGATCTGAACCAGTGAAACCCTGAGCCACCAAAGTGGACCATGCGAACTTAACCACTCAGCCATGGGGCTGGCCCCAGCTTGTACTCTTTATCAGATAGATTGTTTATCTCTGTTTCATTTAGTCCTTTTTCTGAGGATTTGTTCTGTTCTTTTGTTTGGAACATATTCTTTTGTCTCCTCATTTTGCCTACTTATCTGTGCTTATATTTATTTGTTAGGTAGATCAGCCAAGTCTCTCAATCTTGGAATGTGGCCTTATGTAAGAGATGCCTTATGGGTCCCAGCAATGTGCTCCCTTCTCATCACCCATGCCAAATGCTCCAGGAGTGTCCCTTGTGTGGGCTGCATGTGCCCTTATGTTATCATGGGGTTGTAATTGCTGTGGGCATGCTGGTAGGCTAGGCTGGCCCCCAGGCCAACTGGCTGTTTGTAAGGCTCAGCCATGTGTGGTTGCTATGATTCCTTTACTGGGGAAGTGGGGGCAAGCCCCATCACAGCTGGCTGTGAGGTCTAATATCACACAGATACTGCTGTTTTGCCATTAAGTGAGTGAGGCCCGCAGTGTAGCTGGTTGCTAGGCTCAGGGGCTCAGAGTTGCTGCAGGCCTCCTGTGGAGCTCTCTTTTGGGCAGGGCAGGTCTCTGGCCAGGCCTGGCTATGCTGCCCTGCGGTATACAGCTGCCTCAGCAGTGCAGATGGGTGGAGCCTGTCCTAGGTATGGCAGCACACAATCCCTTCAGGCATTGGAAGGTGAGGCAGGTCCCCTGTGTGGATGTTTGCCATGGCCAGGGGCACAAGGCTGCTGCAGGTCCACATGCCCCACCACATGTGAGCCGATACACTCTGCCATGATGGCTCACATGCATGCCCTGCCAAGAGGAACCCACTCCCCCCACCACAGAGGTCCCACACACCATGCCTACATGGGCCCACAAGTTCGCCACAGGCTTGCTGGTGTGCAGGGCCAGTCCCTGGAGCAGGCTGCCTGCCCTGTGACAAATAAAAATGGCAAGCAATAGGATATATTGGAGTATATGAGGAAGCCATTTGGTGTAAACCTAATTTGGCCTGACTTTGTTTTTCCAAAGGGGCCTGACATGGCCATCGAGCATGCATTGTATATCTGCTTTAAACATTTCCTATGGCAAGAACAAATGGCCTTAAGATAAAGGTGCAACTTCCCCCCACATTGGCATTTCCTTAAGCATAAGCATCTTTCCTTAGGCTAGGAACTGATTGCTGCACTCACCTTTGACCACCCAGCTCACCTGTGACCACCCAGCTCGAGACAACAGACCTGCCACCCTGCTGTGTTCACGGAGACAGCAGACCTACCTGCTGTTTCCATCAATCGCTGTGCCGACAGAGCATTCTCACGAGTATTGTAAAAGGGACATTTCAATCATAAGTGAAACATCCTGTTTGAGGGTATATAACCACTCTGTGCACCCTACTTCTTCGGTGCCCTTTCTTCCTTCGGGAAGAAAGGCCCCAGGCCATGGTCCTCAGATTTCAGCTCAGAATAAACTCTCCCAAATTTTCATTTATAGATTGGTTATGCATTATTTTCATCGACACCTGGCTGCACTTGATTAAATCGGTGCTCTAGTAGGTGGGGCAAACCCCTGTGCTAACAGCCTAGAGGAAGGAGTACAATGGCAGCTGTTAACATGTCTGTCAACAGGACTGAACCAGGTCACAATAATGGCTGCCACTAGTGTCTCAGTCCCTGGGAGGGTAGGCCTATCCACCTCCTGTCTCTCCAAGATGAACTCTGAGCTTGGTAAGTGAGTCTCTTTTGCCAATGGACTATGCACTTTTCTACCTGGTGTTTTTGTGTTGGTTTATAAATTGAGTGAATCTGTGTGTGGGCCTTTTAAGAGCAGGTTTTCCTTTCTCTGAAGTTCTATGGTTTTTCTGGGGGTATTCGCCACCGGTTTTCAAAGTCAGCAAAATCAAGTATTATGGGATCTCACCTCAGTCGTGCTGACTCTAAGGGCTGGGATGCCTACTGTGGCGCTCAGATCCCCGGCCCCTCCGGGAAAAGCTCCATGCCTTTGAGATCACTCCCAACAGTGAAGCGTGGCAGCTGGGGTGTGGTTCTTTCCACAGTGGGGCTGCATTTCTGCCTCTTCCTCTCCTGTCCGTGTTGTCCCTTGTTGTGGAGGTTCTTTTTATCCTGTGTCCAGATCTCTCTCAGAGGAAATCGTTCTACAGGTAATTGTAGGTTTGTTGTGTTCATGGGATGAGGTGAGTTCAGGGTCCTCCAAGACCCCGTCTTCCAAACCTCTCAAACTTGTTTTTAATAACTTGTTTTTAACTTGCTAAAACAGCAAGAAAAATGACTTGAAACCACTCTAAAAATAATGTTTTCTATAAATGGTCTGTGAGTTTTAGGTGAGACACAGTAATTTCATGACCATGAATAATTTGGGGCCCTGGGCTCTGGTTGCAGGTGACCATACATTCCTAGGAAATTCCAGATCAGTTACTTTCTCATATGTTGGGCAGCTTAAATGATTGAGGTCACAGAAACAGATAAAATAACCTCTCAGAGTTTCTTCTAGTCCCTTTATTTGTTTCCAAATAATGGAACAAATCTAGCACTAAAATTTTGTTAGCGTGCAAAGGGCACAATCTGCTCACCACAAGACACAATCCAGTCATCAAGAGGCAAGATGGTGGCAGAGAAAGGGCATTAAATTAAGTGATAAGCTAGCAAATTGGAAGATGGGGGGACTACATCCTAAAGAGCCATCTTAAGGCGGACACAGAATCTTGAAGCAGTTATACAGGCCAGTGGGTTATAGGGGAGGGTTAGGAATGTTGACCCTCTGGTTGTCACAGACTGGGAGTCACCACACCAGCTCTTTCAGTTGTCATTGATGATGGCTATCAGCATAGACTCTCTGCCTGGGGATCATCACATTCCTAAGGAACTCAAAAGAACGAAGTTGTTTTATCACAGCTGGGAGGTACATGCACAAGCGGGGCCCCTAAAATCTACAGAGCAGGTGGATCTCCTGGAGGGTGCAAATCCAGCTGGATTAGTTAGTCAGAGGTCATTCAAAGTTACAATATGGTTTCTTTTCTACAGATGTGGCTTCTCTTAAGTCAACCTTGTATTGAGCAGGTTATCAGTTTCAGCTGTGTAACATAGCTTTATCCTCTAGAGGGCGGAGTTTCCTCATTTTAAAAAAACTACTGACTTTCTGCTGAGCTTTCTGAATGCCAGGAGCACTCGTGTAGTTTTTCTTCTTCAGCGAGCTCAGTTCCCCTTACTAGGGCAGCTGAAATTTCCATAAGATTAATTTCCTCTTACAAATATGCATGTAAACAGTAAGTCAAGGTTTCCTCTGACCTCACCTCCTTCTACTTTGCTCCTCCTTTCTTGTGCCTTCTTTCAGTATCTCAGATTAGAAGGATTACTTTCTTCAGGGTCTTCCTGCCTGTACTGCCTCTTCCTGGAATGACTGACTCCTAGTTCTGGTCTCTGCTCAATGCCACGTCTTCCCTGAGACCTTCCCTGGCCACTGGGCCTCTGCTCTCATCTCAAGTTACTCTTTGTTTGCTTCGTAGGTTCTGTCACCGTCAGAAATTATCCTGTTTATGAATGTATTGTCTGTCTATTAATACTGAGAACTTCATAATCACACTGGGAATATTGAGTTTGTGGAGGCCCTGTGAGTCACTTCATTTGCACAGACTCAAATGTGATGGAAACGGGCTTCTTATGAGTAACCAAAGACACTCCTATCTCAGGAAATTCCACAGGCTTTTGAAGCTTTATTCTAGGAACTCAGGACAAAACCCAAGCACATCGTTAATTGCACCACCCTGCATTCACAAGTAACTCAGCTGTCTCAGGTATTAACCGCCTAGGTCAGCCTGGGGCTCTCAGCTGGAGGGGTTTAGAACCCATGAAAGCATAGATTTGAAAGCCATTTTAGAATTACAGAGGTCCTTAGCCATCATCCAGTTCCGCCCGTTTCTTTTGACAGGCATCTAGGAAACACGGAAGTTCAGAGACTCTTGCCCAAAGTTGCCCACTTGGCTAATAACAATACACAATAACACAGCATGTAAATTCTGTCTGGATAAATCATAGTCTCACAGCTCTGCCACCATGTATTTGTATCAGGGTACAAATCATTTCACACAGTGTGGTGCCAATCCTCTGTAATGAAGCTGACATGTTTAATCCCCAAGTAGAACCTCCTTGACAACACTACCCATTCCCAGAAGCCTGCATTAGCTGAGGATGTGCTCTGTGTCCACAGCATCCTGGGTGCTTTCGTAACTTAGCTCAGGTAATCTTTTAAATCTCCCTGGGAGGTAGAGTAAGACACTTTGTTGAGTTGCTTGTGTCAGAATTGCCTGGAGCAGAGCCATTTTAAAATGGAGTCAGAGCTGCCTTTCCAGAGAAACTGCCTTGCTTTCTTGAACCTCAGAGTCAGCAGAGAACAAACAAAGACTGTTGATTGCAGACTTTCTGAAGACAGAATCAATAGTCAATCAGTGTTAATCCAAGACTAGCTTCCGCCTCTAACTCCAATTAAAATTCTTCATAATACAAACCTCCCTTCTTGGCCTTTAAAAGCCCCCGACTTTTACTCCTTAGCAGGACACTATTTGGGTTTCTACCTGAATCTGTGCTCCCCAAATTGCAATTCTTTCACCCCAAATAAATGCTTTGTCTCTTAAACTGCTTTCCGTTGCTGAAGGTTGACACTTGGGATCAGAGGTGGGAATGGGTTGAAATCCTCAAAGGGCGATGTCAAGAAGCAGAAGGAGGTGATTTCAGAGGAGGCGGGTTCTGTCAGGAAAGGACCCTGGCCATGCTGAGGTGAGCCTGTGATGTGTGGATGTCACATGTGGGGCAAGCTGGATAGTCTGCCTAAGAGAGCAGAGCGGAATCTGAAGTTGGAAAGGCAGCCAGAGAATAAAGAAGAGAGAAGAGGAGACAAGAGGCTGGCTCCTGGCCAGAGAAGAGAGGGGGAAAAAGTCAAAAAACCGCAAACACTTCTGCTGGTCGGGACAATGAGGGATTTAAAAGTCAGGGGCGACTAAGATGGAATTTTAGGTGTTGGCTGAGGGTGTGTCCTCTGACCCTCTCCTTCAGCCCCCTCTCCACCCCCTGACCCCCCTTGCAGCCCGTCCTGCCCGTTTTTCAGTAAAGCTGTACTGGACTTACCTTCTGTGTGAGGGGGCCAGTTTTACGGCTCCCAACAGCAGCAGTGTCTCCCGCCTCCAGACCCTGTTGTACAGGGCTCGGCTCATTAGATTAGTCCTGTTGAGGAGACGCTTCCTTTTGACTAATTCAGCATAAAGTTATTAGGGCTCTTACTAGCATCTCTAATGTATTCCTTCTCCTCTGCCGGATAAAATAGCATAATCACGGGAATCCTGTCCCTCAGAGTCACAGGTCCTACCATCACTCAAAGGGAGGGGATGATATAGGGGCTGAAATCTGCGGGGCCATCGTAGAATTCTGCCCACCACATCAGCTCAACTATCACTTCCTATTTTCAATCAGTCCTCTCAAAGTGCCCAGAGACCTTAACATCTGTAGTTCCTGGGGACTTTTAGAATACGTAATGTCTCTACTCCTTTTTTATGTACTCTCCATGTGTCCTGGCAAGTTAGTTAATATTCTTGATTCTCAAGTTCTGAATCTACCAGTGAAGATAATGCAAGTCCTCACCTCTCACAAAGAAGGAATACCATAAATTCTTTGTAATTACAGGATGTTTTAAATCACGATGATGTCTCCAATAGAAACACTCTCATGGCTTCACTCAGAAAGTGTTGATAACATCCCTGTTCATAATAGACCCAAAATGGAAATGATGCTGATGTCTGGCAAGAATGGAATGGATAAATATGCTGTGGTGTATTCACACAATGGCATAGTATGCAGCAATGAGAATCAACTACAACTGAACTCAAAAATATAGAGGAATCTCTTGCATAACATGTTAGGGGAAAAGCCAAACGTAAATTTGTGTAAAGAGTAGGATTAGACTTACATAAAGTTCGAAAACACATTAAGCTAATTTACGATGTTGAAAATCAGTATGACCCTGAAGACAGAAGTGATGATGATGGAAAGGGAAGTTCTGTGGTATAGCTAATGTTTCATTTCTTGATCTGGGTATTTTTTATATGACTCAATTAGTGAAAATTCACTGGACTCTATATTTATGAATTGTATTATTTTCTGCATGTAATTTATACTTTAATAAGAAGTTCAAAGATATAGAAAATAAATGATACCTATGTGAAAATACATGGAGGAAAAATATCCTCAAATAAGTTACAAACAAAAAATAAATAAAAGTATTATCCATATGAAGAATATGTTTGTGATAGTATGTTCTCTGTAACTATAATGCCGTTGACTTTTAAATTATTTTACAAATGAAATCAGATTGCAAAGAATTTAGAATTACCTATCAACTCCTACATATTGGAACGTAAGCACATTTTCTGGAATAAAATTGTTCCTTTTATTTTCCACAGATCAGGTAGAAAAAGAAGTTCTGCGCTGAGGATTTTCATGCTGGCGCTTTCATTTTAACACAGAGTTGTGGGTTTATTAAGTTGGAATTGCTATAGCTCTGTAGCATCTCAGCATAGTTCAGTGGGTTTGGCATAGTTTTTTGTATATATCATTATTAAGGTGCAAAAACTAAATAATTATTTAAAATATATAACCCTGTAATTTATTTCCAAACACTTTTTTTACACAGAAAAATTATGGCATATCATATTTAACCAAGAATAATCTTCTCAAAAGATATTTGTGAATGGCATTAAGTTATGTTGAGTGAGTAGACATGAACACAGATACGTGATGTGGTTTGAATATTAATTGTAATATATCTTAAACGGGCACTGATTTTGACAAGTTAGAAATTTTTTTCTTGTAATGAGAACTTTTAAGATCTATTCTCTTGGCAACATTCAAATATGCGATACAGAATTGGTAACTATATTCCCCATGCTGTACACTACATATCATGGTTTGTTTATTTTATAACTGGAACTTTGCATCTTTTGGCCACCTTGATGCATTATGCTCACCCCACCCCCAACCCCCAACTCTGGTAACAACCAATCTGTTCTCTGTGTCTATGAACCTGGTTTTTGTTTGTTTGTGTTTTTAGATTCCACATATTAGTGAGATCATACAGCATCTGTCTTCCTCTGTGACTTATTTCACTCAGCATGATGCCCTCAATATCAATCCATGTTGTCACAAATGGCAGGATTTCCTTCTTTTTATGGCTGAATAATATTCCATTGTATGCATATATATATATATATATGCACATTTTATCTGTTCATCCATCCATGAACACCTAGGTTATTTCCAAGTCTTGACTATTGTAAATAATGCCGCAGTGAACATAGGGCTGCATATATCTTTTCGAGTTAGTGTTTTGTTTTCTTCAGATAAATACCCAGAAGTGGGATTGCTGGATCATGTGGTAGTTTTATTTTTAATTGTTTGAGGACCCTCCACACTGTTTTCCATAGTGGCTGCAGCAATTTACATCCCCATCTACAGTGCACAGAGTTTCCCTTTTCTCTACATCTTCACCCACACTTACTGTTTCCAGTCTTTCTGATAATAGCCATTCTAACAGGCGTGAGGTGCTATCTCATTGTAGTTTTGATTTGCATTTCCCTGACGATGACTGATGTTGAGCACCTTTTCATTTACCTGTTGGCCATCTGTATGCTTTCTTTGGAAAAATGTCTATTCAAGTCCTCTGTGTATTTTTTAATCGAATTGGTTGTGTTTTTGATATTAAGTTGTGGAAGTTCTTCGTATATTTTGGATATTAATCTTTATCAGATAGATGATTTGCAAATATTTTCTCTCATTTCATAGGTTGTCTTCTCATTCTGTTGATGGTTTCCTTTGCTGTGCAGAAGCTTTTTAGTTTGATGTAGTCCCACTATTTATTTCTGCTTTTGTTGCCTTAACTTTTGATGTCATATCCAAAAAGTATCACCAAGACCAACGTCAAGGAGCTTACCACCTACATTTTCTTCTGGGAGTTTTATGGTTTCAAGTCGTATGTTCAAGTCTTTCATCCATTTTTAGTTGATTTTTGTGTATGGTGTAAGATAGTTGTCCCATTTCATTCTTTTGCATGTGGCTGTTTTCCATGTGGCTTCATGATTCAGTTTTCCCAATACCATTTATTGAATAGACTCTCCTTTCCACGTTGTATATTCTTGGCTCCTTTGTTAGAAATTAATTGACCATATATGTGTGGGTTTATTTTTTGGCTTTCTATTCTGTTCCATAGATCTGTGTGTCTGTTTTTATGCCAATACCACACTGTTTTGATTACTATAGCTTTGTAATGTAGTTTGAAATCAGGGAGCATGATCCCTCCAGCTTTGTTCTTTCTCAAGATTGCTTTGGTGATTCGAGATCTTTTGTGATTCCATACATATTTTAGGATTACTTGTTCCATTTCTGTGAAAAATGCCATTGGAATCTTGATAGGGATTTTATTGAATCTGCATATTGCTTTGGGTATTATAGACAATTTAGCAATATTAATCCTTCCAACCCTTGAGCATGGAGTATCTTTCCATTTATTTGTGTCTTCTTCAATTTCTTTATCAATGTCATATAGTTATCAGTATACAAGTCTTTTATCTCCTTGGTTAAATTTCTTCCTAGGTAATTAATTTAATTAATTATTTTATTTTATTTTATTTTATTTTGAGGAAGATTAGCCCTGTGCTAACAACTGACACCAATCCTCCTCTTTTTTCTGAGGAAGACTGACCCTGAACTAACATCTGTGCCCATCTTCCTCTACTTTATATGTGGGACACCTGCCACAGCATGGCTTGACAAGCAGTGTGCAGGTCCGCACCCGGGATCCGAATCAGCAAACCCCAGGCATCTGAAACAAAATGTGCCAACTTAACTGCTGCACCACCAGGCTTGCCCCAGTATTTTATTTTATTTTTTTGATGCAATGGGATTGTTTTCTTAATTCCTCCTTCTGATAGCTCGTTATTAGTGTATAGAAATGCAACAGATTCTTGCATATCGATATTGTATCTTGCAAATTTACTGAATTTATTAGTTCTGACACTTTTTCAGTAGAATCTTTAGGGTTCACTATATGTGAAATCATGTCATCTGATAATAGTGACAGTTTTTCCTTTCTGTTTGGATATCTTTTATTTCTTTTTGTTGCTTAATTGCTCTAGCTAGGACTTCCAATACTGTGTTAAATAGAAGTGGTGAGAGTGGGCATCCTTGTCTTGTTCCTGATCTTAGAGGAAAAGCTTTCCACTTTTCTCCATTGAGTATGATGGTAGCCGTGGACTTGTCCTATATGGTTTTATTATGGTGAGGTATGTTCCCTCTATATCCACTTTGTTGAGAGTTTTCATCATAAAGGGATGTTAAATTTTGTCAAATGCTTTTCCTGCATCTATTGAGACAATCATATGATTTTTATCCTTCATTTTGTTAATGTGGTATGTCATATTGATTTATATGTAGATATTGAACCATTCTTCCATCCCTGGAATAAATCCCACTTGATTATGATGCACAATCCTTTTAATGTACTGTTGAATTCGGTCTGTTAATATTTTGTTGAGGATTTTTGCACGTATGTTCATCAGGCATATTGGCCTTTAATTTACTTTTCTTGTGGTATCCTCATCTGGTTTTGGTATGAGGGTAATTCTGGCCTTGTAAAATGAGTTTGGAAGTGTTCTCTCCTCTTCTCTTTTTTGAAAGAGTTTAAGAAGGATTGATAATCATTCTTCTTTAAATGTTTTTGGTAGAATGCACCAGTGAAGTCATCTGGTCCTGGATTTTGTTTGTTGGGAGATTTTTATTACTGATTCAATCTCCTTGCTAGTAATCGATCTGTTCAGATTTTCTATTTCTTTATGATTCAGTCTTGGTAAGTTGTATGTTTCTAGGAATTTATCCATTTCTCCCAAGTTGTCAAATTTGTTGGCATATAGTTGTTCATAGTAGTCTATTATCATCTTTTGATTTCCATGGTATTAGTTATAATGTCTCCTTTTCCATTTCTAATTTTATTTATTTGAGTTCTCTTTTTTCTTGGTGAATCTAGCTAAAGGCTTGCCAATTTTGTTTATCTTTTTAGAGAACTACCTGTTATTTTCATTAATCTTTTCTATTGTCTTTTTAGTCTCTATTTTTTCTCTGTTCTTTGTTATTTCCTTCCTTCTAAATTTGCACTTCATTTGTTCTTCTTTTCCTAGTTCCTTGAGGTGTTGTTAGGTTGTTTATTTGAGATTTTTCTTCTTTCCTGAAGTAGGCATTTATTGTTATGAACTTCCCTCTTAGAACTGCTTTTGCTGCATTCCATAATTTTTGGTATGTTGTATTTCCATTTTCATTTGCCTCAAGGTGTTTTTTATTCTCTTTAGATTTCTTCTTTGACCTATTGGTTGTTCAATACCATGTTATTTAATCTTCGCATATTTGTTAATTTTCCAATTTTCTTTTTTTAAAAAATAAACTTTATTTTTTTTTAAGATTGGCACCTGGGCTAACATCTGTTGCCAATCTTTTTTCTTTTTTTCCAGATACATGTTGTAATATATTTCAAATTCTGTGTAGATTACATCATGTTCACGACCCAAAAACTAATTATAGTCCATCCCCTCACATGTGAGCCTAATCACCCCTTTTACCCTCGCCCTTCCCCCTTTCCCCTATGGTAACCACCAATCCAATCACTGTTACTATGTGTTTCTTTGTCATTGTTTTCATCTTCTACTTATGAGTGAGATCATATAGTATTTGACTTTCTCCCTCTGACTTATTTCACTTCACATAATACCCTCAAGATCTACCCATGTTGTCACAAATGGCCGGATTTCATCATTTCTTATGGCTGAGTAGTATCCCATTGTGTATATATACCACATCTTCTTTATACATTCGTCCTTGATGGGCACCTGGGTTGCTTCCGGGTCTTGGCTATTGTGAAAATACTGCAATGAACATAAGGGTGCATGTATCTTTATGCCTTTGTGTTTTCAAGTTCTTTGGATAAATACCCAGCAGTGGGATAGCTGGATCATATGGTAGATCTATCCTTAAGTTTCTGAGGATACTCCATACTGCTTTCCATAGTGGCTGCACCAGTTTGCACTCCCACTAGCAGTGTATGAGGGTTCCCTTCTCTCCACATCCTCTCCAACACTTGTTATTTCCTGTCTTGTTAATTACAGCCATTCTGACCGGGGTGAGGTGATACCTCATTGTAGTCTTGATTTGCATTTCCCTGATAGCTAATGATGTTGAGCATCATTTCATATGCCTATTGGCCATCCATATATCTTCTTTGGAGAAATCTCTGTTCAGATCTTTTGCCCACTTTTTAATTGGGTTGTTGGGGGTTTTTTGTTGTTGAGGCGTATGAGTTCTTTGAATGTTTTGGATATTAACCCCTTATCTGATATATGGTTTGCAAATAATTTTTCCCAATTGTTAGGTAGTTTTTTTGTTTTGTTGATGGTTTCCTTTGATGTAGTCCCATTTGTTCATTTTCTCTTTTCTTTCCCTTGCCCGGTCAGATATGCTACTTGAAAATATGCTATTCAGATTGATGTCAAGGAGCGTACTGCCTATGTTTTCTTCTAGAAGTTTCATGGTTTAGGGTCTTACATTCAAGTCTTTAATCCATTTGGATTAAAGACTTCTGTGCATGATGTAAGGTAATGGTCTACTTTCATTCTTTTGCATGTGGCTGTCCAATTTTCCCAACATCATTTATTGAAGAGACTCTCCTTTCTCCATTGTATGTTCTTGGCTCCCTTGTCAAATATTAGCTGTTTGTAAATGTGTGGGTTTATTTCTGGGCTCTTGATTCTGTTCCATTGATCTGTGTGTCTGTTTTTGTGCCAGTACCATGCTGTTTTGGTTACTATAGCTTTGTAGTATATTTTGAAATCAGGGAATGTGATACATCCAGATTTGTTCTTGTTTCTCAGGAATCCTTTGGCTATTCAGGGTCTTTTCTTGTTACATATAAATTTTAGGATTCTTTGTTCTATTTCTGTGAAAAATGTTGTTGGAACTTTGAGAGGGGTTGCATTGCATCTGTAGATTGCTTTAGGAAGTGTGGACATTTTAACTCTGCTAATTCTTCCAATTCAAGAGCACGGAATATCTTTCCATTTCTTTGTGTCTTCTTCAATTTCTTTCAGCAATGTTTTATAGTTTTTGGTGTACAGGTCTTTCACCTCTTTGGTTAAGTTTATTCCTGGGTATTTTATTCTTTTTGTTGCAATTGTAACTGGGATTGTATTCTTAATTTCTCTTTCTGCTACTTCATTGTTAGTGTATAGAAAGGCAACTGATTTTTGTATGTTGATTTTGTATCCTGTGACTTGACTGTATTCATTTATTATTTCTAAAAGTTTTTTAGTGGATTCTTTAGGGTTTTCTATATATAAAATCATGTCATCTGCAAAGAGTGACAGTTTCACTTCTTCTTTTCGAATATGGATCCCTTTTATTTCGTTTTTCTGTCTGATTGCTCTGGCTAGGACTTCCAATACTATGTTAAATAAGAGTGGTGACAGTGGGCCTCCTTGTCTGGTTCCTGTTCTTAGAGGGACAGCTTTCAGTTTTTCTCCATTGAGAATGATGTTTGCTGTGGGTTTGTCATATATGGCCTTTATTATGTTGAGCGATTTTCCTTCTATACCCATTTTATTTAGAGGTTTTATCATAAATGGACGCTATATCTTTTCAAATGCTTTCTCTGCATCTATTGAGATGATCATGTGATTTTTATTCTTCATTTTGTTAATGTGGTGTATCACGTGGATAGATTTGTGGATGTTGAACCATCCCTGCATCTCTGGAATGAAACCCACTTGATCATGATGTATGATCTTTTTAATGTATTGTTGTATTCAATTTGCTAGTATTTTGTTGAGGATTTTTGCATCAATGTTCACCTGTGACATTGGCCTGTAATTTTCTTTTTTTGTGTTGTCCTTGTCTGGTTTTGGTATCAGGATAATGTTGGCTTCATAGAACGAGTTAGGAAGCCTCCCCACCTCTTCAATATTTTGGAAGAGTTTGAGAAGGATAGGTATTAAGTCTTCTTTGAATGTTTGGTAGAATTCACCAGGGACCCCATCTGGTCCTGGACTTTTATTTTTTGGGAGGTTTTTGATTGCTGTTTCAATCTCCTTTCTGGTGATTGGTCTATTCAAATTCTCTACTTCTTCTTGGTCCACTTGTGGAAGGTTGTATGTTTCTAAGAATTTATCCATTTCTTCTAGATTATACAATTTGTTGGCATATAGCTTTTCATAGTATTCTCTTATTTTTTGTATTTCTGAGGTGTCCATTGTAATTTCTCCTCTTTCATTTCTGATTTTATTATTTGAGCCTTCTCTCTTTTTTCTTCATGAGTGTAGCTAAGGGTTTGGTAATTTTGTTTATCTTTTCAAAGAACCAGCTCTTGGTTTATTAATTTTTTCTTTTTTTTTTTCAGTCTCTATTTTGTCTATTTCTGCTCTGATTTTTATTATTACCTTCCTTCTGCTGATTTTGGGATTTGTTTGTTCTTCTTTTTCCAGTACCCTTAGATGTGCTGTTAGGTTGTTTATTTTGGATTTTTCTTCTTTGTTGAGGTAGGCCTGAATTGCTATAAATTTCCCTTTTAAAACCACCTTTGCTGTATCCCATAGATTTTGGTATGTCATATTTTCATTTTCATTTGTCTCCAGGTTTTTTTTATTTCTCCTTTGATTTCTTCATTGACCCAATCTTTGTTCAGTAGCATTTTATTTAATCTCCACATTTGTGTGGCTTTTCTGGTTTTCCTCCTGTAGTTGATTTCTAGTTTCATACCTCTGTGGTCAGAAAAGATGCATGGTTTTATTTGAATCTTCTTAAACTTATTGAGACTTGTTTTGTGGCCTAATATGTAATCAATCCTGGAGAATGTTCCATGTGCATTTGAAAAGAATGTATATTCTGTGGTTTTTGGATGGGATGTTCTATATATATCCACTAAGTCCATCTGGTCAAATGTGCCGTTTAAGGCCAGTGTTTCCTTATTGATCTTCTGTTTGGATTTTTTATCCATTGGTGTAAGTGGAGTGTTAAAGTCCCCTACTATTATTCTGTTACTGTCTACTTCTCCTTTTATCTCTGTTAATAACTGCTTTATATATTTAAGTGCTTCTATGTTGGTTGCATAGATATTTACAAGTGTTATACCTTCTTATTGGATTGTTCCCTTTATCATTATGTAGTGTCCTTCTCTGTCTCTTGTTACAGTTTTTGTTTTAAAGTCTAATTTGTCTGATATAAGTATTGCTACCCCTGCTTTCTTTTCTTTGCCATTTGCATGGAATATCTTTTTCCATCCTTTCACTTTCAGTTTATGAGTCTTTAGGTCTAAAGTGTGTCTCTTTTATGCAGCATATGTATGGCTCTTGTTTTTTTATCCAATTGGCCACTCTATGCCTTTTGATTGGAACATTTAGTCCATTGACATTTAAAGTAGCTATTGATAAATATGTATTTATTGCCATTTTTTTACATTTTTTTCTGGGTGTTTTATTAGTTCTTCTCTGTTCCTTTCTTTTTCTCTTGCTCTCTTCCCTTGTGGTTTGATGACTTTCTTTAGTAATATGTTTCTTTTGTCTTACTTATTATAGGTTTCTGGTTTGTGATTACCATGAGGATCCTATATAGTATTCTATGTATATAACACTCTATATCAAGTTGATAGACTCTTTAGCTTAACCTCTTTCTAAAAGCTCTACTTTTTCACTCCCCTCCTCCCACATTTTATGTTTTTGAAATCCGATCTCTTGTTTTGTGTGTGTCTATCCATTACCATCTTATCATTGAAATAGGTAATTTTAGTACTTTTGTTTTTTAACCTTCATCTTATCTTCACCGGTGGTTGATCTACTACATTTACTAAATTTTTAACTTTACCAGTGATTTTATTGCCTGTTTTTTTGGGGGCGGTTATTTTTTTTTAAGATTTTATTTTTTCCTTTTTCTCCCCAAAGCCCCCCAGTACATAGGTGCATATTCTTCATTGTGGGTCCTTCTAGTTGTGGCATGTGGGACGCTGCCTCAGCGTGGTTTGATGAGCAGTGCCATGTCCGCACCCAGGATTCAAACCAATGAAACACTGGGCCGCCTGCAGTGGAGCATGCGAACTTAACCACTCGGCCACGGGGCCAGCCCCTGGGGGGGTTATTTTTTTGATAATTTTTAATCCCTATCTGTGGTCATCGCTTTTCTGCTTAAATAAATCCCTTCCGCATTTCTCACAGAACTGGTTTCTTGGTGGTAAACTCCTTTAATTTTTACTTGTCTGAGAAGCTCTTTATCTCTTCTTCCATTCTCAATGACAACTTTGATGGATAGAGTATTCTTGGCTGTAGGTTTTTTTCCTTTTAGCACTTTAAATATGTCATGCCATTCTCTTCTCACCTGTAGGGTTTTGGCTGAGAATTCTGCTGATAGCCTTATGGGCTTTCATTTGTGTGTCACTTGTTGCCTTTCTCTTACTGCTTTTAGGATTCTCTCTTTATCTTTAATTTTGGACATTTTAATTATAATGAGTCTTGGTGTGGCCTCTTTGGGCTTATCTTTTTGGGAGCTCTCTGTGCTTCTTGTACTTGAATGTCTGTTTCCTTCCTTAGATTAGGAAAATTTTCATCTATTTCTTCAAATAAATTTTCTTCCCCTTTGTCTCTCTCTTCTCCTTCTGGGACACCTATAATATGAATGTTACTGTGCTTGATATTGTCCCAGAGTTCCTTTAGATTGTTCTTATTCTGTCTAGTTCTTTTGTCTCTTTTCTATTCTGCTTGGGTGATTTCCTCTAGTCTTTCATCTAGTTCACTGATCCGTTCTGTATCCTCTACTCTGCTATCGAGTCCCTCTAGTGAATTTTTCATTTCCAGTATTGTATTCTTCATTTCTTATTGGTTCTTTTCTATATTTTCCAGTTCTTTGTTGATGAGCTCACTGTGTTCATCCAGTCTTCTCCTAATATCTGTGAGCATCCTTTTGAGATTTTGTTTGAACGCTTTATCAGATAGATTGCTTATTTCTGTTTCACTTAGCCCTTTTTCTGGGGTTTTGTCCTGTTCCCTTGCTTGGAATGTATTCCTTTGTCTCCTCATTATGCCTCTTTCTCTCTGCTTATTTCTATGTATTAGGTGAATCAACCATGTCTCCTGATCTTGGAGAAGTGGCCTTATGCAAGAGATGACTTTTCAGGCCCAGCAGTGTCCTTCCCTCTCATTACCAGTCCAAAATATCCAGGAGCAACCCTTTTGTGGGCTACTTGTGTCCTTCTGCTGTGGCAGGGTTTCTTTCAATGCAGATATCCAGGGAATCTAGTCTTTCCTTCCCTGGCCAGGTGTTTGTAAATCCAGTTTGGGCAGCCTCAGCACCATTGGCTACAAGGTCTAGCAGCACACTCTTGTTGCAGTTTTCCTGTTAATTGGGTTGGTACCCAGTGTAGCTGGTTGCTAGGCTCTGAGGCTTACAGTTGCTAATAGGCCTCAGGCCTACAAGGCTGTTGTCAGTTCTCTTAGGAGTGCAGCTGAGTGGGCCTGGCCCTAGACATGGGAGCACTCAATTGTTTCAGGCTTTGGAAGGTGGGGCTGATCCTTTTAATGGCTATTTGTGAAGCACAGGTCTTCTACCACTGATAAGCCTCACCTCCCCCCCACACACACACACAGGACCACACACACTGTCAACACAGACTTGGTCCATGCACACTTCTCAACCCCCTGGAGCATACCCAAGTGCCCCACTGTAGAGGCCCCCACCTCTCCACCAAAGCCCCCCAGTACATAGTTGTACATTCTAGTTGTAGGTCCTTCTGGTTGTGCTATGTGGGACACCATCTCAGCATGACCTGATGAGGAGTGCCATGTCTGCATCTGGGATCCAAACCAGCAAAACTGCAGGCCACTGAAGTGGAACATGAGAACTTAACCACTCAGCCACTCCAATTTTCTGTTCATATTTGATTTCTAGTTTCATACCATTGTGGTTGGAAAAGATGCTTGATACAATTTCAATCTTCTTGAACTTATTAAGACTTTTTTTGTGGCATAACATATGGTCTATTCTAGAGAATGTTCCATGTGCACTTGAGAAAAATGTGTATTCTGTTGTTTTGTGTGGAATGTCCTGTGTATATCTGTTGAATCCATCTAGTTTAATGTGTCACTTAAGGCCAATGTTTCCTTATTGATTTTCTGTTTGTATGATCTATCCATTGATGAAAGTGAGATATTAAAGTCCCATACTATTATTATATTGTTGTCTATTTCTCCCCTTAGTTCTATTAATATTTGTTGTATGTATTTAGGTGCTCCTATGATGGGTACATATGAATGCATTCTTTTAAGGTAATCTGTTATGGTACTGAGTTCTGTCTCTAGGTTGTTGTGGGATGAAAACAGAAATAGCATATGTGGATGAAGGACCTGGGGATTAAGTACACTTGGCATTTTGATTTTTTGAGTTTATTAGAATTAGTTCTAAAATAAGTTCTGAGTCAGACACCCTATTAGCAAAGTACACTGTAGGATTTAAAATGTGAGAAGTTATCGGCACTTATTTTCTTAGCCCCAATAATCATATTTCTTGAGTTCTTATATTTCCTATGTTGAAGATTGATATTTAAGTTAGACTTTACATAGTATAAGTACTTATATGTAATTAATTTATCTATTAATAATAATTAGTCTCTCTACGTGTATATTAGGCACATTCAAGTACCTAGTACTAGTTTTCAAAGATCTTGCACCCCCTAAAACCATGTGTTTAAAAGCTTTTTTATTTTGAAGGGATTACAGACTCATAAGAAGTTATAAAAAAAATCGCACAGGAATGTCCTACTCACTCTTCACCAGGCTTTCCCTTGGTACCCTGCTACCATCTTGCTTAACTCAAGTATAATAGAAAAGCCAGGAAATTGATATTGGTACAATCCACGGGATTTACTCAGTTCTCACCAGTTTTATACACACTCATGTGTGTGTGTGTGTTTTGTGTTGGTCTCAGCCTATCAATGACTAATGTTGTGGCTGGACCAGCCCTCATGGTTCTGATTATGATTGCAAGACACTCTTCAGCAATAATCTCAGGAAACTTTGAAAAAATAATAACTTTCAGGACCTGGAAATTACACAGCACACCTGGGACCACACAGCAAAGTTGTTGGGGGAGAGAGAACGAGAGCACACACAGGCCCAGGGTTCTGCTTTTATTGGGGTCAAGGGTGGGGGTCTAGGGTTTCATGGGCTTACTCTTAATTGGTGAATTTAAAACATAAAAGTGGGAATTTAAACTGTGGGAAGAGAAAAAACAAGTAGCCCAAACGGTCAGTTATTGAAATCAACCAAGATATATAAAACAAAGGAGCCTCACCTGGGGGAATGGCCTAGCTCTTTCTCTAGTTCTCTGGCTGGCAATGTATTTATTTGAGATAGCCATCTTCGAAGTGCATGCCTCTTTGAGCTGGATGCCTCAGCAATCAAAGCTTAAGTCCGGTACCAGCATCACAAAAATGAAAAAAGACAACTGTCACGGCTTACATTACAGTGTGTGTGTGTTTGTACATGTGTACGTGTGTGTTGTTGTTGCTGTTGTTGTAAGGGTAAATACAGATAGAAAAAAATGTTAGTTTTGCATGGTGCAAAAATGTGATAAATAAATGGCAAACAGTACGATATATTGGAGTACCTGAGAAATCCATCTGGTGTAAACCTAATTTGGCCTGACCTTGTTTTTCCAAAAGGGCCTGACGTGGCTGTTGAGCATGCATTGTGTATCTGTTTTAAGCATTTACTATGTCCCACAGACAAGGACAAATACCCTTAAGATAAGCATGCAGCTTCCCCCACAGTGGCGTCTCCTTAAGGATAAGCATCTCTCCCTAGGCTAGGTATTGATTGCTGACCTGCTGTGACCACCCAGCTCAAGACCACAGACCTGCTACCTGCTGCGTCCATCAATCACTGTGCCGGCAGAGCAATCTCATGACTGTGGTAAAAGGGACATTCCAATAATATGTGATAGTGCTCTTTGACGGTATATAACCACCCTGTACACCCCACTTCTTTGGTGCCCTTCCTTCCTTGGGAAAGAAGGCCCTGGGCTAGTCCTCAGATCTGGTTCATAATAAACTCACCCCAATTTTGATTTATAGATTGGTTATGGATTATTTGCATTGACAGATGGAAAGAGACTTCTCCCACCCCTCACCTCTGCTTTTCTTTGAGAGCATTTTCTCTAGAAAATTTATGGTTGTAAATTCTTTCACTGTCCCTTTGAGATGTCTGTAAACCTTTTTAAAACCTAAATAATCTCTTGACAGCTTTACAACCAAAGACTGTCTTTCTCAAGGACCTGAGGACCATCTCTTTGAAATAAAAATTGAGGAAGACAGCACCTTGTCTCTCAGTTTCTGTAGGAAGGTAGGAACCTAACTTCAGTGGGTGCTTCCTCCTAAGTTGCAAAACTACCTTCTGTTATAAAGAGAAGAGATAAAGCTGATTAGCTAACACAGATAGTCACGTCAACCACCAGGTGAGTTTGGAATGAGCTATGTGTAATAAAGCAAGCCCTGCTGGTCTAGTAGTTAAGATTTGGCCCTCACACCACCAAGGTCCACGTTCATTTCTGGTCAGGGAACCATACCACCCATATGTTGGTTGCCCTACTGTGGTGGCTGTGTAGTGCTGTGAGACTGAAAGCTATGCCACCAGCATTTCAAATACCAGCAGGGTCTCCCATAGTGGACAGGTTTCAGCTGAGCTTCCAGACTAAGACAGACTAGGAGGAAGGACCTGGCCACCCACTTCCAAAAAAATCAGCCATGAAAAGCCTGTGAAAAGCAGCAGAGCATTGTCGGATACAGCACAGGAAGGTGAGCGGATGGCTCAAAAACACGAGGCAGGTTCCGCTTTGCTGGACGCAGGGTCGCTGGGAGTAGGAATCAACTCAACAAGCACTAAAACAGCAATAATAAATGTGTGTTGTCAGGTCCTCCTACTTGAGTTATTGTTATCTTGAGGACATGTGTGTAATGGGCTATAGCTGCTGGTTCTATGAAACACTGAGAGTCTTTTCTGTCTCTGCATACTCCTAGCAGATTGCCTGCGATGCACATCTGATTTGAAAAAACTGTTTTCTTTCTCTTCTACCTTTGTGGAGAGGTTTTGGAGTTAGCAGAAGATTTTGTCTTTAATTCTATTTCCCCAACAGTGTCTGGTTCTAGGCAATTGTATCACATGTGTAGAGTGTGTACTCGTCACAATCAAGATACAGAACTATTCCTTCACCACAAAGCCCTCTCTTGCTCTCCCTTTATGGCCACACCAAACTGCCTCCCCACTTCTAACCCTTGGCAACGACCAATCTGGTCACTATACCTATAATTTTGTCATTTCAAGAACGTTATATAAATAGAATCACTACCTCAAACCTTTATCTAAATGCCCAGACTTTGTATGTGAGCAGGGTTATCACACTGTAAAATGCCCAGGCAGCAACTCAGAGAAACAGGTTATTTTTAAAAAAGTTGTCTTTCTCATCACAGGAGTGATATCACTTAGCAGTTTTAATTTGCATTTCTCTGATTTATTTGCCATCTGTAAATCTTTCCAGGGTAACGCTGGATCATGACTTTCGCCCATTTTCTAATTGGATTTTTTGTTTTGCTATTGGGTTTTGAGAGTTCTTCATACATCCTAGGTACAAGTCCTTTGTCAGATATATAGTTTGCAAATATTTTATCCTATTCTGTAGCTTGTCTTTTCATTCTCTTCATAGATTCTTTTGCAAAGAAAAAGTTTTTAATTTTGATGAAGTCCAATTTGCCAATTTTTCCTTTTAGAGATTAGTGTCATCTAAGAACTCTTCATCTAATTCTAGGTCCTGAAGAATTTTCCTTTATTTTTCTAAAAGTTTTATACTTTTACATTTTATATGTAAGTCCATGATCCATTCTGAGTTTCTATCTGTATAAGATGTGAGAGGTTAGTCCAGGTTCATTTGTTGTGCCTGTGTCTGTCCACCTGCTCAGCACCATCTGATGAAAAGGCTATCTTCCTCCATTAAATTGCTTCTGCGCGTAAGTCAAAGATCGGTTGGCATAATTATATGGGTCTATTTCTGAGTTCTCTATTCGATGTCATTGATCCACGAATCTATCCCTCCACCAATACCACACTGTCTTGATTACTGTAGCTAGACCGTAAGCCTTAACAATGAGTAGAGTAATTCTTCCCACTTTATTCCTCTTTTTCAAAATTGTATTAGCTATTGTATGTCCTCTGCCTTTCCATATAAATGTTAAAGTAAGCTTTTCCATGTCTACAAAAAAACTTTGCTGAGACTTTGATAGGAATTGTGCTAAATCTATAGATAATTGGGAAGAACTGACTCTTCACTATGATCAGTCTTCCAATTCATGAACATGGTATGTCTCTCCACTTATTTAGATCTTCTTTAATTTCTTTCATCAGCATTTTCCAATTTTCAACATACAGATTCTATATGTGTTTTATTACATGTATGCCTAAACACTTCATTTTCTTTAGAGTAATTATGAATCATATTATATTTTTAATTTTGGTCTCCACAAATTTATTGTTGCCACATAAAAATGTAACTGATTTCTGCATGTTGACTTTGTATCTTGTGACATTACTGAATTCACCTATTAGTTCAAGGAAAGCTTTTCTTTTGGAGATTCCTTCAGAATTTTTAATGGACAATCATGTCATCTGCAAATAAGAATTTTATTTCTTTGTCTCTAGTCTGTTTGTCTTTTATTTCTTTTTCCTTGCCTTATTGAACTGGCTAGAACTAATATCACTCTGTTTTTAGTTGATATGTCTCCTAAGTCTCTCCTTTTTTAATTAACTTTTTACTTTAGAATAGATCTAGATATACAGAAAAGTTGCAAAGATAATACAGTTTCCCCTATCGTTAATATCTTACATTAATATGGTATATTTGTCACAACTAATGAATCAATATTGATACATCATTAACTAAAGTTCATAATTTATTCGGATTTTCTTAGTTTTTCCCCAAGGTCCTTTTTCTGCTGCAGGACCCCAGCAGGACACCACATTACATTTAGTCCTCATGTCTCTTTAGGTTCCTCTTGGTTGTGACGGTTTCTCTGACTTTCCTTGTTTTTGATGACCTTGACAGTTTGGAGTAGTGCTAGTCAGCTATTTTGTAGAACAACTTCTCAATTGGGATGTCTGGTATTTTTCTCTTGGTTAGACTGTGGTAATGGACATTTGGGAGGAAGATCATAGAGGTAAAGTGCCATAGTCATCGTTTCACATCTAGGGTACATACTATAACATGATTTATCACTGCTAATGTTGGCCTTGGTCACCTGGCTGAGGTTGTGTCTGTCAGGTCTCTCTGCTGTAACTCTCCCACTCCAACAGTGAGAAACCCACTCCCACCATCCACCATCCATTTGCTTAATTGTTCAATTAGTAACATCACTTTTAATCGAGAGAGGTGTGCAGAGCCCCAGAAACTCTTTGATCCTGATACCAGGCAAGAAATGTCTAGTCACAATTCCCCAAGTGAAACCCCCTCAAATGCCCCACAGTTTCATTTCTTCATCTTCAGTCTGCCTGATTACAGAGGCTGCTTAGTAACCTTGTGAGTGACTACACTTGGAGCTAATGTTGAACTTGGAAAGTTTGTGTGAGAGGCAAACATTCAAATTTTTTTACGTTTCCCAAAAACTCACAAAATTTCCTGTTCGGTTGTAAAAGTGAATCTGAACCTTACTCTACAGAAATCAAACAGTTCCCCTCCCTGGATAAAACTACTTTGTAATTTATTCTTAGAACCTGCAGTCTATTGTGCTTATGTGGGAGTCCAAATAGTCTAAAATTTCTTATTTTGTGTTTGAAGATGCTGTGCCTTAAAGGGAACCAGAACAGATAATGGACACCAACCAGATGTCTTGACCAAGGGCTTCCTTCTGAAGAACTCACCACGCCATGACCACACTGTGTGCCAGCCTGTTCAATAAGGACATACACATGGAACAGATGATAACGGATGCTCCTGAGGAGAGAACCACAGACCAGCCAAGTGAACCAACATGTCAGGAAGCTTAGCTCTTACTGTTCTGTTATGTAAGGGCATTCTCAAAAACACCTACATTGGCCCTTTTGTTTTCCCACATCATCTCTCTCTCTTTTCCTTCTGCTGCCAATATGCTTTGAATGCATTTTCAAGCTGTTTAAAAGGATTAAACAACAGAGTCATCTTTATCTGGGGTCTTTATCCTGAGAGCAGAGGACCAGGAGTTGTTACTACAGAGATGAAAGGGTCAGTGGCTGGAAGCACACTGGAGGACTTCATAAGGATCAAGGTGTGAGTGTTGACAGAGGGACACCCAGGGGATTGGAGATGGACCCTATGGAGGGAAAATTTGAGAACAGTCTGTAAACAGCCATTTGCTCCTCCAAATCTAGAATAGCCATTTTCTTTCTAAACTCAAATTAACATTCCACTCCTATTCTAGTTTCTAATGTACCGCAGAGCATCCTAGAATTGTTTGGAAATTTCAACGTAAAGTGAAAGTGCACATATCATTAAGTTCTGAGCCCATGATTTCGAATGAGCTCCTTTACTGGGGGGGTCTCCCTGCTGTTTGGCTGAGGTCAACTACATGCATATTGTGATAGGAAAGAGAAGAATAGGGCAAAGCAGCTGGAGGAAGTGGCTAAATAAAGAAAAGGAACGAGTGATCTGTGTTAAACCCTACTAAGGGGGCTTGTGCATTTTCCACCTTGACCACCAGCATCACAGAAGCCGCCTCTGTGCCTTCCTGAGTGACCTCCACGAAGGACCTGTGCACGAACTTGGGCAGAGACAGCTCTCTCTTGGATGACATTCCAGAAAAGTCAGCCTTGTCTTTGTCAAAGGTATCAATAGTTCCCAAATTGCCAAGAACAGACCCCATACTGAAGTTTTCTTTGTTGTCCATGCACCTGACTTTGTCCACTCACTGAACTTTTCATATGTAAGTTCATTTTCCATCTGGAAGAAAAAAGGAGAGAGCCCTGGGGTCCAGATAGTAGGCCAGCCACTCAGGCCTGTGCTGCTTCCCCACGTAATACCTACGATAGTGGCATCAAAGCCCTTTGTCCAAGAGGTGGGGCCTCACAGAGGTTCAGACAAGCCCAGGCCAATATCATCTTCTGAGTTCCCTGGTATAATAAAAAAAAATGAAGAGGGGCCGTCCCTGTGGCCAAGTGGTTAAGTTCACATGCTCTGCTTGGGCGGCCCAGGGTTTCACCAGTTTGCATCCTGGACACGGACAGGGCACCACTCATCAGGCCATGCTGAGGTGGAGTCCCACATAGCACAACCAGAGGGACCTACAACTAGAATATACAACTATGTACTCGGGGAGTTTGGGGAGAAGAAGAAAAAAGTATCGGCAACAGATGTTAGCTCAGGTGCCAATCTTTAAAAAAAAAGAAAGAGAAAAAAATCTCCCTTTACCCCATGTTCCCCTTCACTAAAAGAAAGAAGAAGAAAAAGAAATGCCAACCACTATAGTTTTAAAATTTTTTTTATCTAACAAATGAATGCTTTTAGAACTACAATGCAGTATAGTTGTGCTATCCCCAAGGATTAACCATAAGATTTATAAAACATCATTATGTAGTTTCTTTTATGGGACATGACCTTAAATTTTATAATTAAAGTATTTTCTGTCCATCTTTTCAGTGTATCTATCCATGTGACTCTACATATAAACTCATTAGGAAATAATTTCAACAGTTTAACTTTGAGGCCCAAGATAAGTGGCCTCTACCCACAGGCTCTGCTGCTGGCATCGCAAGTCCTGGAAGCATATCAGGTCCCCAGGTACCCTGAGATTAGCTCCCACTGATTACCTGGACCTGCAGGGAGGTGTTTATTGGCTTGGAAGCCACAGGTCAAAAAGGAGTTGAAGTTCGAAAATATTTGTTTCCCATATCCCATAGCTGGTTTAAAATGACAGTCAAGTTGATTTCAAATAATAAATTAGTAACCAATTAGTAATTGGTTGTATTTTTATATATTATTGGTTACCCTGAATCTATTCACGATCTGCTATATAGTTGACAGCGAAGAGTTTCCCCTTTCATTGGCAAAGAATTTAGCCTACATCTTTGAACCTGTCAGCAGTTTCACATCTGACATTTGAGTAATTTTGAAGTGCTAAGAGGATTTCTTCTTGGTATGTTTTCTTCCATCTCAAAGAGAAAATGACACTTGGTCCAAAAATTTTGTGCTATAATAAAACCGCCAAACCGTTTATACAAGGAGGGAGCTGCCTGTGCACTAATGGATTTTCAGAAAAAGAGCAACTAACTTTTATGCCTTAAACCCACAGGCATTTGCATGGAAGGCAGGGGCAGGAAGCCCTACTTTCACTTTACTTACAGACACTCTTCCGAGGGAGGTCAGTTGTTTTGGATAAAACAAACAGTGGGATGTTTTTGAACAGTGTCTGCCAGCCTGTGACACAGAACACGAAATCCCCCTTGGCACACAGAGGCACCTCTCAGAACTGACAGAGCCTGGGGTCGTTGGAAGACAGCCTAGAGGAAACTTACAGCGGTGCTCCAAGATGTCAGATAAAGAAAATAGCACTGGCCTCGTTGTCTCGGCGTTTTGGCCAAAGGGAGAGGATTGCAGGCTCTGGGGTAGGTTTGGGGTGGCAGCAGAGAGGAACTGCCTTGCTGGAAGTAGAAGAGAGGGTGAGAGGTAACGTGGAGGGAGAGTTGCTGATAGGCAGCCTGAGCCAGTCTGGAAGGACTCCTGATCACTGAAAAAATGAACAAAGCACAAAGCCTTTTCAAAAAGGTTCCCAAGTGAGAATGTGGAGAAATTGGAACTCTTGTGCACCATTGGTGGGAATGGATAATGGTGCAGCCGCTCTGGGAAACAATATGGTCGTTCCTCAAAAAATTAAATATAGAATTATCATATGATCCAGCAATCCAATTTCCAGATATATACCCAAAAGAACTGCAAATAAGGTCTCAAAAAGATATGTGTACACATGAACACACATAGCTTTTGTTAAAAAGTAAAATTATTTTTTCAAAAAAAAAAAGATACGTGTACACCCATGCTCATAGCAGCGTTATTCACTGTAACCAAAAGGTGGAAGCACTCCAAGTGTCCTTCAAAGGATGAATGGACAAAATGCGGTCTATACATACAATGGAATAATATTCAGACTTAAAAAGGAAGAAAATTCTGACACATGCTACAACATGGATGGACCTTGAGGGCATTATGCTAAGTGAACTAAGCCAGTCACAAAAGGACAAATACTGTGTGATTTCATTTATATGAGGTTCCCAGAGCAATCAAATTCATAGGCACATAGAACATAAGTATGAAAGCAGAATGAGTGTTGCCAGGGGCTGAGGGGAGGGGAGAATGGGGAGTTAGTGTTCAACGAGGACAGAGTTTCAGTTTTGCAAGGTGAAACATAGTTCTGTGGATGGTTGGTGGTGATGGTTGTACAACAATGTGAATGTACTTAATGCCACTGAACTGTACACGTAAAATGGTTAAGATGGTAAATTTTATGTTATCTCTATTTTACCACAGCAAAAAAATTAGAAAATAAAATAAAAGATTAGTAAAGGAGAAAATAAAAGGGTTCCCAAGATTACCAGCTGAAGCATCCCCTTCTTCCCTTTCCTAAAAAATTCTGTGTAGTGTGGAGGATGGGTGGAAGGGCAGCAGCACTTTGTGTCGTTGCTTCTGACCTTTCCCACGGGAGTCATCTGCAAAGGGCAAGGCCGGATGTGCAACAACGTGAAGTGACTGACGTGTGACCTGTGGTGCCTAAGCCACTGTCCCCAGGGCCCACTCACTAATGGAAAGCTCTCCCACCACATTTTGTGGCAGACCACATTTGTGGCCTGATTATCAGAAACGTGCTTACGTATAGTAAAGCACCTCTCCTTATACAACAAGGAGTAGGAGACGGAAGATGTAAACACCTGGCTAAGACACCATTTTAGGTAAGAGAGGAAGCGTTAACTCACCAACTATGGATAAAAACCTTCTGTGCCAAGCCCTCCACAGTGGTGGACAAGATGGGCTCTCACAGAGCAGACCAAGTGAATAGGAATTTAAATGCACCATGGGTAGAAAAGAGCACTGCGATATTGAGTGGGCGGGGTGATGGGAACATGGGGTCAGAGCCCAACCAGCCAAATGTGGTGGGCTTTCCTGAGGAAAGGGTATTTAAGTTGAGACATGGAACAACAAATATAAACAAGTGGCTATAAACTATTTTTCTGTTTTCATGAGGGGTAGAGTGAAAATAGCCTGGAATGAAATTCCTGATGTGGGAGGAGAGATTACTGCTGAGGAGGGAGGAAGAAACATGAGAAATTGCCCTTTAGTTAGGGCTCAGCTGTGTTTACAGTCAACAAGGCAAGGATGACAGATAAAAGGCTGTAAGAATTTCTACTGACCTTTCCCTCCCTCCCATTCTTCCTCCTTCTGTCTCTGCCTTCTTGCCTCCCTCCCTCCTGTTACTGGGCACATAGACAGGTTCTTTACCCCCTACACAAGAGGGGCTAAATAAAAACTGGAACGCCAGGCTTATGGCAAGGAAAGAGTTTTTATTTTGGGTGACATCAACCAGAAGACATGTTTGTCTCATCTCCCCAAAAGATGGGAGGCAAGGGGTTTGAAAGGTAGCAAGGAATGCAGCTGCTTGTAGTGAAGGGGAGCCTGCAGCCTTGCTGCTGGGTGCTTTCCCACCAGCCTGTGTTTGGCCTTGTGAGGCTGCTTGTAGCGAGGAGGATGGCCAGATCCTCCTCGCTACAGGTGGATGTCCTTGGTTGTCTGCTTCTGTGGTGGATGGTGGATTCTGGCGCCAGGAAGCTGAGGAGTGAGCAGGGAAAGGGGATGAGTGCTTCGGTTTTAACCAATAACAGGAGATCTGATATCAGTGCCAGTATCACACCCTGCCTCCTCCCTCCCTTCCTTCCTTTCTTTTATCATGCAACTTTAAAATGAGACAGCTCTGACCCAAGGTCTGCAAAAAATAGTTTGGTTTCATTTCATTTTCTCCAACTGACTGCAGGCAGCTTCCTGGTCAAAATATACTGTCTTCTTACAGTGCAAACAAAAACCAATTCTCTGACTGGAGACCCCTTTCCCAGGGCCCCTCCCCACCTGGTCCTCAACACCCAAACCAGCCTCCGTGCAGCTGCCAGATCATCCTGGAAACAGGCCTTCCGTTGTTTTTACAATAAACATTTCTAGTGCATTTTTGATTAAAGTGCCAGGAATCAGGTTAAGTTCTGGGAAGACAAGAATTAAACAGTGTTCCAGCCTTCAAGATTATGTTATTCCACTCATCATGAACAACAGCCTGGAATTAAGTACAAATTAAACATGACTCAGCCCTTACAGTCCCCATTTCTTCTCTGTCCATCCCTTCTGTGACCATTTTATGGGTTTTCTCCCTCCACACTTTTGTCCATGTGGATCAGATCCACAGGCTCAGAACACCCTATCTGATGCTCAGCTCACCAGCCTTTCTGTTGAGTTTTAGAGTTTAACCTCCACCCTCCTCTCTGGTTTGTCTTTGTATCAAGCACCTAAATTTTAGCCCCAGTTCTGCCACTTACAACATTAGGCAAGTTACTAAACATTTTTGTCCTGAATTTCTTATTTGTAAAATGAAGATAACAGTCCCTGCTTTGCCTGTGTTACAGAAATCAAATACAGAAATGGATCCAAAGTGCTTTCTAAATTGTAAAAGTATTCTGCACGTATATTTTCTTATTATGTTCTCTCTCATATTAAATGTGGACTCATTTTTCTTTCATATACTGTTACTGGCTAAAGGTTCACGGCCTGATGTGCATAAGAACCCAACGATTATGGCACCTCTTTTGAGAAAAGAAAAGGCCTTATTGCAAGATTGACTGGCAAGGAAACAGAGGCAAGGCTCTCAAACCAGTCTCACCCATCCAAGGTTTAGGGTAAAGTTTAAGGGATCAGGGAGGCAGCTGGTATGCTGAAGCACTGACAGGATGGGTTTCAATTGGTAGGCCAAAATTTTCTCTTCTGCACATGCTCCCAGCTGGCTTGCTGCCCCTGAAAACCAGCTTTAACATTCTCTTCTTAAGAAGGGGTCAGTTATGGGAGATTACCAGCAAAAGCACAGTAAATGAGGATATAGTTATGCAGATTTAAATCACTGCCTTCTGTACTGATAAAAGTTTCTAGAGGTAAGATCATCCCCTTTTCCTGGGAGACGTCCTGTGGAGATTTCTTTATAAATGTATAATTTCCCTTACAAAAAGGTAACTTCCACTAGGTTTTCAGAGCTTTTCCTGTGTCTGCTGTTTCTTAATCATCAGCTCAAAATAATCCTTATGCCAGAGAGGCATATTTTGGGGTGGCAAATTCTGTTCCTGGTCCTGTGGTTACAATAATACTATAAACTCCTTGAAGAAGAGAACCATGCTTTGCCTACCTTCTTGCTTCTCACAGTTCCTAGCAGATCTCAACATTGCTTCGGTTCTCAGCAAGAGGGCCACAGCGCTACCCACCTCCAGGGATGACGCGCCTGTCACACTCAATGTGAATGGTGCTCCTGGACCTGTGCAGACAAATGAGGCAGACTTCTGCCCCCACTTTGTTTTCATGATTAAAAAAAGCCAGTGTAATTGAAACCAGATGATCACAAGCAGATGATCAAAAGAGGAAGGCAAAATGTCTTAACTTATTAACAATATCAACTTGACTCAGAACACTCACATGATGCAGATAAAGAGATGCCTCTGATGTTTAGGCACTTTATTTGCATTTAAAAACCCAGAAGAAATCACTGTGACTCTTGAGATCTGAATTCGTTTCTTGTGCTGCCATAACAAAATCCCACAGACTGGGTGGCTTAAACAACAGAAATTTATTGTCTCACAATCTTAGAGGCTAGCAGTCCAAGATCAAGGGGCCAGTAAGGCTGGTTACTTCTGAGAGCCACTCTCCTTGGCTTGGAGATGGCCATCTTCTCCATGTATCTCTTCATGTCCTCTTCCCTCTGAGTCTCTGTCCAAATTTCCTCTTCTTATGAGGACATCAGTCATATGAAGTTACAGCCCCCCCATTTGACCCCATTTTGCTTTAATTACCTCTTGAAAGGTGTCTCCCAACCCCATTTCCAAGTACAGTCACATTCTGAAGTATTGGGGGTTAGGACTCCAACATACAAATTTTAAAAATCTAGAATTTTCTTTTTTCTTTTATTTTCTATTTTTCTGAGTTTCCTCATCTATTCACTCACTATGCCATGTATGCCCTAAATCCTCTAACAGCTATATTGCCATCTTTGACAGCCAATTCCAACATTTGCATCATTTTTGTGTCTTTTTGTATTGACTGCTTTTTCCCCCTGGTTATAGGTCATATTCACTTATACTTTTGTATGTCTAGCCATTTTTTACTCCATGCTGGACATTGCTGATTACATCGTCTTCCTTTAAATAGAGGTGAGTTTCGTTCTTAGTTGGTGGCTCAGCTTGATGCAGCTGAGGTCAGGTTTCGTAGGGAGGGTCTAGAGTAGCCCTCATTCTCAAGTGATACTAGCCCTAGTCCTAAGGCCTGGGCTTTCTGGACTCTCAACTAAGTGCCCAACTTGTTCAGCAGGGGTTTCTTAACTCTGGCAGTTAAGTCCCCAAGTCTAAAAGATGGGACACATGAGCACCCCAGCAGAGGTGGCACCCAAGAGAAGACTCAAAACTGCATCCGTTTGAATTAGGCAGAAGGTCCTCAGACTCCTGAAGTTGTATGACTGGTGTGGTTTTCAGCCTGTAGTCGGAACTATTTCTCAGGTCAGGCAACCCTTTCTCTATCTATGATATGGGTGTCCAGTGTAAAGGTTGGATTTGTTCTCTTGAATAAACTCTTATGCAGCCACAGAGACTTTTTGAGCTGGAAAATTCTTCAGAGATTATAGAGCCAATATATTCATGGCTAATATACACAATATTTTATACTTTACAAAGCACTTTCACATCCCTATTTCACTGGATTACAAATAGCTCATGAAGCAGTAGGCCAGGCTGATGTTCTCTCTCTTTTGTAAGGCTCTGGGAAGTGATATGGCTTCGGAAAAGTTTCTTAGTGAATCAGAGGCACAACCTGGACTTCAAAGCTGATCAGCTCCTTCCAAGCCTGGTGCCTTTCCACAAGGCAGTAAAATCTGAGTTTACGAAAAAAGTGAGCCATGGAGGAAATTATCACAGATCTTCAAGGTCCTACCACATGTTTCACTTCCTTTCCCATTCCAACAGCACTGGCAGAAGTCCTCATGAGCAGCTTCACAAAGGTGTGGAAAAAATAATGTACGATTGTATCAGTCAGGATTGGCTTGGTTACACTGTGGTAACAAATAAACCACCAAATTTCAGTGGCTTAACATAACAAAGAGTCATTTATTCTTCAGGCTATATGTCTATCACGGGTAGGCAGGGGCACTAGAGGAACCAGGCCAGTGGAGGAGCCATCACCTCAAACGTTGCTGATGCCATGCTAGAGAGACCAAAAGAATTCTAGAGGATCTCAAACTATCAGATATTCCTGTGTGTCACTTCTCAGAACTCAATGGCCAAAACTGATCATGTGGCACCATAAGGAGTCAAACAGAACAGCCCTGCCATGTGATAAAAGGGAGGAAAACCAGAAACTTCTGGCTCACAACTCCAACGACTATACATAGTTCCTCCTGCTCTGGCAGTGGAGGTCTGGGGCATTGGGGCAGTGGTGTTTCCTTTTGCCCCCAGAAAGATCATGACCAAAGCAGAGGAGACAGAGGAGAAAGAAACACGTTGTGTGAAGGACTTTCTTCACATAGTTTCTTTGAAGGATGTATGGCAAAGATGCCATTTGCTTCAGAGAGGCAGCCACGGTGGAGGGTCTGGAACCAGAGCACAAAGAGAAATGTATCTTGTATGTTTGACAACTTGTTGCCCTCAAGAAGGGCAAGCGGCTTCTCAAACAGAGCCAGCAGAATGCTAAAGGGGCTAGAGGGGAGAAGTGGCTGGGCTGTTGTACAGCCCAGGGAACTGTGGGAGGAAGGGGCAGTTGAGAAGCCCACTCTACTCTTTTCTCTCTCACTCTCACCCAGAGGAGTCTGCAAGGCAGGGTGACAGCCAGGTGAGGCTGGGCAGTGACGAGCCAAGCGAGGGAGCAACACCAGCCGCAGCTCCCAGACGCCTTCCGACGTCAGGGAGGAGGGGGAGGCCTGTGAGACCTGAATCACAGCTCCCTTAGAGCCCCTCATTTGTAAGCACACTTCCCCCTCCCTCAGGGCCTTCCCTTATGCTGCCCCTGGCTGTCCAAAGACACCCCCATAGCGGGCCCCTGGTCCATCCCCCTCCCCCGGGACCCTGCACTAATTAATCAGTCAATGCCTACCTCTTCCACCTTCCACTTCTTTTCTTTACCACATTCCGTAAAAGGCTTCATCTCCCACTTTCTGTGGACTTAACCATGCATTAGGAAGAGAACAATCTGACTAATTTAAAGCAATAACAGAAGCTAACATTTATCACAATCTTAATCCTCAAAACAATCCTGTGGAGTGGTTACCCTTTCAGATGAGGAAATCAGGCATGGAGTGCTGGAGCCCCGTATTTAAGATGGTCCAATTAGAAAGCGGCAGAATGAAGGTCACGCCCAGGCAGTCCCCCGCAGAGCTCAGGTGTCTAACCGAGTGCTGCCTCTCAGCTTTGCTGACATATGTGACTCATCAAACACTCCCAAGAGATCTTTCGGGAATTTCTGGCCACTCAGGGGAGACATTCTGGGGCAGAGTTTTGCTCAGCCCCCAGCCAGCGCATTCTCAGACTAGGGCCTTCTGGTGGACCCTAGAGGGTCTTCCTGCCATGCCAAGGCCCCCCTCTCCTTGCCTAAGCCCAGAACCCTTGTCCCAATTCTTGTCCTTTCAGGATCTGAGTCCTCGCGACCCTTGCCTCCATCCTGGTCCTCTTGGACGGGCTTTGAGGGACTTCTGCCTCCCCAGCATCTGTCCTGAGAGAGGCACACGGCTCTCCCCTTGCAATTCAACCCTGGGCTGCTGTCCTCAGCGAGGCTACACTGACCGACGACAGGGTGCCTCCTAGGAGGTGGGAGGGGGTCACAGAGCTGATTTGCCAGAAGCGCAGGCCGCACGTGCAAGTGAAAATATCCTGGGCACTGGCCAATCAGAATGAAAGCTAGCCTAACACAACCAGTGGGGCCATACTGGTGCATACGCCTAAAATGTTAGCTTCACCAGGCTTCTCCCTAAGTCAATCACAAATTGCAGGTCACACGCAGTCAATATAAATTCAGTGCTCATATAAGGATATACCATCGTGGCTCTCAGTGCCTGCCCTCCAGACCCTCCCCAGCTTCTACCCTGCGATTCTCTGTGAATGGAAATCAAGAGCCGTGCCCTTAAGAAAGCGGGTATTGCGCTGCTGTCCCTGCGAGCGCAACAGCAACAGCAGCCTCGCCCTCTATCCTTGTTTTCCAGTCCTAGCCACACACCAGATCCCTGGGTCCCGTTGGTCTTTCCTCGCCCTCTCCCAAAGCCAGAGTGAACTCCCCTCAGGCCCCAGGGTTCCCGCCAGCTGGCAGCTGAAACCGAAAGCAGTCGTCCAGGGTCCCCTCCCTCCCTCCTAAAGCTCGCAGGTGCCGCCTCTCCCCCTCTGCGGTCGGGCGACAGGGCCGCGGGGCGGGGCGGGGCGGGGCGGGGCCGCACCCTGGGAGAGTTCGGTTCCCCTGGCTCACACATCCCTCCACCCAGCGGTCTGGGAAGAAATCTCCGGGCCAACGTGGCTTCCCTCCAGGCATTTTCCTACACGGAATGCCGCCTCATCCTGTCCACCCAGGCCCACCCGGGGTGGTGGCGCGGGGCCTGGGGCACCGAAAGCCAGCCCTCCTTGGAGAGATCCAGCTTCGGATCCCAGCTACCCTCGCCCTCCCCCAGCCCGCCTCGCCTGAAACTAGTAGAGACACCCTGAAGTTCAAAGAAAGCAAGGACAAAACACTGGCAGCACGTGGTTTCCATTACAGAACAGCTAAGCTTCCGGGAGGGCACTGGGCAAGGTCCGGTGCCTGCATGCGTCATGGGGTGCGAGGGGTGGGGAGGATGGCAGAGGAAGACCGCCTCCCTCCTCCCTCACCCTCACCCACCAATCCCTTTATTCCCCCCCACCCCCGCCCCCAACCCTGGGGTAGGCTCCTGAGCCAGGGCAGTGTGGGCCCAGGCTGGCAGATGGGGAAGGATGGCCTTGCAGAAAAGCTTTGACTTTGTAGTCTGACAGCCCTGGCTTCATTTTCTCTACCTGTCTCCTACTAGCGAAATGGACTTGAACACATTGCTTAGCTGCTCTCAGCCTCAGTTTTCCTAGCCATACGATGGGGTAACAGTACTTACCTCCCTTGTTGCTGTGAAGACTTAAGTAAAATAATGCACGTGCAGTGCCTAGCACCGTCTCTGGCCCATAGCAGAATTTAACAAATGCTATTTCCTCCTTCCCCCAAGAGAGGGAGGGATTGCTAAACCCCGTTTTCTCTACCGCGTAGCTTTTGAATGGAGCCCATCTCTCCTTAGAGTAGGTGGCTTAGGTTATACTGTTGTCATCTTCGCCTGGTTGTCAAGAAGAGATCCGGAAACATGGGCTTGGAGAATGTCTGAGCTGGATGTCTTGTCCAGCTAGACCTCCTTATTTCATATAAGGTCAGGATCCAGCTCCCATGGGGTGACGTGGGGGGGGGGGGGTAATGATACCAGCTCCACACAAGGGAAGCCATACTGTGGAAAAGAAAACATATTGTAACTTTGAATGACCTCTGCCTAACTAACCCAGCTGGTTATGTACCCTCCAGATCCACCTGCTCTGTGGATTTTATGACCCCTGCTTATGCATGTAGCTCCCGGCTGCACTAAGACAATAACTTCGTTCTTTTGAGTTCCTTACAAATGTAATGACGTCTGAACAGAGAGTGTGCTGATAGCCATCATCAGTGAAAACAAAGATCTGGTGTGGCAACTCCCAGATCAACATTCCTAACCCCCTCCCCTGTGACCCACTGGCCTATATAACTCCTTCAAGATTCTGTGCCCCACTTAAGATGGTTCTTTTGGACATTAGCTGGCCATCTTCCCCCTTGCTAGCAAGCTGTAATAAAATACGCTTTCTCTGCCACCATCTTGCCTCTTGACGATTGGCTTCTGTCTTGTGGTGAGCAGATCATGCCCTTTGTGCGATAACAGGGGGAGTATTAGGACTCAGTCTTCTGACATCAGGGTCAGCCTCATGGTCTGGGGCTGGAAACTTCTCCTTGTCCTGCCCACATCATGCAAAGAACTTGACTCCTGAGGTGAAAGTCAGAGAAGCAACTCAAACCCCAGGGAACAAAGAATAAAGGCAGGTGGTCCCTGCAGTCACAGCCTCCTTTTGGAGGCTTGGCTGTATTTCCAAGTGGTTTTGACCTTCACTCTTGTGTAGCCCAGCTCTGTGAAGCTTTCCTACCCTCACATCACAATCAAACTGCTCTCTCATTTCACAGTTGAGGAACTGAAGCCCTGAGAGGCCAGGCAGCTATAGGTTGGCCCATTTTGGTTTATTGGGATCCATATTTGCACTCCTTTGGCATTTCTCCTGGGCAATATCCAGATGTCTGGCATATCCATGGAACATGAGTCAAGCTCAATTATAAAGTCTCTCTCTTTGTCTCTTGTCTCTCTCTCTGCATGAGTCAAGCTCACTTATAGACTCTTTCTCTGTCTTTCTCTCCCCACCCCTGCCCCCAAACCCCATCACAGGCACTGGGAGCGAGGCCACTAGTACTTCAACAGCTCTCTTAGGAAAAGTCTCTTGTAAATACCCTCTCAAAAGCTTCTCTCCAATTTCTCCTATCTAGGAGGGGTCTAGAGCTCTGGGTGATTTCCTTTTCAAATCTACACAAGGAAAGAGAGATCACTCTTGTATCCCATATGAACGAAATTTCCCCCTTTCTGCAGCACGTGCCTGAACCACTCTTGTACTTCATCACAACTCATCACAGTGGCCTAGCCAGTCTGATAATGGACCAAGAACTCTGAGTGACCCTCAGACACCAGGTCCCTAGAGAATCTGACTGAAGACGCTGCTGACCAATGAGCATATGCAGACCTGTGGCTCATTCGGTCCGGCGCAGACTGCTGGGTTCTGAGGGCTCCCCCTGTCCAGCCGTCTCAGCAGACCACTCAGTGAATTTCTGATTGCTCCCGTCTGGCTAGCGAATGGCCTCGGCTTTGTCATTTCCTTTTAGTTCTGTTGGTCTTTGTTTTAGTCTTTACCATATATTATGTTGGTATTTTGGGCAAAACTGAAAGAGAAAGATTCCCACTCTAACATCCTTTACAACTTTATTCAGAAAACAATGTGGCTTCGCTTTCCCTTTTCAGTCAAGAGTGAGACAGTTGGAACTCAACCTCAAGTCTTACAAAACCCACAGTATGTGTTCAGCTTATGTGACTGGCATTCTCCAGGCAGGACCAGCATCATGAGCATGTGATCTGTGTATTTGCAAAAGACCCGCACTCAGAAGGGCCCCAGACTTGAGGATGCTCTGCTGTCCTGTCCTGAAATTCCAATGAGGTGGCTCTCATTTGCATTTTGCATGAGGCCTCATACATCATGTTGCTGATCCCAGTGCATGGGGCACAACCGTGGGCAAACTCCTGCCCTCGGGGAGCTTAGGATCTTGTGCAGATGGGTGAATTGTCCATTTTAATTCAGTGTAGCAAATGCTTTAGCTTCAAAGATTTAAACACTCAGGTGGAGTATTTGACCCACAGGATTAGTGAGGGTTAGCCAGCGCTGTGGGTGTGGGGCTGTGGGATGTACATGGAGCAGGAGGAGTGGGAAGGAAGGGTTTGCTAGCTAGAAAGTGGAAATTGCAAAGCCCCAGAGGTAAGGCAGAGCAGGGAATAGTCAGGAAACTACAAACAGCTCAGTCAGGCTGGAGTCAGCCTGGAGAAGTGACAGGGAATGGGGAGGAGAGTGGGTAAAGCTAGGAAGAGCCTTGTGTTAGTCAGCTCGGGCTACCGTGACAAAGTACCACAGACTTGTGGCTTGAACAACATTGATTCTCTCACAGTTCTGGAGGCTTGAAGTCCGAGATCAAGGTGTTGGCAGGGTTGGTTTCTCCTGAGGCCTTGCTTCTGGGCTTGCAGACGGCTGCCTTCTGTGTGTTCACGTGGCCTTTCCTCTGTGCAAGTGTGCCCCTGTGTCTCTTCCTCTACTTATAAGGACACCAGTCCTATTAGATTAGGGCCTCACCCTTATGACCTCCTTTAACCTTAATTAAGTCCTTAAAGGCCCTCTCTCCAAGTGCAGCCACACTCCGAGGCACTAGGGGTGAGGACTTCAAAATAGGAATTTGGGGAGAACACAGCTCAGTTCCTAACACACCGTGTTTGCTCTATGAAGGAGTTTAATCTTTATCCTAAAAACAATGGGAAACTGCCAAAGCTGATCTCAAGACTCAGGTCCTCTTCTACCTGGGCATTCAGCCAGACCTTATGTTCTGGGCTCCTTGCAACCAGGTGTGGACATGAGACTGAGTTCTCACAGCAAGGAGCAGGGGGAAGCAGTGTGTGCCGTTCCAACCACTGCCCTCCAAGCTCTTTGTGCTTCTGCAGTCCTTAGAAGGTGGCTGTGAATGTTCAAGAATCCTGGGTCTTTGAATCACCACTTGGAACAACCATTTCTGTCTTTATAGAGGGCAAGAAATAGGTTTCTATTGTGTTAAGCTACTGAGACTGTGGGTTTCTGTTGTAGCAGCCAGCATTACCCAGATTTACTTTCAGGAAAGATCTCCCTGCCAGTAGTGTGGAGAATGAGTTGGAGGCATCAAGGAAAGGAAGACACGTGAGGATGCTGTTGCAGGAATCAGATGAGCAATAACGGTGGTCTGCGCACTTTGCATGGCTGAGTGACAGAGGAAGAAGGGATCCTGCTGTCTGGCGTGAGTGACTGGGTGGATTCTCTCGCCTTCCAGTTCACTCCAATGTGTATCTAAGAAGAAGTATGAGACACTGGCCTGGGTGCCAAGTATGCAGTGTTGATGAAGCAAAGCCTATTGCTGCTCTCATGGATCTGACAGTCCTGGAGCTGAAAATGAAAGGAGGAGGATTAGGAAGGTGGGAGATGATCTTAGCTTCGCATAAATTGAGATAGACGTACTTGTTGGGTATCTAAATGGAAGGATGAAGGGGGCACCTGGAGATGTGGATCTTGAGCTCAAGAGAGAGAGATCTGAGCTAAATATCCAGATCTGAAATGCATCAGCTCTGGGGTGGCAGTCAGACCATTGATGTGGACCACATCAGCCTGGGAGAGACAGGCTGCAAGAGGGCTCAGGCCAGCCCTGTGAGCAATGGGCAGAGGACAGTGCCAGACAATGAGATTAAGCAGGAGATGCCAGGAAGGTACAAGAAAGATCAAGACTTAAGGCAAAAAGCCTGTCGAGGAGGAAGTCACCAATGGTGTCAAATATTGCCCAGAAATCAGATGTCTGTTGAATTTAGGAATAAGGAGGGTGCTGGTGACCATTTAGTGCAATGGTGGAAATAAACCTTCTTTTCTTTCAGAAAAGAACAAAGAATGGAAATAAATCTTATTCAAGAAAAGAGAAAGGTAAATGTCTGTCATTCTCCTTAAAAACTATGATAAAAACCAGGAATAAAAGGATACTTTAAAAATTGTTTATGTAGATTTTATTTCCATTTCAATGCCGTGTCACTCAGTATTGCACATAAGGTTGTATCCTAGAGTTCTTCTTTCTTTAGATTATGTGCAGATTACAGGATTAGATTTTCCTAGTTAAAATTTTAGCTAATATGAAAACATACAGAGAGAAAAATAGAAGTTTTCCTCCTATCCCCCCCATCTCGGAGATAACCTCTGTTGGCTATGGCCTCTCTTTAAAAGGTGGAGCCTTTGAAACCTTTCCCATGGACTCACAAGCGTGCATTTCCGCCTACACACGCAGGGTTCAGTTCATACGAATGACGGCACACTACACACAGTATTGCAAATTACATTTTTCACTTGATTTGTTTTCATGATCTTTCTCAGCAACTGCATGTGGACCTATCATAATTTAAAAAAATTTTCTGCATAGGATTCCATCATATAAATGAATTAAATTCTTCTCCTATTGAGGAAAAAATAAAACTTGGATTATTTCCACTTCATTCATTGTTTTTGTTCCCTCTCTCCCTCCTTTTCTTTCATTCTTCCTTTCTTTTTCTTTCCTCTTTTGCTATTAAAAAACATTAACTGTATACTTACAGATGGTTAAGATGATAAATTTCGTTATGTGTGTTTTTTTACCACAATTAAAAATAATGATTAAAAGACCCTGTAGATCTGATTTTTTTTTAAATAATAATGCTGAAGAGAAAAACCTAGAATGTGTCTGAGCACATATGCAAATATTTCTGTAGAACAGACACCTAAAAGTGAGAATGCTGGTCTACAGAGAATACTCATTTAAAATTGAAAGACTGTATTAAATTCCCTCCAATAACCGTTAATTCCCACTCGCATACACGGTGTAGAGGAGTACCCATTTCTCATACTCTCACCAGTACCGGATATCATCCACCTCTCAATGATAACCAAGAGCAGCACAGGATTTCTGTGGCGATTGCACTTCGTCTCAGAATTCCTGGATAATGCGAAAAAAGACACAGACTAAACAAAACAAATCAAAACAAAATAACATATTAAAAAGAGAAATAATTGGTGTAACAGACTGACGTGCTCCTTCTTAAGATCACTTGCCAATTTTATAATCATATAACAAAAATCCAAGAGAATGTATTGAAAACTCTTGAATTACTAAGAGTTCACCCTGGGGCCGGCCCATGGCCGAGTGGTTAAGTTGGCGCGCTCTGCTTCAGCGGCCCAGGGTTTTGCCAGTTTGGATCCTTGGTGCCAACCTAGCACAGCTCATCAGGCCATGCTGAGGTGGCGTCCCACATGCCACAACTAGAAGGACCTGCAACTAGAATATACATCTATGTACTGGGGGGGCTTTGGGGAGAAGAAGAAGAAAAAAAAAGAAGATTGGCAACAGATGTTAGCTCAGGTGCCAATCTTTCAAAAAAAAAAAAAAAGAGTTCACCAAATTGGCCATAGGAATGATAAATATTGTGACATAATGAGAAATGTATATTTAATCTCTGCCCCCAGTTCCTGACACAGGCCTCCTAAAAGCCTTGTAATTTCCTGAGTGATAGAAGCATCTTTTGTTCTAATATGGAGTCTTTGACTCCAGTTCCTAACTCAGAGCTCCTAAATCCTTTGTAATTTCCTGAGTGATCAGAGCATCTTTTATTCTAATGAAGCCATTCTTGGTGGGCCTCTGGATAGGTTCAGGAAGGAGGCAGGTTCCCAACCATGATTAGGCCGAACCACGATTAGAAGCTTGGAACTTTCAGTCCTACCCCCCATCCTCCAGGGAAGGGAGAGGGCTGGAAGCTGAGTTAATAATCGATCAAACCTACACGATGACGCCTCCATAGAAACTCCTAAACAGCAGGGTTTGGAGAGCTTCCAGGTCGTGAGCACATCGAGGCCCCGGGACAGTGGCGCACCAGAAAGGGCGTGGAAGCTCCACACCCCTTCCCCCATACCTTGCCCTATGTGTCTCTTTTATCGGGCTCTTCCTGTGTGTATCCTTTATAATGAACCAGTAATAGGAAGAAAAGCACTTTCCTGAGTTCTGTGAGACATTCCAGCAAACTATTGAACCTGCGGACGGGGTTGGGGGAACTCTCATTTATAGCCCATCAGTCAGAAGTACAGGTGAGAACCTAGGATTTGCAATTAGTGTCTGACGTGGGGGCTCTTGGAACTGAACACTTAACTTGTGGGGTCTGAGCTAACTCCTGGCAGTTAGTGTCAGAACTGAGTTAAACTGTGACATCCAGTGTCCCTGAGAATTAGAGAACTGCTTGCTGTGGAAAAACCCACACAACTGATGTCAAAAGTGTTGTTTAGTAGTAATAGGGAGAAAGTTTCTCTGTAGCATGTATAAACTTCAGTTGTTTACTTATATGCCATCCATAACCAGGTGAGGAAAAATGCTCGTTTACTATCATTATGACGACAATAAAACTCAGAAATAATCATAACAAGAAAAGTAAAAGCTGTGTGGGACTTATACAAAAAATTAAAATCTAGACAGATATAAAGAAGGATTTGAATAAATGGAGATTCCTCTCATTTTCCTGAATAAGAATAAACATTATAAGTAAATTAACTCACCCAAATAATTGTCAACTTAAAAGGCAAATTTTCCTGTTATTTTATCTCAAACTGAGTTTATTCAGGAGTAACCAAAAGGATTGCAATTCAGGATGTGCATGCTATGGAGAAACACAGGCAAATCTGGAGAACAAAGGATGGGAGCTGCCTTTATAGAGAAACAGGGGCAGTGGGAGGGGCTGTTCTAAAGGAAAGTCCATTGGAGGAAAGTAACAGTTCAGGGCAGCAAGGGCTTCTCATTGGCTGAGCTGAGGCATTTCTTATTGGCTGAGCTGTGGTGTTTCTCATTGGCTGAGCTGAGGCATTTCTCATTGGCCGAGCTGTGGTGTTTCTCATTGGCTGAGCTGTGGCATTTCTCATTTGACCGAGCTGTGGTGTTTCTCATTGGCTGAGCTGTTGTTGGGTGGAGAGAGAAATCTTCCTTTAGTAGTGAAGTAGTTTTACTTCCCAGCCAACGTGCAAGTGTCATCTCTTCCTGTTTGGTGTAATTGAGGATGTGTGATAGGGCAAGACAGCTCCCCCGATAGGCCTTCTTGACTCCAATTTAGTTGAGGTTTCTTTTATTAATTTCCACAGCTCCAAATTTGCCTTTCACTGACACACTCTGTAAAACTAAAGCTGGACTCTGTAAACATTATTACTTTGCCAGCCGGCACAATGTTGGGCTTCGTCAGTCCCTCGAATGGAGGGCACTGGAGACTTTCAGAAGACAGCAGTAGATAGGCACTTCCCTTTCAGGTTCTGGTTTTCCTATGATTACACAGCAACCCACACCGGCCGTCTTTAGCTGGATTCTTGTGCTTTCCCCATGCAATGGCTATTTCTGCAGTTACAACGGCTGCAGCTTCAAGCAACTGTATCCCTACCTGGCATTTTTTATCTACAGACCAGCTCCAGCCTGCCCTCAGCCACCAGCAAAGGCAGGCAGCTTTCGTGGGCCAGCTCCAATCTAGGTGATATTTTTCTACCTCCAGGTGATGTTGCTGGGATTTATTTGTAAAAAGCTCTATTTAATTGGCTTGAAATTAAGAACTTATATATTAAGTATTCCTAACTCTCAGAAATATAACAGAAACTGACTCAAATGCTTTGTAGGTCCATGTTATCTAGGATTAATCCTTAGTAAGTAAATGACAGCTTAAGGTTGTTGGTGTAAATTAAAAACATACATATGTATATAGATACATAAGAAACAGATAGGCACAGACAGAGATATCTAATCACTTTTTTAAAAGTTCCTGAGGGGCCGGCCTGGTGGCGCAGCAGTTAAGTGCGCACATTCCGCTTTGGCAGCCCAGGGTTCACCGGTTCAGATCCTGGGTGCAGACATGGCACCACTTGGCAAGCCATGCTGTGGTAGGCGTCCCACATATAAAGTAGAGGAAGATGGGCACAGATGTTAGCTCAGGGTGAGGCTTCCTCAGCAAAAAGAGGAGGATTGGCAGCAGTTAGCTCAGGGCTGATCTTCCTCAAAAAAAAAAAAAAGTTCCTGAGCTCATTTATGATCAATTACTAATCAACGCACTATCAGTGGCATGCAGACATGTGAAATGTAGTCCCAACCTCTAATGAACTTAAGGTCTAGTTGGAGAACACAGATGATTAATAAATAAAGCAAGTGCCATAAGAGAAATGCCCTCCCTCAGTGTAGGATGAGAGGTCAAAGATGCATGTCTGGTTATGCGGGAAAGGAAAACTTTCTCAGAGAAGGTGACATTGGAAATGAGCTTTAAGGAATTTTTACTGTTCGAGTTGGAAGTGGAGAGACACAATCACATGAAGAAAGGTGTGACCCTACAGAAGGACCACACGGTAAGCTGAAGGACAGTCCCTAGCCCAACATGGTTGTCATCCTATGGGATTTGGACTACAGCTTAAAGACAATCTGAAATCATTAAGTCTACGGTCCCAGGATCCCGACTGAGTAGTGCAAATGAGCGGTCAGTATGGTGAGAGCTGAGTGTGGAGAAGTCTGAATTGCACTGGCAAATCACTCAGACGGTCAGGAATCTGCCCTCACCTTTGCACGTGGCTTTCCAGGCCCACCCTCATGGAGCTGTAGAGTGAGATTTGGGGACACAGAAAGAGGGAAGTACTCACATGCACAGTAAGCGCACCCCCTACGGAGAGGAAAACCTGCCACAGAACAGAATGCTGTTGGTTTTGTTGTGTCTAATGAAGAAAAGGAAGGGATGGTCAGCACAGAACCGTGGTCCAAATTCCACGCAACATTCCACAACCAGTATGGCAGAAGCAGCTGCGGCCTCCGTGCCTTCCTCGTTCACTTCCACAAAACTCTTGTGCACAAACTTGGACAGACACAGGTCTCTCTCGGCTGACATTGCCGAAAAGTCGGCCTTGCCCTGTTCAAAGGCATCAAGCATTCCCAAACGCTGAAGCACAGATTCCATGTCGTACTCCTCTTCCAGTGTGAATCTCGGAAGGAGAACTTCAACTTCAGTGCTCTTCATACAGTCTGGCTTGGTCCAGGCCGTGAATTTCTCAAAAGTGAGATTTTTTTCCACCTGAAAGATCGGAATTAGACGTTAAGATGCATACTTCAGCACATACCTACGTGTACCCCTTCTCCTCTCGGAGATGGGAGTAGACTGTCACACAGGACCAGTGGCACCTTTACCTGCCAGGAAATTTGTGAGATCTCCTACCTGTGCTATTACATACACAGCTTCCTTGCCAAGCAGGGGAAGCCTCAAGCAGCCTGGAAGCACGAACACTGTGTCTGTTCCTCTCCTCACCCAACGACTACTAGGAGCTGTCTTTTATTCTGACAATTGTCAATGCCCAGGTGACTGTGCTGCTTTCAAAGACATGACAGTGCTGGTAGGAAAAAAGATTGGAAGAGAAAGGGTCTCAGTGTAGCCCACACAGAGGGGAAGTCTGCCCAGAGGTGGGATCCCGTGTGCTTCCTGGAGAAGAGACGTCACAGGGAGCTGGACAGAGGGAGAGCCAGTGGCTGCAGCTCTGCTCACACCAGCCCCTCGGGCCTCGGGGGCACTGCCTGCCCCCCATGCCCAGGCTGAGAATCTACAGGGCGATGGTTGACTGTCACCCTAGGGAGCCATGCTGAAAGAAAGCAAGGTGAGCCAGGTGAGCCATTTGGGGCCGTGTCTGGCTCTGCCCTTGAGTGCTGGCTCCTGTCCTCCTCTCCTCCCTCTTGTTAGGTCACAGTGTAAGCTTTTCTCATTCACTGCTCTGGGTTCTAAATAGGGACAAGGGTTCCTAGTTTTTAAAATTTAATGCTAATAACAATGATTATAATAATGGAGCACATTTATACAGGGCTTATTATGTACCAGACAACGTACTAAACTTGATACCTGAATTACGCCCATTTTATCCTCATAATAACCCTATCAGGCAGATGTTATTATTATCCCCATTTTAGAGGTGAGAAAACAGAGGCTGAGATGAGTTAAGTAATTTGGCTAAGTCATGGAGATAATAACGGGAGAAGTAAGTCTTGAGTAACAATTTGATTCCAAAGCCCGTGCCTGAATACTGGGGTCTGCTGCCCAGCTGCCCGCACCACCAACTGGAAAGGTCAACACGAAAGGTGAAAGTGGCGCTCCAGTTTTAGCCTATAAGGAAGGACACGAAGAGTGTCTGTGCGTCCATCTCACCGAGTCTAGCCCCACGTCTTCGTCAGGGAGCAGAATGATCATGCTCAGCTCCTCGCCCACATAGGGCAGCTCCAGGACCTGGGCCTGCACCTCTTTGATGTAGGCAAGTTTAAACGTGGCTTCCTGAAACATCATCTGCACTGGCTTTTGCTCCTTCTGATGAGAATAAACAGATGGGCATGGAGTTAAAAACAGAGTATTGAGAGGGGGCAACAGCTGCAGTGGCCTCCAGGAGTGTTTTCAGCACCCATGATGGAAACAATATTCGTGCTCTAGTTAACATCCACAAACTGTCCACCAGCCCCTTCCTATCACGACAAGGCCTCGACTGCAAGCACATACGGCGCTAGCCTGGGAAAGAAGACGCTTTTATTCTGCAAAATAAACGTGATCCCCTGCATTTTCCACAGGCGGAAGTCAGATTTTCCTCATTGAAAGTATGCCCGGCACATATATCTAAGGAAACAATATAATCAATGATGTTAAATAGAAAATTATTTGTATTTAATGAGAAAAAGTTCTATAATAAAGTGGGAGGACACAGTCCCACAGCACTGTGCCGGGAGCGCGGAGGGACACGCCCTCTCAGGAAGCACCGGCAGCCAGCGTGAAGACCCACAGGTATTTAAATCCAATTGTCCCAACGCTGGTACTCTTACCCGAGGAAATAATTTTTTAAAAATACAGAAGAGGTCTGTGCATGCAGAAGTTAACTGAAGTATTACACTTATTAATTTTTAAAAGTTGATACACACCATCTATTATAAAAACTAAAATAGTTTCTAAAATCAATGTTAGAAAAGTTCTTCCCCTCCCCACTTTGTAACTAGCGGGCTCATTATTTAAAGTACCCCTTATCTCCCCAAAAGGGTTTTACCTACGTAACTTTCCTAATTGCATTAAAATGGTATTTTTTTAGGAGCTGGGGGACTCGGTAAATTAAAATGCCCGCCTGAATTGAAGTCATACTTCAATGTCAAGGCTAGGGTCTTTGTCAGTTAGTTTTAATATTAAAAGCTATAAAACTGAATAATAATAAATTAATCAACAGCAATTCAAGTCTATACTTATTTTAATTTTTAAAGTACCCAATTAAAGAAATATGTTTTCACACTCTCTCCCTCTACCCTCCAGAATACAAACATACATCACATTTCCTTAACACCTATTTTTTGCTTTCTATCTAAGCAACTTGGGCTTAAAGGAAATCTTAAGTTCCCAGAATGAGGGAGGAGGCAGCAATGAATATATGAGAAATTATCAAAGGCAGTAGGAGCAGTAATAAAATGCAAAAAATTACAGGCAGCAAATATTTGTTATTTCTTCAGTCCATTTCTACTGAGTTTAAAATTTCATTCAGAAATGTATTGTTTCCAATTAGTTTTAACCAATCATTTATGCCTTTACAATGTTAAATTTTTCCATTCAATTTCTTCATCAAACTAGCAAGATTTTGAAAGCTTCCCCCACCTGGTTTATTTTAAAAGGCATTTCACTTGTGTTCGCTTTGTCGAACTGTTCCTTCCACTTTCCTTTGAAGTAGATGGCGTTGACAAGAACCAGCCTGGTCTGCGCATCAATTGAGTTACCTGGCAACAACTCTTGAATTTTACCTTTCAGGAAAAGTAGAGAATATATTCAGTTGATTTTTATAAAAGTGTGATGAATACACCATGATAAGGCTTATTGGCAGATCCTTGATTATTAGTCGAGAATTAAACATTCTTTTTTCAAATTTGCTGAGTTTGGATTGTTACGTACAGAAATCAAAGACAACACACGCAAGTGGTATTCATGATCACCAACTCTTCGGGAACATCCACAAAGTTGGTGAGAGCAAAAGACTTCTAAATCACTCAGGGAAGACCCTGCGCCAGGTTGGGGAAGAGGCAAGCAGGAAATGAGAGGGGCTGGAGGGGCCTCCGTGACCCCATGTGGTTAAATGGAGTCTATGAGCCTATGCCCCAAAGTTACATCCACTGCCACACTCCACAGCCACGTGTGGACACTTCAGAGGCAGCCAGAAAGAAAGGCTCAAAGGGGAAATAGCTGGCAATGGGCAGCGTGGGCACACTGAGGAGTTTCTGGAAGCCTCTAGAAAAGATTTCACTATTTGATCCTCTAAACAAAACACCACACATTCCTGTAAAAGGTAAATTGGGCAAATTAAAGATAGTCCCTGCTTCCCCTAAGTATCAAGTTGTATCTTTTTAATGAACTAACAGCATCCCTGCTAATTCACTGCCTCCAGATGGCATGGGTGGTGAATATTCCACTGGGGGAAATAACTTCTAAGTCTTTAAGGAAAGACAACCTCTTGTTCTTTACTGTGTCGTTTAGTAACAGAAACAGGAATGCTCCTAGTGGTACTAAGTGTAGTTGGTGCAGAGGGGCTGAATGGTTCAAACATCATACCATCATTGATTGTGGGGGCCAAGATCAGAACGTGCACTTTCTGAAATAGAAATGACTGAGGCTCAACCCCAAACATAGGGCGATTTTGGTCTGCAGAGCTGATCAGCCCTGGGAGAGGGTTTGCGGTCAGCCTACCAAGTCTAGGTTACCATGTCTAATTAAGGGAGTGTAAGTGGAAGACACAAAAGAGGCACAAGAACAAGTAAGCTTAATGTGTAGAGGAAAGGCAGTGGTATGGGGTCCACACAGACTCTAGAAAGAGGAGGCCCGAGTGTATGACTCAAGGAAGATCTGGGCATCAGTCTCCTTCCTACGGAAACAATGCATTCACCCAACATGTGAAGGTTACAGGCCAAGTGAAAGTATGTTTCAGTGTAATTTATTAAACTGGAAATCTGGCCTATGAGCTCCTTTTGACATTTGTATCAGTTACTCTCGTCCTGGGAGAATGGACAAAATTAAGTCTCTGTTGTTGAAAACCCAAGCATCTCAATGGAACCTCTTTGAGTCCGTCAAGGTTCAAATATGCCATGAGGCCCAGCCTGTCAACATGACTCCGATGATCTGAAACACTAGTGAAATCAGAGGAGCAGGAAGAGGAGAGAGAGGGGAAGGGAAGTCACACATAATTCTGACCTTCAGTCTTTTTTGAGACCCAAGTGTTTATATGTTTCCTGGACTGCTCTGCAGCTTTGGCAAAGGAAAGCTGCTCCAGCTCAGCATGGTAGAATCGAACACAGGATTCCTTAAAGGTCTTTGGAGAGAAAAGTGTTCAATGAGGCTATATTCCTAAATAAAATGTCAGTAAGTTTCCAAAAATTCTGAATAGCACCTACTTTTTATTTAAAAAAGCATACATCTCTCAAAAGTGATTATACTGTAGTCTATCAGACACTAAAATATCAGAGTTTATAAATAGGTAAGCATTAAGCCATGAATATCCAGAAATGAATAAATGAATTTTAGAAGTAGTCAAATTTCAAATAATTCAAGGTATAGTTATAGCATTATGATTTTTTAAAACAGTGTTCAGCATAAGTTTCAGTTCTCCAGGGTCTTTTCCTCAGATTCTATATTTTGAATACAACTTTTATTGTTCTGTTGAATCAACTTACTGGGAAGAATTCACAAGACTTTTCTCCAAAGAGCCTGTTGGCCGTTCTGAGCAAGTACTGAGTACCAGGTTTGTTCACTTCGGTGAGAAGGGACTGGAAACCCTGATGAATGTCTTTCTCTGTGTTTAAAGAAAGCACCTGTTGAGAAAAAGAATTAAAAAATTATTGGGCCAGCCCCAGTGGCCTAGTGGTTAAGTTCAGCGTGCTCTGCTTCGGTGGCCCGGCTTCAGTTCCCAGATGCGAACCTACACCACTCTGTTAGCGGCCATGCTGTGCTGTTGGCCCACATACTAAAAAATAGAGAAAGATTGGCACAGATCTTAGCTCAGGGCAAATCTTCTCAGCAAAAAAAAAAAAAATTTATCAATACTGCTTCTTGGTCTCAAAACAAATTGTAAGCAAAATTTTTTCTCAAATACTCCACAAAATTTTCCTTTAAAAGGACATTATTTTTATTTTGATTGTGGATTTAATACATACCATATGGGAAGCAATACCATGTGGGGGTGAGGGGAAGATACAGAAAGTAAAAGACAGAGAAAGAGAGAGGGAAAGAGCAAGAGAATAGCAAAGAAAAGAGTTGGCTTTTCTGCCTAAACAGATCTCTTGTTTAAAGATGAGTAATAAGAAGGAATGAAAAGGACCTGCATCCCAGGAAAGCAGGTCCTAAATACAGGACAACTTAGCTCTAAAATTTATAAAGAAAAAAAAAATAAGCAGTTAAAAGCATTACAAATTCAAGGAGAAATGGGCAGAAAAACCCTTAAGAGTGGGCAAGACATCACTCTCAGTCTCTGACAGCTTAAACAGAACCCAAGAGCTAGTTCTTTGATATTTGTTAAACTAAACTAACCACTACGTACACAGTCTGCACATGTAAGTAAGTACATGCCTTTTCACCCTCTGCTGCATACTTCTGTCTACCTCCTTACTGAGCCAGGAAGGCATGTTAGTGTATCAATGACTTGACATAGATATTAGTTTGTCCTTCCTTACCAATGAAAAATTATAGTTACAAAGTCTTTTACTCAAAAAAAAATGAGATAGATCTTAGCTGCTTACGTTTCCAAATAATTTCAGTATCATTTTCTAAACAAAGATCAAGAGCTCGGAGAAAATTTTGATCATCTTATCCACGTTATCATTTGGAGAAAGTTTTCCCAAAAAGTCCCGGTGAAGGAGACTCCCTGCCCTGCCCTTTGCATCTTGTTCCCCAGGCAGTCTCACTTCCCTGAAATGAACATGTTCGTGTGAACACACCAGGCTCCACCCCCCCATCCTCCTTGGAGGCAGCTCTGGAGCAGAAGACATGAAGCTGGGGGACAGAACATAACCACAGTGCCAGTCCCTTCTCCTGGGCGACAGGCAGCCTTACCTGGGCCATCTGGGCCGCAGTGTTTCCTTTTGCCCCCAGGAAGACCATGGCCAGGGCAGAGGAGATGCTCACAGGAGAATAAAACACATTGTGTGAAGGGTTGTCTTGACCTAGTATCTTTAAAAGGCGGAACGCAAAGCTGCCATTTGCTTCCGAAAGAACATCCATGATGCAGAGTCTGGAATGAGAAAATAAAGAGAAAGGTGTCTTCAATACATCCCTGGATGTCATTGACCTAGTACATGGCAATTTTGGAATTGTACTTTTCTTTTTAATCTTAAAGTCCATAATATTTTAAGTTGAAGGAAAATTCACTTACTGTTGCTCTCCATCCAAAAAGATAAGTCCAAATTTAAAGGTAATTAGCTAAGTGTGATAGTGGCAACAGATCAAACCAGCTTGAGAGTCTCGAGCCAAGAGAACTGGCTGGCATGCACAGACACACACACACACACACACACGCATGCACACGCACAGGCACACAAAGGCAGGTGCACGCACATGTAGCACACAGCCTGCTGGGAGCGGTGAGGTCTAATCCTCTCCCATAGGGACCAACTCCCCTCATCTGAGGCAGAGAACAGGGTCAATGAGGAGGAGGAGAAGGAGGAGGGAGGAGGAGGAACCCCCAAGCGAAAACCCTCTAGCTCCTCTAGCCTGGGCTCCATAAAACAATGCTGATTCTTGCATATATTAATCAAGAGTCCTTGTGAGATTTTCACTTATGCACCCGACCATGGTCTCCTAGTGTGTCAGCTGATACACGAAAAAAGTAGGAATGCTGAACTGGACCCACAGACAGGCTGAAAGTGGGTATAAAATTGGCTATGAAGCAAGGAACTTCCATCTACAGTGGCTGGTCAGTCTGGCCCTGGCCCACTGAGGGAGAGCCAGCCTGCTCTCCCACTGAGCAGCCCTCACCCCCAAGATGGCTGACGACTCCTGTCGATGAAAATAATCCATAACCAATCTATAAATGAAAATTTGGGTGAGTTTATTCTGAGCTGAAATCTGAGGACCATGGCCCGGGGCCTTTCCCGAAGGAAGAAAGGGCACTGAAGAAGTGGGGTGCACAGAGTGGTTACATACCCCCAAACAGGGCGTTTCACATATGATTGAAATGTCCCTCCCACAATAGTCACAAGATTGCCCTGTCACACAGTGCTTGATGGACACAGCAGGTAGTGGGTCTGCCATCTCGGAGGGCATAGCAGGAGGCAAGTCTATTGTCTCGAGCTGGGCGGTCAGAGGTGAGCAGAGCAATCAGTTTCTAGCCTAAGGAAAGATGCTTAATCCTTAAGGAAATGCCAATGTTGGGAGGGGGAGAGAAGTTGCACCTTTATCTCAAGGGCTTTTGCTCTTGCCATAGGGAATCTCTAAAGCAGATATACAATGCATGCTCAACGGCCACGGTCAGGCCCTTTTGGAAAGACAAGGTCGGGCCGAATTAGGTTTATACCAAATGGCTTCCTCATATTCTCCAATATATCCTATTGCTTGCCATTTTTATTTGTCACTCCTGACATCCCATAAGCCAACTGAGAGTGCCGGCACATCGCCAACCCCTAGACACGGTGTGATTTCTGAACATTGGAAACGGGGCTGAGACAACTGCGTGCTGTTTCCATTTGGTTTTTCAATTTTCTTGCTAACTCAGAAACACAGATTTGGGAGCTTCACTCACTAGTCCCAGCCAAAGTCACTAGAGTAGAGTGTGCGTGCAAGGGAGAAAAGCAGCGCCTGTGGAACACCAGAGTGGAAAGGCAAGGAGGAACAGAGAAGAGTCCAAAAAACCGGTCCGTGGTGATTGATGCGGGGTCGGTGAGCCGAGGAGTCGAAAGAAAGATTTCTTAGACTCTCAAGATCTGGCAGTAGTGCTCTTTTATTTAGAGAATAGTGTGGAATAGCATGGGGACAGGACCCATGGGCAGGCAGAGCTCCTGCTGCCCCCAGTTGAGGGTTAGGGCTAATTTTATAAGGCATAGGTATATGATTCATCTCTTTACAAGACAAAGGAAAGAACATGAAAAAAAGTTAAAATGGTATCAGTGCGGGTGGGGTCTGGTCATTGGGTGATCCCATGACTTTTAGACAAGAATCAAATCGGATTAAGTAAAGGTTAGAAAGGTTAGACGCCACCACCCTAAACCAGTTACATGAGATTGCCAGACAGCAACCAACTTAAGTTCTTGCCTCTGGCATTGACCAAGAGCTTCTAGAGATAAGACCATTCCCCCTTCTTCCTGGCACAGAGAGGGAGGCATCTTCACAGATAGAGGTTTCCCTTAGAAATGTAAATGTTTCCCAACAAAGGGGCAAAACAAATTCCACTCCTTGGAGCCTGAATCTCATCTGTAGTTTTAAAACTAACCAGCCTAAAAATCCTCATCATAAGCCATTTTAAAATTAAGCAGCCTAAAAATCCTCATCAGTGATGAGTAAAAACCACTGAGAAGGCGGAGGCATGTCTGTGAAGCCAGGGAGGTGAGAAGTGTAAATGGTTGCGGGCAGGTCTGCAGACCACACATCTTGAACTGAACCCATCACCAACCTCACCCCCAGCCCACTGTTCTCCAGCATTTCTCGGAAAAGAGACCCTGGCTCACGCAACTGCTTGCCTCAGACCCTAGGAAATCTCCCTGACTCCTTCCCCGCTCCCTTCCAGCCCTCAGCCCCCTCACCGAGGCCTGTCTCCTGCCCCTAAGTAGCTCTTGCAGCAGTCCACTTGATCCTGCACCTCGTCCGGACAGCCTTCTCCCTCTCACCCCAGCCTCTCTGCTGCCCTGTGAAAGGCTCAAACGATGAACAGAACTGGCTGCTCCACTCCCCCTCCTGACTCGCCGCTCCGCGCCCCCACATACATGCCATTCTGAGAGGAAAACAGATCGTGATCCTTTCACCCTCCTCTTAGATCTCCCACGGCCCTCAGCATGAGCTCAAAGCTCACTCTATTTAAATGGCTTAGCCTCCACCCGGCCTCCTCCTCCTGCTCCAGCCTCCACCTCTAGCCATCCTGAACCCCATTCAGTCCCTCAAAGTCACCTTTGAAAACACCGTGTATCCGAGTCCCCGTCCCCTTCACCGGGTTCATGCACTCCCCCCACCCTCACACCTGCAGCCTCAGGAGGCTTCTGATTGCCCACCCTACAGAGGTTCCTCTCACGCCTTGCACCCACGCCCAGCGTAACTCACCCCTCTGTATTGTGAGTCCTCAGGAAGCTCCGCTGGAAGCGCTGAAGACAAGGGCTGATTCCAAAGGCCTGGAAGAGCGCACAGGAAACGGAAAGGCTCCATAAATTTGTGTTGAAGTAATAAAAGAATTAGGACGGATAAAAGTGCTAGGATTCGCAGCTAGTGACTGGTGATTTCAGGACAGAGAAGCGGTAGGGCAGAAATTATGCTGATCCCTGAGGAGAGAGGGGAGGGAAGAAACGCGGCCGCCAGCGGGAATGGGGCTGCAGGGTGAGAGCCCAGGCAAGAGGAAGGGCGGCGATGCGGCAGGGAAGGGGCGTCGGAGGAGCAGAGAGCAGGCCGTGGAGGAGGCCAGGCGTCTGTGACTCGTTCGGGAATCGCAGGGCGCAGGCTCTGGCCACTGACCAGCTGCGGCCCAGAGAGCCTCTACTGCTGTAAACAGGGAGGCGGCGCCGCCTTCTCGGGCCCGCGTTGGTACTGAGACAGCTCTCTCGCCCTCGCGTCGGTAAGCTGGGGCTTCTCCTCGTCCCTCCAATCCCCCTCCCCGGCCAGGATGCCCCCACCTGCCACCTGCAGCACGCCGCGCTCCTCCTGTCGCCTGGATCTCCTCCGAGCCTGGATCCCAAAGATACGAAGCGCAGACCTGGTCTCGGTCCCCGTCAGCCCGGGGAACTTCCGTAGCGGGGCGGGGCGAGGCGAGCTCAGGGTCCCCGCGCGGCCCCCGCCCTCCCCGGCCCGCCTCGCCTGTGGGACCCGCCTCGCCTGTGGGACACGCAGTGACGCGCGGGACCCGCCCGAGACACGGGATAGCCTGGAGGCGCGCTCTTCTTGCCTCTACCAAGGCGAATCCAAACTGAATTCCGGAATGGAAAGAATTTTCTAAGTGATAGCCCAGCCCGGATGGAAGCTCGCGGTGCCTCTGGCGCAACCGCTCCTCTGGCTGTCAGAAGAAATAACACCCGGGGCACCTGTGATGAGGATTTTTAGGCTGCTTAATTTTAAAATGGCTTATGATGAGGATTTTTAGGCTGGTTAGTTTTAAAACTACAGATGAGATTCAGGCTCCAAGGAGTGGAATTTGTTTGCCCCTTTGTTGGGAAACATTTACATTTCTAAGGGAACCCTCTATCTGTGAAGATGCCTCCCTCTCTGTGCCAGGAAGAAGGGGGGATGGTCTTATCTCTAGAAGCTCTTAATCAATGCCAGAGGCAAGAACTTAAGTTGGTTACTGTCTGGCAACCTCATGTAACTGACCCCCCCCCCCCCACACACACACGCAAATCCTCCTTTGTCTTTAGCCGAGGATAAAATTCAAGCGGTGACTTCTGCTATTTACTCAATCCAGTTTGATTCTTATCTAAAAGTTGTGGGACCGCCAAATGGCCAGACCAGCCAAATGGCCAGACCATAAGGGCACTGATACCATTTTAACTTTTTTACATATTCTTTGTCTTGTAAAGAGATAACTCACATACCTATGCCTTAAATTTAGCCTTACTCTCCACCCAACTTTGCAGCAGCAGCAGCAGCAGGAGCTCTGACTGCCCGTGGGTCCTGTCCCCACGCACCAGCTCTGCCTGCCCATGGGTCCTGTCCCCATGCTACACTATTCTCTAAATAAAAGAGCACTACTGCCAGATCTTGAGAGTCTAAGAAATCTTTCTTTCGACTCCTCGGCTCACCGACCCCGCATCACCTGGGGAGGACGTAAGGTAAATAAAGGTGGTGTGACAGACTCCTGGTTTAGAGTCAGGAGGTCCTGTGGATCTTTATTCCATGCCTCTTGTGTTACGAGTATGAGAGCTTCAGCTAGAATGAAGTATTTGTTCGAGGTCCGGTAACTAATTAGCTGTCCTCAGCCCAGATCCAGAAGCCAGGGGCCCAGCTCATATAGTGCCTGAGCCCTTTTCCCCTACTGGGGCTTGTGCTGCGAGGCTGCTGTGTTCGCAGCTTCATCAGTAGCCTGCAAAGTGACAGAACAGATCATAGTGAGACTGGCTCAGGGCCTGGGAGTTCAGCAGCGGGGCCTGCTTCTGGGCTGTTTGATTGACTAGTTCAGGATGTCCTTGGAGATCCATGCTCCTTCTCATTGTGTCAGCTCCGTCTTCAGGCTGGTGACCAGAGGCCCCCATTGGAAGAGCTCCATGTTGACAAGATGATGTCCAAAGGAAGAGGAGAGACCAAATGACTTTCTCAGAGAGCAAGATTTTTCCAGAAGCCTTGCCCCTCAGCAGATTTCTCTTCCTGTTTCAAATGAACCTGAACTAGTGCGTTCTCCTGAGGGCCTAAATAAGAGTAAGCCAGGTGAATAGGGCACAAAATGTAAGGAGGCACGCACTCTCAGGTGACAAGCCCTGCACCTACGTGACCCTGAGAATCAGTGCCTGCTTATATTTTGCACCCTAGGTGCCTCTCTCTCTCTTTTTTTAAACAACAGCTTTATTGAGATATAACTAACACACAATAATATTCACCTTCTTAAAGCATCCAATTCAGTGGTTTTTAGTCTATTCACAAAGTTGTACCACTACCATAGTATCTAACTCCAGAACATTTTCGTCGCCTCAAAAAGAAACACCATACCCATTAGCAACTATTCTCCAGCCCCTCCTTCCCCCAGCCCCTGGCAACCACTGATCCATTTTCTGTCTCCAGGGGTTCGCCTGTTACAGGCATTTCATGCAGATGGAATCATACAAGAAGTTATATATGTTATGTAGACTTTTGTGACTGCCTTCTCCCACTTGGCATAATGTTTTCAAGGTTCGTCCGTGATGGTTCAGGGTAACATTTATCAGTACTTCATTTCTTTTTATGGCTCAAAGATATTTACAATAATATTGGGTATATAAATCCATTTTGTTTATTCATTCATCAATTGACAGACATTTGGATAGTTTCCCTCTTTTGTCTATTATGAATAATGCTGCTGTGAACATTCGGGTACAAGTTTTTGCCTAGACTTATAGTTTCATTTCTCTTGGGTATATTTCATTGGTTTTATGGCTTTGGTTTTCTTGGGTCGGGGACCTTGACAAGATGCATTGGGTCAGCTATTTTTAAAGCTCGCATCAAGTATATTTTATAATTTTATATCTTTGAGCAATATGCTGTTATTAGGCTGATGGAGGCCAAATTCAAGCTATTGATCCCTACCGTCATCACATTCAAAAAGGAGCATGCAAAAGTGTTGAAAGTTAGCCTTGACATCTGGTAATACTTTTTTCTTGTGTTCAGAATTGTAGAGCCATGAATTTTAAGGCAACATATAGGCATAGTTGTCACCAACACTGCAAGAAGGTGTCTGCATACACACAGATCAGATAGCATGACATAAACGTGCTGGCTGCCTCTGTGCTCCACTGCTCAGAGGAAACTTCCCTCCAAGCAGGTGATAGCACAAGGAGAGAAGATGGATCTGACCAAGGATGAAAACAGAACTCTCAGTTAGAAAATTGTTTCTCCACCTCCCCCCAATAAAAGATACACAGGAGACATAAAGCAATAGATTAAGTGAAAGGTTTTGAAATAAGTTATTTATCTTTCCAGTCTTTTTACTTTAAGAAAGTAGCGGTATCTCTGAAAAATGTTTCCCTTTCTGGTTGATTTTTAAGGGTCTTTCCAGAAAAAAGCTAAACAGGGTCCCAAAGAGGAAGCGTTTTTCAGGGATTTTCCAGCACTGTCCAGAAGGGAGCACATTAAAGTATTTCTCAAACATCACTGTTTCATGATCTGACAGGCCCAAGAGAAATAAGAGAAGTGTACTGCTGGCCTGCAGACCTGGCAAGCACACACCAACAGGTCTCCGATGGCTGCATCACAGCGCCAGCCCCGCGGAGACCCCTCCCTAGCCAAGCTCAGTTCCTCTTCCTTCCTAACTCTAAGTCTATCGAACCTAACGTCGCACACCATCAGTCTTTTCTGTGACCCCACCATTTATGTGTTTCTGAATTCTTCTGTATCCCTAGCAAAGGCCAGCTCCTGCAGTTCTGCCTTAAAGGCTGACAAAGAGCAAATGCTGAGTTTGGCCCTATTCTGCAAAAGTTTCTACAATTTTGAAAACGTTTTTTCCCCTTTTAACATGTTTTTACCATAAATGCTTACACAAGTCATGTTGCATTTTAAGACTCATTAACTCAATTAACGAAAAGTAGTGACCACCTACTGTGTGCCTGGCACTGTGCTGGCTGCTTGACACCAAGTTGAAGACAGTATCTCACGTGAGGTGACTCACAGTCTGATGAGAGAGACTGAAAGTGCACAGAGGAATTTTCCAAGTGTTAATGAGAGAACAGATGGTGGAAGCCATGCCCCAAACACCCCAAGAATGTCCCTGTTTCACACTTGAACTCTGTATGGGCTTTCTTTTGAGTCTCGTCTCCTCCACTAGACCATAAGCTTCAGGACAGCCTAACTCTCCTTTACTCCTTATCGAATCAGTGACATCAACCACAGTATCTGAAACACATTTGTTGAATGACTGAGAGGCTTCATATGGGATGCGATTATCAAGAAATATCAAAGCTCTCCAACTGGACAAAGGGAAACAGTATTTTAGATCTGGATCATCATGGTAACTTAAGGAACCAGGACAAGGAAAATCCTCTGGGAATGGACTGGGATAGGTCTGGAGGGGTGTGTGTGTGTCAGAGAGGAGAGGGGAAGGGAGGGGGTTAGGAAGAAGACAGTGGCAGGGAAGGAGCCCTTGAATCGTAAGTTGGAGCCAAATCAGGCAGGACCTGTACCCAATACACTGAAACCCAGAGATAACTCCCCCACGTTACTTGGTTTCAGATATAAAGTGCTTCACCATTAGCTCCCATGCTCCGCTCACCTCCTGTTCTCAAATATTTTAGCTTCTATGGATGAAAGAGGAAGTAGAGGGGAGGAGGAGCCAATCAATCAAGAAAGGTGGCAGGTGGTTCCCTGTCCCCAGTATTCTCCAGTATTGAAAGATCAGGCTGGTGTTCAAAAATGAACATCAATTAACCATAAGATTGCTGGAATCACCAGTGCTTATCCTGGAAGACCCAGGCAGCCAAAGGACCCAGAATCATCCCGAATGAGATTAAGCCCAGAGCAGGCAGTCTCCATGGGATGGCACTCACAGCAGTAATGATGAGGATGCAGTTGAGTCTCACAGAAGAAGGCTTGGTACTGCCAACCAGGCAGATGGCCGGGATCACTTCGTCAGTTCATTAATCTCACAGTAACATCACCCTGCCTATTATATGGTAGAATTTGTTTGGACTTCACTTATTGCGTTACAGATGGGTTTTTCCAGACTAAGGAATTTTGTAGAAGCTATCCAGATTTAAGCCTCAGTTTCACAAACAGATTTTTATTGGAAGGACTATTCTGTTAGTAGTGTGGATTTATGAGAGAGAGGACAGGACCACACTGGACGTGGAGAAACCAGTTAACAAGCCATTAAAATAATAGTGTAGAAGATACGGTGAGACTCTGAACCCAGGCAATAACAGGGACTAAGAAAAGGGAGCAAATTTAAGAGATCTTGAGGGAGAACCCACCCAACAACCACAGGTGAGATTGGGGAGGACCCAGGAGGCTGAGTTTCTGCCTTCTACAGGACCCTGGGGGACTGGAAGTCAAGGGGGAGAAGCAGGTTTGGGTACAGGAGGATGGACACACTGGGAGTGACACCAGGGAAAGATGTATCAGAAATAATAAAAAAAAGAAAGACATAATTCTGAAGCAATATTAAAATTCAAAATTATAATTACAGAAGTGTATTTCTAAACATACTTTTAAGGCAGTAGAGTTCTATTTCCTTCTCTGTTCTTCTGTAATTTCTCTTTCATTTTCCTTCCCATCAATGTGTGAACATTACTGACTGAAAGAAAATTACGCTTTTTTCTCCGATGAGTCTGTGGGCAGTTTTGAGAAAGCACTGACCACGACGTTTGTTAACTTTGCTGAGAAGTGACGGGAAACCATGGAGAACCTTCCCGTCTGATCACACAAAGTGCCGGCTAACAGAAAACAACACCAGCAACTTTGAACATTGCCCTCTAACCCCTCAAAGAGTGATCTCCAGCCAAACCTCTGTACTGGAAGTGCTGTCGGTTCCCACATGAGAAGCAGTTTGACTTAATTGTTTAGCCCAGGGTTTCTCAACCACAGCACTGTCGACGTTTGGGGCCAGCTGATCTTGCTTTGTGGGGGCTTTCTGTGCACCGGAGGATGTTAGCAGCATCCCTGGCCTCTGGCCACTAGGTGCCAATAGCATTCTCTTAATTATGAGAACTAAAAATGTTTCCACACATTGCCAGATGTCTTCTAGGGGCACACCTGCCCCCAGCCTGGAACCAGCGCAGTAGATTTATTCATGCCAGGAAGGCGTGATAACAGGAGGCAGACAGGACAGATAAAACAAGTCTTTAGGAGTCAATGTAACATGGCCCCAGGGAGTACAAGAAAGAGCAGAAGTAAAAATGAAAATCTGCCCAGCAATTTTACAGAAGTTCTCCAGACCAAAAACTGACTTTTGTGTCAAGTCAGAATGAGAATTAAGATTGTTCCCAGATCTCCCTTCTATCCCCAGCCCAAAGCCTCCCTCCCCCGGTGAGCTGGGAGGAAGAACCTCAGAGGAACCCCAGTTGGGGTCAATGGACACACTGCAGGGGAGTGTCCATATACCCCTGATATTACTTGCGAAATGCTGTGCATATGGCAATGTTCTGGCACTCTTTCACCAGACTGTCAAAGAAACCTAACACACAAGAAGACTCAGGACCACTTTGCTGAAGTATTGCTCACTACTTCATTCGTACAGGTCATACATAACCCACTTCAGTGTGTTGTATTCATCTTTCACTAATGCATAATCACACATTAAAATAACCCATTTTAAAAAAGTTCATTTAGATAGCTGCGTTTCAGTTTTAAATAAATTTTTAGCAAAAATTTAAAATAAAGTTGAAATTCTTTGCCTTTTTGCGAAATAGAATTGTAATTTTCCTTACCAAAGATGCAATTTTGCTATAATATATTGATACTTTTGTCTCGAGAAAATAGCTTAATCACTTGATTTCTCCCTTGAACACTGTGGGAAATTCCCTGTCCTACCTTTCTACCCACATCTCCATCACCACAGCGCCCCTCCTGCCACCTATGGGCCATCCTGGTTTTCATCAGCTAGTGTGAAGGTGTGAAAAGGTCAACTCTACGGAATCACAGAAAAAAAAACATGCCATGTTCTCCCTATGTGACAGGCACACATACCTGGGACATCTGGGCAGTGGGGTTTCCTTTTGTTCTCATGAAGACCATGGCCAAGGCAGACGAGAGGCTTAGGGGCAAGAAAAACACATTCCCTGAGTTGTCCTCTTCACCCAACTTTCTTAATAAGCTGGTGACAGAAGTACCATTTGCTTCACAGAGACCATCAGGAGGGAAGTCTGGATCAAAAGCATAACCCAGAAGCACATCAACCAAGCCCTCCTTTAGTCACCCAGACATGAGTACCCCCATCGGTGGACAGTAGGTGTGGTAGACAGAATAATGGTCCCCCAAATATGTCCATGTCCTCCTCCCTGAAACCTGTAACTATGTCACCTTACATGGCAAAAGGGACTTTGCAGATGTGATCAAGTTAAGAGTCTTGAGATGGGGGCGGGAGGACAGCTCTCTCAACCAGAGCATTCCACTGTTCAATGTTTTATTTTAAACTTCCTCCTACAATATTTTGAGGGAGTGTCTCACATTTAAAAAACAAAGTGTGAAGGCCACTCTCTAATTATAGAACAGCCCACACCAGTGTAAATATTTTTAAGTTTCAATGTGTGAAAATGCCCACCAAGAAAGTACACTAGTGGATAATTTGCACAACAGCACCCTGCGCATAATGGGTCATTTAAATATTGAATGCTAAGGTTCCTCAATTGTGCTCGCACCACAAAGCCTGTGGGAGCCTTCGCTGCACAGGTGTGGCCTGGGCTGCAGCTGCCGGAAGGCTGGGGTGTCTGCGTGGGCAAGCCCCCCCAGACAAGGCTCCAGCCTGCCTCCAGCCACTTGAGGCCCACTCAACCTCACCTTACCCTTGAAGACATTTCAGGAAATCAAGGCACCGGGGCCAGAAAGGGGAACTCACGCTGCAAAGCAGCCGGGCGGGCACAGCCGCCGAGCCTGAAGGGGAGAGAATTAGGTAAAGCAGGGCTGACAGAGACACATAGAAGATCTCAGTTCCACCCTGCCTGAGTGTGAGAGCTTTGCCATGGAGATGTGGCAGACACAAACCTAGAGGGAGGGTGTGTGTGTGTGTGTGTTGAATTGTCCTGTCTGAACTGGTAAAGGAATGAACTGGAATATCCCATCAGTCTCGACTTTGTGTTTTAACTGCTTTTACTGCCTTGTGGGTGCCACCTTCTGCTTTCTCCTGTCCTTCCTCTTGGCCTCATTTCTGCATCTCCATTCCTTTTCAGGGTTCAGGGCTACTCAGCAGCATGGCATCCCCCACATTAGCCACTCCACAGTGTGCTATGGAGTAGCTATCCATGGCACACAGGCGTGCGCACACTCACATGCAAGTGTGCCTCCAGGGCATGTCCGAGCTCACAAACGTCAGGAGGGCTGGAAGAAGATGACAGAATGTCTCTCTCCCAGTTCTGGATGCTCCAGTCCCTTTGGCGCAGTAAAGCTTGTGAGAGAGTCGGGACTTTAAACAACATGGACCTCTCCTAACAAATCTAAAAGGGAAATAATCTCAATATAATACGAAGCAATACCTATGGGCGCCATTGGCACAGTGCTGTGGCTTCACGACTACACTGCACTGTGGAAAGGTCTGATTTCCAGCCACTCAAGTGAATTGGCATCGAACTAGTTTTCCTTTTACAGGTGGACAAATAAGGCCTGGCATGATTAAATTACTGTCCTTGGTCTCACAGAGTGACAGAGTCTCAAAAGCAAGCCTTCTGCTTTGCAGTGTGTGGCACTATTCTCCTTCCAGGAACCTGGTATGCCTGTGAACTCCCTCTTCTCTACATACATTTTACATATTATAAATGAGTTTACTCAAAGAACATATACATAGAACTTTCCTTGTATGTTTTGGGGGATGAAAATGAAAATTAGAGCAGTAAGTCCTGACCCGGAGCTCAGACCCGAGGGGAGATCCGATCCCTAAAGTCATGGCCGTCAGCTGGCCCTGTGCTCTGTAACAGCAGGAAGAGCAGGTTCTTCCGGGTGGGAGGGGAGTGGGTCTGCATGGTTCCTGTGAGAGACTGGGCGGGAGACCCCTCCGGGCAGGTGTAGGAGTCTGCACTTGATCCAGGGTCTGAAAGCTGTGCATAGTTTTAAACAAATGTGGGATATGAGTACTTTGGAGTTTTAGGAAAATAACGTGGCCCACCAGCTGATGTGAAAAGAGGCTGGGCAGCCTGCCTGTAGGACACTGCAGGAGACCAAGACTGCCGGAGTGCAGAGGGAATATCTTCGTTGAAGTAGGAGATAGAATTGCCAGGTGAGGTGACTGATCACATAGGGTTAGGGAGCAGAAGGATTCAAGGATTATTCTGAGCTTGTGGCTAAAGTCACACTTAAGATGCGCCAAGGACCATAAGGAGGTTTAATATGAGGAAGTCAGCTCAGAACAAGAAGATGATACACTCCGTTTGAGGTTTGTGGAACATCCCAACTGAACCTGTAGCAATGACAGCCAAGGGGTATTTTTTATTTTTTTTTAAGGATTGGCACCTGGGCTAACAACTGTTGCCAATCTTTTTTTTTTCCTTCTGCTTTATCTCCCCAAATCCCCCCTGTACACAGTTGTATATCTTAGTTGCAGGTCCTTCTAGTTGTGGGATGTGGGACGCTGCCTCAACGTGGCCTGACGAGCGGTGCCATGTCCGTGCCCAGGATCCGAACCCTGGGCCGCCGCAGCGGAGCGCGCGAAATTAACCACTCGGCCACGGAGCCGGCCCCAGCCAAGGGGTATTGTAAGTACAAGTAGGGGACTCAGAATGAATAGCAGTTCTAGAGTGAGACAGTAGGAGTCATTAGCGTCCCCACCCCAGGAGGGTCTATGTGAGTGGATGAAATTACTAGGAACACGTAATGGAGATGCAGGAGGAGAAATTCACCCAATTCTGGGGAATTTCTGCTATTTGAAGGTAGTAAGAGGAAGAGGGCTGGGGGAGGGGAGACTGCGACCAAGCCTTGGGAGATGGGAGACGTCCCCAGGGACTGGGAGGTGTGAGTGAGGAGGCAGGAGAGAAGGTGACCTGCAGTAGGGGGCCGGAAAGCAGCAGGAGGGGACAGGGGAGCCCATTGTGGGGGTGGTCTCCTCTCTGGTGGGTGGAGCGCTGGGGTGTCAGGAGTCTCAGGGGTGAGGAAGTGTTTAAGGAGCCCCTATGGTGCCATGTGAGGGGCAGATGAAGAAGAAAAGGTTAAAGTTATTGTTTTTGTTTTTCTAATGATGAGATTTTCACATATTCAGGTGTATGGGGTAACTATTCGAGTTCAAAAGTGATTTGGCTTGAACTAGAAAGCCTGACTTATGGCCTATCAAACGTACCTTGTACATCTGCTTATGCATTAAAGTAAGGAATCTCTCTTGAGATGAAGAATGCATACTCCCCCTCCTACCCTATTGGTAACAACACCCTATTAGTAATGCCCTATTGGTAACAGCCGAATTAGGATTAGTCCCTTTCCTGGCATCATGGTCATGTTGACCTGCTAATTTGCAACTGAACACCTCTTTGAAAATGTCTCCTGGGTGTGTTTAATGTATCTTCTTTGTTCTAAAAAGATATGAGATGGTACTGAAACTCATGCTTCTCTGGAACTCCTTCTAAGGCCTTCCCAGGTTATAATCCTCACTTTGCTCATAATAAACTCACCCCAATTTTGATTTATAGGTTGTTTATGGATTATTTGTGTCGACACTAATTAGAGAAAAAGCAAGAACACGAAGGTCTTGCAAGTGAGCCACCAGCAGAGGGACGAGGGAGATGTGCATCCCAGACTCGCACCTGGGCCACACACCCCTGCCCACTCTCCGTGGAGGAGCCCAACCCAAGCTTGTGCCACCCCCCACCCACCACAGCCCTCAGGCCGCCTGCTGGAGGCAAGAAGCCCTGCCTTAGGAGAGGGCACAGTCTCCTGCCTGCTGTGAGTCTCCCTCCCGTTCCTCTGTCCTAGCTCACCAGGAGCTCTAGTGGGAGGGTCTCTGTCATGGCTCCTGAGGGCCGATGCCTCCTCAGCTTGCGTACCTGGGAGGTCCCCACCGCTCACCAGAATACTGCTACTACTGCTGCCACTGTTACTACTGCTGCTGCTACCACTGCTGCTACCACACTGCTGCTGTTACTGCTGCTAGACTACCTCTACTGCCACCACTATTATAATTACTATGACCACTCCTCCCCACCTCCTCCTCTCCTCTGGCTTCCCAGTCCTCCACCCCCCTCTCCCCTCTCCTTCTTCCTCCTCCCCTTCCTCCTTCCTGGATGCTTCATCTCCACCAAGATCTAGGGAAAGACTGCCCTGGGCAAGGCAGGCAAAGGTACTACCTGTGCAACCCTGGCCCAGAGTGCCCAGGACTAAACTCAGGAAGGGGCTGTGATACTGGCTTAACACAAGGTTGACATAAGGGAAGCCATATTGTAGAAAAAAACCAACCATATTGTAACTTTTAATGACAGCTGATTAACTAACCCAGACATGCTCTGTAGATTTTATGACCCCTCCCAGCTGCTATAAGTTGATAACTTTGTTCTTTTGAGTTCCTTAGGAATTTGATGACCCCCGGGCAGAGAGTCTATGCTGATGGCCATCATCAATGACAACGGAAAGATCAGGGTATAGGGCATTGCTCTGGTCTCTGATGCATGTCCAGTAAAACAAAAGACTATCAGAAACTAAGACCAGATGTCTGTCTCCACCTGGAGATCAGATGGAGACCCCACTGGGATTAGGTCTATTTTTCAGGAACTGTTAAAATTTGGATTGTCTATACTTGTTATCCTTCTGCTCTGATACTTGATTACAAAATGGGCCTTTAGATGTTGTTCCAAAACTTTTGGGCAAGGTACAAAATTCTAGTAATGCAAAATGTCAACCTGAAGCTGGGAACAAGAGAATATTTCCAGATGAGTGCTAAACAGTTTCATTACTCTAACCCAGATCTACATCTCAATTCAGCAGGAAGCAGCTAGATTGGTCCTTGCCCTGAATCCCTCAAGAATGAGGAATGACCAAAGAATAGGGGGGATTGAAACCAGCACACAGTTAGCCATTGATGATTAAGTAGCTAGGAACTAAAGGTTTTTTCCTTTTTGCAATGACTGATTATAGCTTTTAGCTGTTTAACCCACCCATTGTTAACTGTGTTGTTTACACAATATGCTATCTGTCTCCCACTAGGCTCCTATAGATAACATCTCCCTGGAGCCTGGGTCACCATGGTAATGGGCGTGTGAGTTGTTTTTCTGGAATTAGAACCCCTCTGTTCACTCCAGGCCAGTTGAGACCACCAACTCATAAATTGGGCCCCCACAGATGTCCAATAGGTGACGTTTTGACATCCAGAGGCTAAAAACTCCACCTTCAAATCATGCTCAGGCTGCCATTTTGTGAACACGTGTCCTATGAAGAGGCATGGAGTTGGACCATGCTTGCAGAGATCAACAGTTACCTCACGAGGGCTCTCTTCTCCTCCAATCATCTATCTCCACACTTCAGACCACCTTGCACCCAGACCCCATAAATATCCCTGAGTCCTCATTTTCAGGGAAGTGGACTTGAGATTCATTCTCTCACTTCCTCACCTGGCTGCCTTGTGATTAAAACCCTCTCTCTGCTGCAACCTTGTCATCTCAGTGTTTGGCTTTCCAGGTAGCAGGCTAAAACAAACCTGGTTTGATAACATACAGACACTTTAAAGACTGGAAAATGTAGTTTTGTAATCTTCGTAAACTCTTCTAAAAAAAAGAGTTTTGATCAGTTTCAAGTTGTGCAGCTTGAGTTTGCAAGGCTTCAGGAAAAAGGGCAGGTTCAGTTCTCAATGATTCCAAATAAAAATGATGGGAGAAAATTGAAAATGTTAGTTTGGAGCTTTGTAGCCAGATATTTCAGGAGACTAGAAGAATTCAGGATCCAGTCTGGTTAACAGATATAAAACAAAAACCTCAAAGACAATTGTTAGAACTAGAATCTAATATTCATGAATGTATACTATAGTTTCTATTGAAACATAATTTTTCTCTCTAAAATCATCCTCATTTTTATAAAAGATAACCAAATTAAAACTAACTGGTTTGCAAAATAAGTTTAGTTCCAATAAACTGGGCCCAATTATTTACATAAGTATAGCAAGAATAGCCCTTGACCACATAGGCTCTTTTAATCTGCTTTGCTGGAACTTTCTATAAGGAATCTCAGATTGAACTTGAAAGGCCTCTCAAGGCCAGGAAAGCCAAGCCAAGGATTTGTCATCAGGCTTCTCCTGAAATACCTGAAATTTGGGTGAATTCCTCTCTTCTCTTGAGGTTCCCCAAAATATTGAGTTTCCTTGCACTTGACAGATAAGTGACCTTCTTTACTTACCCAATATGGTTGTTGGGAACATTGTAAACAAGGTACCAGGCCAATATTTCCAAGTGGCTTTATTCCATAAAGTCAACCTTTGTTCCTCAAAAGCTGTCTTGTCATATCTGAGTCTGTATGTTTCTCTCAAATATGACATTCAAGTCAAAGCCATGGTATTGTAACCAATGTTTCCAATTGTGTCCTGTTATAAGGAGAATAGATTCTTATTGAACTGATGCAAATAACTATATTGCCATGAAAACAGTAATCACTCACTAAGAGTTTCCAAATTCTGGAGGGATCAGGTAGGGAGAAAAAAAGTAAATGTTTCAACTCTGCTTACAAAGGTATAACTTACCAAGTAGATATAAGTCATAGTTAGCTTGAAAGAAAAGAGAAAAAATTTCCTTAAGTCTGAAAAAACAAAACATCAAAAAAAATCAGCAACACCTGAAATGAAAAGTTATGTAAATTATAATCATCCTCATTAGTTCATTAAGTCCTGTGTACTCAATTTTTTTTAAAGATTGGCACCTGAGGCAACAACTGTTGCCATTCTTCTTCTTTTTCTTCTTCTTCTCCCTGAAACTCCCCAGTACAAAGTTGTATATTCTAGTTGTGAGTGCCTCTGGTGGTGCTATGTGGGACACCACCTCAACATGGCTTGATGAGTGGTCCCATGTCCACACCCAGGACCCAAACTGGTGAAACCTTGGGCCACCAAAGTGGAGTGAATGAAGCCAACTACTCAGCCATGGGGCTGGCCCCTGATTCTTGATCTTAATCTTCTGTTAGCAGTTTTATGAGGTCAATCAGTTTCTCTGTTAGAGTTTGTAATTTCTTACCCAGTTCAGTTTTATAATCGAAAAGTTTATCAGAAGGCTGTATGCTAGAGTAAGTGTCAGAATCCTTTCCACACATTTCCCTGAAGATGAAACATAATTGCAAAAGCATCAATGTAAAGCAGCAACTATCTGGAAATGACAAAAGACTCAAAAGAGCAATTGACAAAGAAATTTGGATATTTCTGTGACATACAACCTTTCAAGATAATAACTAGAATTATGGCTGACAACCAGGACAGATCAGAATTTTAGGAATGCTATATAATTTTTAAAACGTTTATATCAGAGAGTGACGTCAGCAAAATGGCAGGGTGAGCTGACCCGGGACTCTCTCCCCTCCAAACTACAACCAAAGAACCGGAACAACTGAATTTCAACCAAGAACCCTAATACAGATACCGTCAGAGCCCTAATGCAGCAAGATGATGGAGGGCAGAGAGGCTGCAGCCAGACTTGGAGGAGCTGGAATGGGGTAAGAGAGATCTTCACTCCCTCCCCAGACACTGGGATCACTCCCCTGGGTGAGGGAAGGAGTGGGGGAGGGGCCACATGTCTGAGCATCATCCAGGGTTCCCACTGCCAGTGCAGTGGAAACCTGCTGACGGGGGAAAGCTTCTGCATGCAGGGACCCCATCAGCCAGGGCCCTGGGAGACCAGAGAGAGCTGATCAGAATCCAGATCAGCACGCGAGAGAAAGTGCCCCTCCTCACCAAACATGCACTGCATGCCCGCCATTATGGCTGAAGGCAGAGGGCTCAGAATGCAAGGCTCTCAACCCCCATCTAGTGGCGACAGGCTGTAACTGCAACCGAATACTACCATCATGCGCAAAAACTGCTCCTCTACCATCCAGCAATTTATAAAAGCTCCAGACCAGAAGGAAAACAGTGAAAACACAGAGTTAAGTCCTGAGGACTTGGAAATAGGTAAACTAAGTGAAAATGAGTTCAGAGTAGCTATCATCAAAACACTCAGTGAGGTAAAGGGAAATATAGAGAAAAAAGTCAACGAGTTCTGGAGTTACTGCACAAAAGTGATTGAAACTATAAAGAAGAATCAATTAGAAATACTAGAGATGAAAAATACAATGGATCAGATAAAACAAAATACAGATTCCCTGAAAGCCCATGTAGACACCATAGAGGAGCAAATCAGCATAATCGAAGATAAACAGGCTAAATGGCTCCAGACAGAGGAAGAAACAGAACTAAGGATTAAAAGGAATGAGGAAAATATGAGAGAAATAGTGGATTCAATGAGAAGAACCAATTTAAGAATCATCGGAATTCCTGAGGGCTTGGAAAAGGAAAATGGAGCAGAAAGTGTGCTTAATGAAATTATAGAAGAGAACTTCCCAAATCTAGGGATTGAGGGAGAAATGTGTGTTGAGGAACCTTTCAGATTGCCTAGATTTCTCAATGTAAAAAGACCTACTGCAAGGCATATAGTAGTAAAAATGGCAAAAATGAATGACAAAGAAAGAATACTCAGGGCAGCAAGGCAGAAGAAAATAACCTACAAAGGAACTCTTATCAGACTTTCAGCGGATTTCTCTACAGAAACCTTACAAGCTAGGAGAGAATGGAGTGACATATTCAAAAATTTAAAAGATAAAAATCTTCAGCCAAGATTACTCTATCCAGCAAAAATATTCTTCAGATATGAGGGAGAAATTAAATCTTTTCCAGACAAACAAAAGTTAAGGGAATTTGTAACCAAAAATCCTCCACTACAAGAAATCCTCAAGAAGGTTGTCATACCTGAGAAAAGAAAAAAGGGGGAAAGGGGTCACAAACCACAGAGTAGGGAGACAAATAGATAGAACCAGAATAGGATAGCAAATATTCAACTAAAGCATTAGGATGAAGGTAAGGAAACCACCAAAGCAAAGACGATCTTATCACTCTAACTACAAACTCATAACACGAGTTGGAATAAGAGATGGAAATAATAATTTAGGAGCGGAAGAGGAAAGGGACTAAATCAGTCTAGGCCAAGTAAGAGACGACCAGAGAATGGACTATATCATATACGAGATTCTAAATACAAACTTCAGGGTAGCCACTAAACTAAAACCAGAACAGAGACACAAAACGTAAATAAGGAAAAATCTAAGAAACCCAGCATAAGAAACTGCAGAAGTCAATGGGTAGGCTAAAACACACAGGACAAGAAACAAAGGTAATGCACAAAAACTGGATAACAAGTGACAGAATGACAGCATTAAGCCCTCATGCATCAATAATCACCCACAATGTAAACGGATTGAACTCTCCAATAAAAAGACACAGAGTGGCAAAAAGGATTAAAGAACAAGATCCAACAATTTTTTGCCTCCAGGAAACACACCTCAGTCCCAAGAACAAACACAGGCTCAGAGTGAAGGGGTAGAAGACAATAGTTCAAGCTAATAGCAAGCAAAAGAAAGCAGGTGTCACAATACTTATATCAGACAAAACGGATTTCAAAATAAGGCAGGTAAAGAGAGACACAGAGGGACAATATATAATGATCAAAGGGACACTTCATCAAGAAGAAATAACGCTTATAAATATCTATGCACCCAACACAGAAGCACCAAAGTTCATAGAGCAATTATTAACAGACCTAAAGGAAGGTGTTAAAAACAACACAATAATAGTAGGGGACCTCAACACCCCACTCACATCAATGGACAGATGATCCAGACAGAAAATCAACAAGGAAATAGTGGAGCTAAACGAAAAGCTAAAACAATTGGACTTAATAGACATATATAGAACACTTCATCCAAAAATAGCAGAATACACATTCTTCTCAAGTGCACATGGAACATTCTCAAGGATAGAGCATATGTTGGGAAACAAGGCAAGCCTCTACAAAGTAAAAAAAAAAAAAAAAAATGAAATAATAACAAGCATCTTCTCCCATCATAATGCAATAAGGCTAGAAATTAATTATGAGAAAAAAAGCTGAGAAAGGCACAAGGATGTGGAGACTAAGCAATCTGCTATTGAACAAGCAATGGATCATTGAAGAAATTAAAGAAGAAATCAAAAAATACCTGGAGACAAATGAAAATGATAACATGCCACACCAACTCATATGGGATACAGGGGAAAAAGCTGTATTAAGAGGAAAATTCATCACAATACAGACACATCTTAACAAAGAAGAAAAATCCCAAATAAGCAATCTTAAACTACACTTAACTGAATTAGAGAAAGAAGAACAAACAAAGCCCAAGGTCAGCAGAAGGAGAGAAATAATAAAAATCAGAGCAGAAATAAAAGCTATTGAAACAAAAAAGGCAGTGGAAAGGATCAAAGAAACAAAGAGCTGGTTCTTTCAGAAGATAAATAAAATTGACAAACCCCTAGCCAGACTTACAAAGAAAAAAAGGGAGAAAGCTCAAATAAACAAAATCAGAAATGAAAGAGGAGAAATAACAACAGACTCTGCAGAAGTACAACAGAGGCTCACTGTGAAACAATGCTCAGTTATCCATTCAACCAAAGTGACAACAGAAATAGTCAAGGGCAAACAGAGAGTTAAAACAGTAAAAAACAAAACAAAACAAAACAAAACAAAAACAAACCACACCTTAATAGAGAGACCTCAGGCTTTTTTAATATAGGAAATTATTTTAACAAAACATAGATCTTCTGTCTTTTTAGGTAGACTTACTAAAAAATAAAGAAAAATCTTTTATAACCTCTTTATCAAGAGCAGACTAAAAGTCCAAGAAAATTATCCTTTTAAGAGCAAGAGAATCAAATTTTAATTTCTTCACCAGCTTATTTTTGACACTAAAACTCATTTACTTAATTATATTTGCTTTGATCTTAACTGACTTGACCATGCATAGAACTCTTTCTAGGGTGCCTCTCCCACAAACCTTCCTTAACTTTCTTTTCACACTCGGAATTGGTCCCATGCTTTCTTTCTCCCCTTCTAGTGCTTTAGGACAAAGTTGTCTTTCTTAACAAAACAAACAAAAATATTCCCATTCTTTATATCTTCTTTACTGAAAACATACATTTTACTTTTCTTGAATACCAAGATGTTTTCTTCATTAATTTTTAGCAGCTTCAATTACATATATTAATTAGAATTTTTAACCCTTACAGACCTTAGTGAAAACTAAAAAGCAAGCAATTATGAACTGTCTTTTACATTAGCATTCTGTGACTTGGCAAGTTTATGAACACTTTTCATAATTTCTAGAAATAGGCTACTTTGTAATATGATTTTTAATAAAATACAAGACATGTTTACTAATATACCCAAATATCTTTTACTTTCTTTGTAATAAGAAGTCAAAAATAGATATTCCTAGACATGTCTAATGATGTTTCAGTATTTTATCTTATTTGAAAAATGACCCAGATATTCAGTGGGTTTTTTCATTCAATTTTCCCTTGCAAAACTTCAAGTTTCAAGTTACTAGAGAGATTTTGGAAGTTATCTTAAATATAAATGTATATCTTAAATATACATGTTATCCAAAGTATAAAAATACACATAACTATTTTAAAAAGTTCACCAACACTTTTAATCTTTTTCATATCTGTTTAGTTAACTCACCCCCAATAATTATTTAGATTGCCTACAAATCTTTATGAGACATTTGGCAAAATTAGCCATCATTTTAAGTTATTATTTTTGCTAACAATTTTTGTAGTAGAGATAACATCAGCTTATTTGACCAATAAACGTAGATAAAGGTTACATGTCTGCATCATGTCCAATGCTCATAACTCGAAGGACATGTCCATTTTAATCAAGCCAACAAACTAAAATAAGCTTTCAGTTACCAAAGATTAATTTTATCATGTTAACTTGAATGACATTTGGGTTAGTTCCTATTACATTTAGAATTTATGTAAGTGCTTACTTTTAGCCAATTAAATAGAGCTCTTTAGAAATTATACCATCCAGTGGTAAAATATCACAAATATATAACATACATATAGACACACACACAGAGTCTCCACATCTATTGTTTTAAAATTACTTCTATGAATCAGGTCCAACAATATACTAGTTATGAATACAAATTTTGTTTTAAGCCTTTTTACTAATATTTGTGGAGAAGATATTCAAGATTCTAGAGTTTTGGTGAGAGCACTTTTATGGCTGTCTTTCTTTCCTTTTTCCTTTTTTTTTCTTCAGTCCTAGGAATTAGAGATGGGCTAGGTATTCCCTGGAGGGCTGGCAAGCTCTTTGAGATAAGAGGAATGAGTGGAACCTGAACTGCCTCTGGAGCTGCATTTCCAGTCTTGCAAGGATTTTTTTAAGGACCATGGCTCATGATTTCTCAGAAATTGGGTTGTAGCTCAAATGACATTATAGGTTGATCTACCTGTCCAACTATATCACAAAAGCACAGAGAAACCACTCAAGTTTTCTCCAAGATGAAGTTTCTGGGATATGACCCATCCGATTGAAAGTGTTTCTAATTAGTTAAAATGCACTCAGGGGGTGAGCTTCCATTGATGATTTGGGCATACTCCATGAAGGTAAAGCCCATGTCTGACTGGCAGCAGGCCTGGTAGTAGGGTGCAGAGCCCGACTGCAGGTGTCAACATAGTTATAAGATTTGTTATAAGTCAAGTCCCATTCAGCCTGGGCACTTGGTCCCTGAGGCAGCACAAGGCAAGCCAGGGAGGCAAGAGGCCAAGGCCTGGAGTGGGCCAGGGGTCATGGCTCCTAACATGGGAGTTGAGAGTTAAGTCCCTGGCAGAAAGTTTTTCAAGTTTTCAATTTTACAGAAGGTCCAGGTTCTGCTCAGGTCCAGCCTGAACTTAACCTCTGGTGACAACAGAGGAGGTGACAAACAAGACAATGAAGGAAAGAAGTGATCAGGCCTTGACCTCACAGCCTCTTCCCAAATGTTATCAGGAAAAGGGTCACACAAAGAACAGTTCCCATGCTGGGGCACACAACCCAGCAGGACAGTTTACAGAATAAATTACAGCTCTCCTGTCTCCATACCTGACTCTGTAGGCATCTAAAATACTCAACACTTCTCGACAGGAGACAAAACAGCATTCCAGATTTTCAGTCAAATGACTGACCCAGGAACCAACTTGGAATCATTCCAGGTGCCCAAAAACCAGAGGAGAGCCCCTGGGGTGAAACACAGACTCTCTGAAACCAGCCAGAGAAGAGCTCCCAGGGGTAGGGGTGGGGTATGGAGCTTTCATTAGCATCTATAAGACCACGACAGGAAGTTGAGACTCCAAATTTGATGAGTTCTTAAGACTAGTCATTGCAAGAGCTCTCTGATTGTGGCCATGTGTTGTTATAAAAGAATATCACCATTTCCTGTTTCATAGGCTCCTAGATAAGAGTCACCCAGTTCAGGAATGCAGCCTAAGGGACTACCGGTGAGGATCCAGTTAGCATTTCCTGTTGTTTCAGAATTTAGACATGGCTGGTCAAAAGCATATTTATGCTGCAGCTAGAACCAGAACTTGAGAATTTCGAGCATCCCCAAAACCAAGACCTTCACAATGAAAGCCAAACCAGGGCTCCATTTTGGAAGTCACAAAGGGCATCCCCTGCCAAACAAAGCCAAGAGAACTTCTGTGAGCAGATCCCATAATTCTTCCTTAATATTGATCACCCCTGAAACCAAGTCCCTTACAATGAAGGCCAGACCAAGGCTTCCTTTTTCAGAAGTCAGACCAAAAGGAAGAAGAAATAAAAATCTAGTCACTTGTGCCAAAGTTTACTCACTGAAAAGACATCTTCCAAACACAGAAACCATCTCTTTACTGCAAAGTGAAAATATGTGCCAAGAGTTGGCAGTGCCAAGCCAGGAAAAAGTCCCAGAACAGTCCCAGGAGAAATTCTCCTGGTAGCTCCTGGACTGGTCCACAGGTCCTCCACATTGGCAAGGGTGCTGACAAATCCCGGGCAAAAAGGTCCATCAGGATTTACCTCCTGGCTGGCTTGCCAAAGTGTTACTGAACCAGATTCATTTTTGCCTGTAGCCTGGAAAGCCAAACACTGAGATGACAAGATGGCAGCACAGAGAGAGTTTAATCACAAAGTGACCAAATGAGGAAGTGACAGAATGAGTCTCAAATCTGCTTCTCTGAAAATAGGGACTCAGGGGTATTTACGGGGTAGGGGGCAAGGTGGTCTGAAGTGTGGAGATAGGTGACTGGAGGTGAGGAGAGGTGAGGGAATTGATGATGTGCACAAGCATGGTCAGACTCCACGCCTTTTCATAAGACCCATGTTCACAAAATGGCAGCATGAGCATGATCTGAGGGTGGAATTTTTAGCCTTTTGAAGTCAAAATGTCACCTATCAGACATCTGCGCTTGCCCAGTTGATGAGTTGGTGGTCTCAACTGGCCTGAACTGGACAAGGGGTTCTAATTCCTGAAAAACAGCTCACACACCCATTACATGGCGACCCAGGCTCCAGGGAGATGTTATCTATAGGAGCCTGGTGGGAGACAGATAGCATATTGCGTAAACAGCACAGTTAACAATGGGTGGGTTAAACAGCTAAAAGCTATAATCAGTCATTGCAAAAAAGAAAAAACCTTTAGTTCCTAGCTGCTTAATCATCCATGGCTGTTTGTCTGTTTCACGTATTTGAGAGTTTTATCGTCATTTTTTAGCAAGAAAGTCATCTAATGATGGAAAAACTTCAAAATAGATGTTTTGAAAATAATCACTCCACCCTCTTTCAGAAAGCATTTTTTCCCCTCATTCACAGGTAAGCTGTACTTTTTTCTAAAAGGGCAATCAAGTGTGGTTTTCCAGAAATATTTGCCAAGTGTTTTACAACTGATAGCCACTTATCACAAAAAAGGCCAGCACATTTATTGCCTTTTTAAAAAGAAAAACATGGAAATATTTAATTACCTCCCCATTTTTAAAGTTTATCAAAGTTGATACGAGATAATAAATATTACTCAGTGTTTTTCAAAAGATGTTCATGGCCAATAACCTGCTTATTACAAAGTACTGTGGAAGTCTAGCTCTAAAGTTGTCCCTTTTTTCAGTTACAGCGATCCCGTCCTGTAGCGTGCACCCCTTGCTGACAGCACACAGGGGCACGAGGATGACACTGTCCACCTGTGCGTTATGAAGCAGTCTTCTCGCTGCCTGTGTAGAGCTTCACAGACGCAAGCTGCAGTTCAAACGCAGGAAGCCCTGAGTCCAAAGTCCACACTGTTCTGCTCTCAGAGGTGAATTGGAAAGGCTGGGTAGGAATCAGAGAGATGCAGAGTCTCAGGTGTGAATGTCACAGAGCAATTTTGGTGAGTAATCCTTGCCACCTCAGGTCTGTTGGACTCTCACTTTTCAGAGGGTTCTTAGCCCAGACAATCTTAAAGGAACTTTAGCCCTGACTTTTGATGACTTTCAATGGGATACAGAACAGACAGGGATTGGTTCTGAGGATCTCAAGGCAGGTAGTGGTGGCAGGAAGGTCTTATTGGAAACACTTGTGCTCTAGGGTTTCCTCCTTACTCCCACTCCTTTAGGATGACCAACTCTCCTCTTTACTCAACCTACCATGTCTCTACCTCTTCTGTTCCAAGGAAGGGAGCAGCCCTTCTCCTCCAGGGCATGGTTCCATTAATTGCCTTCTCTCCCCTCTCTTTAATCTCTTCGACTCCTTTGGAGTCATCTTCTTATTCTCGTCCCACAAATTTGCCCAATCTCTCCCATATAAAAACAAATTAACCACACCTCCTTTACTTATTCTGCCCTGTAGCTACCACTCCACTTTTTGTTCTTCCATTCACAGCAAGTTTCTTTAACAAGTCTACAGCGACTGTTGCCTTTCTCTCGCCTGATTTACTCCTCACTCCACTGCAGTTTGACTGGCACCCCAGCCTTCCCTGAAACTGCCCCTGATAGGTGCCCAGTGACCTTCTAATCACCACGGCCAGAAAACACATCCCGGCTCTTATTTCATTCTGTCTGCTGGCAATCTCCAGCCCTTCTGACTGCTGCCTTCCCAGCGTTTGCAGAGGGCTCTTCTCTACTGGTTTCTTCCCTTTCCCTCCAGATTCCTTGCCTTCAGCCTGACATTCTGGAATTCCCCATGTTTCCATTCTAAGGTCACTTCTTTTCCTGCTGTAACATTCTTTTCTTGGACCTCAGCGATAGCCATGGGTTCAAGTTTCACCTTCTGCTGCTGATGTCCAAATCTCTGACCTGTCTCCTAAGCTGTAGACGTGTCCAGTCTCTCAACTACTGGAATCTCCTGGGAAGCTCGGTGAGCCCTTTCCCCAGCTCTTAAAACTGAACAATCAAGAGTCCGTCACTTCTATCATCTTAGTGTCTGTTCCAGCCACCTCTGCGTAGCCTCCATTGCTTGGAGGAGGCTCTCCTCATTTCTCTCCTTCACCTGATCCATGCCAACCTACTCTCCACACTGAAGCCCGAACAATCATTCCAAATCTGATCATGTTACAGACTGGTTGGAAATCCTTCATAACATCTTCTTACCCCAAAGATCAGATCCAAACTCTCAATCAAGGACTGTAAGCCTCTAAAAGCCTTGGTTTCATCTTCTTGCCTTTAGAGCCATGGTAAACTATTTGTACTCCCTCCATATCCTGCAGACACATTCCTCTGCACATACACAGGGGTGCCTGGAACCTTAGCTTCTCTTCCAAAATTCAGCCCAAACAATGCCTCCTCCAGGAAGCTTTCCCAGATCTCTCCAAGTAGTGTTTGGCTCTTCTACTTCAAAAAATCCCATGCCTACTCTAAACCCCAAATCAATTTACCCAGGATCTCTTGGGCGGGAACCCAAGCAGTGGGATTGATTCCAGTGTGAGGGGAAGGTTGAGAACCATGGGCCATTAAGGGAAAGTTCTCTGGTTCTCAGTCTTTGCCCCACACCCTTGTGGAGACTGGCAAGTCCAAAATCTGCAGGGCAGACCAGCAGGCTAAAGACCCAGGGGAAGAACTGATGTTGCAACTCCAGTCCAAAGGCAGTCTGGAGGCAGAATTCCCTCTCCTTGGGGGAACTCAGTCTTTGTCTCTTAAGACTTTCAACTGATTGGATGAGGCCCGCCATCACTGTGAAGACTATGCTGCCTTACTCATAGTCTGCTGATTTGAATGTTAATCTCATCTAAAAAATATCTTCACTGCAACATCCGGACTGGTGTTTGACCAAATATCTGGGTAGGATTGTCTAGCCAAGGAGATACTTATAATTAACCAACACAGTGGGTCCTGTCTTTATGTCATGGTCTATGCAAAAATCACTGGAGGGTTTTAAGTGGGGAGAAGCATAATCATACCTGTGGTTTTAGGAAGCTCCCTCTGGCTGCATTATGAAGAGTATGTTGTGGGAGGCTGCCATCACAGGCAGTGAGACGATGTTAGGCAAACACGGCAAGAGTGAGAGATGAGGAGAAATGACACGGGGCATAGGCAGGGGGATGCAGAGGCCTCACCCACCAGGGAGGCTGCAGGTACCTGAAGAGGAGGGCCCAGGCCATGATTCACAGTCTCGGATACTATTCTCAGCCTCACTGTCTGTCTTCTTGCCCCATACCTCATTTTTGCAGCTCTTCAGCTGATACTTGAAAATATCTTTTGGTTCCCAACTCCTGATTCCTTGATGTCGTTTTTCTGATTGCCTTGGCTCCAGACTTTGCAGGCCCCAGGACAGATGCAGCCCTCGCCACCTCTCAGGCTGGGCCCCCAGGACCTCCCCCTCAGACTTCCGTTCCTCCAGGAGGGATGTGGAATCCGGGCACGTTGGAGTTCCAGGGGCTTGAGACCCCTGTTCTCCCTGTTGTCAGATGAGGAAACGCTGCGCACTGAAGAATCCACTTGGGGCTAATTGTAAAGGGGCCTCCTTAGCCTTCCCTGGGCTTCTGAACGTCTACACCATATTCTCAACCAACGGCCACTCCGTACTTCACCCACCTCGCCTCCCACTCTCCCCACAACGTTCCCCACAACAGCAAGCTTTTGTGGTTTTGAGAAGGCGTGGGCTAAAGAACGCATTTGCCTCTGTTAATTCATCCCAGGAGAGCAAAGACAGCGTCATGAACTGTCAGACCTAGAAAGAGCATAGACTGTTGACTCTGCTCCTCATGTCTCACGAAGGAGAGCGGGAAGGAGGCGTAGGACCTGTGATTCCCTCGGGGTTCCACAGAGGGTTCATGGAAGAAACAAGACTGCGGTCCCTCCACCCTCCTTCCCGGAGCAGGGCTTTTTCTGACACACCCTGTGATAATACTGTTGTCACAAGACAATATCAAAGAGTGTCCCATGCATTCAATGAGGGAGGAGGAGTTTAATTATGATAAACAAGCATCAGTAAGAACTAGGGGGCGGTTGTGGAGAATGCTTAAGGAATGGAGTTCTCAGTTTCCAAGACCAGACAGGCTAAGTGGCTCTGTGGGGTCTCCTTGCATGTGATCCGTGAAGCTGTTTTGCTGAAACTAAATTGCTATTTCAACTTGAAAATGGTACTCTCTGCTTTTTCGCCAGTTCTGTTGCGTTTGGGTTGCCTACACTAGTGCATGTATTCAACTTGCCCAAATCTCTTCTCTCTGTAGTTCTCTCCCCACGTCTCTCTATTCGAACCGTTAAAAAGCCTTCCTGGATGTTATGTGGCTAGTCCATAGAGTTGATGAATCATTTATAAAGACCTACTTCTGTCCTTTTTCACTACCCTGTCACAATGAAATTAGTACTGCTTAGTACCAATACGATCCTAAATTCAGAGTACTCAGCTATAACTGGTCATGCAGATAATCCCAAACATCCTTATGTTAAAATGGTTAGATTACCACCAAAATGAAAGCACACTATTAAAAAGAAATGTTGTGGAGCACTTGTTGACCCAGGAATGTACAGAACCCAGTGGACCTCAATCAGAAAAGCATCGCATTAGTTTGCCAGGTTTTGTATTTTAAAGAAGTTGTGAGAGAAACAAGTGTTTCTGATGATACCACCTGGTAACTGCCATTAGAGCCTTGTCTTTCTCTCCATCAATTCCAAGGGTGTGACCCAGAAGTATTAAGTGATCAGGAGGTGGGCAGCAATTAGGCTGGTCTGTTTGTCTTCTAAATATATCCATTCCTTTTTGGGGTGCTTTGATTGGATGTACTGCACATAGGAAAGTTAAATAGGAAATATAATCCTCATAGCCTCTTGGAACATGGCATATTAATAGGATGACCCTACAGCCTGGTTTGCCTGGCACAGGCCCCCATCCCTTCAGGCTGAGATTCAGACCTCTTTAAAGAAGATATGGGGGCCGGCCCCGTGGCCAAGTGGCTGAGTTTGCACACTTGGCTTTGGCAGCCCAGGGTTTCTCCAGTTTGGATCCTGGGCGTGGACCTAGCACTGCTCATCAGGCCATGCTGAGGCGGCGTCCCACAGAGCAGAACTAGAAGGACCTGCAACTAGAATATAGAAATGCGTACAGGGGGGCTTTGGGAAGAAGAAGAAGAAAAAAGGGAGATTGACAACAGATGTTAGCTCAGGGCCTATCTTTAAAAAAAAGAAAAAGAAGGTATGGCTGCCACAAGAACATGAAGCTGGCCACTGGCCAAGCCACTGGCCAGAGGGTATAGATTGGAGCTGGCCCACGAAAGCTGTCTGCCTTTGCTGGTGGCTGAGAGCAGCCTGGAGCTGGTCTGTAGATAAAAAATGCCAGGTAGGGATACAGTTGCCGGAGGCTGCAGCCGTTGTAACTGCGGAAATGGCCATTGTATGGGGAAAGCACAAGAATCCAGCTAGAGATGGCCGGTGTGGTTTGCTGTGTAATCATAGGAAGACCAGAACCTGAAAGGGAAGTGCCTGTCTACTGCTGTCTCCTCAAAGTGTCTCCAGTGCCCTCCAGTTGAGGAACTGACAAAGCCCAACATTGTGCCGGCTGGCAAAGTAATAATGTTTACAGAGTCCAGCTTTAGTTTTACAGAGTGTGTCAGTGAAAGGTGAATTTGGAGCTGTGGAAATTAATAAAAGAAACCTCAACTAAATTGGAGTCAAGAAGGCCTGTAGGGGGCGCTCTCATGCCCTACCATACAGCATCATGTACTCCAACCAGGAATACACCTACACTCGCATCTTCAACAGTAAGTGCAACTACTTCACTGCTGAAGGAAGATTTCTCTCCACGCCCAGCAACACACCAGCCAATGAGAAATGCTGCAGCTCAGCCAATGAGAAATGCCTCAGCTCAACCAATGAGGAACACCACAGTTCAGCCAATGATTAATACCACAGCTCAGCCAATGAGAAATGTCTCAACTCAGCCAATGAGGAACACCACAGTTCAGCCAATGAGAAATGCCTCAGCTCAACCAGTGAGAAATGCTGCAGCTCAACCAATGGGAAATGCCTCAGCTCAGCCAAAGAGAAACACCATAGCTCAGCCAATGAGAAGCCAGTGCTGCCCTGAACTGCTACTTTCCTCAAATGGACTTTCCTTTAGAACAGTCCCTCCCAGTCCCCCTTCTTCTCTGTAAGGCCAGCTCCCGTCCTTCTTTCTCCAGATTTGCCTATGGTTTGCCATAGAATGCACATCCCAGATTGCAATTCTTTTGGCTAATTCTCAAATAATCTCATTCTGAGGGTAAACTAATGGGGGAATTTGCTTTTTAAGTTGACATACATGGTGTCAGAAAAGTGAGATCTGAAGGAGGCGACCCCTGATAGTTGGCAGCCCCCAGAACTGAGCAAGGTACCCACACTGAGCCCCTGTGCTCATCGCTTCTGTGAGTTGCCCGCCTGCCTCTGTTTGGTGAGTCTTCTCTCGGATTCTGGGCTCTGCTCTCCTTGTGTTCTGAGCTCTCAGGCTGTCTTCAGGATCAGGAGAGGCTTTGTCCTCTCAGCACTTTGTCCTCCAGGTTGAAGGCTCTGGCCTTGGGTTTAAGGCATCGTCCTTGGTGAGTACTCAGTTATTTTCTGAAGGAACCACGGTTCCTTTTGGGGCTCAGCCTTGCCTGGAATCCAGGAGTTTTCTTTGGTTTTCAGATTCCTTTTGGAGTCAGGGCTGGGAATCCAGCAACTTTCTTCTGTTTTTAGCCTCCTTTGGGGATCAGGGCTAGGACTGTAGTGACTTTCTTGGGTTTTCAGAGGAAATTTCAGAAACGGATCCCTGTCATCTCAATGTTCTGAGGGAAACTCTCCTTCAGGGACCCCCAGCCAGCTTTATGTTGCAGAATTTTGGGCCCCTTACAGGCACATTTTTAACTAAGAGGGCCAAACAGACCAAAAGGAGTCCAGAATTGCAATGGCCACTTGGGGGAACTTTGTGTGTGTGAGGAAGATCGGCCCTGAGCTAACATCTGTGCCAACCTTCCTCTCTTTCGTATGTGGAATGCCGCCACAGCATGGCTTGATGAGCAGTGTGTAGGTCCACGCCCAGGATCCAAACCTGCAAACCCTGGGCCACCAAAGGCCTTTATGGGGAACTTTTGAACTTCTCAACCTAGCTTTTCTTAAAACCAAATTGAAAGACTGCAGCTCTAAAATTAAGCAAAACAAATTGTGTCTATTTTCACTGGTATCTAGAGGCTTCTAAAACACACAAAACTCTGAAATTGTCTCACTACAAGATATTATATATAAATTAACTGAAACAACTAAAAACCTGAGGGGAATAAAGTGGTTTCTGAAGCCTCCTGTTTCCCTCCCCTTCTTCTTTGTCTCAGGCGCCATCTTTTCTTTCTCAGACTCCACCCCAGCAGCCATCTTATGCTCCGGCTTCGCCCCTGACACTATGTTTCTCTTTTGCACCCGCACCACCCCCAGCTTTTCTTTACCCTCCGCCCCTCCAGGCTAATCGTCTGTCAAAACTTCCTTTTTTCTCTGAACCTACAGTTGCCCCTTCTTCTGAACCTATCAGAACCTGCCCTTTTAAAGTTAAACCCTCTGAGGATCAGCTGTCTTATGTTGCCTGGACTAAAGCTGAGTTGTGAGCCACTGTTAAGGGTTTTCCAAAAGCCGCTGAGGAGCCCCGTAGTTTTGCAGATGATTTAAATATAGTCGTTCAGACCTACCAGCTAGCGTTTTCAGAATTATATCAGCTAGTTCATATGCTTGTTGGGGAAGGCCAGGCCCAGCATTGGATGAAACTTGCTTGATGGAAACATCCTGAAAAGGATTTAGAAAAACAAACCCCTAACTTTTGGCAAGAGTCTAAAACACTTGCTGGAAAATTCCACGAAGCAATCCCAGCAGCTTTTCCCAAGTCCATTGATTGGAACAAAATTCAGGCTTGTACACAAAAGCCTGATGAACCTGTGCATGGCTATTTTAATCAACTTCAAACCACTTTCAAAGAGAATTCTGGCCTTCCCGAGGGAGTTAAATCCACTCAGGTAGCTTTTAATTCTATGTTTGTTAATGGGGCTGAACCAAGGTCTTTCCCTCTTGGTGAAGAGGACTCAGAGGTGTCCGCTCCAGATTTGGTCAGTTTGGCAAATCAGCTCACTTGCATCATAGAAGATTTAACTAGAAAAAAAACATAAACATCCTAAATTTTCAGCTGCTAACAAATGGAGGCCAGTGGACAGAACCAGAAACTTCCCAGTCTCTGTCATTTCTGTAAAGAGCCACGGCACTGAGAAGGGACTGCTGCAAGCTAAAGGCCCCAGGAGTCTTCAGCCCCCCGAGCCGATCCTTCCAGTGCCGTCCCGATCCCCAGTGTCAGGGCTCTGAGAGCCACAGGGGCTTTTCCCACTGCTTGCCCTTAATCAGCTTGGGGAGACCATTCTCCACGTTGGGAACGAATCTTTGCCTGTCCTTATGAACACTGGTGCTGTGCTCTCGGTGCCCAGCCCCACTGTGATTAAACGGCCCCTGCCTCAGAGTACTGAAACTGTTCAGACACAGTCAGGGCTCAAACCAGCCCCAAAAAGCCCCTGCCTCGGAACCCATCCCCTTTGGCTTGGGCCCTCTGAAGGACACCCACTCTTCTCCCAAGCTCTCCCACTCCTGTTTATCTGTTAGGCCAAGGTTTCCTGGAGAAATACCATATCGGTATTTCTTTCTCCCAAAATGGCGAACTAATTCTAGAATTTGATAGCAGCAGCCATAGCAGCAACTCAGATGGTCAGCTAGGTGAATTAAATGACTCTTCGACGGCTTTTCTGTGCTCCATCTCTGATGACATTGAAACTAATTTTAAGGACACTAGCCATTTATCCCTATTGGATCAGCTGCTGCTCTCCTTATGGGCAAAGTCCGAAACTGATATTGGCAGAATCCACAGTGCACCATCTATCAAAATTCAAATGGATCCTGCAAAGGCTGTCTCTAAAATTAATCAAAATCCTATAAATCAAGAAAACCCTAGGGTACTGAGTCAATAATAGAAGATTATAAGGCCCGAGGCCTCCTTATCCCCTGTATTAGTCCCTGTAATACTCCTGTTTTACCTACAAGAAAGCTCAACAGCCAAGGATGGAGATTCGTCCAGGACCTCTGAGCAATAAATAACATTGTCATCTCTAGGCACCCAGTTGTTCCTAACCCTCATAAGCTGCTGGCGTCTATCCCAGCTGACCGCACACTCTTTACCGTGACTGATCTGTGCAGCATGTTCTTTAGTGTCCCAGTTGATGAGGACAGCTAACACCTCTTCACTTTCACTCGGGGGAGGAAAACAATTCGCCTGGACAGTGCAGCCTCGGGGCTTCACTGAAAGTCCTCCTTACTTTTCACAAGTCCTGAAGGCTGATCTCGATGGTGAGTTTCCTAGAGGTTCTACTGTGTTGGAGTGTGTCGACGGTTGACTTCTTTGCTCTCCCTCTCAGGCCTCCTCACAGGAAGGCAGCATCCACCCATTAAGGTTTTTAGCTCTAAAAGGACACGAGGTGGCATCAAGGAGAACCTGCAGTTTGTCCAAACCCAGGTTTGGTATTTGGGGCACCTGATATCAGAACAAGGGTTACACCTAGATCCAGACAGGCTTCAGGGTGTCCTGAGCTGCCCCAAACTCCAAACGGAAGGTCAGTTATAAGGTTTTCTTCAGCTATCTGGCTATTGCTGAGATTGGAGTCCAAATTTTTTTTTGTTATGGCCAAACCCTTGTATGTCTTATTAAAAAACAATAACCCCTGACCCAATTTTGTGGGGAGAACAGGACGACATAGCCTTTAAAGACTTAAAAGAGAGTTTCATAAACGCCCTTACCTTGGAACATCCAAACTGCCAGCTTCCCTTTTTCCTTTTCGTGTATGAGAGGAAGAGAGTACCCTCAGGGTGCTCACACTAAAACATGGGACCACCATCAACCCATAGGGTACTACAGTCAGCACCTGGACCCTTTGGCATAAGGACACCCTCCCTGCTTTAGAGCTGTACCCTTTTGGTTAAGGACACCAGGGAACTAGTTGTGGAATATCCTTTAACCATTTTTGTAGCCCATGAGTGAAAGCTCTCCTAAATTCTCACCACACACAACATCGTTCAGCCAGCCATCTCATCCCTTATGAGATCCTCTTATTAACTGCTCCTCACATAACTCTTTCTTGCTACAATCACCTTAAGCATGCCACCCTTCTCCCCTCCACTACCCATGAGGTTCCCCATGGCTGTTTAACACTTGACTAACCTCCTGACCCCTTGTGACAATCTGCAAGACATTCCTCTGAGTTATGCCCAGCATCTCATGATTTACTGAAGCATCTTATTTAAAGGGTGACAATGGTAAATATTGTGCTGGATATGCAATGTCAACACCTTTTGATGTAATCAGAGCGGCACCTTTGCCCTTGGCTACTATCGCCCAATAAGCTGAATTCCATGCCCTTACACAGGCCTGTACCCCAGCCGAGGGTAAGATGGCCAACATTCATACTGATAGGGGCTACACCTTCCAGGAGCCCATGACTTTGGGATGTTCTGGAAGCAATGTAGTCTCCTTACTTCCAGTGGAGATTAAAAAACGGTCCTTATATTCAGGAACTACTGGATACCAAGCTTTTACCTGCTGCTTTAGCTATTATTAAGATCCCAGGCATTCTAAACTTGACTCTCTGGAAGCTAAAGGAAATCACCCTGCTCACACTTCTGCAAAGAAGGCTGCTTTTAAAGGAGCAAATAGTGGCCAAACCTCTGTCATGGTCCAGAGAGATGCTTCTCCAAATGATAACGTGGAAAAACTGGCTAGCCAAGCCCAAAAATGGGCCTCAGAAAAGGAAAAACAAGATTGGAAATTCAACAATTGTTGATTTGACAAAAAGAGAAAGCTCTGGTTCGGGCCAAATAACAGTCTAGCCTTCCTGGAGACTCTCAAATTCCCATTACTAATCACTGTACATGCCTTGAATCATTGGTCCACAGATAAAATGGTAACATTTGTACCAATACTGACGGGGAAATATCAATAAAGCTGCAAAAAGTGCCTATTTCTTGCCCCACCTTCCCAAAATACAATTCAGGAAAACCTGTCTGCACCACTCCTGGACACTTTAAATTGCCCAATGGACCATTCAAGGTTTGGCAAATGAATTTCATACAGCTTCCTCCATCTCATGGGTATAAACCTGTCTTGGTCATGGTCTGTATGTATTCTCACTGGGCTGAGGCTCTCCCTTGTAGACAGGCCACTGCTTCTTCTGTGGCTACAATTCCGTTAGAAAGATTATCTGTCCCTGGGGAACCGTCCTCAAGCTTCATAGTGACTGAGGAACTCATTTCATAGGTCAAGTATGTCAACAGGTCTGTGCTGTTTGGCTGGTTCTACAGCACTTTCACTGTGTTGATCGTCCTCAAGCCTCTAGGTTGGTCAAATGTACTAATGGCATTATTAAGACCCAATTAGCAAAGTTTGTAGAAACCCTCCAGATACCTTGGCAAAAGCGCTTTCATTGGTCCTCCTAAATCTCAGGTGTACCCCTTTCGGAACTCATAAACTCTCACCCTTTGAAATAATCACAGCTCACCCAATGCACTTAGCTCTTGCTTCTCTCGACCCTCAATTGGTAAAGAGAGACATACTTCAATATTGCAAAGGTCTAATTTCTTCTGAACCTTGGTTGTATAATGCTAATGCCTCTACGCTGATGAACCCGTCTATAGATGATACTACTCATGCAGGTGTGGAAGGTGATGATAAAACAGAGTCACATACATCAGTCTCTCTGTAAAAGAACTTCAAGGTCCTGGGATTAGCCACGACTTTAGTGGGAGCCCAGCGTGAGGCCATCTGGACTTCAACAATTCGTAACTTCTTTTGGGCATTTTGTTCAAAATCAATTAGAAATATTTAAGCAAAATATTCAAAGACCGGAGCACCCAACTTTAATTTTGGAAGCTTTTAGTTACTTGAAATCATCAAAAACAAAATTTGTAAACAGGAAGATACTGAAAGTTATACATACAAAAACAAGGCAGGGACTAAACAAATAACGTGACTCAATGGGGAACAGGACTTCATTCTGAAATTTTATAACTGAATTTTGGAATATCTTGACTTGTGGGAAGAATCTTGAGACAGAGTTCCCATTTTTAATTGGATAAATTTATACTCTGTATTAGAATGCAGTGAAACTGAAAAGGTCAAAATTTTGTAGAGTGTAAATTTGATGAAAACTTCCAAAGAATTATATAGACACAGCATTTGATAAGTTTTCTCCAGTAAAAGTATTTGGTAAAGAAATTCATGCTATATGGAGGTAAAAAGACTGCACTATGGAAATATTTGAACGAAATAGTTATACATTTTAATATGAAAAATTAGAATTGAGAAGATCCTTAATTTCTCAGATTTGTTCTGAGTTTAGCAAGTCCCTCAGCACCTGATGAAAGAGTGTTTTCTCAATTAAAGAAATACCATAATCTACAGCAAGACTGGCTACATAATTTGAAGGTCCAGAGGAAAATAAAAATGTAGAGGCCTCTGGTCAAAAACTAAGAATTTCAAGATGTTGACAGCAGAGCATTAAACCAAGTGTGGGCCCTTCTGAGGGGGCCCCACGTGCTGCACACGTCCCACACCTGTAAAACCCTGAGTGCTGGTCAAGAGATGAATGTCAACTGATGACAGTAATTTCAAACGTATTAACAATACAATGCATGAAAAACTGTGCAGGCAATTTTATGAAAAATTTTTAATAAGGTCATCTTGAAAAATACATTTTTTGACAAAAGTACCAGTGACATTTATTAGGTTAAGATTCAGGCAAGAAACGGATTAAAATATATTTTTTAAATATTTAGAGACTCAATATACTTTTTAAATTTTGCTTTAACCTATACAGATATATGTTAAACATCCTTTTAAATATATATTTATTTTTATTTATTTTTAAAATAAAAACAATTTATTACCAGGCACTATGCTAAGTGACTTGTACACACATTATTATTATTTTTTAAATGTATTTTTAAAGACCAATCAGAATTATTTTTAGGTCCACATTAATACAAACCAAATTTGCAGTCATTAAACAAAGTTTTACAAATAAAACAAGCAATTATTTTCATTACCCCTTTCATTGTCAGGTGTCCAAGTTTGGACACACTACATATGCAGCAAATACATTTGATTTAGAACTTTAATATTTCATGTTGTATACATTTATATAGGTGTTACACGGGTTCATACGCTGAAAATACAAATTCTGACTGTTTTCTGAAAAATGTGCAAGTTGTTCTCTAATTCAATCCAGCTGTGTCTTTATCTGTTTTCTCTAAGAATGAGGGAAGAAAAGGAAATGTTATTTCTAAAAAGGGATATTTTAAATGACCTGGGAGTTCACGGAGGAGCCATAACTCTTAGTTCCAGCAATCGTTTCCCTTTATAGTCCCTCCCTCTTAGCAAAGTAACACGTGGGACGTGTGCATGCATCCAGCCACCCAGAGTGGCCTCAGCAACCGCTGTGCAGAGATGGGGAGAGGGTGCAAGCAAGAGTCTATGGAAGCTAAAGCCAGCCTGCCTTTGAGGACCAAGATAAGAGTGTTAAAAGTGCTAAGTTAGGAGGTTTATTTTTATTAACAAAAGGGTAGGTTTTACTACAGACATACATAAAGTTAAAGTGTTCTGAAGTTTGCAAAAAGTTGAATTACAATTTGAGGGCCAGCCCCATGGCATAGTGGTTAAGTTTGGCATCCTCTTTTTTGGTGGCCCAAGTTTGCGGGTCTGGATCCCAGCACGGACCTACACCTCTTGTCAGCCATGCTGTGGTAGCATCCCACATACGAAACAGAGGAGGATTGGCACAGATATTAGCTCAGGGCTAATCTTCCTCAAGCAAAAACAAATAAATAAATAAAAATAAAGTGAGGAAACATTAAAAAAGAAAGAATTTGTACACATGGCCAATGAAACATCCTTGAATGATTACTGTCCCTGATGGCTGACATGTCCTTCCAAAACGTCTCCAAGTTGTTAACGAAAGTTCTGTCTCTGATCCCAATGCCAATCCAAATAATGGGAACAGTCTTGGGTGGAAAACGAAAGGCTTTACTTTGCCAGGCAGAGGGAGCAAAGCAAGTGCCAGTGCCCCCAAAATTGCTTGCGCCCCATTACGAAACGGGTAGGAGATTTTATTTAGGGTTTTAGGCAGGGGAAGTGGGCTGTGGCCTCCTTGGTCAGGGTTTTTCCATAGGCCTGTGTCTGAGGCTGCTTCCAGCAGAGGAGACAAAGGATTTCCCAGATGAGTGTCCTTAGCTGTTTATCTCCATGGTGGAAGGCAGACTCTGACGTCAGGAAGCCGAGGAGTTGCGCCTGGGCAGCTTCGGTTTCTTGATATTCTCTGGACATCAGTCTCTCTGTAAAAGAACTTCAAGGTCCTGGGATTAGCCACGACTTTAGTGGGAGCCCAGTGTGAGGCCATCTGGACTTCAACAATTCGTAACTTCTTTTGGGCTCTATAGCTCAGGGAGGCAGAGGTTAAAGAAACAAACATTTACATCTGAGTGTAACCTAAGAACCAGGGACCTGGGGATGTGCGCCTTTAGTTTTAACCCATATATGCTGGGTTCACTGTAGGGGAACCGATACCAGGGCTGATATTAACTAAGAGCCAGTAACAAAATGACGTAGAAAAGTGAATCCAAGCTTTACTTTCTCTAATTTTTACCCTTTTCTTTAAAATGTATGTTTTCTGTCCGTGTGTATAATTTTATAGTTGTGAATTTCAAGAAAATTGGTAACATAATTGCCACGGACATTCTAAGAAAGTATCTAAGTGACTGTGAAAAGAATGGGTTTTTAAAATGAGATTGGGAATGCTTTTCTTAGAATGAGAAGAAAATATCCAAAGTTTTGTCTATGGATTAAAAACAACAGCAATATAGTGACACTTATCTCAAAAGGTCGCTGTGGAAATTAAATTAGCATATGTAAAGGGCTCTGCATTTGGCTTGACAGAGTAAAAAAGACCAAATGTATCAATAATGGACCTATTAAATGTGTCTGTTAGCCACTGTCTTCACCTTTAGGGTTAAATAGCTATTTCTGCATTTACTGATACAACCATACAGTTTTGCTCCTTTGTGCTGTAAAGGAGACAGGTGACATTCATTTTGTCATGTTGCATCAACTTTGTATTCCTGAGATAAACTCAACTTTTTCATACTATCCTGGCATTATCAAGGCCATCTTAGCCATATGCAATTGTGACCAGGGAACCAGGCAAAGAAAGGGTTACTGAGGATCTGATCAATCACTAACTTGGTCTGTCAATGTTTTCCAGACAGGAAGAAACTATGCATTCTATTTAGCAGAAACTCACACCCCCATTTTGCAGATGTTGCTATCTTGCAGAGAAACTCACATGTTTGCAGCAAGATTCCTGCAAAATGTTCCAGCTCCAAGTGTCCTAAAGTTACCTTAAACTTACTAGCATCTTAAATTCTCCTCTGGGAGGGCCCAAGCAGCCATTTTCATATTGTGCAATGTATGTAGTAGCATGTTTACCTGTTACACATGCTCCATGGATGAGCACAGTTGTTACACAGTTGTTACAAATAAACCTGTTAACCTCTGCTCTCTTGTGTATAAAGTCTCCACCAGCACTGAGCTTGGGGAGAACACTGCTTTGGGAGCTATCCTTGGTGTTCTCCATTGCTTCTGCAAGCACTATCTTTTCTTCACCTACTTTTGCCTTGGGTGTGCTTTTTAGCTCTGCATTCACCAAGAGATGAACTCACCGTTTTTGGTTACATAATGAACTAAAAGAATGTTTACTCTTTTTGCATTCTCTAGATATTTGCAGTAAGATTGTGCCTTGAATGCTGCAAAGAGCATCCACTGCTGGGAATTTGAGGCCAGGTTCCGTCTGACTGCAAGGCTTGCCCTGTTCACCCCAATCCACACAATCTCAATGAGGAAGTGAATAAAACATGGCCCCAGTGCATTCACAAAATAGTCGGCCTTAAGAGATGATTCCATTCTCCTTTCCTCAGATTATGCATCACAGCTTCAGAAAGAATAATAAGTAGTCAAAGTATTTTATTAAAAATAAAGATATTGAAGTGTGTCCCAGGACAGGCATCTCATTCCTTGGCTCTGCCCACCATCTGCAGGACCACTGTCAGCCACCTGGCCCAGTTCAGGGAGGGCTGTCCAGACCAGAACTGTGCTTGCACTGATTACTTAAGGCTAAGTAGTTTCAAAGAAGAATGAATTGACACAAAACTTGGGGAAGAAAAGGGATAAAATGGGAAAAATTTGAGAGAGAAAAAAACCTTTGCAGGTATTTATGATGATTTAAAAGTACAGGGGCCAGCCCGGTGGTGCAGCAGTTAAGTTCACACGTTCTGCTTCGGTGGCCTGGGGTTCGCTGGTTCGGATCCTGGGTGTGGAGATGGCATCGCTTGGCAAGCCATGCTGTGGCAGGTGTCCCTCATAGAAAGTAGAGGAAGATGGGCTCAGATGTTAGCTCAGGGCCAGTCTTCCTCAGCAAAAAAAGGAGGATTGGTGGCAGTTAGCTCAGGGCTAATCTTCCTCAAAAAAAAAAAAAAGTAAAGAACATCCTCTCAAAATATTAGCAAACTGAATTCAACAATACACTAAAAGGATCATACATTATGATCAAGTGGGATTTATTCCAGGGATGCAAGGATGGTTCAATATCCACAAATGAATGTGATACACCATATTACCAAAATGAAGGATTAAGCCATATTATAATTTTAATAGATGCAGAAAAAGCACTTGACAAAATTTAATATCCACTCATGATAAAAACGCTCAACAAAGTGAGTGTAGAGGGAACATACTTCAACATTATGAAGCCCATGTATGACAAGCCCACAGCTAACATCATACTCAAAGGTGAAAAACTGAAAGCTTTTCCACCAAGATCAAGAACATGACAAGGATGCCTGCTCTCACCACAGTGGAAGTCCTAGCCAGAGCAATTAGGCAAGAAAAAAGAAATAAAAGGCATCCAAACTGGAAAAAAGTAAAATTGTCTTTATTTGCAGATGACATGATACCAAAAATATAAACCCTAAAGACTCCACCAAAAACCTATTAGAAGTAACAAATTCAGTAAAGTTGCAGGACACAAAATAAATATACAAAAATTGGTTGCATTTCTATACACTAACAATGAACTATCAGAAACAGAAATTAAGAAAACAATCCCATTTACAATTGCATCATGAAGAACAAAAGACCTAGGGGCCGGCCCAGTGGCCCAGTGGTACAGTTTGTATGTTCTGCTTCTCAGCAGCCCGGGGTTCACCAGTTCGGATCCTTGTGTGAACATGGCATCACATGGCAAGCCATGCTGTGGTAGGCGTCCCACATATAAGGTAGAGGAAGATGCGCATGGATGTTTGCTCAGGGCCAGTCTTCCTCAGCAAAAAGAGGAGGATTGGCAGCAGATGTTAGCTCAGGGTTAATCTTCCTCAAAAAAAAAAAAAAAAAAAAAGAACAAAATACCTAGGGATAAACTTAATCAAGGAGGTAAAAGATCTGTACATTGAAAACTATAAGGCATTGATGAAAGAAATTGAAGAAGACACATAAATAAAAAAATATTCTGTGCTCATGGATTAGAAGAATTAATTAGTTAAAATGTCCATACTACCCAAAGCAATCTACAGATTCAATGCAATCTTTATCAAAATTCCAATGGCATTTTTCACAGAAATAGAAAAAACAATCCTAAAATTTGTATGGAACCACAAAAGACCTCAAATAGCCAAAGCAATCTTGAAAGGAGCAAAGCTGGAGGTGTCACATGTCCTGATTTCAAACTATATTACAAAGCTATAATAATCAAAACAGCTGGTATTGGCATGACCACAGACATATAGTCAATTAATTTATGACAAAGGAGCCAAGAATATACAATGGGGAAAGGATGGTCTCTTCAATAAATAGTGTTGGGAAAACTGAACTGCCACATGCAAAAGAATGAAAGTGGACCACTATCTTACCCATGCACAAAAATCAACTCAAGATGGATTAATGACTTCAATGTAAGACTTGAAACCCTAACTCTTGGAAGAAACATAGATGGTAAGCTTCTTGACATAGGTCTTGGTGATGATTTTTTGGATTTAACACCAAAAGCAAAGGCCACAAAAGCAAAAATAAACAAGTGGGACTACATCAAACTAAAAAGCTTCTGCACAGGAAAGGAAACCATCAAGAAAATGCAAAGGCAACTTATAGAATGGGAGAAAATATTTGCAAATCATGTATCTTTTTAGGGGTTAATATCGAAATATATAAAGAACTCATACAACTCAATAGCAAAAAAAACAAACACTCTAATTAAAAAATGGGCAGAAGATCTGAATAGACATTTTTCCAAAGAAGACATGCAGATGGCCAACAGGGACATGAAAAGATGCTCAGCACCACTAATCTTCAGGGAAATGCAAATCAAAATCACAGTGAGATATCATTTCTCACCTGTTAGAATGGCTATTATCAAAAAGACTGGAAATAACAAGTGTTGGCAAGGATTCGGAGAAAAGGGAAATCTTGTAAACTGTTGGTGGGAATGTAAATTGGTGCAGCCACTAGGGAAAACGGTATGGAGCTTCCTCAAAAAATTAAAAATAGAACTACCATTTGAACCAGCAATTTCGTTTCTAGGTATTTATTACAAGGAAACAAAACTCTGTCTTGAAAAGATATCTGCACCCCCACGTTCATTTCAGCATTATTTATAATACCCAAGATATGGGAACAACCTAAGTGTCCAACCATGGATGAATAGATAAAGAAAATGTACTATGTGTGTGTGTATGAATATGAATTCATGAAATGAATGAATATTATTCAGCCATAAAGAAGAAGGAAATCCTGCCATTTGTGACAACCATGGATGGACCCTGAGGGCATTATGCCAAGTGAAATAAGTCAAACAGAGAAAGACAAATGCTGTATGGTCTCACTTATATGTGGAATCTAAAAACAAACAAAAACCCGAATTCATATGTACAGAGGACAGATTTGGTGGCTGCCAGAGGCGGGGTGGGGGGCAGGAGTGGGGAGGTGAGGAAATGCGTGCAGGTGGTCAAAAGGTACAAACTTTTAGTTACAAGGTGAGTCCTGAGGATGTAGTGCACAGCATGGTGACTATAGTTTTAAATATTACTTTTTCTGATCATACAAGAATACATATTCATTGTAGAAAATTTAAAAAGTACAAAAATGAGGCCAGCCCAGTGGCTCAGTTCACGGGGTCCGCTTGGGTGGGCCAGGGTTCGTGGATTCCAACCCTTGGAGGGACCTACACACCACGGGTCAGCACGCGGTGGCGGTCTCCCACATCCAAAATAGAGGAAGCCTGGCACAGATGTCAGCTCAGGGCCAATCTTCCTCAGCCCCCCCCCCCCCCCCAGAAGTACAAAAGTACATATATTCAAAAAATTAAGCAAAACTCACTCTTAATACTGCAATGTACTTTAGACACGTCAGTGTTTCAATTCCTTGCAGCTCTTCTACTCACCCTGAGCCCGTGGGATTTTGGATCACTGTTCAAGGTGGTCCCAGCGGCCAGACCCTTAATCTTGTCCATTGTGGAACAGGCCCTCCTCCCAGCGAGGAAGGGAGCCCAGCAGGGCACAGACCCCAGAGGCCTCTGGAGGTGCCTCCGAATCCCAGCTCCCGTGTCCACCCTTGCGGGGTTCTTCATCCCCGGCGCCCTGCTCCCCGCCCCCTCCTGGCAGAGAAGCGGAGGGCAAAGTCCTGGGGCCGCGGTTCCGTGCTGCCCACTCAGCAGCATGTCACTTCGGGTCAGCTTGTGCGCAAGGCCCCCGCCCGCCGTCCCCTTCCCCCCGGCCCCGCAGTCCAGCTGCTTCCTGCCCATGGTCTGCGCCCAGGGGCCCCACAGCCTGCCTGCCCCAGGCCCCCACGCGCCCAACGCCCGGGCGCCGTCTTCGGCCACCGTCCTACAGCCTCTGCTCTGAGAACCGCGCCTCAGAGACAGGGGGGCGGGCCTGGAGGGCCGCCAGGCGACCGGGGGTTCATAGAGCAGGCTATGCCCGGCCACAGCTCCACACTCAGGACACTCATTCCCGGTCCAGCTTCAGGTGCCTTCGGTGAGAGAAATGTCCAAGCCCCACTTTTCAAATGGGACAACAGAGAGAAACGAGACTTCCTGTTAGAGGCAGGGGCCTGGGGCATTTCTGGCCCCTGCCCTCCTGACGGAGCTGCGGTCTCCACTCAGCCCCTCACAGGCCTTGTTTGCCGGCCGCTCAGCCCCTGGAAGGAAGGGAGGTTGGAGGTCCCAGTCCTGACCTTAGACCCAGCTTCTACCCCTTTGCTAGCTGCAAAAACCTGTTCAAGTTACTAAACCTCCTGGGCTCAGACTGCTCCTTGGTTTATGCACTGCTGAGGATTAAATAAAACCATCTGCGTAAAACACCTAATACAAAGCAGGTGCTCAATAAACATCTGTTAACAGAGGAGACCAACGTTTTCCTAAAATCAAATCCTAGGAGGGCTTCATGTCATAAATCCTTAAAAGAAACACTGCACATTATAGAAATGTCTTCTAGTGCAATTTCAGGAAAGATGTGGAAGCATTATTCAGACGACTGCTTTTTACTAAAATCGTCTATTTGAGTGATAACTCTCAAAGGCAATTTAACAGGCAGCTAAAATGAAATAACTCAGTGAGACCCACCGAGCCTCTTAGAGCAGATGCTGTTGTTTATTCTAAGTGCATCAGGATCTTCACATGGCGACAGTCTTACTCTATCACGGGTCTCTAACAGATAGGACCACTGGCTTCATCTTCATAACTTACTGCTGATAGCGCCTGAAAGTTCTCATCCAGGGGAAGGGAAGACAGACCCCTTAAAACCTGGTGGGGAGAGACTATCGCACTAGGCAAATACAAATAGTGCTGTGCAAAGGGGGAGGAGGATGACAGTGACAAAACCAGCAACCTCTCATAGCCTCTGGTTCGCCCTCATCCTACTCATAATATCAACATTTCCTCGTCCCAGTCTCTCCGCATGGCTAAGCTGCTGGCTTGGGTGCAACAGGGAAAGAGGACCAGTGACAGAATGAAAATATGAGTCGCAAGGGTTAAGTTACAGGGAGTCCAGGCTCTGATGATCACAACTAGGTCAGTGGAGAGTCCTGTGGCTGCGCCCTGGAACACAGCACCGTCCTCCCACTTGGAGCTCAGGCATTGATCGGTTCCCTATCGCTGAGCATGGTGATCGCATTTCCAGCAAGTAACCCAGGTGGCCGCAGAAACCTTAGCTGCTTCTTTTGTTTCTAATACTTGCAGACTCTAGAAAGTCATCTGGTGTATACTCCTGAAGTTGTCTTCTTAAACTACATTACCATGAAGGGAACCTGCCAATCATCTCTGGCCTCTGGTAGCAATTTTAAACTTTCAGGGAAAGTGGACGGCTGTGCATTTGAACAGGTGTGTGACCACAGACCCCATGAAGCAAACCACGGTAAAAGCAGAAACACGCAGGGGAAACAGGACTGAGTGCTCGTGGGTCTGAGTTACCTGCTCTCCCTGCCTCTGTGCTGGCTTCCCGGCTCCCCCCAAGGGCCTCTGAGACCTGCTCCTGCAGCTCTGCGTGGCATCCATTGCACCCTGTTCTCTCACTAGTAGTGCCACTGAGTAGAGGAGAGAGAGCCCCCATTTATCCTCCTGTGTGTGGAGAAGAGCAGCACAGCCAGCTGTGAGAGCGACAGTCTGTCCAAGGTGAAGACCCAAGGGGCTCACGCAGGGGGGAGGGGGGAAGGGCGGTGCCTCTCAGAGCAGGGGTGATGTGCTAAGCAGCCAGTGCTGCGCCTGCCCAGGTGACCACAGACCCCCTGAATGGCAACTTCAGATCCTAGAAAACATTTGACATGCAAACACACAAGATTTCTGACCACTTTTTATTTTTAGATTGTCACCAAAGGTCACTTTGGGTTGCAGGCACATTGTGAAGTGTCAGAGGAAAAGTGGGTCACAGGAGACAGAAGAAGGGCTCTGCATAGTGCCGACCATTTCCTTACGGGGAGGAGAATCGGCCACAGAAGAGAATGCTGTTGGTCTTGCTGTGCTGAATAAAGAAAAGGAAGGGGTGGTCAGCACAGAACCTGGGGATGATTCTTACACATCGCACCATCATGATGGCGGCAGTGGCGGCTGCGGCCTCTGTGCCTTCCTCGTTGACTTCCACAAAAGACTTGTGCACGACTTTGGACAGAAACAGGTCTGCCCTAGACGACATTCCAGAAAAGTCTGCCCTGGCCTGCTCGAAGGCATCAGTCATGCCCAGACTGCGAAGGACAGCCTCCATGTCGTAATCCTCCTCCAGCTTAAATCTAGGGAGGAACACTTCCATCTCTGTTTCATCCATCATGTCTGGCCTCGTCCATTCTACGAATTTCTCATAAGTAAGTTCTTTTTCCACCTAGAAGAAGAGAGTTGAAGATGTAAGATGTAGCACAGCGCTGTCCAACAGAACCATCTGCTACGACGTGAATGCTCTGGGCTGTGTGGTACGAGACGGCAGTGGCGGGCGGTGACGTTAGCTTCACCGGGACGTAGTGAAGGCCTAGATCCAGGGTGCTGGGGAACGGGGAGATGCTCAGCAGCAGCTCAGACATGATTCCCGTGCCATCACGGCACTGTTACTGTTTAGCAGTCCTTACCGTTTTCAAATCAGTGTTTTCATCCGGAAGCATGATGATCATATTCAGCTCTTCGCCGACATAGGGAAGCATCAGAATTTGGGTGAATATTTCTCCTATGTAGGTCCTTTTAAAGGTAGATTTCTTAAACATCATTTGCACAGGTTTCTCCTCATTCTATGAAAGAAACAGAGAAACATTAAGTTGAAACAAGACCCAGTTGACACAATGGACAAATTCAACACAGTTGGGCACTCTGGGCCCCTAAAAATACTTTCCTGGCTTCCAGGACACCACATGAGTCCCCTCTTCTGCCGGCTAGTCTTCACTGCCTCAACCCTCAAACCCTGGGGTACCCAGGGCTCAATCTTTACACTGCTTTGCCCTTGGTGATCTCATTCAGTCTTGTGACCTTACAGAGAATTCTCGAATTCTCTCTCTAGCCCGGACCTCTTCCCCTGAATCCGGACTCATATATTTCACTGCCTACTTAATACTTGTATCCGGACATAAAAGAAACGTCCAGTGTCACATGTCACACCGGTCTCCTCGGATTCCCTTCCGGGTCTGCTCCATCTATAGTTTCCCCCATCCCACTTGATGGTGACGCCATCCATCCCGTTGTCAAAATCCTAGAGTATCCTTGACTCCTGTCATCCACACACCACATCTGACTCATTAGCAGATTATATTGGCTCTACCTTTAAAATACAACCCAAATCCGAACTGTCCTTTCCACCTCCACTTCTATGAGCCTGGCCCTGGGTCGCTGCGACAACCTCCTAAGTGGTCTCCCTGCCCCTGAGCTCCGCTCCTACAACTGTTCTCAGCACACCGGCCAGTGGACCCAGCAATCACCTCCTAAGTCAGATCGCATCCTGCGGGCTCGGAAGGGTGAGTGAAAGCTGACGTCCTTAAAGTGATCTGTAATGGTGACAAGAGCTCATCCCCACGGCCTCTGGGGCCACGGTCCCAGGGGCCCCTTGACGGTTCCCAGGGCAAACCAGGCCATTCTATCTCTGCCCAGTAAGCTTGTCCCCCAGGACCTGGAGAGCACACCCCCTCGCCACATTCTAGTCTCCACTCAGTGCAGACGCTACCCTGGAGCTGTGCCCCCAACCTCTGCTCTTCCTCTGTGTCTGTCTCTGGAACACTCCCCCCATCTCACACGCTCCTCTTTTCTTATTTACGCTTCCTGTCTCTCCCCCAAGAAAAGGTGACTTTCATGAGAGGAGGGACGCTTCGCTGGTTTGTACACACAGTAAGAGCACCCAGCATGAAGCCTGGCACGTCACTGGCCCTCAGCCACATCTGCTGAATAAATGAACAGACAACTAAAGGACAGGAACACTGAAAGGGCCAGGAAAACTAACACATCGTACTAGAAAAAACTGCATTTGTCATCCCTAGCCAGAAAGTTAGAAAGGCCAGAGGACGGCGACCACAGCCTACCCAACAGGCCTCCTCAGCTCCTGGCTCCTGGGTAAAGTAAGACTAGCAGCGCCTGTGAATTTACTGAGCCCCAGGTGGCAGGCACAGTGCGAGGTGTGCTGCAGCCTCCAGCTCTCTGGCACAGCACACAACTCTGTACTGAATGGAAAAAACCAAAGACACTTCTGTTTCTGCTTTTTGTCTGCAGCTCCTTGAGGTTTACCTGCACTAGCCTCAGCCAAGACAGCCCCCTGTCCTTGGCTGCCTCACTCACCTCCTTGGCCAGCGATTGGCACACTTTTTCTGTTATGGGACAGATAGTATTTTCAGCTTTGTGGGCCATACAGTTTCTGTCACAACTACTCAACTCCACTGTTGTACAATGGAATACATAAACAAATAAGCATGGTTGTGTTCCAAAAAGATTTATTTAAAAAAATAGGTAGTGGGGCGCCAGCCTGGTGGTGCAGTGGTTAAGTTCGCAGGTTCCGCTTTGGCGGCCCGGGGTTTGCCGGTTCGGATCCCAAGTGCGGACCCACCCACCACTTAACAAGCCATGCTGTGGCAGGCCTCCCACATATAAAGTAGAGGAAGATGGGCATGGATGTTAGCTCAGGGCCAGTCTTCCTCAGCAGAAAGAGGAGGATTGGCGGCAGATATTATCTCAGGGCTAATCTTCCTCAGAAAGAAACCAAACCAAACAAACAAAAATAGGTAGTGGGCTGGCTTTGGCCTGCAGACATAGTTTGTCGATGCCCGCCTTAGGCAGTTTCTCCCACTGCACCTCCAGGGCCCAAAGACTCCATCTTGTACAATAATGGGATCCAGAGTGATGCCAGCATCATGGCACTGGGCATTGCTCTCTTTTTGTCTCCCCTTTGATTTACAACTAATAGGACATCTATAACCACAAAAAAAAAAGTGCATCTGCACAGCATATCAGGACACCCAAGAGAGCCAACCACCTGAAAGTGGGGGGACTGGACTGTGTGCAGTAGTCCACACCCTCTAGGTTTGTGTAAGTACACTCTGTGATGTTTACACAACGATGAAATCGCCTAATGATGCATTTCTCAGAATGTGTCCCCATTGTTAAGAAACGCATGACTGTGTATGCCAACAAATTATATAACCCAGAAGAAATGGATACATTTCTAGAAACATACAACCTACCAAGACTGAATGAGGAAGAAAAGGAAAATCTGAACAGACCAGTAACAGGTAAAGAGATTGAAACAGTAATCAAAAAACTCCCAACAGAGAAAACTCCAGGACCAGATGGCTTCCCTGGAGAACTATATCAAACATTTAAAGAATAATTAACACCAATCCTCCTTGAACTCTTCCAAAATATCAAGGAGGAAGGAAGATTTCCAAACGCATTCTATGAAGCCAGCATTACTTCGACACCAAAACCAGATAAGCCTATCACAAGATAAGAAAGCTAAAGAGCAACATCACTGATGAATATAGATACAAAAATGCTCAACAAAATATTAGCAAACCAAATTCAAGAACACATTAAAAGGATTGTACACCCAGGTAGGATTTATTCCTGGGATGCACGGATGTCTTCAACATACACAAATCAATAAATGTAATATATCACATCAATACAATGAAAGATAAAATACACATAATTATCCCAATAGACGCAGAAGAAGAATTTAACAAAATACAACATCCTTTCATGATAAAACCCCTTAACAGACTGGGCATAGAAGGAACCTGGCTCAACATAATAAAGGCTATATATGCCAAACCTATAGCTAACATCATACTCAATGGAGAGAAATTAAAAGCATTTCTCTGAGATCAGGAACAAGGCAAGGATGCCCACTCTCACAATTCCTATTCAATACAACACTGGAAGTCCTAGCTAGAGCAACTGGGCAAGACAAAGAAATAAAAGGCAGCCGAATCAGAAAAGAAGAAGTAAAATTACCATTATTTGCTGATGATATGATCCTATATATAGAAAATCCCAAAGAATCAATAAAAAAACTGTTGAAGTTAATCAATGATTTCAGTAAAGTGGCAGGATACAAAATCAACATACAGAAATCAATTGCATTCCTCTACATTAATGATGAAGCATCTGAAAAAGAAATAAAGAAAACTGTCCCATTCATAACAGCATCAAAGACAATAAAATACTTAGGGATAAATTTAGCCAAGGAAGTGAAAGAGCTCTACAATAGATATTACAGAACTGCTGGAAGAAATCGAAGATGACACAAACCAATGGAAAGACATCCCGTGTTCATGGATCAGAAGGATTAATATTGTTAAAATGGCCATATAACCCAAAGTCATCTACAGATTCAACACAATCCCCATCCAAACACCAAAGGCATTCTTCACAGAAATAGAAGAAACAATCCCAAAATTTGTGTGAAACCTCAAAAGACCCCAAATAGCCAAGGCAATGGTGAGAAAAAAGAACAAAGCCAGAGGTATCATGCTTCCAGATTTCAAACTATACTACAAAGCCATAGTAATCAAAACTGTACGGTACTGGAACAAAAACAGACGTCAACCAATGGAAAAGAATAGAGAGCCCAGAATTAAACTGGCATATATGGTCAACTAATATTTGATAAGGGAGCCAAGAATACCCAATGGGGAAGGGATAGTCTCTTCAACAAATGGTGCTGGGAAAACTGAAGAAACACATGCAGAACAATGAAACTAGACCCCTAGCTCACATCACTCACAAAAATTAACTCAAAATGGATCAGGCTTAAACATAAGACCTGATACCATAAAACTCCTAGAAGAAAATGTAGGGAAGAAGCTCATCGATACAAGTCTTGGTAATAATAGTACAAACAACAAAATCAACAAATGGACTATATCAAAATCAAAAGCTTCTGCTCAGCAAAAGAAACAATTAACAAAATGAAAAGACAACCTACAGAATGGCAGAAAATTTTTGCAAACTATATAAGGTTTGCATATAAGGATAAGGGGTTAATAGCCAAAATATATAAAGAACTCAGTCAACTCAATTAATAACAACAAAATAATAATAATAATAATAACCTGATTTAAAAATGGGCAGAAGAATTAGACATTTTTCCAAAGAGGACGCCAAAATGGCTGACACATGAAAAGATGCTCATCATCACTAATCATCAGGGAAATGCAAATCAAAACTACAATGAGGGCCAGCCCCTGTAGCCTAGTAGTTAAGTTCAGCATGCTCCCCTTTGGTGGCCCAGGTTCGGCTCCTGGGTACAGACCTACACCCACTCTGTTAGCGGCCATGTTGTGCTGGTGGCCCACATACCAAAAAACAGAGGAGGACTGTCACAGATATTAGCTCAGCGTAATTTTCCTCAGTTAGAAAAAAAAGACTACAATGAAATATCACCTCACAGCCACTAGGATGGCTATGAAAAGGGAACCCTTATACATTGTCGGTGGGAATATAAATTGGTCCAACCACTATGGAAAAGAATATGGAGCTTCCTCAAAAAATTAAAAGTAGACCTGTCATATGATCCTGCGATTCCACCTCTGGGAATACATGCAAAGGGACTGAAAACAGAATTTCAACGAGATATATGCACTTCCATGTTTATTGCAGCATTATTCATAATAGCCAAGATATGCAAGCAATCCAAATACCCATCAACAGATGAAGAGATAAAAAAAGATGTGGTACCTATACACAATGGAATATTATTCAGCCATGAGAAAGGAAGATGTCTTGCCATTTGCAATGACATGGATGGACCTTGAGCACATTATGCTAAGCAAGATAAGTCAGACAGGGAAAGACAAGTACTGTATGATATCCCTTGTATGTGGAATCTAAAAAAGTTGAACTTGTAAAAAACAGAGAGTAAAATGGTGGTTACCAGGAGATATGTAAGAGTGATGGTGTGTAAGGTACAAACTCGTAACAAGTAGTAAATAAGCCACAGAGATCTAATGCACAGTATAATGAATGTAGACAATAGGAGTGTACATAATTACATAATGTGATAAGTATCACTACATTGGCAATTACATCTCAATACAGTCACGTGCCACGTAGCGCTGTTTCAGTCAACCACAGACTGCATAGATAACGGTGGTCCCATAAGATTAGTATCATACAGCCTAGGTATGCAGTTGGCAGTACCATCCAGGTTTGTGTAAGTGCACTCTCTGACATTCAGTGATGAAATCGCCTAATGACACAATTCTCGGAACACATCCCCATCGTTAAGTGATGCCTGACCGTATATAAATGTATCAAAGTAACACACTGTACATCTTAAACTTACACATTATTACATGTCAAATTTATTTGATAAAAAAACTATACATATATAAGGATCCAATCTTAGTAACTGAATGACTAAATAAATATAAAATTGTATAGTAAGTTTCATCTTATTTAGAAATAAAGGAATTAAAAGGAAAATCTGTAGCAACTCAAAATCTGCCTGCTGTCAGGCACACCCTCCCCCATAGGCCCTCAACACCCACTGCAAACTGTCTCCCGCTTGTCTTTCTCTACTACAGAGACAAGAAGGCAAGACAGAAGTCCTCGCCTCCCGTAGCTAACGGAAGCCACATGAAATGGTTCTGGCCTAGCAGACATACAAGGAAGGTTTCTCTTTCTGAATAAGACAGCAGAACCTCCACAGGAGCAGGCTTTGATCTCACCCTTTGTCGATCCCCCTTTCTCCTGCCCAGACTGTGGGTGCAATGACTGAGCCATCCTTGACCATGAGGAAGCAGGCCATGTGCTAAAGATGGCAGAGCAGGGAGAGAGCTGGTTCCCTCAGAGCGTCCCCCCAGAGCCACAGCAGCCCCACTCTCCATGCACCCCCAGGTCCCTGCTAGGGGAGCACTTCTAGGAGTTAAACTACAGTGAACTGGTGTTCTGTTACTTGTGCTTGAAGAAAGTCCTAACATACATCTTGTTAAGGACTGATTTCAAGAGAGAAATAATTTAGCCAGGGGAAAATAGGCAGTTCATTTCAGAATAAAGCTGGAAAGAAAATATATTTCTTGAGAAACTGAAGGTTCAGGCTCAAGTCGGTCTAGATCTAACTTATGGTCAATGACCAAGAATAGGCTGTAATCAATCTATTCTGTCTACTTCGGTGTATATGCAAAAATGTCTACAATTAAAGATAAACACAAAAGAAAGAATACACTGGATTCAGTGAGAGAAAGATACAGGGCCACCAGCAAAAAACATCTTCAAAGCTGGAGGGAGCTCGACTCAGTGTCTAGCCTACACACATGCCCTTCTGTTTGCTTGTTTCTTTAAAAAAAAATGGTGCTTGTCTTATCCTTACTATCAAAGAAGACTGCAGACCGGCCATCTGTTCAGTATTTACTGAGCACAACCACATGCCAGGCATTTGTAAGACAGCAATGTGCCCTCAGAGGGCGTTCAGCACTGAGAAAACAGTCATTCAACCACTGCAGTGCTGCCATGGGGACCCACAGGGGGCAGGTGACAGCTCAGGGGAGGGGTACAGATACCCAACTAGGGGGAAGGACTGGAGGGAAGGCCTCCAGGCGCTGCTGGGAGGGAAGGAGCATACAGCCGCCGACGGGAAAGAACACGGAGGAACGGCTCTACAAAGAGCCTCATACATCACATTTTGGCGTTTGAACTTTCTCCCAAAAGTTCTGGGAAGCCAAGAAGGCCCTTAAGCCTGAGAGCTACACCATCAGATTTGCCATGTAGAACACCTGGCAACAGTATGGCAGGTGATATGGGGAGCCCGGCCTAGGCATATGTAGCCACCTTTGACGACACAGAAGAGGAGGAGGGCGAGAGAAAGGCCCCAAGGCTTGCTGGGGAGCCGGCTGCTGGGCTGCCTAAGACTGCGTAAAGCACAAGTTACTTGAGGTGAGACTTCTCACGTGTTTTAAAAACCAATGGGAACACAGGGACTGTTTCCAAGAATCTCCTTTGATATTGCAAAAGATTCACCTTGCTGACTTTAAACGGTCTTTCCTTGGTCTGCTGTTTGTCAAACTGATCATCCCAGTTTCCTTTGAAGTAGATGGCATTCACGAGAATCAGCTTAGTCAGCAGGTCCACTGAATCTGAAGACAGTAACTCTGTAATTTTACCTAAAAGAAGAATGAAAAGAACCAGTTAGGCTAAAAGAGCTTCCTGATGCGTGCATCGGGGATGACATTCAGAGTAGGCCATCTCCTTAGGTAGCCGAGTGCACAAATAAAGAAGTTCACTATCCCCTAAATATAACCATGTAAAGGGATATTTGTCCTCAAAACAGCAACAAAAACTTAAAAAGCTCTGGTAAGAAAGATACCATCACTTCAATAAAACACAAAAGGAACAAAATAGCAGGATGAATTCATAACACACACGATAGAAAGCAATGCCTGGTGCCTATGACATAAAGAAAGAAACTTAAAGGATGGTCACAAGGTGAGAGGCCGCAGCAGTGTAAACAACAGCTGAAGGGAAGACCTGCAGGGGGAGGGGGGGTGGGCCAAGCGCCCTGCACTGACGCACGGGGATCCGCAGAGGATGAGCATGGGGCAGGGGGCAGCTTGAGACATGAAGGGCAAATTTTTCTTTATGTGATGTGTGAAAAGAAAGACTATTAACATTAACAACAAAAAATTCAAGTGTGGATTGTTCTGGAAGATGTATACCAAACATTAGGAGACATCACAGATATAGTGAAAAGAACAGGGAAGAGCTAGAGAAAACATCGTACACTGACAACATTTCAGAAGCAGATCTTGTAAGTTTACAGTTATTTAGAGAAAAAAATCATCCTTGCTTTCATCTGATGGGCTTGTGAAGGAACTTTAATAAGATTGATTAAAATGCTATTAAAATAGAATAATAATATATTTTCACCTTCTGTCTTCTTGGCTACCCAGGTGTTTATGTGTTTTCTGGACTCCTCTGTAGCACTGATAAAGTCAAGCTGTTCCATCTCTGCTTGGTAGAATTTGTGGCAGGAATCTTTAAAAGACTAGGAGATACAGAGTGACAATCGCATGGCCACAAAAATAATTAACAGCTGATTTCTTCATTATGCCAAATCAGAACATCGATAATTTTAGGATTTACATACGTAATATACAAAAAAAATATAAGGAATTAACCTAAAATCCAATTTCTCAGTTTTCAGCTACATTTAATTTAGCTTATAAACTAAGTAAAGAGTGGTCTGAATATCACATAAACATCATGAACGGCTGGCTGCTTTAAGGGAGGAGCTGTGCATCAAGGAGGTAAGAACGGAGACACTGAGGTGAACAGCGACAGTCGGTCCCTCCTGACGAGCCAGTGTGCTTGCTGAGCCACGGCTCCCTCTACGCTTCGCAACAATGGACTGTAAACAGGGCCTGCCGTCCGTACCATGCGGGGAAGGGTGTAATTCTACCCCACGACTTCCACCATATGTTTCTGCGATGAGGGAAATGTTCTCAATCGGCACGATCCAAAACTGTGCTGCCTGCAGCTACTGAGCGCTTGAAATATGGCCAGTGCCACCAAGGAACTGAGTATTTAACATAGTAAATGACACTGAAATTTAAGTAGCTACATGTGTCCAGTGGCTACCATTTTGGACGGCTGAGTTTTAGAGTGTGAGTGAGTCTCAAAGAAGGTTTAAACTATATTTTGTTAATAGAGTGTATGATGACAAGGATATTAGGTTGAACACCCACATTATCCACACAAAAGCAGAAAATTTGATGGAAAGTGAATGGACTGAAATAACTAATTTGTTGACAGGCACTATGGAATGGTTTCCCAGTCTTTGTTCTGAACAGCTTAGGGCTAAATATTTAATTCCCCTTTTCAGGATTGTTTTCATATTACAGGATTTCACTTTCCCCTTCAGCATAGCATTAGACAGCCAACGTGGCACAGTAGCCAGGAACACAAGAAGTCCCGTGACTTCTCAGCTGTGTGACCTCAGAAAAGCGGCCTTGTCCTTCTAAGCGTCCTTGTCTCCATTCAGTGAGGACACAGCGCAGCCTTCCTCAGAGGGCCGCCCTGAGGGCTGGACGAGTTCCCATCAGCAGCACCGTTGCAGGGACGGTGCCGAATCCCCTGCAGGCTGCAGACACCGCGCTGGTGACCGAGGGGGATCGTCCCATTCCACCCTCACACAGTTCACGCTTTGCCAATTTTGCTGCTCTGTTTATTGATCAACACTCTCAAAAAAATTTTCAGTCTCTCAATCTAAGAAAATAGTCTGGAAGCAAACTGGTCACTCACATATTGACAACTTGCCACACCCTGTGGTGATTTCTGTAAGTTTTAAATACATCTGAAAATAACTGTCCGCTGTTTAAGTTACTATTTTATAAGCAAGGACTAATCAAACTAAAGGAGTATCTAATTATATGTTGCAATTGGTATTAGATTCTTAGGATACTAAATTAATGAGAAATAATTGGCAAATATTTCTAATCTATTTTATATTCTAATATCAAAATAACATTTTAAATATCAACATTTTTCTTAAAATAGCTGCCAAAAAAAAGAAAAATGAAAGAAGATCAGCTAATCTTTGTGTTTATTCGAAGTTTTGTTTTTCTTACCTCAGGCTTATAAAAAGACAACCATAACATAGATAGTAACTAAGACTGATACAAAATAAGTAAAACAAATTGTAAAAAAATCACACCGGGGTATACAAATCTTACCAATATTTGACCTCATGCCTGACAACATTCACTTTATACCAAGTGTTTTAAAACAATTAACGTAGAGTCAGAAACAAGTTAGAAAAATAATGAAAAAAGAATCATATAACAGAATGATTGATATCTCAAACATATAAAGAACTCATAAATCAATAAGACACAGAGCCCAACAGAAAAATGTGCAAAGGATATATAAATAGGCAATTCTCAGAAAATGAGATGAATGTTCAATAAACATAAGAAAAATTGTTCAATCTCATTAATAATCAAAATTTAAAAGGTTAACAACATGCAGTGTTGATGGTGGTGGGTGGAAATGAGCGCCATGCTCATATTCCTGAGAGAATGTAAATGGTCACAGCGTTTTGGACAGCAATTTGGCAATATTCACGAACACTTCAAGGCTTCACTGCCTTCTCCCTTCTACAAATCCATCTTGGAGGAACATACACACACAGCACAAAACCACGGACAAGAACATTCACTGTCTGCATGGCCCAGATTGGACGCAACCGAAATGCCCCCCAATGGGGTAATGGCATCTACATTACAGGATGTCCGTACTTAGAATTCCAGATGAAGTCAAGAGAGGGAGGCAGGTCTCCATACACTGAGATTAAAAGAACTTAAGACACAGTGTCAGATGAAAAGAAACAAATTACAAAACAACATGTACGGTATAATGCCGTTACATAGGGAAAAATCCCACAAAACAAATTTCTGTATGTCCAGGGGGGTATACATCAAAGCTAGAAAAGCTCTTACACTGGGGAGGGGAGAAATGGGAGTGGAAAAGGGGGTGTGAGGACTCCTGCTTTGTCTGCTTTATTTGCATTTTATATAACAAGAATACTCAGATATTACTCGAGTAGTTTTTGAAAAATGAAAAAAATCACGAAAGCATTGTAAATAAACAGAACCAGCATATTTAGACGCATAAAAACTTTAAAAAAATCTGTTGGAAAAAACAATTAAAATATTTACATGTGTAAAAAGTTGAACAAGTCTTACAATGTACAAAAAATTACCAATACGTGAAAAACAATGATTGGAAATATTCATTTTGAACACTTTAGTTTTGGCCAATTCATCTCGAATTGTGCTATGCTCCATGTTAGTCCCTTCATAATTATCTCATTTAAGTTTCACAAAAATCTGGACGTAATTTGTTAAAAGGCTCATTTTACAGAGGATAAAACCAAAACAGAGTTAAAGGAAGTGCATGAGGTTAGCAGACGGGGCTGAGTTTGCGCCCATCTGAGTGAACTCCCAGCCCACAGCCTTCTGCTCCGCACGCAACCCCGCCCCTGCTCGCCTTGTTATCTCTGCTTTCTTAGTGAAAAACAGCAAGTGTGACTTACTGAGAGGAAATCATAAGACTTTTCTCCAAAGAGCCGGTTGGCAGTTCTAAGCAAGTACTGCGTGCCAGTCCTGTTAACTTCACTGAGAAGCGACTGGAAACCCTGGTGGACATCTCCAACTTCACCACTGCTCTTACTTAAAGAAAGCACCTGAAATCAAAAACAGAATAAAAATGCACAACTTCAGTATGCCTTGAGTTCAGGAAATGGAAACAACACTGAACTCAGCTTAGCATCTGTCCAGATCCTCACGACAGCTCAAAAGCCACCCAGGCTCCCTGCCCGGAACACCTCCTGAGGGAGCCAGAGCCTTGCCAGTACGGGCAGGAGCAGAAATGCGTGCCAGGTCCCGTGTGCTCACTACTTGCAGTCTGTCTGCAAGTTTAAGGCTGCCAACTGGGCCTCCCGTCTCTCCAAACACAGGCCACTCTTGATACCAAAGTTGCAGCCTCTCCCCATGTCCTTGGGTCTCAGCTGGCCCTGTGACTTTATCTGACTGACAGAATGCAGGACAAGAGATACTGCTACAGGCCTGGCCTTAGGAGGCCTGGCAGCTCCATGTTCGCTCTCTCGTACCCCAGCCACCACGGTGTGAGGAAGTCCAAGTTATCCTGCTGGAGGCCCCGCAGAAAGCCCTGGAGAGCTGACACCACAGAGGGAGAGCACTGGTAGGAGGACAGAGGCTCCAGTCAACAGCCAGCACCAAGGACCCAGAATGTCACAGGGCCTTCTTGGATCATGAAGGATCCCAGCTGGCACTATGGGGTCAGGCCACAGAATCCAAGAAATAATCAGTCATGGTTATTCCCGGCCACTACGTCCTGGGAAGGTTTGTTCTGCAGCCATAGAAGATGCACGCATCAAGCCAGATGTGGAGTTCTAAGAAACATAACGAAAATCCCCAACAGCGGCACTGGCTTTGGACCCACACAGCTGGCAGAGGGTGGAAGGAGAGGGAGTGAGGAGACTGCGCACAGAGGCTGGAAGGACAGTGAGGAGATTACTACTGCAGGCTGGAGAGAAGGAGCTGGTGGCACGGACTGCACAAGATCTGGGGACGTTGACCAGCAGTGATTCCCCAGTGCATCACGGAGCTGGCTAAGGAGATGTCCAGGAAGAATGGGGCTTTTTTAGCTGCGTAGGGTAAAGTACGGCAAGAGCAAGATGACCCAAAAAAGGAACTGTTTCATTTCCAAGCAGAATTTAAAGGACACATTTCCAACCTAGGACTTGCTGGGTGGAAAATAAAAATGCTTCTCATTCCCAGCCTCTCCAGCTGGCAAATGATTCTCAAAGTAAGAAACGGCCTCAGGACAGAGGTCAAATCCCAGGCATGGGTCTGAAGAGTGGGATCCAAATCTACTTTGTGAAACTTTAGAAAGGTTAAAGAAGTGCCTCATGGACCCTCTTGGCCAGACAAAGGGGCTTCTAAGCATCTTAAGGACATTGTCCCCCCGCACCCTGACTCCCACCCAACACAGAGCATCCTGCCTCACACAGGTCTGTGCACGTGCTTTTGTCCAATGAAATGGAATCTAACTGGCATACAGAAATCCTACAACGGTGTAGAAGAAACAATCCTGCCCGCCCCTTCGCAGTGGACTTCCAGCCTCCACCAGTGTGAGGAAATAAATTTCTGCTGTTCCAGCCACTCAGGCTGTGGTACTTCCTGTAATGGCAACCCTATCAGACCAAGACACCTCCCCCACCATTTCGGAAGGGACTGTCCACTGCGGTTTTCCCTCCTCACCTCACCTCTGTATGTTGGGGGGCAGATAATTTGTCTCTTTAGTTCACAAAGCTCTGTACCCAAAGCAGCGTACTGAGGAGCCTCCACAGCCCTGCTCCTCCTGGACACCAAGCCAGAGCCTGGCCCACGGTGGGCTGAGACTCCGGGCTCGTGGGAGGGGCAAGGGCCCCTCACCTGTGGGAGGGCTGTGAATCATCAGGGGCCAGAGGGCAGGCTGTGGCAGTCATCATTGTCCCCAGGAGCCATGCCTTCGGTGTTCGTATCCTCACGCAGCCCCTCCCAGGCTGACTCTGGGCTTGGCCACGTGACTGGCTTCAGCCAGTGAGGCATTAACAAGCGTGACAGATTAGAGGCTTGATACACACTTGCACATTCAAGCTTGTCCTCTTGGAAGCTGGGGACTGTGCTGTAAGGAAGCCCAGGCCACCCTGCCAGAGAAACGCCATGTGGAAGGCCCAGGGGACGAGGCAGCTCATGGAGGGGGCCACGTGGAAGAGGCTGAGGCCCCATACCAGTGACCCAGCTGGGGCCAAGACGATCAAAGCAGTGCCCGACCCACCAAGAGTCACGCTACGTAAATCGTCATCTTAAGCTGCTGAGTTTTGGCATAACGGTTACTCAACAACAAATAACTGAAATACTACTGAAAACATTTTTGGCTGACAAGCGCCAGTATAAGGTTTTACACTTAAATGAGAAAACCAAGATAGAAATTTCTAACAATCAAAAAGCAGTTGACAATACCCAAAGAATATCACAGGACTCAACCTGGACCTTGTGACTCTACATTTGCTCACAAGCTTGGGTACCAGCTACCAGCGGACGGTGAAACCACTCATTCTTCTGAGTGGAGCACAGCCCTCCGTCCATAACAGGTCAGAGGTACTCACCCTGGGGGCTCGCCCAGGACTCAGTGTCCTGCCCTGACAACTCTCTGTCCACACCCCTGTGACACTAGCAGAGTTATCTGGCAAGAGCAAGTTTTAAATTACGGAAGACTTAAATTAAAGGGATTTGAAACACGGAAGGCCAGCTCAAATGACAAAGAAATAATGACGTTTACTGTTGCCAGAAATGGCTTCAGGTACATACCTGGGACATCTGGGCAGCGGTGTTTCCCTTTGCCCCCATGAAGACCATGGCCAGGGCAGAGGAGATGCTCAGGGGTGAGAAAAACACATTTTTCGAGTTGTCTTCACCCAGCTTTTTCAAAAGGTTTAAGGCAAAGGTGCCATTTGCTTCTGATAGAGTATCCATGATAGCAAGCCTGAAACAATGGATTTAAAATCAGTGTCACATGAATATAGGCTTACATGTCAACTGCAATGCACTCTGTTATCTGGTTCAATGAGCAAATAGGGACACACACAAAACTCTCTTTCTCTTTGGGGCCCTCAAGATTATTTTGTGTGTTTCCAGTGTTAAGTGAAAAGAAATTGAACAGTTATGTCTAGAATGTGATCCTGTTTTGTTGGGGGAAGAAATCAGGGGGACTTGAATGTGACACAGAGAAAGTGTGGAAGGACGCCTACCCTACTGCTCACCCTGGTCACTGCCTGGGGGATGAGGAAAGGGGTCCCGGCTTCTGCTCCATTTCTGTATTGTCTGGTGTGCTGTACGGGATTTTACATATTATTTTATAATTTAAAAATCATTCAAAATGAGAAATCCAATCACAAAGTCACAGAAGAAAAGACAGCTGAATGTTTTATAATGTGAGAGAGAAGACCCCCTTTCAGGAGGACCTGGAGCCTTCAGATAAAAGATAACTCAAACCACACAAAAGGGGTATGAAAGCCTTAAAAACAAGCACTTCTGACCCTCAATTCTCCTTCCAGGAAACTTTTACATGTGACAAAGCCCAAATCTAAGGCCCTGTTCCCAGGCCCTTCTGCTGCCCCCAGGCCCAGGCCCTCCTGCCCATCCCAGTTCTTGGACCCGGAATGACTTGATTTCTGCTCCCTGTATGAGTAAGGGGCTATACCAGACCACCTGTGTTCCCTCCCCTCTTTAATATCCCGCAATTGTTAACATTAAAGCAGAAAGAGAAAAACTTTAGCTCAACCTTCAAAGCCCACAGTGAAGTCAGTAATAGCACTCTGTCTCTCACTTAGAAACGACTGCTGTTGGCCGTTAAAGGGAAAATTATATCCATGCCCTATAAAAAAGGAACAATAAATCAAGGATGCCCTGGAGGGTTATCCAAGACATGCAGGATAATCTTATAGCAGAAAATGTTAATCATGAGAGAATTGAATAGCCCACTCATGATAAGGGTCCTTAAATCAAACAGGAAATGATGCTTCCAAACTTCCTTAATGTGACAAGGTTTATCTACTTCTGCCACCATCACCATCACAGATGATAAACTATGGGAGGTATTTCCCTTGTTTCCCACACAGGAACAGGATGTCTCTTATCTGACGCTTGTGAGCTTTGTGCTGATAGTTCTGGCCAAGGCAAATACAACTCATGAAACCTAATGAGAAGGAAAATCATCAGAAATAGGACGAAATAAGAATAATTGGCAAACTACGTGATGGAATACCTGACAAGGAGCCAGAATCAATGAAATACTCCTAAAACTGATAAGACAATGGAGTAAAATGGACTCCAAAGGACATTAGCAAATTTACAAAAAAAGAAAAACGCAGCTAATTCTATTAAAAAGTTCTAACTTCAGAGAAAATGATAAATATCCTTTTTTGAGCATACACTATGCGCTAGGTCCTACATTAGCACTTTTCCTAAAAGATCCTTACAACCCTATGAGGCGGGTTGAGAATATCAGCATTTGACAAGCAAAGAAATGGGGCCTTAGTTCTTTAAGTGTCTCCCTCTGTGGTCACAGGGCTGCAACAGCAGAGCAAGGGCCAGAAACCAGGTCTGTGTGGCTCTGGAGTCCACTCCCTCAATCACTATGGCATACAGCCTTCCAAAAAAAAAAAAAAAGATATGTGGAGAACAAATTAAAGTACTTTTTAAAACATGAACTTTGAGAGTTCAAAAATCATTAATTTCCAATACTGACAAAGTAAGATATGTATTCCCTCTTACAGTGTGCAAATAATGGTGTGAATTGGTACACCAATATTTCTAGAGTGTAATTTAGAACTATGTAAAAAACAAAGGAAGGAAGAAAAGAAAACACAAGAAAACATTCATACCATCTGAACCAAAAATTCCACTTCTAGGAATTTCACTAGCTGTAAAATTCATAGGTACTGATAAAAATATTATGCACAGAAACAACTACTGAAGCAGTTCATATGCTGCAGGAAAAAATCTTTAAGTGCCCAACAACAGAGAACCACTTAGATTCTGTCACATCCATGGTGGGGTATTAATGAAAGAATTAATTTTTTTTAAATCATAGTAATATCATGGGAATATACAAGTTAAGTGAAAAAAGGTAAAACCAGAAATACAATTTTTCAGTCTTATCACATAAATTAGGAAGAAAAGTACATAGCATAATTTTTAGACAGAAAGAGTAGAAGGAAATATTGTACACCAAATGTTTCTGGATTATGGGTAATTTTTATTTTTTTTATATTTTTCTGCATTTTCACCTTTTCTACAACATGCCTATATTATTTTTAGGGGTTTCTTTGGTTAATTTTTTACATGAAATTAATACACATGCACCAAGTTTAAAACCAGATGGTGCTAGATGTTACAAAGGACACCGCTCTTACCCGGCTGCCCTCAGCCTTCCCCATCCCCAGGTCTGCGGGATCATGACTCCGTGGCACTCAGTGCTAAGCCAGGCAGTGCACTGGGAATGCACGTCCTTACCGACACTGCCTATCCTTACGTTAACATTGCTCCCCCCTTCTTTAGTTTTCTGTGTACCTATGGCAAACTTCCCCAAATGTGCTACAGGTCCCTCAGCCCTTTCAGTCGTTTCTCATGTGCTCAGACCCAAGGAATAACCCACCAGCCCCTCCTCCCCTCCACAGCCCGTTACCCTGCTGGTGAGCGCGGGCATGCTCGTCCCCAAAGAGGAATTCCCACAGCCGGGACAACCTTCCCTACTAAAATATTTTAGTTAACAGTCAATTAATTGTTTGTCAGTCTGTTTTCTCAAACAAAACACAATGCTTACACAGCAAAGAAATTATTTTTTTCTTAAATATTTAAGCATTGATTACATATTTTAATATATCAGTTTTTAATGCTCTAAACAACTTTTAAAGCAAACTTACATATTTCACAACCAAACCTTACTAAACATTTAAGCCTCTATAAACCTAATAAATTAAGACTTACAAATACTAGTAAGCTAGAATCACCTAAGACTTTCAAACATGTTTAAAAATACACAAAACAGTACAATGGTTACGACACTTAGCACACAGGTGTTAACACCATGGGTTTATTTTATCTTTGCTGTGTCTTTTTATAGCTTTCCTAAGGGGACAGTAATGCTTATCTGAATGGTTCTCTGGGGCTAAATTAATCTTAAGGGCCCGGGCCAGCGCACACAGGCTGCCTGGTCCATCCCTGAGCCACCCGGTCTGTTTCTCGGAGCCAGCACTCCGAAAGCCAAGCACTTTCGAGGAGGGCAGCTGGGAGCTTCCATTGCCTCCTCACTGGGATTTCACAAGGCCTCCGCCCAACACCAAATCTTAGTTCCTTGTAAACCAGCCTCTTTCCTGAAAATGAAGTATCATTTGAGTTTTCCTCCATCTGGGTTGTATAACCCAGAGTTCTATCATATAACTTGGCTATAAGTCTTTTAGCTTAATTTTTAGGCGTTTAGGTTCTTTTGTAACCAATCTTCTTACACAGTAATCACAGAGGAATTATCACACAGCACTTCCTCAAACATTATTGAAATTCGGTCTTTTTAAAGCTCATTTTGTTTGCCTCCTCTGAACTTATTAATGGACTCATGGCTTTTTACAAACAATATATTTCAATTAGCTGATGTTTGTTTTCTGCTTGGTGCTCAAATTGTCATAACTGGGCTAGTGGGGTCCTCTCTAAATTGGTCACTTTATCTTGAGACGTTAATTTCAAACATCCTTGCTTTACGGCAACAACAGCTTACAAACCCGTTTTGAGTTTTTTTTCCAGTCCAAAGACAAGAGGTGTTAGCCTCTCCCCTGGTTTCCTTTACTGGAGAAAAGCCATACAGTACAAACTCTGAATCTTTGAGGAGCCTGAGCTTGGGCGCTGTTGTCAGGCCGCAGCACGGACAAAGCTGGAGAGATGTTCCCTTCCAAGTCCCTAATACGCCATGCTGTGAAGGCGACTGCCGCCTCAAGTTTTTATACACCTGACTTTTCTAAAACATCACTGCACCTAGAGGCGTTCATCTGGGCTGCAACTGAACTGCCCTGTCTCTCGTCACACTCACGCGTCCACCGCCCCGTTCATCAGCCACAGCATCGACGCCATTCCACTTTGGACCCTCTGCTCGTCAGCGTGCAGCACTGCTGTCTGCTCTGGGATAGCCCTCCGCCAGTGAGATCTTTTCGGTTAGACCCCAAAGAGTTCCTGCTTCGTGGTTCCCTCCCTTATTCTGATGAAGCAGACTGTCCAGGAGCTGTCCAAGACAGAATACGTATGTTCTGATTTCTTGCATGTCTGAACTGTCTTTACTCCACCGTTCCATATGACTGACAGTTGGGCAGGGTCTGGAACTGGCTGCGCGTCCTTCCACCTCTGACTTTTTGAGGCATCGCTTCATTGCTTCCCAGTCTTCATCTCTGCTGTTGAGAAGTCTGACGACATTCTGACCCCAGTTCCATCCCTCACCCTCTTTGGATGTGTATGGAATCTTATCCTTACCCCTGATACTCTGAAATGTCACAATGACTGTCCTTCTGATGGCCCAGTTCATTCATTTTGCTGTGCACTTGGGGGGGCTCTTTCAATGTAGTAATTCAAGAAAATTTCCCTTCCTCTCTGGGAAAAATTTTTAAGGCACTTGTGAGTTTCCTCCCGACTCTGTTCTCTTTTTCTGCACCTCCTATGGGTCAGGTACTAGACCTCTTAGACTGAGCTCATTGGGTACTGCCCAAGCTTCTTGAGTCTCGGCACACACACAAACTGCTATTTGTATGGCGCTCTGGGATGGGCAGGCCTGCACACTGCCAAGGCAGAAAGCTCTGCTCGGGGCTTCCCTCTTGCATTTTCCATCACAAAGACATTTTGCTCCATTTTCTGGAAGACATTTATGACTTTATCGTCCAATCTTTCTACTGATTTTTTCTAATTTCAGCCATTCTATTTTTAATTTCCAAGGCCTTCTTGTTCTCTGCTGCTGTGTCTTTCCTGCCTTCCACTGCAGTTCCTTGGAGAACGTCAATCACAGTCTCATTGAGTTGCCCTCTGCTCCCCACTTCATCTCTCTTTTTCTGGGGTATTTTTGTTATTGTGGTTGGTATTTGCTTTGCTTTATTTAGGTCTCTCTCTTTCACACATAGGCTTTCCACAAATGCCTGACAATTCTTGATGTCAGTCATATTTAAGAGGAAAACACAAAACAATGTTGGTAATCCTGTTTCACTGCAGTGTGATCAAGGGGTCAGTAGCTTTTTTGTTGAGGAACCAGTAAATGGAGGAACCCTCTGGTAGGGCTGCTGGTGGTGTTCTGGAAGCGGGCAGGGTAGGGGCTGGGGAGTTTCTACTGGATCTAAACCCCTGGTTTCAGCCCGTTGCCTGGGGGTCCCTGAGTTTGAGCATCAGATCCTGTAGGGTGAGACCTGACCTCCTACTGGATGGCTGGGTAAGGCAGGGCGGGTGGTTGTCTGCTTGCCAGGGTCGGGGACGGTAGATGGGGGTCAAATCGATCTGTCAACACACTTTGTCCCAAGGCCCCGTTTTGCAGCCCAGCAGTTCACGCCTGGCTCTTCACGTGCTGGGGCCTCCAGCTGAGCCTGCCAGTTCCTTCTGGGCTGTTCCCTCCACTGGCACCAAACCTCCTCTAGTCACCTTCCTCCTCCAAAAATCTCTGACATCTCTTGTCCACTCTGTCTCCTCTCTCATTTTCCCTGTCCTCATGTTTTTAATGCTTTACAAGACTCCTTGACTCATCTTAGCAGAGTGTTAGGGGAGAAAGAAGCTAAACATATATGGTCCCAAATTTCAAACTATTTTTGTGAGCAGAATAAAACAATATTCTAACGTCTAAGAGCCATTTCTTCAGCTATTACCCAGTCCCTCTTTTAATTGTGAAATAAATGCCCAAGCATTGAGTACCATTTATTAAAATCCTTGTTTGTCCCAAAATATGAATTTGAAAACACCCCACCACTATTAAATAACCCTAAAACAATTTTCACTAGCACTTTGCAATAATATATAAATTCTTAATAAAATCAATCATAAAAAATTAAAGAGATCTTAATCCTAAAAAAGAAAGAAGAATAAACCCAAATTTAAACAGTTTACCACTTACTAAGATATACCAAATATCAAAGAAAATTATAAGCAATCTGATGAGAATTTATATTGAGGGATTTCTCTTACCCATTCAAGGAACACACCAGTGATAAGGATGCACATCTCACAATGTGTGGGGGATTGGAATTGGCCACCTCAAGATATGTCTCTAGGGCATGAGGATTATTTGGGGCTGGTTGCTTTTAAAAACTGCAGACAGGAGAGAAACTTTGAAAGGGAGTAATTACCCTTTGTAGGAGACATTTACATTTGTAAGGGAAATCTCCATCTGTAAAGGTGTCTCCCTCTCTGTACCAGGAAGAAGGGGGATGACCACATCTCTAGAAACTCTTATCACTGCGTAAGGCAAGGACTTAAATCTGCATAACCTTACTCTTGTTTACTGTGCTTTTCTGGTGATCTCCCACAACTGACTCTCCAACCCCCAACATCCTCCTTTGTAGCTGAAGATGGTATTTAAGATGAGAACCTCTGCCATTTTAGCGAGTTACTCAGTTTGCCTGAGTCTTTCCCCTGTATACGTGTTATAAAGCCTTGTTTGGTTTTCTCCTGTTACTCTGTCTCATGTCAATTTAGTTCATCGTCCGGCCAGAAGGACCTAGAGTGGGTAGAGGAAATGTCTTCCTCCCCTACAACTGCAAACTCAACACCTATCAATGGCTTTCCACATCCCGAGGTCTTTAGCTTCAGTAGGTAAGACACCAAAGTGTCTTTCAGATACACACATACACACAGATATGCACAAAATTCATTATAGATTTCAAAATTATTTACTGTTTTAACAACAGTGTACCTTTTAAAAATAAAAGTAATTTAATCATGAACATAAACACTGAGTATTAAGGTTTTAATAATCACTTTTTAAATATGTGTATATGCATGTGTACATATAGAAAACAAGTCTAACAAATCTATCCTAGCACCATATTTTTCCCTGTAGCATCACCAATAACTTTGAGTAGTTAATGTTCATAATTGCTTTTATTCAACTGATTGAGTCTTAATAACTTTTTAAGGTGTTATTACTTAACTGTGCTTCTTGCCTTAAGGATGCCTTAATTTCCTACAAAACTTAACCATTTAAAGATTGGTTTACTGGGACTTGAGCTCCTGCTTTACCTCTGTCTTCTAATGCAATGTGTGTGTGTCTGTGTGTTTAACTTCTCTGAGCAGCAATTGTCTAACATGTAAATTGGATGATTCCTTCTACTTGATAAATTTTCTGTGAGGGTTAAGAAAACTAATGCCTGGCACACGGTGTGTATTCAAAAAACAGTGGGGAGAGGAGCCAGCCGAGTGGTGCAGTGGTTAAGTTTGCATGTTCCACTTCGGCGGCCCAGAGTTCGCTGGTTCGGATCCCGGGTGTGGACCTACGCATCGCTTGTCAAGCCATGCTGTGGCAGGCGTCCCACATATAAAGTAGACGAAGATGGGCACGGATGTTAGCTCAGGGCCAGTCTTCTTTGGCAAAAAAGAGGAGGACTGGCAGCAGATATTAGCTCAGGGCTAATCTTCCTCAAAAAAAAGTGGGTAGAATTACACATTATTTTCTTTCTTCTGATATCTAGACCCAATCTCAGGTCCAAGAAGCTTGGAAATGTAAGGTGTATGGTCTTCCCTGGGGTTTTATACACTTGGTGTGATGTAGGGTGACAGAAAAGAATGGTGATTCCATTCATTCTAATTTCATGCTACTGTAACTGGCTGGAATTAACTGTAATACGCTGAATTGTAGTAAATGCCTTGGATTGGAATTGGCCTTGTATGACTTTAAATCTTAGTTTACATGGCCAAGTATGACTAAAACTGCACCCTTTCTCTGTAATGGCATAAAGTCAAGGACGCAATTAGTCAGGGGTAGTCATCAAATACTGGCACACACCCTCTACTACTGATAACAGCAGTCATTCATGCTAATCACCGGGCATATTATTTACCCCTGCAACACAATGCTGCAGGACCTGACCCAAGGTTACTGTCCCATCTCATACCACCACAGCAGTCCTAAACCACAGCAGGGAGGAAGCCGCAGGAGGCCTCGGGTCACATTCCTGGCATCAGGTACAACCAGGCCCCAGAGACAAAAGTGCCAAGAGGACCCAGCTTCCCCCTAGCATCTGAGTATTCCCAGCATCATGTGACTATTAACTTTCCACATTTCTCTTTTTCCAAAACTGAGCTTTATGGGGGGGAAAAAGAGAAGAAAGTAACAAGTGCCAATTTCATCTAGCATGCAAACCCCAAGTATGATTAAAAATCTTCCCCATGTCCTCTTAGCACGGAAGACACCAAATCTTGTAATAGTTTCCCCGAGTTAAAAAACAACAGAGAAGTAATAAGATCTAGGAAGGTCCTCACGATCATCCCTGCAGGTCTGAGCAACCTTGAACCTTTGCCGCTTCCAGAGGCAAGCCACACCCGGTGGGCAGGAAGACCAAGCTGCACGTTCAGTGCAAAGGCGCCACCTTTGGCGTTGACCCCTGGGCTTCGCTCCGGCCTCCAGCCCACCCAACGCCCGGCGTCCAGGGCGCGCGCCTGCGGCCTCAAGGCCCGCGGCGGGCCGGGTCACCTGAGGCCGCGGGGGTCACCTGTGGCACAGGGGCCGGGAGCAGCAGCCTGGAAGGCTCGGCGCCGCCCCCATGCCGGCGCGGGGCTGCACATCCCCAGTGCGGACGATCTGCCGTGTCACCGGCTGGGCCCAGCGGCCGTGTACAACTCACCAGGCGTCGTCACATCTGCAGCCGGCCGTGGACTCCTGCAGGGAACCCGAGCGGAACCCGCGCCACCCCAACTCCTGCCCCAGTTCCCGCCCCGCCCGGAGCGCAGGGGTCACGGCCCCGCGCGGCCACGCCAGCCCCTCCGCGCGCCCCCGGCCCCGCGCGCCCACGCCCGCCCTCCGCGCGCCCCCGGCCCCGCGCGCCCACGCCCACCCGCCGCGCGCCTCCGGCACCGCGCGCCTACACCCTCCCTGCCGCGCGCCCCTAGGCGCTCTCCAGCCGGTGGAGCGACTGAGCGATCCCCGCGGCCGGAGCGGATCCCACAGGAGATGCGTACCCCACAGTGTGGACGCCGCGGCCGGGAGCGAGCGGAGCAGCGGGCAGGAGGCGTCGGAGCCGCTGCAGGCCTCAAATACCGGCCGGCCCGGGAGGCGGGCCGAGTCCAGGGAAACCAACCAGCGCCCCGCTCGCCCCAGAGCCCGGGGCGGCCCTGCGCAGTGGGGACAGGGAGGAGGGCGGAGAAGAAAGGTTACCAGGTGTGCGCTGGGTACTCCGCTGCACCTTGACCGCCACCCAGCAGCCCGGAGCCCGGACCAGCTCCCCCTGCGGGAGGGGCCGCGCGCCCTTTCTGGTGCTAGTTGCACTCACCTCGTCCACTGAACCACCAGGTTGGTGAATCAGGGGGAGGCCTGACCCTATGGAGGTTTTCAAGCCGGGGGCGACAGTGCGCGACCCGACCAGCGTGTTACTGTCTTTGTAGAGACTGTGAATTATGTTCTCAAGACCAGAAAAGTGCCACCTCGTGGTATATGAGCTCGAGTTGGACAGTGCAAAACAGGAATTTAAAATGGACAAAGCACTTGCGTGTTCAAAGACTCCAGTACTCTTCTGGCCCATGTGAATTAAACTCCAGAGTACGGGCAAATTATGCAAATGCCTCTGGGATCCCTGCCTGCCATCTCCTGTCGGAGAACACAAAGGGCGCAGGTGACTGGAGGTGGGGAAAATGCTAGCCAGTTTTTAAAAACGAGAAGTTCAGTTTTAGAAACCTCAAACTGTTTACTGCCTCCTCTGTCCTGACCCTAAGTCAGGCGTTCTCAGCCTGAACGCTATTGGCGTCTGAGCTGGGTAATTCTTTGTTGTAGGACGGCTCTCCTTTCACTATAAGATGTTTAACAATATGAAAATTAAGAGAAACTTCATTAAAAATAGAGTCAAGGAGCTGGCCCGGTGGTACAGCAGTTAAGTGCGCACTTCTGCTTCGGCAGCCTGGGGTTTGCTGGTTCGGAACCCGGGTGTGGACTTGGCACCACTTGGCAAGCCATGCTGTGGTAGGCGTCCCACATATAAAGTAGAGGAAGATGGGCATGGATCTTAGCTCAGGGCCAGTCTTGCTCAGCAAAAAGAGGAGGATTGGCAGCAGATGTTAGCTCAGGGCTAATCTTCCTCAAAAAAAAAAAAAAAAAAAGGCGTCAAGAGGCCAGAAGGGGGTCCCACACAGTACCACTCCAGGTCAATTACAGGAAAGATAGTCAATTACAGACCCCAACAGAAGTCCTCAATAGGAAAGAATCCTCAATTACAAGAAGAAACCTACATAGCATCCCAAACAGAAATGACTATCCTAGCAACTCATCCAATGAGAAAGCATCACTAACCAGAACTCTTGCTTTTCTCCAATGGACTTCCCTTCCAATTTCCTCCTTTACCCCATAAGATAAGTTCCTCTCCTTTGATTATTTGATTTGCCTGTGGTCAGCCATAGCACGCACATCTCAAATTTCAATTCTTTGGCTATTCCCGAGTAAACTCATTTTGCTGGTTAAAAAAGAAAAAAAAGGCTGTTTTATTTTTAAGGTTGACAACAGCCTCCCCGGCCCCTCTACCCACTAGATGCCAGTAGCAAACCATGCCTTTCTTCCCCAGCTGTGACTGTTTTCATTTTGTTTTTGGAGGAAGACTCAGAGTTCTCTCACTTCCACCCTTGTCCTCTTCATTCCTTTTCAGCTGATTTTATTAGCCTCAGGTTTATTCTTCCAGCTTACCTTTTTGCAAAAATAAGCAACATGAATATATACCTTCTAATTCCACTGCTTCCTTATCAAAAGGGTAGCATTCTATCTATCACCTATTGATAGTTCTGCAACTTGCTTTTTTCACTTAATGCATTTTGGAGATCTCTCTAATTTGGTACATAGAGATCATCCTACTTTTTTTCATGGCTGCATTGTATTCCAGATCATCCTTATTCTGTATCATGGCTGCACTGTATTCCACTGAAGGCCATTTGTGTTGTTTCCAATATGTCATTACAATTACTGCTGCTATGAATAATCTAGTGCTGTGCTTCTCCAAAACTTAATGCGCATACAAAGAATCTGGAGGTATTGTGAAAAGGCAGATTCTGAGTCAGTTGGTCCCAAGATTCAGCATTTCTAACAAGCTCCCAGGTAGCTCATGCTGCTAGTCCATATACCACACTTTCAGTAGCAAGAACTTGGTGTGAATATTGTTTTGTATTAATAAAGAAATATCCACTAATCCAGATTCCTAGATTCCTAGAAATGGGGTTGCTAGGTAAATACACATATATTTTGTTAGTTATTGTCAGATTCCTCTCCATATGGGGAGAGGAACAGTACCATTTTGTCCTCTCACCAGCTGTATCTGAAGCTTCTTCACAGCCTTACTAACAGTGATGCTCGGACATCTTCGGATGTTTACCAATCTGATAGGTGACAAATGTTCTCTCGTGTAGTTTTAATTAGCATTTCCTTTATCATGAGTGAGGCTGAACATCTTTCCATATGTTTAAAATCCATTGCCTCTTTTCAGTTTTATTTTCCCCCCTGTGAGCAGTTTATGACTTTTGTTCATTTAAAAAAATTGTTTGGTCTTTTTCTTCTTGGTTCTTAAGTGCTCTTTATATATTAGCATTAGTTCTTTGTGATAGGTCACAAATATTTTTTCCCAGCTTTGCATCTGTTTTCTGACATTGCTTTGGGTGATTTTGGCATATTTTTTATGTAATCAAGTTTAATGATTTTTTCTTTTCTTGCTTCCAGATTTTTGAGTCACAATTAGAAAGTTTTTCTGCAGATCATACACTCACCAATATTTTCTTCCAGTATTTTATGATTTCGTTTTTTACGTTTGGATTTCTGATCCATTTAGAGTTTATTCTGATATATAGGAATATAGATCTAATTTTAACTCTTTCTCAAATGACTTTCCAGTTGTTCCAACTCCATTTGTTAAAAAGTCCATATTTTCACTAACGATCTGACAGGCCACCTTTATTACATACCAAATAGCCACATATATCTGGGTCTGTTTCTGAACTTATATTCAGTTCCATTGGTCACCCTCTTTCAATTACAGAGGTCTTGTTATGATATGGTTTCCTATCTGACAGGGCTAGTCCCGCTCACTGCTCTTCTGTTTCAGGGTTTTCCTGGCTACCTTGCTTATTTTCCCAAATAAACTTGAGAAACAATTTGTCATCTCTAAAAAACCCAAAAACCTTAATATATTTGTTAGAATCATATTCAGTTTACCTTGTGGTGAATTAATATGTCTATATTGATTTGTTGTCCTATCCGAGAACATGCTAGATCTTTCTATTTGCTCAAGTATTTTTTTCTTTTTCAAGAGTGTTTTAAAGTTTTCGTCATATAATATTTGCACAATCCTTGTTTAATTTGTTCCTAGTTATTTTATCTTTCTTTTGATAGTATATATAAGCGCTTTTCTTCCCTTATATTTTACAACTGGCTTTTGTTTGTATATGAGAAAATTAATTGTTTTTATGTGTTAAATTTATAACCTTCTGCCTTCCTGAATTTTCTTACTCTTGGTATTATTTTTTTTTCATTGATTCTTTTGAGTCCTGCAACCCTATTATATCACCTGCAAATAGAAATATTTGTACTTCTTTCACCAATTTTCACGTCTCTGTTTTCTCTTGTTTGACTGCATTGGCTATTATCTTCAAAAGAGTAAATTACTTAACCAGTTGTGTTGTCAATACTTACAGGATAAAAAGGTGAGCATAAGAGGCTATCATGGCTTCGCAAAAGAACAAGTCATTCCTAACCTCATTGGCTTTTTTGAAAAATAGGTTTACTCTGGGGAGCCAGCCCTGTGGCCGAGTGGTTAAGTTCGCGCTCTGCTTCAGTGGCCCAGAGTTTTGCCGGTTCGGATCCTGGGCGTGGACATGGCACCGCTCATCAGGCCATGCTGAGGTGGTGTCCCACATGGCACAACCAGAGGCACTCACAACTAGAATATACAACTATGTACTGGGGGGCTTTGGGGAGAAGAAGAAAAAAAAAAAAAGATTGGCAACAGATGTTAGCCCAGGTGTCAATCTTTAAAAAAAAAGATTTACTTGGCAGGGAGACCCAGAAGGGGTTCTGTAGACTTGTATTCTCTGCCATCCTCCCTGGACTTACATTGGGTGGAAGATGTTTCCAAATTATGTAGGTTAATAGTTCTAGGCTCAGCGTCCACCTAGAGAGTTTTATCTTAGCGTAAAGTTTTTGGATGCGTGCTTATCACATCTTCATAACTTAATATCCTTTCAGGTTTATGATGAAAAACAGAATCAAAACCAAAAGTAATCAGATATTTAAAAATAAATGGGATGAGTCGAACACAGCTACTCTGATCACAGTTCATGTGACAAAGACCTGGGGTTTCAATTGTTTATAAACAAACATGAAACATCAGACTGATGGAGCATCACTGGAAATGCTCACAGGACTTCTTCCCCCTCCTTATAGCCGCTGATGTACAGAGGGGAAGAGGGAGCTGGCAATCTGTAATAAAGACCCCTGGCAAACACATCTCTAGCCTCATGGCTGAAGATCTAAAGGGCTTGCAGTGGGCAAAGCATAGCGTATTTTGAGTGTGGGGTAGAGGGGGCAGGTTGGGAAGTGGCCATGGTGAGACTGAGTAGGAGTGAATGGGTAGGGTGGGGCTGGATTGGGAAAGAGGCCTTATGCCGTTCTAAGGAATTTGGGTTTTGTTGGTCAGGCCATGGCACATCAGTACCGGATTCTAGAGAAGTGACATGATTCATCATCCACTCATTCTTTCCTTCCTTTCCCTCCCACTCTCTCCTTCTCCCTTCTCTCCCCGCCTCCTTCCTTCCTGACTCTAGCATCAGCATTTAGGATGGATTGGATCCAGATGAGAGTGGCAGCTGGGGCCAGTTGGGAGTTGGCTTCCGGAGCCCAGAGCACAGGCAGTTTGGGCATAAGCATAGGTAGTGGCAATGGTGGCAGAGTCTCTGAAGAACTCTGAGCTATGTGGTCACATAATCAGAGGGATGTATTGGGAAGATTGCTCTCCAGCAATGCAGACAAATGGGATGGGAGCCAGACAGAAGGCAGGGAAACCAGTGCTGCAATACTTCAAACAAAAGACACCAAACTGTGAACGAGGGCAGGGGCAGTAGGGGTGGAGGGCATGGAAGGAAGAGCTGTTTAAGAAGGATAGGACCTAGGGGTTGTTGGATGGGTGGGTGAGGAAGGTGGAATCTAGCATGACTCAGATGACTGACTAGGACCAGTGGGTGAATGACCTGACACAAAGCAAGATTGGGAAAACAGGAACGCAAATGAATTTGGAGGAGAAAGTGAATTTTGTTTTTGATACACTAAGGTTGAAGTTCCTTCCTGGAAGGCTCAGGTGAGAGGCCTAGTCACCAGATGTCAGTGGGGGGGTCATCATCAAATGGATGCAGGTCATGGGCTGGGAAGGTTTGCAGGGAAAACATGGACCCCCAGGAATGCCAATATGTAAGGGCGAATAGAGGATAAAAGAGCCAGGAAAAGACAAGGAGAACCCAGGGAGGCATGAAAAGAATCTGGAAAGAGTGTTGTTAATGACAAACAAAAGAGGAGAGTTTCAACAAGGAGCGGTTTAGAGCAAGGACAAGTCCATGTGGGCCAGGAGTGGGTGGCCATGACTGAGCAGCAGTGACGATCCTTAGAAGTGAGTGGGTGTAGGATCTTGAAGGGGAACAGAAGATGCCACCCCAAAACGTGCCACTTTGGCATCCAGATTTTCTTGAGCTGAAAAAAAAATCAGGACCCGGCAGATTCAGGAAGAACTTTTACCCTTCTCTTAACTGCCTAAAAGAATTTAGATAAGGAGACTGGCTCAGAAAGAGAGCAATTACCAGAGAGAACATTTTTTTATCTTAAAGATGTATTTGCATGGCAAGGCAAACTCCTAATTATCAAACGTCTGCTCTTCTCATCTGCCAGTGAATTACCTTCTCCTCAGACCCCTATCCCATTCCTTGGTTCAGGATGGCCTGTAAACCTCAATCTCCCAACTTGCCCTTGGGTCTCACATTTTTATGGGGCTTCCATACATACAAAATTAAATTTGTTTTTCTCCTGTTAATCTGTCTTATGTCAATTTAATTATTCTATCAGCCAGAGGACCTAGAAGGGAAATTTTTTCAGCCCCTAACGTCTGACAGGTCTTCTTGAGGACACTGAAGGCTGCAGAGGATGGATGCTGGTAGAGGGATGGATGGTGAGGAAGCTGAGCCAGATGCTAAAATTCTCCAGTCATGGGCCTGCAATGACCAGGAAAGGAGGCTGGAAGCTGACGTTGCCTGGTGGCTTGGGAGGGGCCAAGGGTGCTGTGAGAGCCCCACCCGCGCCTCCCCTGCCAGGGCTGAGGGATCAGAACGTGCAACCTCCGCGGGCTGGGGGGAGGGGAGGGAGGGTACGAGGGGGCTGTGCTTGGCGATCAGAGCAAGCCCCAAGCTGAGTCAGAGGGCAGAGGACGGGGTGAGTCATGTAGGGCTGGGCACTGGGCTCCGGGAATAGGGAGGGGAGACAGGTTCCGGAAGGGCTCCGGTCAGGGATGAGAGCGGAGGTGGACTGAGGTACCAGGGCTCAGAACCTCTGAAAACTACAGGCACCACTCGGCCTCCGAGAGGCTAGCCCCTGCTGCGGAGGGGCGGGATCCTAGGCCCACCCCAGCTCGGCTCCCGCCTGGGAGCAAATGATTAGAGAATGCGGGAGCTGCGGGGGCGCTTCGCCCGGGTCCGCGGTGCCCGGGTCCCTCGACTGCCCTCCATTCTCGAGGCGCCCCTTCCTCCGGCTGCGGCCCTGGCACCCGCTGTGCGCCGGCCCGGCCTGGCAGCAGCCCGCCCCTCGGCGCCCCAGGAGTCCGCATCCCCAGGCCGCCGCCGCGCGGCGCGCAGTTGGCGGAAGCGCTCGCCACGCCTGGGCGGGGCAGGAGGAACCAAGGCGGGACGGGGTTGCGGCCCAGGCTAGTGGGGTGAGGACAAGGCTGGGTCTCAGGGGGCAGGACTGGGCCCGAAGAACAGGGCTGGGACTGAGGAGGTAGGGCGCCACTCCTGGGCCCGGGAGGACCGGGCCAGGAGCCGAGGAGCGCAGGGCACCGCGACAGGAGGGCCTGGAACGAGGATCACCGGAGGTGAACCACCAGGGCACCTGGCCGGGTAGAGGAGGGTCACGTGACACCTCGTACACCCTAAGGGGGCCTGTCTGTTAGTTTCTACCACAGCGCCCTCTTTATTTCCTTCACAGCACTAGCCAGCATCTGTAATTAGCTGTATTCGTTCATTCTCGGTTTCCACTAGAAGGTCATTTCCAGGAGATGGGGCGAAATCTCCCCGCGTTCCCCAGTGATGGAACAGCGCCCGACGCGAGGGACACGGGGCAAGGAGTGAAAGGGAGGATCATGAGCCCGAGGAGGCTGGAAGACCTGGGAAGAGGAAGGGACTGGCTTTCAGACTGAGGACAACGCTGGCCGGCGACCAGGGTCAGCGCAGGGTACCGCATTGACCGTATCAGCGGTCCAGCAGAAGAAGAGCTCACCTTAAGACTTCATCACATCACATCTGACGTGGCGATCCACCCTGATGCCACTCAGACTACTGCCAGACACTCTTAGCTTTATCAGGGTCACACCCACAGACCATCAGATCCACACCAGGTCACACCGGGACTGGGACAGTGTGTGTACGGTCCGTATTCACCAAAGTCCTGAGGCCCAGCTTTCTGTTGTTGCTCCAGTTTTTAATTAGATATTTGAGAGCTTATCTATACCTTAGGCCATTTTTACTGCACTTCCCAAAATAAACACAAGATATAAATAATTTAACTTGAGTGGAAAAGTAGAGTTTTCATTACCCTACACAAATCTTTAAAATACTAGATGCACCTTGCCAAGTTTTGCTGGTCACTTACTTTAGTGTAGGATGCTCAAAGTATCCAAATGAATAGTGTCAAGTTTTGCCACCCAGTTGCTGGGCCGGCAGTGCTCTGCTGAAGAGCCGATCTTCCTGTCTGCTCCTGCCGGGGATTTGTCATCCTGTGGTGGGTTGCCTGAGAGCCGGTCCCGCCCCTGTACCCCTGTATCCTCACGCAGGCCCAGGGCTCTTTTGGAGAGGTTCCTTTTGGAGCAAGATTCTTCCGTGGAAGTTTTGATCAGCAGTGTACTTCTTTGTTAATCCCAGCTTTCCATTTTTTAGTTGGTACTAAGAGTTTTTCTGACCCATCAAAGATTCTCTTCCTGTTTTCCAGTGAGACTAAGAATTTATGTTTTTAAAATACTATTTCTATGTCTGGGGATTTGGATGTGAAGGCCTCGCGATGAGCTCTGTTTGCTGTCTTGCAACAGAATGTTTTCATCCTCTTATAATTCTGCACATCTTAGCCTCTCGCCTTCCACTCCAAGCTCAGCCCAGAAGATTGCTCTACATGCACTTTACTTGATACTGTTGCAAAAGCAACATGTGTCCCTGTAATAAAATCCAGCAATCCAGAATAATAGAAAGTAAAGAATGAAATAGTCCTCTGCTTTCCCAGACCCCCTTGTGTGTATTTAAAAACTATATATGGAAACATCTACATTTATATAATATTTTTTTTAAAAATGGGACCATACTGTGCCCCCAAAAAGAAAAAAGTCCTTAATATGAACTGAGACCCCTGCTGACACTATTCTGAAGTCGTTTTATTTTTCTCTGGGAAAAGTGAGGTAAACAGCATGATTATTATCCATTGCTCCTAAGGTCTGTGAAACAGGCAGGCCGTATGCATTTGCACTGAAGGAGAAGATGTGACATCAGCAAAATTCCCCACTTAAACCCTCTTTATTTAAAAAGACTCACGCATATATATAAATACACACATCTTCAAGATGATGGCTATTGTTGATGCAAATAATCCATAATCAATCTATAAATCAAAATTGGGGTGAGTTTAATACGAGCCAGATCTGAGGACTAGCCCAGGGCCTTCCTTCCCCCAAGGAATGAAGGGCACCAAAGAAGGAGGGTGTACAGAGTGGCTATATATTGGAACAAAGAGTGTACATCACATATGACAGGATTGCTCTTTTTACAACAGTCACGAGATTGCCTAGTTGGCACAGTGATTCACACAGCAGGTAGCAGGTCTGCTGTCTTGATGGACACAGCAGGTAACAGGTCTGCTGTCTCAAGCTGGGTGGTCACAGGGTGAGCACAGCAATCAGTTCCTAGCCTAGGGAGAGACGCTCATCCCTAAGGAAATGCCAACGGTGGGGGGGGGGGGGGGTAAGTTGCATCTTTATCTTAAGGGCATTTGTTCTTATCTTTGGGACATAGGAAATGCTTAAAGCAGATACACAATACATGCTCAACAGCCACATCAGGCCCTTTTGGAAAAACAAGGTCAGGCTGAGTTAGTTTTACACCAAATGGCTTCCTCATATATTCTAATATATCGTTATTGTTTCCATTTGTTTATCACTATTTATTTTGCATCATTCTTTGCACCAGCTCCCCGTTTGAGTACATTTTCCCCATCAGTTTGTAAGCTCCATGATACCACGGGGGACCAGGGGACCAGAGAACCAGAGTCTTTTTGCTCAGAAGTAAGTCCATCATGTCCCAAATAGCAATTGACACAGAGTAGGTTCTTAGTAAACACTTCCGAATGAATGAATGAATGAATCTTACTGATCTGAGGCTTTTAGAGTCGTCCTTTTTCTTTTCTTTTGTGTTCTTTTTTGAAATATATTATGCTTAAGGTCTAATTGCCAGTGCAATACAAGAAATGTACATTTGGTCATTCAGATGATCAAAATATATTTCTCATGTATTTAATCTTTGTCTGTTGTTCCTGGCTCACAGTCCCAAAATCCTTGGAATTTCCTGAGCTATCAGAGCAATAAGAGCATCTTTTGTTACAATACTTGGTCTCTTGTCCTCAGTTCCTGAAATTGCTTCAGAGCCATAAAGGTGAGATAAGTGTCTTGTTATTGGTAACAAGCTCCTTTCCACAGCAACTGAGTTTATGTTAATCAGTTGACATTTGGAAAGCACCTAAGGATGGGAGCTGGTTGCCAGCAGAACCACGAGATTAAAGGGTTGGAAGTTTCGGTCCCATCTCCTGACCTTCAGGGAGGGGAGAGGGCTGAAGGTTGGATCAATCGCCATTGGCTGAAGATTTAATAAATCATGCCTATGTAACAAAGCTTCCATAAAAACTCAAAGGACAGGGTTCAGGGAGCTTCCAGGTTGGGGACCAGAATGCTCCCACAGGCCACTATGCCACACCCCAAACTCCACAGGACAGAAGCTCCTTTGTTTGGGAGCTTGCCCTATGTATCTCTTCATCTGGCTGTTGATTCGTGTGGTTACCAAGCAAGGGTTCACTGTCCAATGTGCGCAGAAGCTGATACAATGGCACCAGTTTTTGAGAGAAGAAGAAAACCTTATTGTGGGGTCAACCCATAAGGAGACAGCAGGTAAGGTTCTCAAGTCTGTCTCCCTGATCCAGGGTATGGGGTGAAATTTAAGGAGTTAGAGGTATAAGCTTATTGGCTGGTCTTGAATCAGTGAAGCTATTTGGGCTGCTGAAAGCCAGATTTTCTTTAGTGAAGGGCTTCTTGCTTCATAAAGGGCTCCAGTAGCAATATTTCTGAAGATTCTTGGTTCTGGGGACATCTTGGGGCTATGGGTTTCCACCTGGCACATGCACAGTGCCGTCTCTGTTATTGAGCAAGGTTCGATTAATCAATAATCTGCTTTAAGGAAGCAAAACTGGTTTAATGTTTTATGTGCTATTTCAGTATCCTTTGTAATAAACTGATAATCTACCGAGTAAACAGATTTCCTGAGTCCTGTGAGCCACTCTAGCAAATTAATAGAACCCAAGGAGGGGGTCATGGGAACCTCTGATTTATAGCTAGTTGGTCAGAAGCACAGGTGACAACCTCGGCTTGCAGTTGGCTTCTGAAGAGAGGCAGTCTTGCAGTCTTATCCCATGGTATCTAATGCTCTCTCTGGGTAGATAGTGTCATCATTGAGTCAAATTGTGGGACACCCAGCTGGTGCCCCAAGCATTGCTTGGTGATGTGGGAGGAAAACTCCCCCCTTCACATGCTGGAATTGGGTCCTGAACCCCAAATAGCCTCAGAGGTAGTGTTGTGCTGGTCTTCCTTTATTCTGGTTTGGTTTCCACTTTGCCAATTCACTAGTTATCTACTTCTCTTTTGAGTTCAAATGATACACAACATTTAAAGATTTGTAATTTGCTAGAACACAAATAAAAGGGATTTCTTCCATTGATACTTAACATGAGATAATATGGTAGAGGCAAAATATTTCATAAATATATGATAAAATTTCATAATTATTGTAATTTTCCATCTTTGGTGTTAAGGCACATAGCCATTCGTTAATCCTATAATACAGGATTGATTCAGAAAAGAGATTTTCTTGTAGTAATTTATACATGTTCATGTCAAATCCAGTATTTCATTTGATTAGTTGAATATGGAAAAAACAATTAAAATGATGCAATCAGTCTCTAAAATTAGAATAACAGCTGATAAGACTGCCAATAAACAGTAGTGTATTAGGAGTTTTAAAAGAAGTTAGAAAAACACAATTTTTTGGAGATATTAGTATTACTAAAAATATCTTCTTATAACTAACAGCATATATATTTATGTAAATTAGAAATTTACTCTAGTAGCTTGTAAGATTTTTAAAAGCAGGGATGTTAGTGTGACTAAACTTTTATATATGATAATCTTTGCGTGTGTGTGTGTGTGAGGACGATTGTCCCTGAGCTGACATCTGTGCCAATCTTCCTCTATTTTGTATATGGGATGCTGCCACAGCGTGGCTTGATGAGCAGTATGTAGGTCTGTGCTTGGGACCTGAACCTGCAAACTCTGGGCTGCTGAAAGAGAGTGTAAACTTAACCTCTGGGCCCACCCATATAATAATTACTTTTAATACAATTTTTATTTTGGAACAATTTTAGATTCACAGAAAAGTTGCAAAAAGTAATACAGAGTTCCCATATAGCCCTAATACAGTTTCCTTTAATGTTAACATCTAATATTATTGTGGTACATTTGTCAAAACTAGGAAGCCAACACTGGTATATTACTATTAACTAAATCCCAGACTTCATTTGGATTTCACTAGTTTTTCCATTAATGTCAGCACAGAAAACAAAGAGCCAAGTGGCAGAAGTTAAGTCCTTCCTTATCAGTAATTGCTTTAAATGTAAATGGATTAAAGTCTCCAATAAAAGGCAGAGATTGGCAGACTGGATTAAAAAAACATGATCCAGGGCCAGCCCAGCAGCCTAGTGATTAAGTTCAGCATGCTTCACTTTGGGGGCCTGGGTTTGGTTCCCAGGCATGGACCTACACCACTCTGTTAGTGGCCATGCTGTGCTGGTGGCCCACATGCTAAAAAATAGAGGAAGATTGGCACAGAGGTTAGCTCAGGTCAAATCATCCTCAGTGACCAAAAAAAAAAGAACCATGATCCAACTATATTCTGTCTACATGATACTCAATCCAGGTCCAAATACACAAATAAGTTGAAAGTAAAAGGACAGAAAAAGATATTCCATGCAAAAAGTAATCAAAAGACATCTGGGGTGGCTATATTAATATCAGACAAATTAGACTTTCAGTCAAAAACTGTAGGAAGAGACAAAGAAGGACATTATAGGTTGATAAAACGTTCAATACAACAAGAAAATATAACAATTCAAAACATTTACCTATGGGGCTGGCCCCATGGTCGAGTGGTTAAGTTAACACGCCCAGCTTCAGCAGCCCAGGGTTTCACCAGGTCGGATCCTGGGTGTGGACATGGCACCACTCATCAAGCCATGTTGCGGCGGCATCCCACATGCCACAGCTGGAAGACTCAGAACTAAAAATGCACGACTATGTACCAGGCGAGCTTGGAGGGGGGAGAAAAAGGAAAAATAAAATCTTAAACAAAACATTTACCTAACAACAGACCCTCAAAATATGAGGCAAAAATGGACAGAATTTAAGAGAGAGACAAATAGTTCTACATTAATAGTTGGAGACTTTAATACTCCACTTTCAATAAGGGATAGAAGATCTCAACAGAAGGTCAATAGGGAAATAGAGGACTTGAACGAACATATAAACCAACTAGACCTAACAGACCTACACAGAACACTCCTCCCAACAGCAGCAGAGTACACGTTCTTCTCAAGTGCACATGGAACATTCTCCAGGATAGACCGTATGTTAGGGCACAAAACGAGTCTTAATGGATTCAAAAAGATTGAAAATGTACGGGGTATATTCTCTGACCGCAAAGGAATGAAGCTAGAAACCAATAACAAAAAGAAATTAAACAATGCATTCTTAAAAAGCCAATGGGTCAAAAAAGAAATCACAAGGAAAATTGGAAAATACTTAGAGATGAGTGAAAATGAAAACACAATATACCAAAACTTACAGGATGCAGTGAAGGCAGTGCTCAGAGGAAAATTTATTCTTGTAAATGCCTACATTAAAAAAGAAGAGTGGGGCTGGCTCAGTGGTGTAGTGGTTAAGTTTGCACACTCTGCTTTGGTGGCCCAGGGTTCACAGGTTTGGATCCCAGGTGCGGACCTATGCACCACTCATCAAGCCATGCTGTGGCGGCATCCCGTATATGAAATAGAGGAAGACTGGCACAGATGTTAGCTCAGGGACCATCTTCCTCAAGCAAAAAGAGGAAGATTGGCAACAGATGTTAGCTCAGGGCCAATTGTCCTCACCAAAAAAAAAAAAAGGAGAGATCTCAAATCAAAAACTAACTTTACACTTTGAGGGGGCTGGCCTGGTGGCACAGGGGTTAAGTTCATACATTATGCTTCAGCGGCCTGGGGTTTGCTGGTTCAGATCCTGGATGCGGACATGGCACTGCTTGGCAAGCCATGCTGTGGCAGGCGTCCCACATATAAAGTAGAGGAACATGAGCATGGATGTTAGCTCAGGGCCAGTCTTCCTCAGCAAAAAGAGGAGGATTGACAGCAGATGTTTGCTCAGGGCTAATCTTCCTCAAAAAAAAACTAACTTTACACTTTGAGGAACTAGAAAAAGAAAACCAAACTAAACCCAAAGCTAACAGAAGGAAGGAAATAATAGATTAGAGTGGAAATAAATAAAATAGAGAATAGAAAAACAATAGTCAATGAAACTTGAAGTTGGTTGTTTGAAAAGAAAAACAAAATTGACAAACCTTTAGCTAGACTGACAAAGAAAAAAAGAAAAAAGATAGCAAATAACTAAAATTAGAAATGAAAGTGGTGACATAACTACCGACCTTACAGAAATAGAAAGGATTACAAGAACAACTGTATGCCAACAACTTTGATAACCTAGATAAAATGGAAAAATTCCTAGAAGCTCACAAATTACATTAAGTTACTTATGAAAAAATAGAAAATCTCAACAGATCTATAACAAGTAAAGGTATTGAATGGAGTCAAAAATCTCTCAACAAAGAAAAGTCCAGGACCAGGTAGCCTCACTAGTGAATTCTGTTAAACACTTAAAGAAGAATTAACACCAATCCTTCAGAAAAACTTCCAAAAAATCAGAGGAGGGAACATTTGCTATTCATACCCTGACACCAAAGCTAGATAAAGACATCACAAGAAAACAAAATTACAGATCAATATTCCTTATGAATATTAATGTAGAAATCCTCAAAAAAATACTAGCAAACTGCATCCAACAGCAGATTAAAAGGATTATACACCATGACCAAGTGGAATTTAGTGCAGGAATGCAAGGGTAGTTCAACATAAGAAAATCTATCAATGTAACACCCACATTGATAGAATGAAGAGGAAAAAAACACATGATCATCTCAATTGGCACAGAAAAGAGATTTGACAAAATATGACGCTCCATAATAATAATAATAATTTTAAAACACTCAGAAAACTAGGAAAAGAAATGAGGAACTTCCTCAACATGATAAAGGGCATTTATGAAAAACCTACAGCTAACATCATATTCAATGGTGAAAGACTAAAAGCTTTTCCCCCCAAATCAGGACCAACACAGGATGCCCACTTTTGCCACTGTTGTTTAGCAGTATGCTGGAATTTCTAGCCAGAGCAATTAGACAAGGAAAAGAAATAAAAATTATCACAATTGGAAAGGAAGAAGTAAAACTCTCTATTCACAGATGACATGATTCTATACACAGAAAATCTCAAAGAATCCCTAAGAAAGCTACTGGATCTAACATACAGATTCAGCAAAGTTGCAGACGCAAGATGGACATGCAAAAATCAGTTGTTTCTATACATGTGTAATGAACAATCTGAAGAGGAAGTTAAGAAAGAAATCCCATTTACAATAGTATCTAAAATAATAAAATACCCAGGAGTAAATTTAACCAAGGAGGTGAAAGACTTGTGCACTGAAAACTACAAAACACTTCTGAAAGAAATTAAAGATCTAAATAGATGGAAAGACATCTTGTGTTAATGGATAAGACGACTGAATTGTCAAGACGTCAATACTACCCAAAGCAACCTACAGTGATCCCTATCAAAATTCCAACAGCATTTTTTTTTGCAGAAATGGAAAAGCCAATTCTCAAGTTTATATGGAATTACAAGGGGCTTCAAATAGCCTTTTTCAAGATGAAGTTGGAAGGACTCCCACTTCCTGATTTCAAAACTTACTACAAATCTACAGTAATCAAAACCATGTGGTACTGGCATAAGAATAGACATATAGACTAATGGAGTAGAGAATCCAGAAAGAAACCCGTACATCTATGGTTAGTTGTTTCTCACAAGGGTACCAAATCCATTCAATGGGAGAAAGAATAGTCTCTTCCATAGATAAGCTGGGACAACTGGATTTCCACATGCAAGGATGAAGTTGTACCCTTACTTCACACCATATACAAACATAACTCAAAATCAATTAACAACCTAAATATAAGAGCTAAACTAGAAACATGTTAGGAGAAAACATAGGAGTAAATCTTCATGACCTTGGATTTGGCAATGGGTTCCTAGGTATGACACCAAAAGCCCAAGGCAACTCCACAGAAAACAGATACATTGGATTTCATCAAAATTAAATGTATTTGTGTATCAAAGGACAGTATCGAGAAAATGAAAGACACTGGAAACCATGCTTGAAGAAAGGTCCAACCAAGATGCATGCAGACACAGGTGTGCTGTATACTTAACTACTGTAAGATTACTTTGAATCAGGTTAATGTGCTTTAAAGGCTTCTCCAGCCGCCTTAGAGGTCGTTGAGTTCTTTCTGCGGTCGTGGTTGTTTGTTGTTGCCCTGCAAAGCCGAGATGTTAGAGCCTAGAAAGAGGTGCGCTTCTCAGGGTGCCTCCAATTCTCAACTCCTTTGGAAACAGACTGCATTTGTATAGGGTTTGTGGTTTTGGTTTACGTTCTTTTTTTAATCTTATGAAAAAGTAATAACCTCCTCCTTCCCCACACCTCCCTTTTAACCCTGTCATTGGGGATACTTTTTACTTCATTATCACAGTTAAAAGCTGAGCTCTGGAGCCAGGCTGCTTTGCATCTGTATTAAACTCTTTGGACCTCAGTTTTCTCATCTGCAGAATGGAAATAACCATAGAAATTGTATCACGGTGTTGCTGTGGGGATTAAGCCAGATAATCCACGAAAGGAAGCTAGCATGCTGTCAGTACACAGTGAGCATTCTGTAAGTGCTGATGATTATTATCTCACACTAGTCTTTTCTCTAATAATTACCCGGAAATATTAAGTTGCCTTTTTAGCTTATCCTTGAATAGCAGGGAGCACTTACTTAATTCACATTCCTTCATCCAAGATTTATTACTCTGAGTCATAAATAAAGTGAGAAGAAAGTCACAGGACAGAATTTTGGCTTAATTATATTTGCAATTCCAGTGGTATGATCTTGAAAGTACCCTTTACTTCTAATTTTTAATCAAACCTGCATCCATCATACATCTGTGTGTACAGTGAAAGCCTAATTCCTCTAACTGTACAGTGGCCAAAATGCTCTGATGGATTTGGAGAGGAGATACGAAGCTGAAGCTTTGGGTGGGTCCAAGTACATGCAAAAGTAATTTCTAAAACATGTTGAATTTGCCAGTATCTGGTTGTCAACTAAATCCTTAGGTAAAATAAGTTAAAATATGAGAAGTTTGTGTTCTCATGTTTTTGAGTAGCCAATTATTCATGGTATGAATGGCCACTTAACATCAAAAACCTATTTAATCACAGAGAGTTTTTTACCTGAATCCAGCCTCTAGATTACCATTTTGTTGGGATGATATCCTTTTGTAGGGCCTGGGCCTTGTTTGCTGGGCAGAAACTCCCAGGCCCGTTGCTACCATGTGTCCTTCTGGCTCCCTTCTGGGCAGGCAGCCCAGCTACTGGGATTTGTAATGACTTGGGCCTGGCCAGCCTGGATCCTCCCTTATCCCACGAGAAGAACAGCACAACTTACAGGGACACAGAGCACCTCCATGTGAGCTACTGTTCTGGGAACGCTGGAAGTACCAAGGACAGCCCTGTGGCAAGCATGCAGCCTTTGTTCCTCTGCCTACTTAAGCAAGCTTCTCTTAAGGGGGGTTGCAGGTTCCATCCAGCAGGCCGCCACAGGACACTCTCCCGTAAGTAGGACCCAATAAACCTGATATCGACCCTGATATCAGTTTCCCCACATTAAACCCAGCATATATGGGGTTAAAACCCAAACACTCATTCCCTGCTTACTTGCTGGCTTCCTGGCTCCAGAATCCACTATCCTCCATGGAGACAGACACCGTCAAGGACAAGCACCTGGATTCATTATCTCCTCCCCGCAGAGAGATACAGCCTGGTGGGAAAGCTGCTGACCAGCAAGGTCATGGGCTCCCTCCTCTCTGCAAGTGTCTCAAGGCCAAGGACAGGCTGGTGGGAAAGCTCCGACCAGCAAAGCCATATGCTCCCCCTCCCTACCTAAAACCCCAAATAAAAACCCTTCCTTTTAGCTTTTCGGAGAGTTTGGGATTTCAGCGTTAGCTGCCCTCTCTCCTTGCTCAGCGCTGTGCAAAAATAAAATTCCTACTTTCTTCCACCACACCCGGTGTCAGAGATTGGCTTGCTGCGCAACGGGTGAGCGAACTCACTTCAGGTTCGGTAACAAACCTATATGTCTTGTTCGCAGTCTCCGGGTTGTTTCTTCGGTCTCTCGGCATGATACCCCCCCAGCCCTAGCCCAGCTGGGCCTGTGGTGGAACACCACTTAAGACTTATTAATGCAAAAAGCCAGTTCATAACATGTTGCCATTAGAATTCCAGCCACAGCTTCTGAGGAATTAAGACTGATCACTCTTGATAAGCGGCAGATCTTTCCAAAGCACCAAGGGGAGACAAACTTCTCAGAAACCAGATGTTTTGTAAGGAGATCAACGTAATAGCTCATTTCCTGATGAAACTGGCAGGGGTCAATGTCTTCTAGTTAAGTTCGAGAAAAACCATTAGATTTCCTCATGAGATTTCAGGGTTTGGATGATCTTCAACTGGAGACAATGGACACCCTGAAAACATATAACATCTGCTCACCCCAAAATGTCCAAAGAAACCTGGAAATACTCAGAACTACCAGCATGTTCATGGAACAAAGACTGTGCCTCTATCCTACCTCCAAGGTCTATTTCCTGGGAACTCAGCAGCATGGTAAAAATAACAACAGAAGGGAATTAAGAAAAAGAATATCTGGCTAAAAGTGAAAGACAACCTACAGAATGGGAGAAAATATTTACAAATTATATATATGATAATACCCAGAATATGTAAAGAACTCCTACAACTCAACCACAAATAGACAAACAACTTAATTAAATATTGGGCAAAAGACTTGCATAGACATTTCACCAAAGAAGATATATGAACATCCAATAAACACATGAAAAGATGCTCAACACCAGTAGTCATTAGGGAAATGCAAACTAACCACAATGGGATACCACTTTACACCAATTAGGATGGTTATAATAATTTTTTTTAAAAAAGAAACATAACAAAGTTGATAAGAATATGGAGAAATCAGAACCCTCGTACATTGCTGGTGGGAACGTCAAATGGTGGCACCACTGTGGAAAATAGTTTGGCAGTTCCTTGAAAAGCTAAACAGAATTATCATATGACCCAGCAATTTCACTCCCAGGAATATAACCAAAAGAATTAAAAATAGGGACTGAGATAATTGCACATCAGTATTTATTGCAGCATTATTCACAAGAGCCAAATAATCCAAGTACCCATCAACAGATGAATGGATAAACAAAATGTGTTGTATATGTACAATGAAATCTTATTCAGCCATAAAAAGGAATAAAGTCTTGATATGTGCTACAATATGAATGAACTCTGAAAACATTACGCTAAGTGAAATAAGCCGGACACAAAGGCCCATATATTGAATGACTCCACTTGTATGAAATACCTGTAATATCCAAATTCATGGACAGAGAGAGTAGATTATAGGTTACCAGGGCCTCAGTGGAGGGGGAAGTACGGAGTAACTGCTTAATGGTTATTGCGTTTTTGTTTGGGGTGTTGAAAAATTTTTGGAAATAATTAATGGTGATGGTTGCACAACATTGGGAATGTAATTAATGCCACTGAATTGTGTACTTATTATGGTTAAAATGACATGTTATATAAATTTTCAATAAAAAAATGTGTTATTAGGAAGTTTGTTTACCAAAGGAAAGGGGATGTTGTTGCAGAGGGAAACAAAAGTCATTAAATAAAACCAAAAGAAACTACCCTTCCAGGAGATAGTTCAAACTTCTCTGATTAGCCTTCGGGCAGCCCTCGATATTCATTTTCCTCTGAAGCACAAACGTGGGGAGTTGGGGAGAAGGGGAAGTGTAAGAATGCCTAATCCTGTTCTTGCATTTCTTCATTGCCAGGGATGAAATACGGGAGCCCGCAAAGGTGATGTCATTGTTGACGCTAACTCCATCTCGTTTTAATAGCGGCACCTCCTCCTCCAATTCAGGATAAAAATATGCTTCCATCTCATTTGTGTGCAGTAAATGCTCAACCCTTAACCCCAAATTAACACGAAGTGATTTCCCTTTTGCATTTGGGCTCCTATTGAACTGTCCTAGAATCACCACTGGGGTTTACACCATTAATAAGGCGAGGGGGGCCCGGCTGGGTGGCAGAGCGCTTTACTTCGCACCTTCCGCTTTGGCAGCCAGGCTTTGCCAGTTTGGATCCAGTTGCAGACCTACCAATGGCTTGTCAAGCCATGCTGTGACAGGTGTCCCACATGTAAAGTAGAGGAAGATGGGTATGGATGTTAGCTCAGGGCCAGTCTTATTCAGCAAAAAAAGAGGAAGATTGGCAGCAGACGTTAACTCAGCGCTAACTTCCTCAAAAAAAAAGGCGGAAGGGGACCGGCTCCGTGGCCGAGTGGTTAAGTTCGCGCGCTCTGCTGTGGGGGCCCAGGGTTCAGATCCGTCAGGCCACGTTGAGGCGGGGTCCCGCATATCCCACAACTAGAGGGACGTGCAACTAAGATATACAACTGTGTACCGGGGGGGGGGGGGGGGCGGGGGGTTTGGGGAGATAAATCAGAAAGAAAAAAAAAAGATTGGCAATAGTTGTTAGCCCAGGTGCCAATCTTTGGGGGAAAAAAAAAGAAAAAGGCGGAGGGAATGAGGGCAGGCCAGCTTTCATCCACAAGCAGGGAATTACTTGCTCAGTCCACACTTGCAATTTCTTCTCATGGCCACAAGGTGGTACTGTTGCATCGCGGCAGTGTATGATCAACGTTGAGTTGCCAATCCTCACTGCGCCTGCCGTCTTTCAGCGATGAGGGGCATCTTGTCCTTTTTCAGAGCTCAGCTCTTTCAGTTTCCATACCAAGGACTAAAACGGCTCCAAGACTGGTTCCAGAACTTACTATTTCACGTTTCCTTGCTCCCCCCCCCCCCCCCACCATGGGATTCCTACTACCCAGAGGTCTGGCTGTTTTTCCTTAGAAAGCCTCATAGCACAAAGACCTGACCAAACCCTTCTCACTGAATAACAGGATTACAAGCCCTCCTTGTAAGGAAGTCTATCTTCAATTATTCCAGGGAGCCTGCACCTGCCTTTCTTAGGATGACTGCTTACTTTCTGTGACCCAGAGATGATTTGAGGACATCCCGAGTCTCATCAGAAAACGATATCAACCTTAAAAACAAAACAGCCAGTTACTTTATCAGTAAAAAGAGTTTATCCGGGAATAGCCAAAGGGTGTGCATGCTATGGCCGACAGTAGGCAAATTCCACAAACAAGAAAGAGGAATGTTATTTTACAGAGAAAAAGGAGGAAATTGGCAGGGGGGTGTTTTGAACTAAAGTCCATTAGAGAAAAGCAAGAGTTCAGGGTGATGATAGTTTCTCATTGGCTGAGTCGCTGGGGTAGTCAATTCCTGTTTGGGATGCGATGTACATTTCTCCCTATAATTAATGATTCTTTCCTGTTGATGACTTCTGTTGGGGTCTAGTTGACTACCTTTCCTGTAATTGATCTGCAGTGGTTCTGCAAGGGAGCTCCCCTTCTGGCCTCCTGACTCCATTTTAAATGAGGTTTCCCTTTATTAATTTTCACAGAGGAGGGGAAAAACAAAACCAAACTTCATCTCGGTGGGAACCTTCCAGTACCTTCAGAAATGCCCCAAGCACTTTTTCCTCTGATAAAAGTCATTCTAAAATGAAGACTGCCTATGTAATCTCTTGGGCTCACAAGACAAGGTGGCCCTGTTCCCTGTTGGCATGAGGGCCTCTCAGAGAGAGGCCATATTCTCACCCCTGAATACAAGGAAAACAACAGCAGACAGACCAACCCCAACAGTGGTCTACAAACTACAGCTGCAATCACTTTCATTAGGAACATTACGAGCACAGTGAAAAGCTTCCTTCTGCTCTATTACTTGAATAGGGCTATCCCAGGACAACAGAAATCCAAGTACAGAGTTTGGGAGGGTCCTTGGGGAGGTCACGATGGTAGGCGGGCTACCAAATGAGGTGGCACAAACCAAAAAGTGCTGGAAGAAGAGACAATTAGCCCACACTGCTCACCAGCACCCCTCCCCCGACACACCCAGCCACTGGCTCTCGCTCCATACTTTCCACCATCTAGGGGATATCCTTGTCCTTGAGCCTTCTTTTTTTTAAAAACTTTTTCCTTTGAGAAAATTGTAGATTCACATGTAGTTGTAAGAAATAACACAGAGACATCCCACGTGCCCTTTATCTAGCTTCTCCCAATGATAACACCTGGCCAGACTACAGTACAATATCACAGTCAGATACAGAACATTCTCATCACAACGGTCCCTCCTGTTGTCCTCTTACAGCTACACCCACCCCTCCCAACCCCTGGCAACCACTCATTTATTCTCCCTTTCTATAATCTGTCATTTCAAGAATGCTTCATTAATGGAATCATGTGCTATGGAAACTTTGGGAATTGGCTTTTTCCACTGAGCATAATTCTGTAGAGATTCTCACAGGCTATTGGGTATATCAACAGTTCATTTTTTTTATTACTAACTGTTCTGCCACACACCTTCATTTTTAAACCCCCATACCTGCCTAGACAGGAGGGGGCCCCCTCTTCCCAGCAATTGCTTCTCCCCAGTCTTTAGAGACTTACCTTAAGCGGTAAATAATAGGGCATAAAATAAAATCTAAAGCCCGTGAGCTTAAGAATTTATTGGGGAATGTTGGGAGAACTGGATATCCACATGCTAAATAAGGGGATTGGACACTTATCCTACAGCGCCCGCGGAGGCCCCCTGACCTAAGTTCCCGATTGGCCTCCTCCCTGGGACAGAGACTCCGGCGGGGCCCCGGTGCCCGGCCACTTCAGGGAGAGACCGCCGCCCACGCCAGGAGAGCAGGCCGGGGATCGCGAAACAAACGCTGCAGCCCGAGAAAGCCCCAGGTCGCCACCTGCACGGAGCTACCCCATGTCCTGGTCCATCTCGAGGGGGCCCGCCTGGGGACGGGGGGCGGGGCTTCGCGTCGCCTAGGAGCCGGGGAGGGGCGTGGGCGGGGCTGGGGGCGGGGCGTCGCGTCGCCTCGGAGCCGGGGAGGGGGCGGGCGGCCGGGCTGGGGGGCGGGGCGGGGCCGAGGGGGCGGGGCGGAGAGGCGTCTCAGAGTGGGCGTGGCGCGGCGAGGCTCAGGGGGCGGAGTGGGCGGGGCGGGGCTGTGGGGCGGGGCGGAGAAGGGCCTAGGAGCCGTGGAGTGGGCGGGGCGGGGCTGTGGGGCGGGGCGGAATGGGGCCTAGGCGTCAGGGAGTGGGCGGGGCGGGGAGGGGCGGGGCGGGGCGGGGCGGAGAGGCGCCTCCGAGTGGGCGGACCAGCCGGGGCGCCGCATTGCGCTTGGTCCGGGTTCCCTGGAGCGCGGCCGCCGGGGCGCTGCGTACCGCTGGGCGTCTGGCAGCGCGCGGCCGCACGCAGCGGGAACTGGTGCGGATGCTCAGAGCTTCCCTCCCAGAGGCGCAAGGCCGAGTTCTGCCGCTCCCTCCCTGGGTGTCCGCTGGCCGGAGGGTGAGTGCCTCCCCGACCCGGGGACCTAGGGCCTGCGAGGGGCCGTTCCCTGGGCCTGCTCTTGGCCGAGCCTGAGGGCCGGAGAGGTCGCCGATTTTCACTTCCCAGCCGGACTGGGAACATGTGGTCCCTTTTACCGCGGGCCGTTGATCGTTTCGCAACCAGGACTGTACTGGCTCTTCCCGAGCCAGCCCCGTGCTAGGCCCGTTCTGAGTGCTTGCCGTCTGTTTCCTCTGCCCTCCGCCCTGTACGCGGTGCTGTGACTACCCGCATAGCGCAAACGAGGAGACAGGGCAGCCCAAGACCGGTGTGTAAACGCACTGCCGGGCTAAGGCCGAGGCGGGCACCTGGGCCTCCCTGACCGCGCGCGGCCTTTGTCTAGGATGTTGTGGCCATCTGTAACAGAACCTAAAAAATATGCTTCAACTTTTAATCTCTCTGGAAATATCAACCAAAGAAGTACATGCAAAGGAACATATATTAAATAATACACACTTCTAGCAGTGCTGTTTTTGTTTCGGAAAAAAGATGGAAATACCCGAAGTGCTCAGGAATAGAGAAATGGTCACAAATGGGCATGCAGACCGTGGTGTAGCTAGAGAATGACAAGCACGGGGCCTGATCGTATGGAAAAAGGAATAGGAAATGAAGTGAAAACGTCGTAAAACAGCTTCTGGATGCTGATTAAGATGAAATCATGTGCATCAAAAATATCAGAGCCCATGGATGTGGTATATATAGTTTAATAACCACAAGGTTCCTTTTTCCTGCAGACGTGGGTAAGTGTACAGTTTCTAACGAAGGAGAAACCGGTTACTGCTGTACCCTGTGGCCCAAGGAGGGAGAAGACAGGGAAGTGAAGAACCCTGGACAGCAAGTCAAGAGCCTGATTAGAGTCTTTTCTCTTATTTTGGACAAGTCTCTCACTTCTTGGGCTCCAGTTTCTTGTTCTCTACGACTAGGAGAATTGGATGAGGTGGGGAGTCACACGCTCAAATGCCATTGATGGCCAGGCATGTGATGTAGCTGTGTAAATTGGGGCAAGCAAAACAATAGGGAATGGGGAGGCGGAGGGATACAGAAGAATCTACGCCCTGCTGTAAGCATTAAAATTAGAGCGTTTGATCTCAAGCCTTCCCTTTGGAATCTCAGGATAAGGTGTCTCCTGAATCTGCAGGACACCGGTAACCTTTTAAAAGGTTATCACGTCATATCACTCTCCTGCTTAAAATGCTCCAACAGCTTTCTATTAGGCTTAGAATAAAATCCTTAGCCATTCTCGGGTCTCCCAGATGACCTCTTTGACTGCAAACCACCTCCCCGCCCCCCCCCCCGCCCACCCCACCGCTTTTTAACTCCAGGCCAGTCAAACAGGCTTTCTTGATGCTTCTTTAACACTCCAGGCCAGTTTCCACCTCACGCCTTATACTTGCTTTTCCCTCTGCCTGGGCCTCTATACCCCTAGATCTTTGCGTGGCTGGGTCCGTATCATCATTCACGTGCTTGCTCAGAGATACTGTCCTGGACCGTCCCCTCTGAAAGAGCAAACGTACCCCTGCTGTTCTATTCACTAGAGTACTTTATTTTATCATCACTGTCACCATTACTTAGTATTATTACTAGTACTTATCACTATCTAGATCTTTATGGTGGGTTTCTTTCCCTGACTCTTCCTGCCCCGAGGGTATAAATATAAAGTTCCATTCTCAGTGTCTTGTTCACTGCTGTGGCCTCAGCACCTAGTGCAGTACCTGGCCAGAGGGCGAGTCCTGCGACAAGCTGGGGACCCGGTGGATTGGATGAGTAGGTTGGTGAGGACTTGTGTCCATTCGCTGCTGGTAATGGAGAGTCAACTCCAGCGGCTTAAACACAGTTCAGAGTTTGATCTCTCATGTAAAGAAGGCTGGAGGTTGGCAATCCAGAACCATCTCACAGCCCCAAGAAAGCATCAGGAATGCAGATTCCTTTCATATCTCTCTTCTGCCATCCTTAGTCCATAGCCTCTGCCCCCAGGATAACGAGATGACTGACTGAGTCCTCACTGTCATCCCACAGTCCAGCTCAGAAGGCCAGTGGGAAGAGCCAAAATGGTACACCCCCTCCACCCCTGCTAAGTCAGCCCCTTTAAGGATATTCCCTAGGAGCCCCACCTGGTGGCTTCTGCTTACACCTCATTGGCCACCTGTAAGTGCAAGGGAAGCTGGGAAATGTAGTTTCTAGCTGGGCATATTAACATGGGAATAAATTCAGAGACTGTCCTTTTTTGTTTTTTTGGTTTTTTTTAGAGGTATTAGGCAAACTTTATAGGTCAGAATTTTTTGGGGGGAGTGCAAGACATTTGCCCTAAGCTAGCATTTGTTGTCAATCTTCCTCCTTTTTCTTCCTTCCCCCGCCCCAAAGCCTCAGTACGTAGTTGTATATAGTTGTAAATTCTTCTAGTTCTCCGATATGAGCCACTGCCACAGCATGGCTACTGACAGACCAGTGGTGTGGTTCCACACCCGGGAACCAAACCCAGGCCACCAAAGCAAAGAGCTCCAAACTTTAACTGCTGGGCCATCAGGGCTGGCTCTCAGGGACTGTTCTTAAAGAACAAGAGAGATGATGTTCGGTAGCCAGAGGCAGGCTCCTAACTGTTCAGTCAATAGTTGATTTAAGCAAAATGGGAAAATACTGAAACTCACCTTTGGGGTTTGAAGGTGTTTGGAGTTTCCACCCTCTGTCTGGTGAGAGCTGTTTGCTCTCTCTCCACTTGAAGGGCCTGCCTGCCCCTGACTCAGCTCTGGCCACACTTATTTAAACCTCTTTTCCTTTCTGTCCCCAGGGCACCCAGCCCCGGGTACAGCCCAGCCCCTCACCCTGCCCTCAGTTCTTGGCAGCAGTCTGCATATCTCAGCAGTTTACCCAGCGCTCCTGCACAGCTGGTGGCATGGAGGGCCCAGGAATGAGCTCATTCAGGCTCTGTTCCAGATTCCAGTGGTGGCCATTGATGAGCCCGATTTCTGTCTCTCTGTTATTTTTATTGGGATGCATTGACATTTTAAAATTGTCATTTGTGGGGCTGGCCCTGTGGTGTAGTGGTTAAGTTCACACGCTCCACTTTGGCAGCCCAGGGTTTGCAGGTTCAGATCCTGGGTGTAGACCTAACACTGCTCGTCAGTCCACACTCTGGTAGCATCCCACGTAAAATAGAGGAAGGTTGGCACAGATGTTAGCTCAGGGCCAATCTGCCTCTCTCTCTCTCTCTCTCTCACACACACACACACACACACACACACACACACACACAAATTGTCATTTGGACACAACATGCGGCATCTCCACACTGGCCCTGAGTCACAGGCTCTGAGCAGTTTTTTCTGACGGTGGGCGCAGCTTTGTTGGAGACTGTCTCTTCTCAGAATGAAGCCAGTTATTGTGGGGTCGGCCAGCCAGGGGTGAGGATTCAGGCTTCCCTGGCCTTTGAGGCCCCATAGGGAGAACTAAGATTTTCCAGAGCCTCATGTGCCAGCTGTCGTACGTATGTACTGGTCTCTCTTGCTCTCCTGGGTGATGCTGGGGCTCTGTAGACTCTGGTAGACATGGTAGCTATGAATTGCTTACCAGTACTCCTGCCCGTTGTCTAATCAGCTAAGGTGAATATCTTACGGGGAAAGCTTGGGAGAGGAAGTGAGGAAGAGAGGCCCGGCCCTTCTTCCTATCGGATGACTCATTTCCCAGGACCTCTTCTCTGTGGCCCCTTCAGAAAAACTTCTGAGTCCTTTCAAAAAAAAAAAAAATGGTTTTGATAGCCTGCATGATTTGTCCTCTGAGGCCTAAATCTCCAGAGAGTTCCTTGCCTCTTTTGAGAAGACTTTTTTCTGACACATTTTCCTTCCCTTCACTAAGTGGTGGTGAGGCCTGGAGTCAGCACGTTGACTTCACCACTGCCTCCCCCACCTCCCTCAAGTGTTTGTTTTCTCTTGCAGATTGTTGGGGTCACTGAGCAGAACAACCACACCTGAAAGCCTGGGGCTGCTCCATCGAGCACTTCCGTGACCAGCGACCAGGATTAACAGCAGACCCACCTCTTGGCAGTCTTCAGAGAGAAAGAATCCGTCTTCCTAGCACATGGCAGGTGATTATTAGCTGTGGGGTAGTTAAACTTTTTAAAGTTGAAATTTTAATTGGAGATTGAATACATTGTTATAAAAAATTCAAACAACCCTTTTGTTTATAACGTGAATTGTTACCGTACAAAATTGATGTTCTCTACCTGATGCACATGAAAAGCAATTATTATGCCACTGGCTTTTGAGAAAAGAAAATGCTTGATTGTGAGGTCACCGCCCAAGGAGGCAGGAGGCCAAGCTCTCAACCCTGTGTCCCTGGTTCACGGTTTGGGGCCAAAGTTAAGAGGTTGGGAGAACAGGCCGGGACGGGAAATGCTGGTGGGGCAGGTTTCGATTGGAGGGCTTGAAACATTTGTGGTAATGTTTTAAACGTTTGTGGTAAGCTGTGGAAGGGGCTTCAACGCCAGATCTTCCGGGACAATGGACCCCTCACTTCTGACAAGAGTCCAACTTTCACATTCTGGTCCTGTTCCCGTCCTTTGGTTCTGCAGAGGGAGAATCTTTGGTCCTGGTGTCATTTCAGGTCAAGATTTTCTCCTCTGTGCGTTCTCTGACTACGTGACTTGCAGATTTTTTTGTTTACTACTTCTGAAAAACAACTCTTAATCATTCTATTGATAAGATGGGATCAGTTCAAACTGGTCCTAGTGGGCCCGCAGTTACAGAATCGCTATCTGGAATTATCTTGCTTTGTACTTTCTTATTTATGTTACTATCCTGTTAACTTAAAAAGCCTCAAAACGAGTTTATTCAGGAATAGTCAAAAGGATTGCAATCTGGGATGTGCGGGCTCTGGAGAATCATAGGCAAATCTGGAGAACAAAGAAGGGGAGCTGGCTTTATAGAGAAAAAGGGGGAGTGGGAGGGGCTATTCTAAAGGAAAGTCCATTGGAGGAAAGTAGCAGTTCAGGGCAGCAAGGGCTTCTCATTGGCTGAGCTGCAGTGTTTCTCATTGGCTGAGCTGAGGCATTTCTCATTGGCTGAGCTGCAGTGTTTCTCATTGGCTGAGCTGAGGCATTTCTTATTGGCTGAGCTGCAGTGTTTCTCATTGGCTGGTGTGTTGCTGGGTGGGGAGAGAAATCTCCCTTGAGTAGTGAAGCAGTTGGCTTCCTGTCAGAGCCTCTATCTCTTCCCTTTTGGAGTAATTGACCATGTATGATAGCGCAGGAGAGCTCCCCCTGCAGGTCTTCCCGACTTCAGTGGAGTTCAGGTTTCTTTTATTAATTCCCACAGTCCATTTCAACCCCACCAGAATGTAAGTTCCCTGAAACTAAGGGACATGCTTATCCTGTCTTTGTTCTAGTCTCTGGAATGATCCCCAAGACATGGTAGGTGCTCAATAAATAGTTACTGAGTGAGTGAGCCCCAGCAGTCACCATGGTGAAACATTCAGTATGACTGCATCTTTACTTTTGTCTCTGCCCACAGCACACACATATACACACACACACACGCCATTCTGCAACTTCTTTTTTCTCCCAGCAATAAAACATGAAAATCCTTTTATTTCAGAACCTAAAGATCCACCTTATTTTACACATTATAGTGTAGATTGTGGTTTCTTAACTACAGCACTACTGACATTTTAAGCCAGATAATCTTTGTTGTGGGGGCTGTCCTGTGCATTGCAGGATGTTTAGCAGCATCCCTGGTCTCTGTCAGATGCCAGTAGCACCCTCCCCCCTAGCCGTGACAACCAAGACCGTCTCCAGACATTGTGAAATATCCCCTGGGAGGCAGCACTGCCCGCAGTTGAGAGCCACTGGTGTGGATATTTCATTTGTATCCATTCTCCTATTAAGCTCCCAAGTAGAGTTCTTTTATCACAAAGGAATCTGAGAAGTCAAGAATGTTGACCATTAATCTAACTCATGAAATTCAACCTTTACACTCAGTCAAGTGTCCCAAAGCTGTTTGCTTCAAATTAACTTTTGTGTTTTCTCCTCAAGGTCCTAAACTGAGAAACTTAAATCAAGAGTTAGAACATTTTAGTCTTAGACGTTACCAGGACAAATTTAAGCAAATCCCCAAAGCCGCCTCCCAGGAGAAATCAGTACATAATCTCACAGAATCTTATAAACAGGGAAAATTCTGCTTCAGAGGCTTCTGCTATTAATGACACAGCCAGGACTTGTAAGACCTGACTCTTCATAGAACTTCTTGTCAGACTTGCCACGAAAAGCTGGGCTCTGTGTAGGCCCTGCTCCCCGCTCTGGAACTAGGGGTCCAATGTTTCATATCTTGTTTAAGTGTCAGATTTTGATGGGCCTCGAGGAGAAGAAAGCACAACTTTGTGGCAGTAGCTGACACCTGCCAATGTAGGGTTAACACGAAAGAGTAATTGCGGTAGCTTTTTATTTTGATGTTAGGAAACAGGGCTAAAACTTCTCATAGAGGAGAGCCAAAATAGGTTGGGCTTTTAAAGAACTTAGTGGTGTTTTCTTTTTTTTTTTTAAAGATTTTATTTTTTTCCTTTTTCTCCCCAAAGCCCCCCAGTACATAGTTGTATATTCTTCTTTGTAGGTCCTTCTAGTTGTGGCATGTGGGACGCTGCCTCATCGTGGCTTGATGAGCAGTGCCATGTCTACGCCCAGGATTCAAACCAACGAAACACTGGGCCGCCTGCAGCGGAGCGCGCGAACTTAACCACTCGGCCACGGGGCCAGCCCCCCTTAGTGGTGTTATTTTTGAGGAATCATAATTTGACCTGTTGTATTTTTGTGTATTAGTAAGCACAAATAATGATGAGCTATGATATAACTCGATTAAAAAAATGCTCATTATTTTAAAACTGTCACCCATAAAAAGGGTTGGTATTTCTTAGCTTCAGCTGCTGTGACACACCTACACACCTCCTTTTCGTCTTAGTCCTCCTTGAATTTTGATACAGAGGAATTGCTCTTGAAGAGAATGTTTCTTCTCCGGATTTAGGTAAGAAAGTGCTCATCGTCTATGCGCACCAAGAGCCCAGGTCTTTCAATGGATCCTTGAAGAGAGTGGCGGTGGAGGAGCTGAACAGGCAGGGCTGCGCCGTCACTGTTTCTGATCTCTACGCTATGGACTTTGAGCCGAGGGCCACAAGGAAGGATATCGCTGGTGAGTCGTGGGATAAGCGCTCTGCTTTTTTAAAACTTTCTTCTTGTGTTTTTTTAATTTAAAAAATGTCTTGAAAAAAGCTAATCATTGACGTGATATACAACTCTCAAGATAAAAGAGTCTGCAATGCAGGTCCTTCCCACCGAGTCCCCCAGCCACGCAGCTCCTCTGCCCTCAAGGTCCATGGATCAGTTTGCTCCATACCCTTCCAGAGGTAGTCTGTGCTGTATAAGGCAATTGCCAGTGTGTTCTCCACTGTCGTCCCACTCTGCTGCCACTTAGGGCCTGGTGGCCTTGGACTCGTCCCTCAGCCTCTCTTCAGTCTGGGTTTCCTCACACCGATCTCATCGGCTGTTCTGAAGTTAGAAGAGGTCCTGTATGGAGCGCGGCGCCTGGGGGGTGGGAAGCCCTCCGTGATGGCAACCTGTTATTAATCCTGATTAATGCCTCCTGAGGAATCCTTCTGGTTGACAGGAAGCTGATTAAAGGCATAGATCAAGATAACTTACTTTCGTCTTAGTTGCCTAGGTAGAGCTGGAAGTTCTAATCCCAAACGCCTCCTCCCACCGGTGGCTCCTGCCTGACCTCCCCCTCCCCCACTGGGCTTGCTCTTGAATCACTGCTGCTACAGTGAGCTTTTCCAGACTCACATCAGGCCATCTGTTTATTTTTCCTGCTTACACCGTATAGCTCCCCACGTGCAGGAAAAGCCTAAGCTTCTCAGCAAGGCTTGCGAGGCCTGGCCCATCGCTCTAGTCACATCACCTGCAGCCCTCCTGCCTTTCGCCCCCGTCCCTCAGATGTGCTCCTGGTGGCCCTTTGCCGGCCTGGCCAGGTTGGTGGACGCTCTGCCCTCTCTGCGTCTTTTGCTCAGAACATCCTTCCCCTTCACTCCAGTGCTCCAGGCTACCTGGTGAACTCCTATCCCATCTTCAAAACCCGGTCAGAAAGCCAATCCCCAGGGATGTGTTGGTAACCCACCCAAGCAGAGCTGGTTACTGCCCCTCTGGGCGGCCGCTGTACGTGTTTCACACTCCAGAGCTGGACCACATGCATCTTGATGGTGGCATGGGGGCTCATCTGGCCACAGCATTAGACTGAGCTTGCAGACCGATCAGGTTTTGTAGGTTAATCATTTGGTTATTTATCTGTTTCTGCTAGACTTTGAGTCCTTTGAAGATAAGGACGGTAGCTTTCTCTCTTTTTATGTACATAGCTGAGCTGAGGGCCTGGCACCTGGTCAGGTCTCGGTGAGTGTCTGGTGCCTTGCTCAGTGAGTCCAGGTAACAGTGACACTCGTGGGATCGGCAGGATGGGCTGTGGACGCCCAGCTGAGAGTGAGAACATTGGCCTCTTCCTCTCCAGGCGTGCTCTGCAATCCCGACTTCTTCCGTTATGGGGTGGAGGCATATGAAGCCTGCAAGAAGAGGTCTCTGACCAGTGACATCATTGACGAGCAGAAGAAGGTTCAGGAAGCTGATCTAGTGATATTTCAGGTTCGTTTTTCCTCTAATTATTATGGTGAATTAGATTCATTTTATGTCAGACTCTTTCCACATGCTGAGTTTCATGCTCCTAGAAGTGGTATTAGTGTTTTTAGCACATTTGCCCACATATTTGTGTCTGGCTGGGTAAGGAGATCCATGTACCCAATATCACTCCTTCAAAGTCCTGACCCCTCAGCATTTGCGTTAGCCTAGCAGTCCATGGAATGTCTGACTCATGCCCTGAGTTGCCCTCCTTCCCCTCCCGTCCCCACCCCAGACGTGCAGGGGCTGCATGAAAACCAGATTTGTCCATGTGAGTATTTACCCAGGTAATTCGGGTGAAAGGCAACTCCTGCCTTGAATATCCTAATCATTAAGAGGAGAATCTTCTTTTGTTCCTTCCTCTCTCTGGTTGCCTCACTTGACCCCCCTTCCGTGTATTCATTCACAATTGTCCCAGGCTGGTGACTCGCTGCAGGAAGAGCCAGCCCAGGACGCTGCTTCTATGGGCTCTAGCTCGTCAAGGCCACTTGCCGCCTGTGCTAGACAGGCATGCCGCCGTGGAGGTGAACGTAGCCTGGCAGCAAAATAAACCTGTGCTTTTGGGAATCATTGGGTTGATGGAAATCTAAGTCCAACTCGAAGAAAAGGAGAATTTATTCGAAGGACCCTCGTCACTTGGGTCTCCTTGAACCCAAGGGCAGGCTGGCTGGGCCTCAGGGACAGTGGAGATGGGGCTTGGACACCTCCACTCTCGCTGGCTCTGCGTGTCAGCTGCTCCTCTCCGCACGTCGGCTCTGCTCTCCTCCCTCACTGCGCACCCAGGACTGGAGTTTAGATCCAGAATCTCGAAGGGAGCAATCTGACTGGTCCAGATTGTCTCTGTTTTCCAGCCTGCTTGAGGGTGGGGAGTGGGTGGGAGGACAAGACCCCTGTGCTCATGGGGGTGCTGAGCCCACATGTCGGGTGAGGGGTCCAGATGGAACAACACATCCTGAAAGGCGAAGTTCACAAACCCTTCATAAAATAAACCTGCACCTATGGGAGGAGGGATGCTTCACCCCTTCTCTTCTGCCTGACCCAGGCTGCCTCTATGCACGCCTTCCTGGCACCATCCCTGTCTTTATGAGCGACCTTGAGCTGCTGGTCTGGTCAAGATGCAGGACGTTCTTTCGTCCTCATTACACGTGGCTGGATCACAGTGCCTTAGACCTAGGTGGCTATATGGCTTATGGTCCACTTACTAATAGTCATGCCAGAACGATGGGGCTACAGCAAGACGGGCCCCAGCAGTTGGCCCACGGTCAGAGCAGAGCCGTGCTCAGTTCTCTCGCGCCTCTCTTCCTGTCTTCCTGGGGCCAGCTGCCCCTCCTCTCCCCCGCCTCCTCCACTCATGTAACTGGGTGGCTGAAGCAAGTCAAGGCCTGTTCTTTCTGTAATGATCTTTCTCTTTTCTACCCCGTTTCACTTCTCTTATCCCCCTGCATTCCCTCTTTTCCTGATACTTTGCCCAGAGGATCTGCATTGTAAGTTTCTTTTTTTACTCAACACTAATAAGTATTTCATTCATCACTACTGCTACTGTTATCATAGCTCGCTGCTCACCGCGCACTGGCTGTTCTGGGCGCTGCAGTGTGTCACTGAATCCTCAGCACAATGCTGTGAGCTGGGAACTAGTAGTCGCCCTACTCACATCAGGAAAAGGAGGCACAGAGAGGTTAAGCAACTTGCCACCGTCATCAGCAGGAGGTTGTGGAGCTTGGATTTCAGTGCTGAGTCCCGCGTTGGATGTATCCTGAAAGCACGTGGAACATGGGCTTCCTTCCCCTTTGGTGACAGATTATTGCCTGTGTTCCTTCCATTGATGATGTGTTCAGTAGAGTGTTAGGGCTTCTCTGGGAACCAGAGGGACTTCAGGGAGCTCTTACTGCTGCTGTGTTTGGAATCTGAGCATAAGGCTTTAGTTTGTGTTGAAATCCAAAGCTCAGCACCTAACTCAGTCCGACTCCCAGAGGCCAGCAGCTCACTCCCAGGCACGGACAGGGGTACCTTCTCTTCCACACCCTTCCTCTTGGCCCCCTCGCCTGGATCGGTCACAGGGACTGCTGCCACAGAGCCAGTGTCTCCTAGAGCTTCCCAGCGCCTCCCGCCTGCTCGGGGACCAGCATCAGGGGACTGTCACTGCGGGATGCAGAGCCACCTATAACAGCAGCCAGGGCCGTTGTCAACCCCGTCCACCCCAACATCACCATGTCCTCATTGTGTGCCTCAGAGGGAACGGGCAGAAAGGTCCCGCCCTGCTCATCCTGCCCCATGGTACCCTCACCTGCCCGGCCACCTGGCGGGGGAGGGCGGCGGGAGTCCTGGATCACCAGGTAGACAGCATGTGGCTCCGCTGTTGCCCCCGCAGTTCCCGCTGTACTGGTTCAGCGTGCCAGCCATCCTGAAGGGCTGGATGGACAGGGTGCTGTGCCAGGGCTTCGCCTTCGACGTCCCCGGATTCTACGACTCCGGCTTCCTCAAGGTCTGTGCACTGGGGTAGGAGTCGCTGGGACTGGGGAGGGAGGGGGGCAGCTCTTCAAGTTGCGTTTCTAGTTTGCTTTTGATTTAAACAAATACTGATTGAGCACCAACTATGTGCAAAGCCCCGGGTTCCGTGCTCAGGTGAGGAAAGCGTTGTTTCTGAAGTCATGGGGCTCTTGGTCTAGTGAGGGGCACAGACACGTCCACAACTAACCAGTGAATGGCCGCGGGGGCCTGGGCTGGTGTTGGGGAGGCCGACATGGGCCCCATGGTGGTCAGCCCTGGCTCTCGAGAGGGGTCTGCTCCTGACAGTCGAGCCCTGGCCTCGTCCCAGCTCTCCTCTGAGCTTCACCTTCCTACCTGGAAAAATAAGGTGACACAAGACCTCCATGCAGGCGCAGGCTCACATGGACCTGCTAGATGCGCAACATGAGGAGCTGTGATTTTTTTAAATTCTAAAAGCCTCTGAAAATAAGTGCATATAAGGAAAACACTGAATCACAAAGATCCGTCTTGGACCCTGAAGTAATGCTGCCATTTGCTGAGTGGTCCTGGGTGCTGGCCCACCTGCCCACTGCCTCATTCAGCCGTCACAGCCGCCCCCCGCCACCAGTCAGCGCCTAGCACTCACCCACTTCCCCCACAGCATCCCTGGAGCCTGCACTCGACCTGAAGTCGGGCACAGCAGAGTCTCTGCTCCCCTGGTCCAGTCCCTCTGATTGTTCCCTCCTTCCTCTCCTTGGATGTGGGTATCACCTGCAGCTGGGCAGGACAGAGATGGGAATGTTAGAGTTGTCCATCCCTGGAAGGAACTGACCTCACATTTTCCCTCCTGGGCATTGGAAACCTCTGTGCTGGAGTGGCAATAGCCCTTATTTATCTCCTCCTCTGGAGTCCACACAAAGGCATCTGCTTTCTCTTCTGCAGGATAAATTGGCCCTCCTCTCGCTCACCACGGGCGGCACGGCCGAGATGTACACGAAAACCGGAGTCAGCGGAGATTTTCGATACTTCCTGTGGCCCCTCCAGGTACCCACTGCACCACCCTGCCCGCCCCCCTTCCCCTTCAGTCCCCCAGGGGTCAGACGAGATGGGATGGAAGCCTGACACCCAGACCATTTTACCTCCCCCTGGATACAGGAAGTTAGAACATCTTGCCCTTTTTCATTTTTTACTTAGCAGCACTGAAAAGGTTGGCCAGTAGGGAAAACACATGTTATAATGACAGCCTTTGATATTGTTTGGGCAGAAGCTAAGCCAAACCTGGTTAGTTGATGTCTGCTCTGTGGTAAACAGAGTCACCCCAAGGTGGCCCTGTGTGTGTAACAAGGGAGGTGTAGAGCCGTCCACACTGACTCAGCTTTGTGGAGGCAGCATCGCCCTCGAACCCTGGCCAGAGGTGCCCTGGGCCTGGCATTCAGGACAGCCTCACGCCCACCACAGGCGAGGGGTCCATGGAGCCAGGGGCTGTGCCCCCTCGCTAGAGCCCAAACCCCCTTCTGGGTACCCAGGGCTCAGGGCCTGTGGCCCGCTCTCCAAGGTGGACACCGTGCTGCCTGTGTGCATGCCCTGGGCCCGAGGATTGGCCAAGGATGGCTGGCTGTGGAGGGGAGAGCAGTGGGCAGAGCGCATTTGAACAGCCTGCGGTGTCCACGTGTGAAGCACCCGTGCTGAGGGACAGGCTCCGGTCCCACAGCTGCATCCCGGTGCAGGACTCCCGCAAGACCCCAGTGGGAACCTAGGTGGGAACTGTTCTTTCTGGTTGTTACGAAGGGACGTGTGTCGACCTAGGAGGGGGTCACACACCTGACAGTTTGTGGGCTTGCTTTGAAAACGTAGACAGTGGAGTGTGGGCCTCTTGCCCTCCCGCCTACCTCTGGTAGGGTAGGCCTGGACCAGGCTGTGGGTTTTAAGGGAAGGAAAGCAGAGGGAGGAGAGAGAGATTTCTAGAAAAACAAGTGGTCTTTGAAAAGAGACAAGATGGTGACAGTGATTCCATTCAGTGATGCTCTGCTGAGGGAGATGGTAATTCACAAGTCTGGACTTTCTCCTCCACCTGCCGACTGGTCTCTTATATGCCGGTACCCAAGCTTAACTTCTTCTTATTTTAAAAAAAATCTTGATATTTTTTTCAGTTTGCAAAAGAGTACATATTACAGACAAAGAAGTGAGACTATAAAATATAACAACAGAAAGTCAGTCCTCTTAATCTCCCCTTAAAAAGAATCACTTTTAATAATTTGGTGTATTTTCTTACGGCCCATATATATTCTTACATATATACTTTTTGCTATTAGGTTTATTATGGTTTTTTTTTTTTACATAAGTAGTACACCACAAATACTGCTTCAAATTTCTTGTTGTTTTCATTTAACACTTATCTTGAACAACCTTCCATGGTGGCACATAATAGCTAGAATAATCTCTTCTGGAATAATCCATCGTATGAATGTACCATAATTTGTCTAATCAAGCAGAACCGTGATGTCTAGTGTCTGCATCAGTAGCAGAGGTTGCAGTTTACTCTCAGTTATCAGAATAGAGTTGGGAGCTCCCACGGCCCAGAGCTTCACCTCGCTGGCAAAGGCCTCAGCCTAAGGCTGTAGGGCAGCTCAGTTGTTTTCCGTTACCTCGTAGCGTTACAGTTGTTCAGTATTCTTTGAAGGTTTGTTTCATACCATTTCCCCCTTTAAGTATTTAACTGAATGATATGTAAAGGGTGTGGCTTCTCACCAGTCCTCTCTCTCTCTGGCTGTAGCACGGTACGCTGCACTTCTGTGGATTTAAGATCCTTGCCCCTCAGATCAGTTTTGCTCCTGAGATTGCATCAGAAGAAGAGAGAAAAGAGATGGTGGCATCCTGGGCCCAGAGGCTGAAAACCATCTGGAAGGAAGAGCCCATCCTGTGCACACCCCCTTGGTACTTTGGGCAATAACTGTGCCATGTACACATCACATGAGCACCACACAAGGAGACACAAGCATGTGCAAAGAGAAGATGATGCTGTGAGCAGATGACAGACAACGGAATTACCTAGACCTATTTACTGACGTGCATGACGTGCCTGGAGTGTTTCAGGGTTTCATACAGCCAGCCCAGTGTTGCCGGGGCCAGCTGGTTCTTTCTTTCCTTTTCCAATATCTTTCCATCTCCCTATTTGCAACCTTCGTGGTTATTTTCAAATAGCTTTCTTGGCGTGGAGCTAGATTTGTTAGTTTCTTCTATTTCATGACTCAACTTGAGAGTTTTATTTTTTACAGGAAAGTTGAATCTTTTCATAGCTAGTGTTTTGGTGCTCTGTTTGGACTTATTTCTTCCATCATCTTCTTCTTTTTTTTTTTTCCTTACTTGCATTATGACTATGAGGTTTTAATTGAACAGCCATTTAACATGTTTTAAATCACTGAGTGCCAGTTACAATGATCATTTCCCAGCGTTAGTCTGATGGCATCCTATCACCGCACACGTTCATGTGACACTGCTAATAGACCCCGAAGTGTAGAGGCATGTGGATGGGGGCGTCTCCCTAAGAGCAAGTTTAAGAGATTACATCTCCTCCTCCTCTTCCTCCTCCTCATGGTCGCTGCTGAGGACAGACAGATGCCCGGCGCCCGTCTTCCTCAGCATTCCCGACACCACCCGCATCCCCTTCTCGTCAGACTCACCACACAGCTTCGCCCTGGATGCTCGTCATCAAACACCTTCTTGTTGGAACTGTCATCTTCCAACAGCTTTTCCCCTGCCTCACTTTCCTCCCCTTCATCAGCACCTTCAAACCCTTTTGCACCTGCATCTTCCGCCTCTTTTTCAGCTGACGCATCATCAAATACTTTTTCATGTGTGTCTTTCTTTTCACCTGAATCTTCACCCTCTCAGAGCGTCCCTCATCAGACGCTCCCTCAGAGCCATCGTCTTCAAATTCTGATTTTTCAGGGTTCTTTCCTTCTAACTGTTCAACACCGTTTTCTTCTGTGTTTTTGGAGCCATCTTCAAACTGTCTTGAAGAGCAGTCTTCAGCTTCTCTTTCCAAGACATCCTCCTCAGGCTCTTTTTGGGGCTGTCCTCCTCAGATTCCTTTTCAGGGTCGCCTTCAAGCTTTTTCCAAAGCCATCCTCTTCATAATCTTTTTTGAGGCTCTTCATTTGAGGTTCTCCTCCAAGATGGTGTCTTCAGACTTTTGGAACTGCCTTCTTCAGACTCTTCAGAGCCATGTTCTTTAGCATCTTTTTTAGAAGGATTTTCTTCAAAATCTCCCCCATCTTCTGTTACGTCAAATATCTTTCCACGTGTAGGTTCTTTAAATGCCATGTTAGTTACAGCTTCTTGAGCATTCGTCGTGTGCTAGGATGTTCTAGAAATGTGTTGCTTTAGAAGACCGGCTCTTTGAAGCAAAGATGGAATTTGAATACTGACTGCCTCTGTTGGCCTCGGGGCATTAAAGAAAGCCTCCGTTCTCTTAGCCTTTCCTCCCTTTCCCTTGGCATCCCCTCAGCCTGGTCCTCTGTAGTCCCACCCCACGCTTGGACAGGGATTGGTGTCCACCAAGCCACCTGCTGTTGAGGGTTCAAATACAAGGATCAGCTTCTTCTGCATTCCTCAAGGTCACAGAGGTTACACCATCTGGGTGTTTATCAAGGAGAAGGAGCTTCCCAGTTGGCCCACACTTTGCATACTCTCCTCAGAGATTTCCTCTGACCTCGCTGAGCACCAGCGGGCCATCCTCAGAATCCACAGGATGGGACATCTTTGAGGATGACGACTCCCTCGTTCGTGGCGTGCTCAGGATGGTCCAGCAGTCCAGCTGCTGTTATTACAGAGACACTTCTTCCTGTGCTGCGGGCACCTCTGCTTTTCTGAAGCCTCACGTTCTCCTTAGTTGGAACTCGGCAGCCTCAATGTGCAATTTCTACCTTCTAATTTCATCTCCATCCAAAAGTTCTAATGTAAGACCCACAGATTCTCTCTTCAAATAACTGCAAAGCCCATCCCCTTCAAGATTTCTTTGGTTATCTTTGAGAAGCTTGACTTTAGCTTCTGCCTGAGGATCTCATAATTATGACAAATTAGACAGAAGGCATGAGGAAGCCTCCACTGTGATGTCTGGAGGCAAACCAGTCACGTGACATTTGTATTCCTATCTTCAACGTGAAGCCTCTTGTTCTCTCCTCTTTTTGAGATCCGCGGGTTTGGGAGTTTCTGTTCACAGAGGTTTCTCAGCATTACTAGCATCATCTATCTTTTCAGTAGAGCCAGACTTGCCATCCTTGAGGAGCCATCCTTAGCCTGATATATGGCAGTAAAATCTTCAGTGATCTTGGGGAGCCAAGCCTTCTTGCCCAGGGCTGTCAGCTGGCTACTGCCTGGGAGATTGATTTCTCCGCTGGGGCTCTCCTGGGCGTCGTCACCCTGGATGTCTCTGTAAAGTTCTTGCATTCGCAGCTGCTCATCAGACGCCTCTTCCCATCCACGTAGTTGCTGTCCATGTTTTCTGCCTGGCTCAGGAGCAGGGCCTGGGCGAGCAAGGAGGTGCTGGCTCGCTCCGCCTGGCCTCTGTGTCACCAGTCAGGTCTGAGGCCTGCTGTCTTTGTATTCTAACTCTGCCCTGCTCTGCTTTCTTTTGTGGCAGTATTTCCTGAACATGCCCTGGGCTGCTTTTTCCCAGTCAGACTCTGTCTCTGGACTCCCTCAAGCTTTCTGATCCCTGGAGAATCCTATCAGCTGTCTTCCGGGCACCTCAGATTCAACGTTGCCATCATTTGGGTTCATCCTTCTACTTCCCACACTCTATCACTGTCCGTTACTTCAGTAAGAGGCAGGAACATTCATTCAGTCATATTCCTGAGTCAATATGCATATCACAACCTATATTCCACGAGCTTAATCAGCAAGCCTTGGGAAGTCAGCAGTCCCCTGACAGCATGCCCTCGTTCTCGCCCCGGTCCCGTGACGTGTCGGGGTTTCTACACTGAAACTATACCTGGCATCTGGTTCTTACTTCAGGGCCATCCCACCTAAAATCGCCCATTCTTTCCTCTTAAAGAAGACATCTCGATTATAGACTAATAGACTAATGACTAATCAGCCCATGCTCACACATAACTATGGTTTCGTGCACTTGGTATTTTTTATAATGTGGGCATGCTGTGACTCAGCTGTGGCTGTCAGAGGCCTTAACACAGTCGAGCACATTGACGCTGGACTTAAATTGAACGTTATTTATCCACATCACCAACCATAAGGTGTTATTCAGTCAAGGGACTCAGGACATACGGAAAAGTTCACATAGGTACATACACGCTACTAAGCAAATAAATAATTTCCTTAGCAACCCCCCAACCCCCCATTAAACCTTACACTGCGCATATTTACTACGACCTTACCAAACCCCAAAAACAAGACCAAATACACAAAACTATGTAAAGCCTAATTCTCACACAATAGCACTCACACTAAAAACCTACCCAACAATCTAAAAGGACCCCCCCACTGATACCAACATGCTACTTTAATCAATAAAATTTCTGTAGACAGACACCCCGCTAGATCTGATTTCTCAAAAAATCCATTAAAATAACCCAACACCCAAACCCCACCACCCACCCTAAACTGAACTTGTTAATGTAGCTTAATAACACAGAGCAAGGCGCTGAAAATGCCTTGATGAGTATTCTTACTCCATAAACGTATAGGTTTGGTCCCAGCCTTTTTATTAATTGCTACTAAAATTACACATGCAAGTATCCACTTCCCAGTGAGAGTGCCCTCCAAGTCACACCCAACGATTGAAAGGAGCAGGTATCAAGCACACTAAAACAGTAGCTCACAACACCTTGCTTAACCACACCCCCACGGGAAACAGCAGTGACAAAAATTAAGCCATGAACGAAAGTTTGACTAAGTTATATTAAATGCGGTTGGTAAATTTCGTGCCAGCCACCGTGGTCATACGATTAACCCAAATTAATACAACCCCAGCGTAAAGTGTGTCAAAAGATATCATCACAAATAAAGTTAAAAGCCAGTTAAGCTGTAAAAAGCTACAACCAAAGTAAAATAAACTACGAAAGTGACTTTAGTATCTCTGACTACACGATAGCTAAGGCCCAAACTGGGGTTAGATGCCCCACTATGCTTAGCCCTAAACCCAGATAATTTACCACAACCAAGTTATTCGCCAGAGTACTACTAGCAATAGCCTAAAACTCAAAGGGCTTGGCGGTGCTCTATATCCTTCTAGAGGAGCCTGTTCTATAATCGATAAACCCTGATAACCTCACCAACCCTTGCTAATGCAGCCTATATACTGCCATCTTCAGCAAACCCTAAAAAGGTACTAAAGTAAGCACAAGTATCCAACACAAAAACGTTAGGTCAGGGTGTAGCTTATAGGATGGAGGGAAATGGGCTACGTTTTCTACTCTTAAGAATATAAACGTTCACGAAAGTTTCTATGAAACTAGAAACCAAAGGAGGATTTAGCAGTAAATTAAGAATAGAGAGCTAAATTGAATCAGGCCATCAAGTGCACACACACTGCCTGTCATCCTCCATAAATATTACAAATCATAATTTAACGTAATATCATGATCCAAACATTTAAAAGGAGACAAATCATACCTAGGTAAGTATACCGGAAGGTGTGCTTGGATAATCAAAGTGTAGCTTAAATAAAGCATCTAGTTTACACCTGGAAGATTTCACATAAAATGATCGCTTTGAACCAAAGCTAGCCCAAACAACACCCAAGTCAGCTACTTCAAACTATTTAAATAAAACATTCACCAAACTACTAAAGTATAGGAGAGAGAAATTTTAATTGGTGCTATAGAGAAAGAGAATGATGAAAGAAATGTTAAAAGTACCAAGTAGCTAAAGCTTACCAAAATGATTTAGCTAGAATAATTTAACAAAGAGAACTTAAGCTAAACATCCCGAAACCAGACGAGCTACCTACGAACAATTTCAAAGAACCAACTCATCTATGTTGCAAAATCGTGAGATTTATAGGTAGAGGTGAAAAGCCTAATGAGACTGGTGATAGCTGGTTATCCAATGACAGAATTTCAGTTCAAATTTAAATTTACCTAAAAAACCTTACAATTCCAACGTAAATTTAAATTCTAATCTGAAAAGGTACAGCTCTTTAGATACAGGACACAACCTTCCTTAGAGAGTAGGAATAAAATATATTCACAGTTGGCTTAAAAGCAGCCACCAATTAAGAAAGCATTCAATCTCAACAATATATTTATCTTAATCCCAATAAAAATCAAGCCAACTCCTAACTTTATACTGGATTATTCTGTTGACACATAGAAGCAACATTGTTAATATGAGTCACACCTGGCCAAGCTTCTCGTGTTGCTGGACCTACCTCCTCCCCGTGTTTCATTCACCCACTGTTCCATCTGCAAGTCTACCACGCTGGTCCAAAATACTGCCTTTTTGCGCCGGGGTTATTTCAACAACCTCCTAAGTAATCCTCCCTTGTGCACTTTGCCCCTCACAACCCATATTCTGCAAAATGCTTAGAGTAATCTTTAAGCGCGCGCACACATTTCACGCCACTCTTGAGGCTTATTAATTCTTCAAAGGTTTCTCATGCTCTTAGATGTCCAGAACTCTTGAGCTGGGCTGTGAGGCACAGCGTGTGACCCTGCCTCCTGTCCAGGCTCTCGGGCTCCCTTCTCCCCTCTGTGTCTACATCCCAGCTGTGCCTGACTTCTTCCCACTCCTGCCCAGGACCCGTGCCCGTCCTGCTGCAGGGCCTTGGTCTAGGCCGCTCTCTCTGGCAGGAGTGCTCGCCCCACTTCCTCACACTTGACGTGCCCCTTCCAATCCACTTGTTTAAGGAAACCCTTTCCTGTGCCTTGTACTTCTCCTGGCTTTAAAAACCTCTCTGTGGTATTTTATTTATACAAGAAACACACAAGGACATTCTTGTACATGTTTCACACGCTAGACCATCTGGTTAACGTTTGTCTCCCTCACTAGACTGTCGGCTCTGTGAGAGCAGTGATGGGACCAGTCTTGTCTAAGCTGTGTCAGTGCAGGGCAGCAGCCATGCCCCGAGGTGCTCCCTACATATTTGTCGGAGAGCTGAGGTCTGCACCCTCCTCACAGCCCGCCCAGGGCCCCAGCCAGAATCCCGGGCACCTGTCAGCAAGACAGTCACAGCCCTGTGCTTGAGTGTGCGTCCCTGTGAGCACCAGGACTTCTGAGCGACTGGACCTTACTGCTCGCCCCTGGTTCTCTTCTGCTCCTGTGCTTGCAGACACCAGCCCTGGGCTCTTGATGGGGGCTTGGAGTTTGGGGAGGACATGCAAGGACAGGCAGCCGCGGGAGGAATTCCCTGGACAGCCGCCTGCCTTCTCTTCACTGAGGACTCAGGGATGCACTGGGGCAGCGCAAACTCGCCTTCTCCCTCCCGCTCAGCGGGCTGCAGCTGCAAGAGCGTGGCCGGTGGACAGGGAGCAGCCCCAGCCAGGAGAGCCTCATCCTGCGGTCCTTGTGGGGTGGCTGACCCCAGAATGCCTCGAGGGGGAAGCAGATGCCACTGCCCGCTCTCTGAAGTCACCAACTCTAAATGTCAAAGGGCAGATTCTCTGACCAGCCAGGAGACGCTGCCCCTTCCCACGGCGGGTGAGAGGAGAGGACTGGCAAATTCAGAGGGAAGGCTCCTCGCTGCCCTCCCAGGTTCCTGAAGCCTGACTTCCCGCGACAACTTGAACTTGCATGTGCCAAGGTTGTTACTTCCACCTTCCAAGCAAAACTGTTCACATTTCCAGGACCGGGACCTTGTTACATCTCGTGGGCTCCCATAGCACCTCGCACCCTGTTATGTTGACTGCTGATTTTGAAAATCTTATAGCTGGAACACTTAAAATGAAAATACATTCAGCATCGGCAGGGCAGTGAGAATTGCTGTTAAAAGCAAAAAATGGAAATGAGTGCAGCCATATGTGTGTCTAAGGCAGGAGCAACATTTTCTTAGGAGCCTGGGGACTCTGGTTTTTGTCTTTGTTTTGTTTTGTTTGATTAGTGGCAGGACCAGAGAGCATCCTGTCTTCTTTCTGACTTTTAAACTGATGAAGACATTGGGGTTGTAGCCTCGTGCTTAAAGCAGGTGAATGTAGTCATTAGTGAAGGACCCTCAGGTGTGCATGAGGGCTGAGCTGAAGAGGGCGAGAGGAGGCAGGACAGGCCCCTGGGAGGGGCTGCAGGCCTCGGTGAAGATTGCTGTGCCCCGGGCTGGGTGTGGAGATGCACGCAGCAGAGGAGTCTGGGGGAAGGCCTGGTGGGGTCCCAGGACAGATTAGCTTTGGGAGTGGGGAGAGTGAGGAGTCAAGACTCCTCAGCCCAGTTGGAGGGCTGGCTGCCTGGCGGTGGGGAGAGAAATGCCGTTCACCGAGGTGGAGTTCCGGGGAGAAAGGTTTCAGGAAGGAAGGCAGGCTCCGCTTCAGACATGTTTGCTCAGAGGGGCCTGTGCAGCAGCCAGCAAGGGGATCTGGTGGGCATCTGGATAGAAAGACATGGAGCACAGGGCAGGGGTCTGGGCCGGGGGTGAAGATATAGGCGTAATGTGTCTAAGTGGTATTGGTGAACGTGGCACTTATGGGTTACCCACTGGCGGAACTGTCAGGGTTATCCACATGGAGGTGGAGAGAAAACCAGGGAATGGACGAGATCTCCTCGGGGCAGCCCAGAAGCTGGGGAGGCTGAGGCCCGAGCCCTGGGCCACACCAACACTGGAGGGGCAGGGACCCGAGAAGAGACAAGCAGGAAGGGCAGGCAAGGAAGTCAAGGGCGTGAGTACCGAGAAGCCAGGAGTGGCTGTGCCGAGATCGCAGAGGAACATGGGGGTGACAGTGCCCTTGCACAGACGTCCCTGGGAGCTGGGGCTGCATGACTGTGACCGTGTACCTGCCTCCAGGAGCTGTGAGTCTCCATAGCACAGGGCCTTTTTGGATTCAGAAATTCTCTTTGGTTATGCAGAGTTAGGTCCCAGAGCCTAGCTTGGGTGGAGGTTGGTTAAAAAGAAAGAGAAAAGAGACTTGTGTTTCTCAATGTAAGAAAGGTGTCAGGGACTTTAGAGTAGTTCCTGGCAGCTCAAGAGTGTGAGAGAGGGAAATAGGCACAGGTCTCAAGAGGCTGACATGAGCCCCAGAAGACAGGGCAAGAGGGGGATGGAGGGAGGAAATGGTGCATGAGCTGTTCAGTGGTGGGGACTGTGGAGGACCGTAGGACAGCCGGCCAAGCCCAGGCAGCCCTCCACTGTCATACGTGTGCTCAGGCTATTTTGTTTTGCCCTCAAAGGAAAGTGTTGCTCCAGACAAGACTAGAGGGCTGGAGATGGCTCGGATTGCCCAGCACCAGGCCCTTTGCCTGGGACACTATTAATGGCTCAGTACTCCTGACAGCAATCTGGCCATAAATAACAGGAGTGTAAGCACAGCTGGCCCTTTGACCAGGCAATTCCAGTTAGAGGGATGTATTCTAAGGAAATACATAGAAAGTGAAAGTGATTTTCTAAATTAAATGTGGTTTTTTTTATTAGCAATGCTAGTTACAATACTGAGTAATAATGGCTAACATGTATTGGATGCTTGGTGTGCACCAGGGGCTGATAGGGATTCTTTCCATGGGTCGTTAGCTCATGGGATCCTCACAGCACTCCTCTGAGTAGGCAGCATTGCTCTCCCCATCTTACAGATGTGGAGACTGAGGCAAAGTTAGGCTAAGACACTTGCCCGAGGCTCACAGCTGTGGAGAGAGAGGCAGATGTGGGATTTGAACCAAGAGCATCTGGTTCCTCTCTGGAAGCAACCTAAGTGTGTGTGATGAGGGTAATGCCGAAGAACACCATGGCCACCGCTGGGCTGTTAGGATGGCGCGTGTTGTGAACTGCCGTCTTCGCTCGTCCCACCTCTATTCCCATTTCTTCTCATAGCAACAGCCTGATTGGGAATCATGCCCTTTCAACAAGCCACGTGGTTTTCATAGGGGTGACACCTCCCCAGTACCCAGGAGTGGCACTTGACAGACATGACCAACCAGTGTTCCATGCTCCAAAAAACCCAAGCCAGGCAACGAGACTAAATTCAGAAATTCACTGATCTACTGGGAAAAGGAGATTTTCTTGCTTCTGAACTAGGAGCTGTGACAATGTAAGTTGGTCAGGGGCCATGACATAGAGAGCGTTGCCTGCAAATGAAGGCAACACTGGCTAAAGCTCATCCAACTTGTATAAAGAGACAACTTCCCAACGACATCCTTTGAACACCTGGATCTATCCTTGCCTGAAGCTGGAGCTTTATTCTTGAGTTCTTCAGTCATGTGAAGCAATACATTTCCTTTTTTACTTAAATGGTTTTATAGCAATTGCAACTAGAGCAATCCTAAATAATTCTACAAGCATAGTTAGTATCTGTGTGGAAAAATGAAATATTATGCTGAAAACAACATAAATGAATTTTGGAATATGATCATAATGTGAAAACATACATAGAGGTGTATACAATTAGAACAAATTTATAGTAACATGTCAGATTCTTCTTTTCACCAAATGGGTTAAGTATATAGTGTCACATGAACAAAGGAGGAGGGTAAGCTGAAGAAGAATCTGCCATCATGGGGCCCTAAGGGAGCAGCAGAGGGCAGCACAGAGTCCTGGGTTCAGTAACTGCCAGTGACTGACTGACTGGCCTTGAACAAGCTGGTCAACCTCTTTGGACCTCAGTTTCCCGTCTATGAATTAAGGAGAACTTGGCCTCCTATACTTACCCCGCCTGATGTGCAATATTCCAATAGGCCCTCAGTCCTGTCGTGTTGCAGTCTTTTCCCTGAGGTCCCAGAAACAGGCTAAAGTGCTGTCGGGATCCCCCGTAGCCCTGGGTGGCCCTGACTCGGCTGTGGACGCTAGTACGTCTGATTTCTATTTGCCTCTCACTTGCTTTCTGTAAACTGCATGTGTTGCATGCAAATTCATTCCGTCATTTGTTCCATTAAAACATATGTGGACAGTTTATCAGAAATCAGATCACGTGTCACTTGAACTGCTGAATCGCTGATGGAAGGACTGTATTTTGTGCTGATTTCTCCCGGCATGGGCTGGGAGTCTGTAAGATTTTATTACGATCTCCATTTTACAGACAGGTAAACTGAGACTTACAGAGTTAAGTAACTTGGCCAGAGTCCCACCACAAGTAGCAGAGCTGAGGCTGAAACCAAGGCAGCCTTTTCCAGAGTTTGTGCTTGGAACCACTCAGGTTAAGGCACCCTGTCGGGTGGGGGTAGAGGGCAACCAGGCACAGAGGCCGTTCTTTAAACCGACCCTCAAAGACCTACCGGGGAGTTCATAGTGGGAAAAGGAGAAATCTGAGCTGGAGCTTCCTGCCCCACAAGGGCGTAATGCTTGGGGGTCGAGGATTCTTTTGCCAAGTATCTGTCTGAGGTGGAAACCCCACCGAGCCTTTCATTTCTGCTCTGTGGCAGATGAGATTTCTGAAGAGCTCTCCTGCCACGAACCTGCCAGAGGCCAGAAAAGTCACAGCACAGTTTTTTTCCTATTGATGTTTTTTTTTTTTTTTGAGGAAGATTAGCCCTGAGCTAAAATCTGCTGCCAATCCTCCTCTTTTTGCTGAGGAAGACTGGCCCTGAGCCAACATCCGTCACTGCATACTTTTAGTGCATGGCTGAGACTGTGAGACACAGAAGTGTCCAAGCACCTCCCAACCTTCCTCTCCCCGCCACCCACCCACCAACCTTGCCCCCAACGACAAAACCCTAACTGGTGGCTGACAGCAGAATGGTAAGCAAATGTGGAACCTTAGGTTGCTTCAGGGTCTAATGCCGATATCTATACTGTAGCAAAAAGAGCGAGAGACCAGGTCTTGGGTCTGTGCGATAGAGGCAGCTGAATTGAGAAAGCTGGTAGAAAACGATGTCTGCCTTTAAAGGGACACAGGAAGATCACCTATCCCCATCTCAGCTCTGGGTAGGAAATAATCTCTCTTGCATTGTAGAATCTTGGAATGAAATTTATTCTACCCACAACTACAGAGTAAGGGGAAGTCTAAAGAAATTAAGTGGCCCCAAATGATGACAACCCTTGGTATAGGGTTGTCATAAACATAAATTTGTTCTGGAGAAAAACGTCATCTAATGCCTGCCATGATTAAGATCAGCCTAATATAAGCCACCCAAAATTACCAAACACACGAGGAAACGAAACGTGACTGAGAATAAGCAGAATCACCACGCAATAGGTTTCATCACCCATGAGCTTCAAATCCTGGCATCATGAGATACATAACACAAGATAACGATGTGTGAAATGTTTGAAGAAAGAAAAATAGACTCAAACACTGAGCGACATACAAGAAGCGCTCCAAAGTGACCAGATAGATTCGAAAAATAACTCAGTGAACAGGCTAAACAGTGGATTAGACAAAGATGGAGAGAGAATTAATGAACTAAAAGATCTGAGCAAATAAGGAATGAAAGGAAACGATCAAAGACAGACTGAAGCACGGAGAATAGAGTAAAAAGACCTACTGTATTTTTAGTTGGATTTCTAGAATGAGAAAATGGAGAGTGCCTTACTTCCAAAAGTATAATAGCTGGGAACTTCCCAAAGTTTATGAAGGGTATGAAGGATACTAGTAGTTAGATTTAATAAATACCACATATCTCAAGCAGGATAAATAAAAGAAAACCTATACCAGACATAGCATAGTGAAACTGCTTGACGCAAAAGAAAAGTGGAAAGAATGGACAGATCACCTACAAAAGAACAACGGTTTAACTGACAACTGATTTCTCAATAGCAAGGGCAAAAGCCAAAAATAGTGAAATAGTATCGTTGACATGTTGCAAAAAAAGAGAACTATAAATCTGGACCCAGACTGCTACATTTAATGATGCGCACAAAGGTTTCATGATAAATGATTGATCCGAATGGTAAATAACTTCTGTGAATTAGTGTGGTTAATATTTTCCACAAGAAAATCAAATCTTCCTAAGTCTTCAAAGGCTGTTCTGAAGATGCCTGGCTTCGCATTTCCATGATACAATCTGTGACTTCAGGGAACAGATTCTCCACTTATGATTATTATTATTATTATTATTTTTCTTGAGGAAGATTAGCCCTGAGCTAACTGCTGTGGCCTCTTTTTTTTTTTTAAGATTTTATTTTTTTTCCTTTTTCTCCCCTAAGCCCCCCGGTACATAGTTGTATATTCTCCGTTGTGGGTCCTTTTAGTTGTGGCATGTAGGATGCTGCCTCAGTGTGGCCTGATGAGCAGTGCCATGTCCATGCCCAGGATTTGAACCAACGAAACACTGGGCCACCTTCAGCGGAGCACGTGAACTTAACCACTCAGCCACGGAGCCAGCCCCCAATCCTCCTCTTTTTGCTGAGGAAGACTGGCCCTGAGCTAACATCCGTGCCCATCTTCCTCTACTTTATACGTGGGACGCCTGCCACAGCATGGCTTGCCAAGTGGTGCCATGTCCGCACCCGGGATCTGAACCAGTGAACCCTGGGCCACTGAAGCAGAATGTGAGCACTTAACCACTGCACCACTGGACCGGCCCCATGATTTTTTTTTTTTTATTAATTTTTTTGCTGAGGAAGACTGTCCCTGAGCTAACATCTGTGCCCATCTTCCTCTGCTGTATATGTAGAGGCCACCACAGCGTGACTTGCAGAGTGGAGCTAGGTTTGTGCCTGGGATCCCCTGCAAACCCCAGGCCACCAAAGCAGAGTGCGTGAACTTAACTGCTACGCCACCAGGCTGGCCCCCACTTATGACTATTTTTAATCATAGAGTTATGTTTTCTTCCACTATTATTAGCTTTTTCTTTCAGGAAGTAACGAGACAATTTATGAAGAAAATATTCATTATATTTAACACTTTAACTTCATTCTTGAGAATTTATCCTAAGGAAATTATTTTAAAATCACCAGCAAGTTATAGTATTTTTTAAATGAAGAAAAGAATTCTAAATATGGGTTTGATTAAGCAAATTATGTTGTATCACTTTGATGTAACAGTATAAACCTGACAGAAAAAATATGTGGTGTTATGCACAACTTATAAAACCTCGTCATGAAAAGTGTTTTGCATAAGAAATAGGTAAACCAGGCCTATAATTGTCAAGAACTATGCAGGTTCTAGGATTTTACCCCATTTGTAAGCTTACAAATTAGCCTGTTACTTTCTGTTTCATGGATGCTGGCAGAAGACATGAACTTCTGGATCAGAGACAAAAGACTTTATTATTCACAGCAAAAGCATTAGCTAGAGCTTATCATATTCTTCTGTGTTGGTTCCCCATGGCCCCCGAGTCCATCAAAGCCAATGCAGAAGGCCCATCCTGGGCGCCTGCACACGCAGAGGACTGTGTTACGGGAGAGGAGCACTGAGCTCGGGAGATTCACTGCTTTTATGGAGAGCAGACGCAAGCCTGCTCTTCCTGGGGAGAGGAGCTAACTCATCTACTGAGGTTGCCACTGCAAACACAACCCTAAGAAATAGCCCAGCAAACGGCACTCAAGCATTCTTGGCATACTTAGCAAGAAGTTGCAGGGAGCTTAGCGCCCCCAGTGGACTGCTTTCTCAACAGCAAAGTAAAAACTAGGCATAAGGCATGGAGACCAAAAAAAGCATGAAAAAATAAATATTATCTTGTTAGTGTGGTGATATTTCTTTAGCACTGTTCTTTGCTCTTGTGATCTAGTAGGTATGTATGTACATATATTCATATACAAGCACTGGGCAGAAAACACTGTCCAATATTAGTTTTTGGAAGACTAAGGAAGGAAATTCTTCCCTCTTCCTGCGGCTGCCATCTCTGCTTCTTTCCTTTGTCAGAGATGCTTCCCGGGTTCTCCGGGTCCTTCCTCCAGATCACAGGGAGTACATGTTCAGCTCTGAATGTCCCACGGAGAATGACAACTCTACACATCTGCACGGGGAACCCCTGTGAGCTCCCAGTTCTGGGGGCTCTCATGTCCACTAGGCATCATTCATCTGTGAATAATGATAGTTCTGTTTCTTCTTTCCCAACTCTTGTACTTTTTTACCTTTTTGTGTTTTTAGGGAAACCGCCTGTACAATAGATGGGCATCCTTCTTTTGTTACTAATCTTAATGTAAAATCTTCTAAGTATCCACCATTAGTATGATGAATAGTTGTTGAATTTATAAAATCTTTGTATGCATATATTGAGATAATCATGTTTTTAAATTTAATCTAGTGATATAGTAAGTTTCAGTGATTGCTTTCTTAATTTTAAACTAACCTTACAGTCCTGGGAAACCTACTTTGGCCATTATATACTATCTTTTGTATATCTTGATGAATTCTGCTTGCTAAGAGTCATTTAAAAGTTTTACATTTATGTTAATGAGTTGGATTAGCCTATAATTTTCTTTCTCCTCCTGTCCTTATCAGATTTTAATATGAAACTTAATCTCAAAAAATGAGTTAGGGAGGGGCTGGCCCCGTGGCCGAGTGGTTAAGTTCACGTGCTCCGCTGCAGGCAGCCCAGTGTTTCGTCAGTTCGAATCCTGGGCGTGGACATGGCACTGCTCATCAAACCACGCTGAGGCAGCGTCCCACATGCCACAACCAGAAGGACCCACAACTAAGAACATGCAACTATGTACCGCGGGGCTTTGGGGAGAAAAAGGAAAAAAAATAAAATCTTAAAAAAAAAAAAAAATGAGTTAGGGAGTGCAGCCTCTTTTTCCATACTCTGGATTACTTGATGAAGAATGAAATCACTTGTTCCTTGAATGTTTGATAGAACTCTCCAGTAAAACCATCTGGATGTGAAGTTTTGTTTGGTTTTATGATTCTAGATTAGATAAGATAAGCACAATCCACCTGTCTCTCCCACTGAATGTAGCCATAAAGCCTGGGAAAATGCTTAGAGCAGCTGTCAGAGGAGTCTAAAACGTAAATAGTAGCAGATGGATTGGGGAAGACCAGAATTCAAAGTACTACGAACCTGGCAATGAGTTTACCATTTTTTTCTGTCCAGTATTCCCCATTCTGAACTCAACACAGCCCCAATCCTGAAGTAGGCAGAGGCTGAAGACACTAACATCTCTCAGAGAAGCCCTCTAGTCCTGGCTTCAATGGCAACAATGGGAATTGCTGATATTCAGAGAGTGTGAAATCCCTCATTCTTTCTTTTCTCTGGCAATCCAGCCTGCAGGCAATCCTGCAGTGGCAACAAATGGAGCCTGCGACAGCTGAAACCATTACGAAATAAAACCTTCCTCTCCAGTCAGTGACACTGTGGCCCAAGAAGTTGGGACCAAATCCTGTTGCTTTCTTTCCCTCTCTGTCCTCTCATCTCTTGACCCCAGACAGGGTGCACTGGTAGAAACATGTGGCAGAGTGGGGCAATTAAAGCCCCAGTTTTCTGTCTGTAGACTGGAAATAGAAGTCCTATTGAACAGAAAGTAGTGGGGAGACTACGGGGAGGGAGAGAGAGGAGCACAGGGAAACCATACCATAAAGTTGTGTGTGAACTCCTGGGCTCACCTTCAAGCTGCAGATGCACGGATCTGATGCTGCTCAGCACACCAAAGACGTTGAGAACTGAACTAAACGATAGACTACTGGCCTGGCCACTGGGTGGCATACACATGAGACAGATGCAAACAGCACTGCAAAGGCTTGGAGAACTGAACTGACATGGGAACCACAGCCCGCTGAAAGCACATGGGAACCAGTTCCCTGAACCTAACCAAGCTGATTACCTGCTAAAATGAAAATAGCAACATTCGCTGTGGAATTTAAATAAGACCTAGAGTTTCATAACATAATATTCAAAGTAGTCAGAATACAATCCAAAACTACTTGGCATTCAAAGAACTTGGAAAATCTCAATATGCATGGGAAAAGAAAATCAAGAGATGCCAACATCAAGATGACACAGATGTTGGAATGATCTAACAAAGACTTCACAGTAGCTATTATAAAAATGCTCCTGTGATCAATCACAAATATTCTAGAAACCAATGGAAAAGTAAACAGTCTCAGTAAATAAATAGAAGGTATTGTTGACGAAAATAATCCATAACCAATCTATAAATGAAAATTTGGGAGAGTTTATTCTGAACTAAAATGTGAGGACCATGGCCTGGGGCCTTTCTTCCTGAAGGAAGAAAGGGCACCAAAGAAGTGGGGTGTACAGAGTGGTTATACACCCCCAAAGAGGATGTTTCACATATGATTGAAATGTCCCTTTTACAATAGTCGCGAGATGGCTCTGTGGGCACAGCGATTGATGGACACAGCAGGTATGTCGCTGTCTCAGTGAGCACAGAAGGGTGGCCGGTCTGTTGTCTCGAGCTGGGTGGTCACAGGCGAGCTGGGTGGTCAAAGGTGAGCACAGCAATCAGTTTCTAACCTAAGGAAAGATGCTTATCCTTAAGGAAATGCCAATGTAGGGGGAAGTTGCACCTTTATCTTAAGGCCGTTTGTTCTTGCCATAGGGAATGTTTAAAGCAGATATACAGTGCATGCTCAATGCCACAGTCAGGCCCTTTAAGTCAGGTTGAATTAGGTTTACACCAAATGGCTTCCTCTTATACTCCAAAATATCCTATTGCTTGCCATTTCTATTTGTCAATATGAAAAAGAAACAAATGCAAATTTTAGAACTGGAAAATACAATAACCAAAATACCACCTCTTTAGCAGAATGAAGATGACAGGGGAAATAGTCAGCAAAGTTGAATATAGACCAATAGAAATTATCCAATCTGAATAACAAACAGAAAAAAATGGGGCCAGCCCAGTGGCGCAGTGGTTAAGTTTGCAGGTTCCACTTCTTGGTGGCCCGGGGTTTGCCGGTTCAGATCCTGGGTACGGACATGGCACCGCTTGACATGCCATGCTGTGGTAGGCGTCCCACATATAAAGTACAGGAATGTGGGCACGGATGTTAGCTCAGGGCCACTCTTCCTCAGCAAAAAGAGGGGGACTGGCAGTAGTTAGCTCAGGGCTAATCTCCTCAAAAAAAAAAAAAAGAACATAGCCTCAGGGACCTGTGGCAAAATAACACAAGGTCTAAGATTGATGTCATTGGAGCCCCAGAAGGAGAGGAGAATGAGTATACTGCTGAACAGTCTTTGGAGAAATAATGACTAAAAACTTCCCAAATTTGGTGAAAGACATAAACCTAATAATTCAATTCCAAACAGCATAAACTGCAATTTGCATACAGATATATTATAATGAATCTATCATAATGAAACTATTGAAAACTAAAGATAAAGAAAAATTCTGGAAAGCAGTCAAAGGAAAAAATGTGTTTACCTATGGGTGAATAACATTTCAAATGATGGCAGATTTCTCATCAGAAACCATTTATCTCAGTAATAGATAGAACTAGAGACAGAAAATCAGCAAGGAGGTGAAATGACTGAAAAATGTCATCAATCAACTGGATCTAACTGACCCCCATATAACACTCCATTCAACAACAACAGAATGCACATTATTTTCAAGTACATATGGAACATTCACAGAAATAGACCATATCCTGAGTCACAACAAATTTAAAGAATTAAAATCATACAAAATATGTTCTCTGATCATAAGGGAATTAAGCTAGAAATCAATAAAAGAAAGATAATAGAAAAATCACTCAAAATCGGAAATTAAACAACACACATAAATAATCCATGAGTCAAAGAGGAAGTCTTGAGAGAAATTAGAAACTATTTCTAACTGAGTGAAAATGAAAATACAACATATGAAAACTTGTAAGATGTAGCTAAGGAAGTGCTTAGAGGGAACTTTATAGCATTCAATGCTTACATTAGAAAAGGAGAAAGGTCTTGACTAAATAATCTAAGCTTCTATCCTAAGAAATAAGAAAAAGAAGACCAAAATATACTCAACAGAAGAAAAGGAAGGAAATAATAAAGATAGGAGTAGAAATCAATGAAACTGAAAACAGAAAACAATAGAGAAAATCAATTAAACTCAAAGCTGGTTCTTTGAGAAGATCAATGAAACTGATAAACCTCCAGAAAGATTGACAAAGCAAAAAAAGAAGACACAAATTATTAATATAATTATTAAAGAGGGGATATCACTACAAACCTGCAGACACTCAAAAATTAATAAGCCAATAAAATAATACTAGAAACATCTCTACCCATAAACTTTAGCTGAAATGGCACAATTCCTTGAAAACTGCAAACTACTAAACTGTGCCCAAGTTGAAACAGACAACTTGAATAGTCCTATGACTATTGAAAAAATTGAACTTATAGTTAAGAGCCTTCCAAAAAACAAATCTCTAGGCCCATATGGTTTTACTGGTGAGTTCTGCCAAGTATTTAAGTGAGAAAAAAACATAAGTTCTACAATCTCTTCAAGAAATTAGAAGAGGGAACACTTTCCAACTCATTTTATGAGGTTAGAACTACCATGATAGCAAAAACAAAGACAGTATAAAAAAGAAAATTTTAGATTACTATATCTATAGACCATGATATTTTTTTACACATTTTTTTTACACAAGTGCAAAAATCCTCAACAAAAAATTAACTCACACCCAGCAATGTATAAACAGCATGACAAAGTGGGATTTATTCCAGGCATGCTAGCCTGGTTCAATAATTGAATATCAATCAATGTAATCCATAATATATTAAGGAAGAAAAAGCACATGATCCTATTAATTGATGCAGAAAAAGCATTTGATAAACTCAAAGTCCATTCACATAAAACAAAAACTGAAACCTCTCAGCAAGCTTGGAATAGAAAGAAATGTCCTCAACCTGATAAAGGGCATTTAAAAACCTGTAGCAAACATTATACTTTTCCCATAAAATCAGGAATAAGGCAAGGATGTAAACTCCCACCACTCCTATTCAACCTCATACTGCTAGACCTAATTAGTGCAATAAGGCAAGAAAAAGAAATAAAAGTTATACACATTGGAAAGGAAGAAATAAAACTGTTCCTATTTGCAGATTATATGATTGTTTAGAGAGAAAAACCTCAAAGAATCCAGAGAAAACCCAAAAATCTTCTAGAACTAATAAGAGAGTTTAGCAAGGTCACAAGATACAAGGTCAATGAAGAAAGGCAAATTGTATTGTATTTTATATCATAGCAATGTACAAATGGAAAAGAACATTAAAACAATAAAATTTGATACATACAAAAATGAAATAATCTCACAAAATATGTATACAATCACTATACTGAAAACTACAAATAGATGACTGAAAAATTAAAATAGATCTAAATAGAGAAACACACCATAATCATAGATTAGAAATATCAATATTATAAAGATGTCAATTCTTCCCAAGTTTATACACACATTTAATACATTAATAATTCCAATCAAAATCCATGAGAACTTTTGGTAGCTATAGAAAAGTTGATTCTAAAGTGTATAGAGAAAGGCAAAGAAGCTAGAATATTCAAAACAATTTTGAAAAGTTGGATCCATATTGCCCAATTTTAAGACTTATTCTAAAGCTACCGTAATGAAGACAGTGTGGTAAAGCAAAAGAATAGATACGAAGTCAATGAAAGAGTAGATAGAGAGAGGGATAGACCCACACAAGTATAGCTCAATGACATTTTTTGTCTTTTAAAAACTAGCAGGGGTCCGGCCCCGTGCGGTTTGCACACTGCTTTGGCGGCCCAGGGTTTCACCAGTTTGAATCTTGGTTGTGGACATGGCACTGCTCATCAAGCCATGCTGAGGCAGCGGCCCACATGCCACAACTAGAAGGACCCACAACTAAAAATACACAGCTATGGAGTGACATCAGCAACATGGCAGCGTGAACTCACCTGGGACTCTCTCCCCTCCAAATTACAACCAAAAAGAGCAACTACTTTCCAACCAAAAAAAAAAATCCAAATAACAGAAATTGTCAGAGACCCACAGCAGCCGAACAATGGAGGGCAGAGAGGCTGGGGACCCCCTTGGAGGAGCTGGAACGGAGTAAGAGAGAACTTTGCTGCCTCCCCTAGAGACTGGGATCGCTGCTGCAGGTGAGGGAAGGAGCAGGGGAGGGGCCGCGTCTCCAGGGATCGTCCAGGACTCCCACTGCCCATTCAGTGGAAACCCTCTAACGGGGGAAAGCTTTCCCATGGCGGAACCCCAGCAAGCCAGGGCCCTGGGAGACCGGAGAGCAAGAGTGGATGTGAATCCAGGTCAGTGCCCAGAAGAAAATGCCCCTCCTCCCCCAAACGGTGCTGTGCTCGACATCGCAGCCAAAGGAAGAGGGCTCAGAACACACTGCTCTTGATCCCCATCTAGTGGTGACAGGCTGTAACTGCAACCAACTAATAACATCATGCGCAAAAACCACTCCTCTACCATCCAGGAATTTATAAAGGCTCCAGTCCAAAAGGAAAACAATAAAAACACAGAAGTATGTCCTGAGGACTTGGAAAGAGGTAAACTAAGTGAAGATGAGTTCAAAATAGCTATCATCAAAATACTCAATGAGGTAAAGGGAAATATGGAGAGAAAACTCAACGAGTTCTGGAGTTACTTCACAAAAGAGATTGAAACTATAAAGAAGAATCAATCAGAAATACTAGAGATGAAAAATACAATGGATCACATAAAACAGAATACAGAGTCCCTGAATGCCCATGTAGACACCATAGAGGAGAAAATTAGCATAATCAAAGATAGACAGGCTGAATGGCTCCAGACAGAGGAAGAAACAGAACTAAGAATTTAAAAAAGAAAATCCCTGAGAAATAGCAGACTTAATGAGAAAATGCAACTTAAGAATAATCGGAATTCCTGAGGGTGTGGAAAAGGAAAATGGAGCAGAAAGTGTGCTCAACGAAATAATAGAAGAGAACTTCCCAAATCTAGGGATTGAGAGAGAAATGGGTGTGGAAGAAGCTTTCAGATCTCCTAGATTTGTCAATGTAAAAAGACCTACTGCAAGGCATATAGTAGTAAAAATGGCAAAAATGAAGGACAAAGAAAGAATACTCAGGGCAGCAAGGCAGAAGAAAATAACCTACAGAGGAATCCCCATCAAAATTTCAGCTGATTTCTCTACAGAAACCTTGCAAGCTAGGAGACATTGGAATGACATCTTCAAAACTTTAAAGGATAAAAATCTTCAGCCAAGAATATTCTATCCAGCAAAAATATCCTTCAGATGTGAGCGAGAAATTAAATCTTTTCCAGACAAACAAAAGCTGAGGGACTTCGTAGTCACAAGACCTCCACTACAGGAAATCCTCAAGAAGGCCCTCATACATGAAATAAGAAAAAAAGGGAGAAAGGGGTCACAAAACACAGAGTAGGGAGACAAATAGAATCGGAATAAGATAGCAAATATTCAACTAGGGCATTAGGATAAAGGGAAGGAAATCACCAAAGCAAAGACAATCTTATCACTCTCACTACAAACTCACAACACAAGTTGGAATAAGAGATGAAAATAATAATTTAGGAGGGGAGGAGGAATGGGACTGAAACAGTCTAGGCTAAGGAAGTAAGAGACCACCAGAAAATGGACTACATTATACACAAGATTCTGAATACACACTTCAGGGTAGCCACTAAACTAAAAAACAGAACAGAGACACTAAACATAAATAAGGAAAAAGCTAAGAAACCCAGCATAAGAAAGTGCAGAAGTCAATGGGTAGGCTAAAACACACAGGAAGAGAAACAAAGGAAACACAGGAAAACCAGAAAATGAGCAACAGAATGACAGCATTAAGCCCTCATGCATCAATACTCACCCTCAATGTAAATGGATTGAACTCTCCAATAAAAAGACACAGAGTGGCAAAATGGATTAAAGAACAAGATCCAACAATTTGTTGCCTCCAGGAAACACACCTCAGCTCCAAGGACAAACACAGGCTCAGAGTGAAGGGGTGGAAAATGATACTCCAAGCTAATAGCAAACAAAAGGAAGCAGGTGTCACAATCCTTATATCAGACAAAACAGACTTCAAGATAAGGCAGGTAAAGAGAGACACAGAGGGCCAATATATAATGATCAAGGGGACACTTCATCAAGGAGAAATAACACTTATAAATATCTATGCATGCAACAGAGGAGCACCAAAGTTCATAAAGCAACTATTAACAAACATAAAATATCAAAAATAACACAATAATGGTAGGGGACATCAACACCCTAGTCACATCAAGGGAGAGATCATCCAGACAGAAAATCAACAAAGAAACAATGGAGCTAAATGAAAAGCTAAAACAGTTGGACTTAATAGAAATATATAGAACACGCCATCCAAAAACAGCAGAACACACGTTTTTCTCAAGCACACATGGAACATTCTCAAGGATAGACCATATGTTGGGAAACAAGGCAAGGGTCCACAAATTTAAAAAAAATTGACATAATAACAAGCATCTTTTCTGATCATACTGCTATACAGCTAGAAATTAATTACAAGAAAAAAGCTGAGAAAGGCACAAGGATGTGGAAACTAAGCAATATGCTATTGAACAAGAAATGGATCATTGAAGAAATTAAAGAAGAAATAAAAAAATACCTGGAGACAAATGAAAATGATAACATGCCACACCAACTCATATGGGATACAGCAAAAGCTCTAGTAAGAGGAAAATTCATCACAATACAGGCACATCTTAACAAACAAGAAAAATCCCAAATCAGCAATCTTAAATTACACGTAACTGAATTAGAGAAAGAAGAACAAACAAAACCCAAAGTCAGCAGAAGGAGAGAAATAATAAAAATCAGAGCAGAAATAAATGGTATTGAAACAAAAAAGGCAGTAGAAAGGATCAATGAAACAAAGAGCTGGTTCATTGAGAAGATAAATAAAATTGACAAACCCCTAGCCAGACTTACAAAGAAAAAAAGAGAGAAAGCTCATAGAAACAAAATCAGAAATGAAAGAAGAGAAATAACAACAGACTCCGCAGAAATACAATGGATTATAAGAGAATACTACGGAAAACTATACACCAGCAAAATGGATAACCTAGAGGACATGGATAAATTTTTGGACTCCTACAATCTCCCAAAGCTTAGTCAAGAAGAAGCAGACAATTTGTACAGACCAATCACAAGGAAAGAGATTGAAACAGCCATCAAAAGCATCCCAAAGAATAAACCCCCAGGACCAGATGGCTTTCCTGGGAAATTCTACCAAACTATCAGAGAGAATTTTATACCTATGCTTTTCAAGCTATTCCACAAAATTAGGGAGGATGGAACACTTCCTAATACATTCTACCCAACCAACATCACGCTGATACCAAAGCCTGACAAGGACAGCACAAAAACAGAGAACTACATGCCAATATCACTGATGAACATACATGCAAAAATTCTCAACAAAATTTTGGCAACCTGAATTCAGCAATTCGTCAAAATGGTCATACATCATGATCAAGTGGGATTCATACAGGGACACAGGGATGGTTCAACATCTGCAAGTCAATCAACATGATCCGCCACATCAACAAACTGAGGAATAAAAACCACATGATCATCTCAATAGATGCAGAGAAAGCATTTGACAAGATCTAACAGCCATTTATGATAAAAACTCTGAACAAAATGGGGATAGAAGGGAACTACCTCAACATAATAAAGGCTATATATGACAAACCCACAGCTAACATCATAGTCAATGGGCAAACATGAGCGCCATCCCCCTGAAAACAGAAACGAGACAAGGATGCCCTCTATCACCACTCTTATTTAACATAGTACTGGAGGTTATGGCCAGAGCAATTAGGCAAGAAAAAGGAATAAAAGGAATCCAAATAGGGATGGAAGAAGTGAAACTCTTGCTCTTTGCAGACGACATGATCTTATATATAGAAAACCCCAAAGACTCCATTGGAAAACTTTTAGAAGTAATCAACTACAGCAAAGTTTCAGGGTATAAAATCAATTTACATAAATCAGTAGCATTTCTACACTCTAATAACGAACTAACAGAAAAAGAACTCAAGAACACAATACGATTCACAATTGGAAAAGAAAGAATAAAATACCTCGGGGTGAATTTAACTAAGGAAGTTAAAGACTTATACAACAAAAATTACAAGGCTTTTCTGAAAGAAATGGATGACGACATAAAGACATGGAAAGACATTCCATGTACATGGATTGGAAGAACATAGTTGAAATGTCCATTCTACCTAAACCAATCTACGGATTCAACACCATCCCAATAAGAATCCCAATGACATTTTTCACAGAAATAGAACAAAGAATCCTAAAATTCATGTGGGGCAACAAAAGACCCCGAATTGCTAAAGCAATTCTGAGAAAAAAGAACACAGCTGCAGGCATCACAATCCCTGACTTCAAAACATACTACAAAGCTACAGTCATCAAAACAGCATGGTACTGGTACAAAAACAGGTGCACAGATCAATGGAACGGAATTGAAAGCACAGAAATAAAACCACACATCTATGGACAGCTAATCTTCAACAAAGGAGCTGAGGGCCTACAATGGAGAAGAGAAAGTCTTTTCAACAAATGGTGCTGGGAAAACTGGACAGCCACATGGAAAAGAATGAAAATTGACCATTCTTTCTCACCATTCACCAAAATAAACTCAAAATGGATCAAAGACCTAAAGGGGAGACCTGAAACCATAGGTCTTCTAGAAGAAAATGTAGGCAGTACACTCTTTGACATCAGTATTAAAAGGATCTTTTTGGACACTATGTCTTCTCAGAGAAGGGAAACAATAGAAAGAATAAAGAAATGGGACCTCATCAGACTAAAGAGCTTCTTCAAGGCAAAGGAAAACAGGATTGAAACAAAAAAACAACCCGCTAACTGGGAAAAAATATTTGCCAGTCATACATCTGACAAAGGCTTAATATCCATAATACATAAAGAAGTCACACAGCTCAACAACAAAAAATCAAACAACCTGATCAAAAAATGGGCTGGAAACATGAACAGACATTTCTCCAAAGAAGATATACAGATGGCCAACAGGCACCTGAAAAGATGTTCATCATCGCTCATCATCAGGGAAATGCAAATCAAAACTGCACTAAGATATCACCTTACACCCATTAGAATGACAAAAATATCTAAAAGTAATAGTAACAAATGTTGGAGAGGTTGTGGAGAGAAAGGAACCCTCATCCACTGCTGGTGGGAATGCAAACTGGTGCAGCCACTATGGAAAACGGTATGGAGATTCCTCCAAAAATTAAAAATAGAACTACCATATGATCCAGCTATCCCACTACTGGGTATACATGCAAAGAACCTAAAATCAGCAATTCCAAAAGTCCCATGCACCCCTATGTTCATTGCAGCATTATTTACAGTAGCCAAGACGTAGAAGCAACCTAAGTGCCCATCCTCGGATGATTGGATAAAGAAGATGTGGTACATATATACACAATGGAATACTACTCAGCCATAAAAAGAACAAAATCGTCCCATTTGCAACAACATGGATGGACCTTGAGCGTATTGTGTTAAGTGAAATAAGCCAGATAGAGAAGGACAATCTCTGTATGACTCCACTCATATGAGGAATTTAAAAATGTAGACAAAGAGAACAGATTAGTGGCTACCAGGGGAAAGGTGGGGTAGAGGGTGGGCACAAAGGGCGAAGTGGTGCACCTACAACACGACTGACAAACAATAATGTACAATTGAAATTTCACAAGATTGTAACCTATCATTAACTCAATAAAAAATAATAATTAAAAAACGCCAAAAAAAAATACACAACTATGTACCAGAGGACTTTGGGAGAACAAGGAAAAATAAAAGCTTTAAAAAAAATTGGCAGACTTTATTTTTTAGAACAGTTAGATTTAGAGAAAAATTGAACAGATAGTAGAGACTTTCCATATACTCCATGGACACAGTTTCTCCTGTTATCTTACATTAGTATGGTACATTTGTTACAATAAATGAACCAATATTGCTACATTATTATGAACTAAAGTCCGTAGTTTACTCAGATTACCTTGGTTTCACATATCTTTTTTTCTGTTCCAAGATCCCATCCAGGATATCATGTACCATTTCATTGTCATGTCTTCTTAGGCTCTTCTTATCTGTGACAATTTTCAGAGATTCTTGTCTTTGATACCTCATCAGTTTTGAAGAATACTGGTTAGGTATATTGTAGGACGTTCCTCTAACGGAATGTGCCCGACTTTCTCTCATGGTTAGCCTGGAGTTATGGGTTTGGGGAGGAAGACCGCAGAGGGAAAGTGCCATTTTCATCACATCATATCAAAGACATATACTATCAATATGATTTATGGCTGTTGTCACATTGATCAACTGGCTGAAGTAGTCATATTCTGTTTTCCCTTTCCACACTGTATTACTTGGAAACAAGTCACTTGTGGAGTCCACACTTAAAGACTGGGAGTTATGTTCCCCCTCCTTTAGAGAGGAATATCCACCTAATTTATTTGGAATTCTTCTGCATAGGAGATTAGTCTCCTCTCCTCCATTTATTTATTTATTCAATATTAATTTATTTATTCAATCATTTATTTGTATCAATAGCACTCATGAATATTATTTTATACTTTAGGTTATAATCCAATGCTATTTTATTAATTTTCGTGCTCAAAATGTTCCAGCTTTGGCCACTGGCAAGACTTTTAGAAACCAAGCTCTGTGCACTAGGTGTACTCATTGCTGCTATATAGTGTGATTTCTTTCAGGCTCTCTCAACTGAGAGAGCAAAGAAATATATGTGTGTACACCAACCCATGTATTTATGCATATCTATAAATATTTCTATATACAGCCATCTGTATCTGTTATAAGTTGTTATTGTCTTCAACTCTACCCCTTCCACATAGATCATTCTAACCTCCTCCCCTTGCTTATATGTGAATTCCCACTCCAATGACAAAAATCTGGCTCCTACCATTCATTTAATTGTTCAATTCGAGTATGCATGTATAGCAGTATTTGATCTGTTAACTTGTACCCCTGGGAATCAACTTCATCAGCTGGAGTACAATACTTACATGCAATTCCTTTTGTCTTTAGTCTCACAGGTTCTATTCACTCCAAAGTAACTTAGGTCAGCACCTTTGCCCCATCTGCTTCAGTGAGGTTGTTTCATACATTGGTAATACAGTTAGATTCTCTTGTCACACTCTACATTTTTTCCTAGGATCTCCAGACCTCCTAAATTATTATTTTTAAATTTGCATACATTAAGGTTCACTCTTTGTGAGGTAAAGGTCTGTAGGTTTTGGCGAATGTACAGTGTTATGTGTCTGCCCTTACAGCAGCACACGGAATCATCTCACTGTACTAAAATGCCCGTGCTTCACCGTCCATCCCTCCTCTGCACCTAAACCCCTGGCAACCACAGATCTTTTTTTTAACCGCTGATCTTTTTACTGGACCTAGAGTTTTGCCTTTTCAAAAATGTCATATAATTGGAATCAAACAATATGTAGCCTTTTCAGACTGGCTCCTTTCACTTAATAACATGCATTTAAGGTTCTCCATGTCTTTCCGCGGCTTGATAGTTCATTTCTTCTTATTAATGAATAATACTCCCTTGCATGGATATATTACAGTTTATCCTTCATCTATTGAAGAACATATTGCTTGTTTCCAGTTTTTGGCATTTATGAATAGAGTTACTGTAAACATTCATATGCAGGTTTTTGTGTGGCCATAAGTTTTCAGTGCATTTGGGTAAATAAGTAGGCGTATGACTACTGGATCACATGTAAGAGTGTGTTCAGCTTTTGAGGAACTGCCAAACTTTCTTCCACCGTGGCTGTAGCATTTTGCACTGCCACCAGCAATGAATGAGCATTAGTCTTTTTTTCACATCCTTGCCAGCAATTGGTATTGTCAGTTTTTTGGATTTTAGCCATTCTAATACATGTGTGGTGATGACAACAATGAGTAAACAACTCATGTTTGTTTTAATTTGCAATTCCCTAATGACAAATGATGTTAAGCACTTTTTCATATGTTTATTTGCCATCTGTATCTCTTCTTTGGTGAGGTGTCCAAATATTTTGCCCATTTTTAAATTGGGTTGTTTGTTTTTGCATTGTTCAGTTTTAAGAGTTTCTCTTCCTAATATCTTGAGTACTAATTCTTTATCAGATATATGCTTTGTAAATATTTTCTCCCAGTATGTGAAATCTCTTTTCATTGTCTTACTAATTTCTTTCCACAGCAGAAGTTCTTCTTTTCTTTTTTCTTTTTTTTTTTTTTGAGGAAGATTAGCCCTGAGCTAACTGCTGCCACTCCTCCTCTTTTCACTGAGGAAGACTGGCCCTGAGCTAACATCCATGCCCGTCTTCCTCTACTTTATACGTGCAATGTCTACCACAGCATGGCGTGCCAAGCAGTGCCATGTCCGCGCCTGGGATCCAAACCAGTGAACCCCGGGCCGCCCAAGCGGAACGTGTGCACTTAACCACTGGGCCACCTGGCCGGCCCCAGTTTTTCATTTTAATAAAGTATAATTTATCAATTTTTCTCCCATGGATCATGCTTTTGGTGTTTTATCTAAAAACTCATTGCCAAACCCAAGGTCAACTAGATTTTCTCCTATGTTTTCTCTAGAAGTCTTATAGTTTTGCATTTTAAATTTATGTCTATAATTAACTTTTAGTTAAATTTTGTGAAAGGTATAGGGTCTGTGTCTAGATTCATTTTTTTGCATATGGACATCCAATTGTTCCAGCACTATTTGTTGAAAAAACTATCATATCTCTAGTAAATTGCCTTTGCTCCTTTGTCAAAGATCAGTCGACTATATATTTGCGTGAGGCTGCTTCTGGGTGCTCTGTTCTGTTCCATTGGTCTATGTACCTTTTATTTCACCAGTGCCATGCTGTCTTGATCTTTGTAGCTCTGTAGAGTTTTGAAGTCAGCTAATGTCAGTCCTCCAACTTTGTTTTCCTTCTCCAGTACTATGTTGGCTAGCCTGAGTTTTTCACCTTTTCATATTAACTTGAGAATCAGTTTGTCAGTTTCCACGATGTAGCTTGCTGGAATTTTCATTGGTATTGTATTGAATCTATAGATGAGTTGGGAAGAACTGACATCTTAACAATATTTATTCTTCCAATCCATGAATTTGGAATATCTTTCCACTTATTTAGCTCTTTTTTTTATTTCATTCATCAGAATTCTGTAGTTTTCCACATATAGACCCTTTGCATATTTGTTAGATTTATACCTATTTCATTTTTTGTTGCTTAAATAAATGACATTGTATTTTAAATTTCAATTGTTCATCGTTGGAATAAAGGTGAGTGATTGACTTTTGTATATTAAACTTGTGTTCTGTGACCTTACTAAAATAACTATTTCAAGGAGTTGTGTGTTTTTGTTTTGCTAATTCTTTGGGATATTCTACATAGAGAATCATGTCATCTGTAAACAAAGACAGTTTTATTTCTCCCCTCCCAATCTATGTAATTTTTATTTCCTTTTCTTGTCCTATTGCACTAGCTGAGACTTGCAGTACAATGTGGAACAGAAGTGGTAAGAGAAGACTTTCCTCTTTCCTGTTCTTAGGCAAAAAACATCCACTTTCTCACCATTAACCATCATGCTACCTGCAGGATTTTGTAGATGTCATTAACCAAGTTGAGGAAGTTTCCCTCTTTTCCTAGTTTGCTGAGAGTTTATCTTGAATAGGTGTTGGATTTTCTCAAATGCTATTTCTGCATCAATTGATATGATCATATGATTTTTCTTCTTTAGCTTATTAATGTGGTAGATAACATTAATTGATTTTCTAATGTGAACCAGACTTGCATATCTGGAATAAATCCCAATCAGTTGTGATGCATAATTCTTTGTGTACCTTGTGAGATTAGAATTTGTGAATATTTTGTTGTAAAATTTTTCATTTATGCTTGTAGGAGATCTTTTTCTTTCTTTTCTTGTAAGGTCTTTATCTGATTTTATTAGATATTAGGGGAATGCTAGCCTCATAAGATGAGTTAGGAAGTAATCTGCTTCTATTTTCTGAAAGAGATTGTGGAAATTGTATCACTTTTTTTCGAAGTGGAATTAACAATGAAACTCTCTGGACCTGTGGTTTCTCTTTTAAAAGATAATTACTATTTCAAATTATTTAATAGTTATAGGCCTACTCAGATGATCTATTTCTCCTTTTCAGTAGTTTGTGTCTTTTGAGAAATTGATGCATTTCATCTGAGTTATTAAGTTTATGGTCATACAGTTGTTCATAACATTGCTTTATTACCCTGTTAATGTCCACAAAATGAGTAGTGATAACCCCTTTTTGAATTCTGAAATTAATTTGTGCCTTCTCTCTTTTTCCTTGGTTAGCTTTTTTTTCTTGATTAGCTAGAGGTTTGCCAATTAGATGATCTTTTCAAAGAAGAAGTTTTGGGTTTCATTGATCTTCTCTATTGATTTCAATGTCACTGGTTTCTCCTCTAAATTTATTTCCCTTTTTCTTCTCGCTTTAGACTACATTGCTCCTCTGTCTCTAGTTCACTTATGTGAAAGCTTACATTATTGATCTTAGATCTGTCTTCTTTTCTAATATATGCATTTTAATGCTATAAATTTACCTCTATGCACTGCTTTTACTGCATCCCATAAATTTTGATCAGTTGTATTTTATTTAGTCAAAATATTGTTTGGTTTCTCCTGAGATTTCTTTTTTTGACTCATGTGTTATTTAGAAGTATGTTGTTTAATCTCCACAGATCCTGAGATTTTCCAGCTATCTTTCTGTTGTTTCTGTTTTAATTCCACTATGGTCTAAGAACAGACTTTGTATTATTTCTATGCTTTTTAATTTTGTTAGGATATTTATTATGGCCCAGAATGTGGTCTCTTTTGGTGAATGTTCCATGTAAGCTTGAAAAGAATGTGTATTCTACTATTTCAGAGTGAAGTAGTCTATAAATGTCAATGAGATCCAGTTGATTATGGTGCTATTCAGTTCAAGTGTATTCTTACTGATTTTCTGCCTGCTGAATCTATCAATTACTGAAAGAGGAATATTGAAACCTTGAACTATAGTAGTGGATTTGCCTAGTCCTCCTTGAAGTTCTATCAGTTTTTGCTTCACATGTTTTGACCCTCTGTTGTTAGGTGCATATACATAAAAGATTGTTTTGTCTTCTTGGAGCATTGACCCCTGTATCATTATGTAATGCCCCTCTTTATCCCTGATAATATTCCTGACTCTGAAGTCTGCCTTGTCTGAAACAGAAAGCTATTCCAGTTTTCTTTTAATTACTATTAGCGCAGTATATCTGTTTCCATCCTTTTACTTTTAACCCATCTATGTCCTTATATTTAAAGTGAGGTTCTTGTAGACAACATATAGTTGAGTCTTGGTTTATCATACACCTGATAGTCTTTGTCTTTTAATTAGTGTGCTTAGACGGGTCACATGTAAAGTGATTATTGATAGAGTGAAGTTAATATCTGCCATGTTTGCAACTATTTTGTATTTGTTGCACTTGTTCTTTGTTTCTCTTTTAAAAAATTTCCTCTCTTTTACTGCTTTCTCTGGTTTAAATTGGACATTTTATGATTGCATTTCCTCTCCTCTCTTGGCATATCAATTATACTTATTTAAAAAAATATTTCAGTGTTTGCCCTAGAGTTTGCAATATACATTTGTGACTAATCTAAATCTCCTTTCAAATAACACTATACTGCTTCACAGGGAGTGCAGTTACATTACAATAGAGTATTCCTAATTCTTCCTTCCAATCCTTTATAACATTGCTATCATTCATTTCACCTATCCGTATGCTATCATCACTGAACACAGTGTTACTATTATCACTTTGAACAGTTATCTATTAGATGAATTAAGAATAATAAGAGATTTTATTTTACCTTTTCTTATTCTTTTTCTAACACCCTTCCTTTATATAGATCTGAGTTTTGACCCATATCATTTTTCTTCTTTCTGAAGAACTTTTAACATTTTTCACAGAGCAAATCTCCTAGTGACAAATTCCCTCAGTTTCTCAGAGCATTTTTATTTCTCCTTCATTTTTGAAGGATAGTGTTGATGGATAGAGATTTCTAGGTTGGTGGGCTTTTTCTTTCAACACCACATATTTCACTTCACTCTGTCCTTGCTTGTATGGTTTCTTATGACAAGTCAGGTGTAATTCTTTGGGGGCAGGGGTTAAAAAGTAGTTTTATTGAGGTATAATTTACATACAGTAAATAGTATATATTTTATGTGTACAATTTGATAAAAATTGACCATCTGTATACACTCATGAAACCACCACCAAAATCAGGGTAGTAAATATATTCATCCTCTCAGTTTCCTTGTGTCCGTTTGTAGGCCCTCACTCCAGCCCCTCCCTTCCTCTCTCATCATGAAGGAACCACTGATCTGCTTTCTGTCACTGTAGATTACTTTGCATTTTCTAGAGTTTTATATAAGTAGAATCATTCAGTATGTACTTTTTTTCCCCTCTGGCTTCTTTCACTCAGTATAATTATTTAGAGATTCACCCACATCACTCCATAGTTCATTGTTTTTATTGCTGAGTAGAATTTCATTTTATGGCTATACCACATTTTGTTTATTCATTCACATGTTAATAGACATTTGGGTTGATTCCAGCTTTGGGCTATTACAAATAAAGTTGCTATGAACATTTGTTTACAGTCTTTTTATGGACATATGTTCTGTTTTCTCTTAGGTAAATTCATAGAAGTGGAATGACTGGATCAAATAGTAGGTACACGTTTAACTTTTTAAGAAACTGCCAAAGCAATTGGCTTTTTTACATTCTCACCAGCAGGCTTCACTGCTTTTATTTTATTTTTTATTGTGGTAAAAATATATATAACATAAAATATGAATATGCTACTTTAACCAATTTTAAATGTACACTCCAGTGGCATTAATCACATTCACAATTTTGTGCAATCATTACCAGTCTCTTTCCAAAATTTTTCATCACCTTCAAACTGAAACTCTGTAACCACTAAGAAATAATTCTGCCTTTCTCCTTCTCTCCAGCCCCTGATAACCTCTAACCTACTTTCTGTCTCTATGAATTGCCTATTCTAGATATTCAGATAAACAGAATCACACAATATTTGCCCTTTTGTGACTGGCTTATTTCACTTAGCATTATGCTTACAAAGTTCATCCATGTTATATCATGTATCAGAACTTCATTCCTTTTTATGACTGAATAAAATTCCCCTGTATGTATATACCACATTTTATTTATGCATTCATGTATTGATAAACACTTGAGTTTTCTGGCTATTGTGAAGACATCTGCAATGAACATTGGTATACAAGTATCTGATTGAGTTGCTTTATTCAAATCTTTTGGGTATATACCTAGGAGTAGAATTGCTGAGTCGTACTGTAATCCCTTATTTAGCTTTTTGAGGAAATGCCAAACTGTTTTCCACAGCAGCTGCACCATTTCACATCCCCACCAGCAATGCACAAGGAATCTAATTTCTCCACATCCTTGTCAACACTTGTTATTTTCCATTTTTTAAATTATAGCCATCCTACTAGGTGTGAAGTGGCATCTCATTGTGGCTTTGGTTTGCATTTCCCTCATGTCTAAGGATGTTGAGCATCTTTTTACATGCTTATTGATCATTTGTATATCTTCTTTGAGAAATGTTTATTGAGGTCCTTTACACATTTTAAATTGGGTTGCTTGTCTTTTTTTATTGAGTGGTAGGGGTGCTTTATAAATTCTGGATATTAAACCCTTATCAGATATATGATTTGCAAATATCTTCTCTCACTCTGTAGATTGTCTTTTCACTTCCTTGATAATGTTCTTTGATGTACAAGTATATTTAATTTTGATAAAATCTAAGCAATCTGTTTTTTTTTGTTGTTGTCATGCTTTTGGTGTCATACCTAAGAATCCATTGCCAAACTCAAAGTCATGATGATTTATCTTTATATTTTCTTGTAAGAATGTTATGGTGTCAGCTCCTATATTTAGGTTGTTGATCCTTTTTGAATTGATTTTTTATATGGTGTGAGGTAAGGGTCCAACTTCATTCTTTACATGTGGAAATCCAGTTGTCCCAGCACCATTTGTTGAAGACTATTCTTTCTCCATTGAATGGACTTGGAACCCTTGTCAAATGTCAGTTGGCCATAGATATATGGTTTTATTTCTGGCCTCTCTATTCAATCTGTTGATCTATATGTCTATCATTAATTGCCCTTCCATACTGTTTTCATTACTGTAGCTTTTAGTAAATTTTTAAAATCAAGAATGTGAGTCTCATGGTGACATCAGCATCATGGTGGAGTGAGCTCTTCCCTTAGTCTCTCCCCCCAAGACACAATGAAAAGGACATTCATAAACCAACAGAAGACATTCAAACAACACAATAGACATCTGAGAGATCTACAGCCATATGTATGCAGGTGGGGGTGTCGGGCCCCCCTCAAGAGGCAGTGGAAGGAGGTAAGGGGGTCTCCTTTTCCTCCTGAGTGGCAACCATCTAGGGCATGGGACATCACATGGCCACCCGTGTGTGGCCTTGAGAGGAGAAGGGAGAAAATGCAGCCCTCCACAGGAATTCTTGTGCTCTCAGAGTTGCCCCCCAGCCTGTGGGAAAGCTCCACGCTGAGGCAGCTAAGAAATTGCAGGGTCATCCACACCAAGTTGAGCAGCCCAGATGGGCAGACTATGAGCGCAGAGTAGGGGAGCACAGGATCATGCATGTGAAAGAAAGCACCCCTCTCCCCGCTCCCACCTGGCACACCAGCTGGGCTGGTTGGCCAGAGCAGGAGATCTCTGCCAGAGCCTGTGCGCATATTTGTGTAAAGCAGGAGCGGCCAGTGGGTGAATGCAAACGGGCCCTGTCGGCACAGCTTCCAATGGACAGGCACATCTGCCAGGGCTCACAGGGAGCTCAGAAAACACGGTTCCTGCCCCCACCTAGTGGTGGCAGGTGGAATCTGCAACCAGATACTACCACTGCATCAGCAAAAGTCCACCCCATCAAATAGCATGAAGAAGTATATTAACACTCCAGACCAGAGGGAAAATGACAAGTACCCAGAAATAAATCCTGAAGACACAGAAATTTACAATCTAAATGACAGAGAATTCAAAATAGTTATCATAAAGAAACTCAATGAGTTACAAGAAAACTCAGAAAGACAGTTTAATGATCTCAGGAATAAAATTAATGAATGGAGGGAATTCTTCACAAAAGAGATCGAAACTATATAAAAACAAAACCAATCAGAAATTTTGGAGATAAAAAACACAATGAATGAGATAAAGAACAATCTGGAATCCTTAAAAAACAAAGCTGATATTATAGAGGACAGAATCAATAATTTAGGGGAGATAAATGTTGCACATGGAGGAAGAGAGAGAACTAAGACTAAAATGAAATGAAGAAATTCTCCAAGAAATGTCTGACTCAATTAGAAAATGTAACATAAGGATTATAGATGTTCCAGAGGGAGAAGAGTTGAATAAAGGAGCAGCGAGTTTATTCAAAGAAGTAATAACTGAGAACTTCCCAAACCTAAGGAAGGAGCTGGAATTACACATAAATGAGGCTAATAGAACTCCTAATTACATCAATGTAAAAAGACCTTCTCCAAGGCATATATTAGTAAAACTGGCAAAAGTCAATGACAAAGAAAAAATATTAAGGGCAGCAAGGCAGAAGACAATAACCTACAAAGGAATCTGGCTTTCAGTGGATTTCTCAGCAGAAACCTTACAGGCTAGGAGAAAGTGGAATGACACATTCAAAATTCTGAAAAACAAAAACTTTCAGCCAAGAATACTCTATCCAGTGAAACTATCCTTCACAAGATCCCCCTACAGAAAATGATCAAGAAGGCCCTCATACCTGAAAAAAGAAAGAAAGGGTTTAGAAAGTCTTGAGCAAGGAGGCAAATAGACAGACAAAATCAGAAAATTGTAGGTCTCTATCAGAACAGGTTAGCAAATACTTAATTATAACATTAAAGATTAAGGGATAGAAAGCATCAAAAATAACTATAATCACTTCATTTTAATTACAAACTCAGAACACAAAAGAGAATAAGTTGTGACAATAACTTAGAGGGGAAGAAGAAAAGGATGGAAACTGCTTAGACTTAAGAAATAGGAGGCTGGTGAAAAATGGACTATCGCATCTATGAGATCTTTTATACAAACCTCACGGAAACCACCAAACGAAAAATCAGAACAGAGACACAAATGATAAACAAAGAGAAAACTGAGAAAACCACCATAGAGAAACACCAAACTGAACTGGCAGTTGGAAATACACGGGATGAGAAACAAGGGAAATACAGAACAACCAGAAAACAAGTAATAAAATGGCAGTATTAAGCCCTTATATATAAATAATCACTCTAAATGCAAGTGTATTGAATTCTCCAATCAAAAGACACAGAGTGGCTGAATGAATTAAAAAATAAGATGCAACAATATACTGCCTCCAGGAGACACATCTCATCTATAAAGATAAATACAGGCACAGACTGAAGGGATGGAAGACAACACTCCAAGCAAATGGCAAACAAAAGAAAGCAGATGTTGCCGTTCTTATTTCTGACAAAGTAGACTTCAAGATATAAAAGGCAATGAAAAACAAAGAGGGGTAGTATATAATGATAAAAGGAACACTCCACCGAGAGGTCATAACACTTATAAATATATTTGCAGCTAACACAAGAGCACCAAAGTACATAAAGCAACTATTAACAGACCTAAAAGGAGAAATCAACAGCAACACAATAATATTAGGGGACGTCAACCCTACTTACATCAATGGATAGATCATCCAGACAAAAAAGTCAACAAGGAAATAGTGGAATTAAATGAAAACCTAGATCACAAGGACTTAATAGACATATATAGAACACTCCACCCACAATCAGCAGAATACACATTCTTCTCAAGGTCATACGGAACATTCTCAAAGATAGACCATATGTCGGGAAACAAGGCAAGCCTCAATAAATTTAAGAAGATTGAAATCATATCAAACATCTTTTCCAACCATAATGCTATGAAACTAGAAACTAACTACAAAAAAAGCTGAGAAAGTGGCAAATATGTGGAGACTAAACAACATGCTACTGAAAAACCAATGGATCAATGAAGAAGTTAAAAGAGAAATCAAAAAACATCTGGAGACAAATGAAAAGGAAAATACACCATATCAACTCATATGGCGTGCCACAAAAGTGGTCCTATGAGCAAAATTCATAGCAATATAGGCTCACTTTAATAACAAGGAAAATCTCAAATAAGCAATCTTAAACTACACCCAAAATAACTATAAAAAGAACAAACAAACCCCAAAGTCGGCAGAAGGAGGGAAATAATAAAAGCTAAAGCAGAAATAAATGAAATAGAAACAAACAAACAAACAAACAAAACAGAAGAAAGGATCAATGAAATTAAGAGCTGGTTCTTTGAGAAGATAAACAAAATTGACAAACCTTAGCCAGACTCACTAAGAAAAGAAGATAGAAGCCTCCAATAAATAAAATTAGAAATGAAAGAGGAGAAGTTACAACAGATTCCATGGAAATACAAAGGATTATAAAGAATTCTCTTTCAATTGTTGATTTCAAGTTATTTGGATAAATACCCAGTAGTGGAACAGCTGGGTCATATGGTATTTCTATTGTTAATCTTTTGAGAAATCTGCATACTGTTTTCCCCAGTGGCTGCACCAGTTTGCATTCCCACCAGCAATGTATGAGGGTTCCCTTCTCTCCACATCCTCTCCAACACTGTTGTTTCCTGTCTTCTTAATTATAGCCATTCTGACCAGAGTGAGGTGATATCTCATTGTAGTTTTGATTTGCATTTCCCTGATAGTTAATGATGTTGAACATCCTTTTATGTGTCTGTTGGCTTCTGTATATCTTCTTTGGAGAAATGTCTGTTTAGATCTTTTGCCCATTTTTTAATTCAGTTGTTAGTTTTTTTTGTTGATGAGATGTATGAGTTCTTTATATATTTTAGTTATTAACCCCTTATCAGATATATGGTTTGCAAATATCTTCTCGCAATTGTTAGGTCGTCTTTCATTTTGTTGGTGGTTTCCTTTGCTGTGCAGAAGCTTTTTAGTTTGACATGGTCTCATTTGTTTATTTTTTCTGTTGTTTCCCTTGCCTGACTAGACATGGTATTCGAAAAGATGCTTCTAAGACTGATGTCAAAGAGTGTACCGCCTATATTTTCTTCTAGAAGCTTTATGGTTTCAGGTCTTATATTCAAGTATCTAATCCATTTTGAGTTAATTTTTGTGTATGGTGTAAGATAATGGCCTACTTTCATTCTTTTGCATGTGGCTGTCCAGTTTTCCAAACACCATTTATTGAAGAGAATATCTTTTCTCTGTTGTATGTTCTTGGCTCCCTTTTCAAAAATTAGCTGCCTGTAGACGTGTGGTGTTATTTCTGAGATTTCAATTCTGTTCCATTGATCTGTGTGTCTGTTTTTGTACCAGTACATGCTGTTTTGATTACTATGGGTTTGTAGTATATTTTGAAGTCAGGGATTGTGATGCCTCCAACTTTGTTCATTTTTCTGCGGGTTCCTTTGGCTATTAGGGATCTCTTGTTGCCCAGTGTAAATTTTAGGATTCTTTGTTCTATTTTTTTTTTAATTTTTATTGAGTTAATGATAGGTTACAATCTTGTGAAATTTCAGTCGTACATTATTGTTTGTCAGTCGTGTTGTAGGTGCACCCCTTCACCCTTTGTGCACACCCCCCACCCCACCTTTCCCCTGGTAGCCACTAATCTGTTCTCTTTGTCTACATTTTTAAATTCCTCATATGAGTGGAGTCATATAGAGATTGTTCTTCTCTATCTGGCTTATTTCACTTAACACAATACGCTCAAGGTCCATCCATGTTGTTGCAAATGGGACGATTTTGTTCTTTTTATGGCTGAGTAGTATTCCATTATGTATATATGTACCACATCTTCTTTATCCAATCATCCGAGGATGGACACTTAGGTTGCTTCTACGTCTTGGCTACTGTAAATAATGCTGCAATGAACATACGGGTGCATGGGACTTTTGGAATTGCTGATTTTAGGTTCTTTGCATGTATACCCAGTAGTGGGATAGCTGGATCATATGGTAGTTCTATTTTTAATTTTTGGAGGAATCTCCATACCGTTTTCCATAGTGGCTGCACCAGTTTGCATTCCCACCAGCAGTGGATGAGGGTTCCTTTCTCTCCACAACCTCTCCAACATTTGTTACTATTACTTTTAGATATTTTTGTCATTCTAATGGGTGTAAGGTGATATCTTAGTGCAGTTTTGATTTGCATTTCCCTGATGATGAGCGATGATGAACATCTTTTCAGGTGCCTGTTGGCCATCTGTATATCTTCTTTGGAGAAATGTCTGTTCATGTCTCCTGCCCATTTTTGATGGGGTTGTTTGATTTTTTGTTGTTGAGTTGTGTGACTTCTTTATATATTATGGATATTAAGCCTTTGTCAGATGTATGACTTGCAAATATTTTTTCCCAGTTACGGGGTTTTTTTTTGTTTCAATCCTGTTTTCCTTTGCCTTGAAAAAGCTCTTTAGTCTGATGAGGTCCCATTTCTTTATTCTTTCTATTGTTTCCCTTCTCTGAGAAGACATAGTGTCCAAAAAGATCCTTTTAATACTGATGTCAAAGAGTGTACTGCCTACATTTTCTTCTAGAAGACCTATGGTTTCAGGTCTCCCCTTTAGGTCTTTGATCCATTTTGAGTTTATTTTGGTGAATGGTGAGAAAGAATGGTCAATTTTCATTCTTTTCCATGTGGCTGTCCAGTTTTCCCAGCACCATTTGTTGAAAAGACTTTCTTTTCTCCATTGTAGGCCCTCAGCTCCTTTGTCAAAGATTAGCTGTCCATAGATGTGTGGTTTTATTTCTGGGCTTTCAATTCTGTTCCATTGATCTGTGCACCTGTTTTTGTACCAGTACCATGCTGTTTTGATGACTGTAGCTTTGTAGTATGTTTTGAAGTCAGGGATTGTGATGCCTGCAGCTGTGTTCTTTTTTCTCAGGATTCCTTTAGAAATTCGGGGTCTTTTGTTGCCCCACATGAATTTTAGGATTCTTTGTTCTATTTCTGTGAAAAATGTCATTGGGATTCTTATTGGGATGGTGTTGAATCCATAGATTGGTTTAGGTAGAATGGACATTTTAACTATGTTTGTTCTTCCAATCCATGTACATGGAATATCTTTCCATCTCTTTATGTCGTCATCCATTTCTTTCAGAAAAGCCTTGTAATTTTTGTTGTATAAGTCTTTAACTTCCTTAGTTAAATTCCCCCCGAGGTATTTTATTCTTTCTTTTCCAATTGTGAATCATATTGTGTTCTTGAGTTCTTTTTCCGTTAGTTCGTTATTAGAGTGTAGAAATGCTACTGATTTATGTAAATTGATTTTATACCCTGAAACTTTGCTGTAGTTGTTGATTACTTCTAAAAGTTTTCCAATGGATTCTTTGGGGTTTTCTATATATAAGATCATGTCGTCTGCAAAGAGCAAGAGTTTCACTTCTTCCATCCCTATTTGGATTCCTTTTATTCCTTTTTCTTGCCTAATTGCTCTGGCCATAACCTCCAGTACTATGTTAAATAAGAGTGGTGATAGAGGGCATCCTTGTCTCGTTCCTGTTTTCAGGGGGATGGCGCTCATGTTTGCCCATTGACTATGATGTTAGCTGTGGGTTTGTCATATATAGCCTTTATTATGTTGAGGTAGTTCCCTTCTATCCCCATTTTGTTCAGAGTTTTTATCATAAATGGCTGTTGGATCTTGTCAAATGCTTTCTCTGCATCTATTGAGATGATCATGTGGTTTTTATTCCTCAGTTTGTTGATGTGGCGGATCATGTTGATTGACTTGCAGATGTTGAACCATCCCTGTGTCCCTGGTATGAATCCCACTTGATCATGATGTATGATCCTTTTGATGAATTGCTGAATTCAGGTTGCCAAAATTTTGTTGAGAATTTTTGCATGTATGTTCATCAGCGATATTGGCCTGTAGTTCTCTGTTTTTGTGCTGTCCTTGTCAGTCTTTGGTATCAGCGTGATGTTGGTTGGGTAGAATGTATTAGGAAGTGTTCCATCCCTGCTAATTTTTTGGAATAGCTTAAAAAGGATAGGTATTAAATCCTCTCTGAAAGTTTGGTAGAATTCCCCAGGAAAGCCATCTGGTCCTGGGGTTTTATTCTTTGGGATGCTTTTGATTGCTGTTTCAATCTCTTTCCTTGTGACTGGTCTGTACAAATTGTCTGCTTCTTCTTGACTAAGCCTTGGGAGATTTTAGGAGTCCAAGAATTTATCCACTTCCTCTAGGTTATCCATTTTGCTGGTGTATAGTTTTTTGTAGTATTCTCTTATAATCTGTTGTATTTCTGTGGAGTCTGTTGTTATTTCTCCTCTTTCATTTCTGATTTTGTTTATTTGAGCTTTCTCTCTTTTTTTCTTTGTAAGTCTGGCTAGGAGTTTGTCAATATTATTTATCTTCTCAATGAACCAGCTCTTTGTTTCATTGATCCTTTCTACTGCCTTTTTTGTTTCAATACCATTTATTTCTGCTCTGATTTTTATTATTTCTCTCCTTCTTCTGACTTTGGGTTTTGTTTGTTCTTCTTTCTCTAATTCAGTTAGGTGTAGTTTACCATTACTGATTTGGGATTTTTCTTGTTTGTTAAGATGTGCCTGTATTGTGATGAATTTTCCTCTTACTAGAGCTTTTGCTGTATCCCATATGAGTTGGTGTGGCATGTTATCATTTTCATTTGTCTCCAGGTATTTTTTTATTTCTTCTTTAATTTCTTCAATGATCCATTTCTTGTTCAATAGCATATTGCTTAGTTTCCACATCCTTGTGCCTTTCTCAGCTTTTTTCTTGTAATTAATTTCTAGCTTTATAGCATTATGATGGGAGAAGATGCTTGTTATTATTTCACTTTTTTAAAATTTGTAGAGGCTTGCCTTGTTTCCCAACATATGGTCTATCCTTGAGAATGTTCCATGTGTGCTTGAGAAGAACGTGTATTCTGCTTTTTTTGGATGGATTGTTCTATATATGCCTATTAAGTCCAACTGTTGTGGCTTTTCGTTTAGCTCCACTGTTTCTTTGTTGATTTTTTGTTTGAACGATCTGTCCATTGATGTGACTGGGGTGTTGAGGTCCCCTACTATTATTGCGTTATTTTTGATATCTTTTTTATGTTTGTTAATAGTTGCTTTATGAACTTTGGTGCTCCTGCGTTGGGTACATAGATATTTATAAGCGTTATTTCTTCTTGATGAAGTGACCCCTTGATCATTATATATTGGCCCTCTATGTCTCTCTTTACCTGCCTTATCTTGAAATCTGTTTTGTCTGATATAAGGCTTGTGACATCTGCTTTCTTTTCTTTGCTATTAGCCTGGAGTATCATCTTCCACCCCTTCACTCTGAGCCTGTGTTTGTCCTTGGAGCTGAGGTGTGTTTCCTGGAGGCAACAAATTGTTGGATCTTGTTCTTTAATCCATTTTGCCACTCTGTGTCTTTTTATTGGAGAGTTCAATCCATTTACATTGAGGGTGAGTATTAATGCATGAGGGCTTAATGCTGTCATTCTGTTGCTCATTTTCTGGTTTTCCTGTGTTTCCTTTGTTTCTCTTCCTGTGTGTTTTAGCCTACCCATTGACTTCTGCACTTTCTTATGCTGGGTTTCTTAGTTTTTTCCTTATTTATGTTTAGTGTCTCTGTTCTGTTTTTTAGTTTAGTGGCTACCCTGAAGTGTGTATTCAGAATCTCATGTATAACATAGTCCATTTTCTGGTGGTCTCTTACTTCCTTAGCCTAGACTGTTTCAGTCCCTTTCCTCCTCCCCTCCTAAATTATTATTTTCATCTCTTATTCCAACTTGTGTTGTGAGTTTGTGATGAGAGTGATAAGATTGTCTTTGCTTTGGTAATTTCCTTCCCTTTATCCTAATGCTATAGTTGAATATTTGCTATCCTATTCTGATTCTATCTATTGTCTCCCTACTCTGTGTTTTGTGACGCCTTTCTCCCTTTTTTTCTTTTTCATGTATGAGGGCCTTCTTGAGGATTTCTTGTAGTGGAGGTCTTGTGACAACAAAGTCCCTTAGCTTTTGTTTGTCTGGAAAAGATTTAATTTCTCGCTCACATCTGAAGGATATTTTTGCTGGATAGAGTATTCTAGGCTGAAGATTTTTAAAGTTTTGCATGTGTCACTCCAATCTCTCCTAGGTTGTAAGGTTTCTGTAGAGAAATCCACTGAAAGTCTGATGGGGGTTCCTTTGTAGGTTATTTTCTTCTGCCTTGCTGCCCTGAGTATTCTTTCTTTGTCCTTCATTTTTGTCATTTTTACTACTATATGCCTTGCAGTAGGTCTTTTTACATTGACAAATCTAGGCGATCTGAAAGCTTCTTCCACACCCATTTCTCTCTCAATCCCTAGATTTGGGAAGTTCTCTTCTATTATTTCGTTGAGCACACTTTCTGCTCCATTTTCCTTTTCCACGCCCTCAGGAATTCCAATTATTCTTAAGTTGCATTTTCTCATTGAGTAAGCTATATCTCAAAGATTTTTCTTCAGTTTTTTAAATTCTTAGTTCTGTTTCTTCCTCTGTCTGGAGCCATTCAGCCTGTCTATCTTTGATTATGCTAATTTTCTCCTCTATGGTGTCTACATGGGCATTCAGGGACTCCGTATTCTGTTCTATCTGATCCATTGTATTTTTCATCTCTAGTATTTCTGATTGCTTCTTCAATCTCTTTTGTGAAGTAACTCCAGAAGTCATTGACTTGTTTCTCTTATTTCCCTTACCTCATTGAATATTTTGATGATAGCTATTTTGAACTCATCTTCACTTAGTTTACCCATTTCCTCAGGTCATACTTCTGTGTTTTTATTGTTTTCCTCCTGGACTGGAGCTTTTATACATTGGTGGACAGTAGAGGAGCGGTTTTTGCACATGATGCTATTAGTTGGTTGCAGTTACAGCCTGTCACCACTAGACGGGGGTCAAGAGCCTTGCGTTCTGAGCCCTCTGCCTTCAGGCGCGATGGCCGGCGCAGCATGGTTTGAGGGAGGAGGGGCACTTTCTGTCACGCGCCGACCTGAATTCCAATCAGCTCTTGCTCTCTGGTCTCCCAGGGCCCTGGCTTGCTGGGGTTCCCCCATGGGAAAGCTTTCCCCTATTTGAGGGTTTCCACTGCACCACGGTGGGAGTCCTGGACAATCCCCGGATGCATGGCCCCTCCCCCGCTCCTTCCTGCGCCTGCGGCTGTGATCCGAGTCTATAGGGGAGGGAGCGAAGTTCTGTTTTACCCAGTTCCTGCTCCTCCAAGCGGCTCCAGCCTCTCTTCCCTCTGTTGTTTGGCTGGTGTGGGTCTCTGACGATTTCTGTTATTATGATTTTTTCTTTGGTTGGAAAGTAGTTGCTCTTTTTGGTTGTAATTTGGAGGGGAGAGAGTCCCAGGTGAGCTCATGCTGCCACGTTGCTGATGTCACTCTCTCTTTATTCTATTTTTGTGAAGGATGTCATTGGGATTCTGATTGGAATTGCATTGAATCTGTAGATTGTTTTAGGTAGTATGGACATTTTACTAGGTTTATTCTTCCAATCCATGTGCATGGAATATCAATGTCATCATTGGTTTCTTTCAATAATGTTTTATAGTTTTCAGTGTACAGGTCTTTCACCTCCTTGGATAAATTTATTACTACCTATCTTATTCTTTCTGTTGCTATTGTAAATGGGACTGTGTCCTTGAATTCTATTTCTGTTAGGTCGTTATTAGAGTATAGAAATGCAACTGGTTTTGTCAGTTGATTTGTATCCTGAAACTTTGCTGTAGTTTTTTCTTATCTCTGACAGCTTTTTGGTGAATTCTTTAGGGTATTTTATAGATAAAATCATGTCATCTGAAAATCTTGGCAGTTTCACTTCTTCCTTTCCAATTTGGATCCCTTTTATTTCTTTTTCTTGCTTGATTGCTCTGGCCAAAACCTCCAGTACTATGTTAAATAAGAGTGGTGATAGTGGGAACTCTTGTCTGGTTCCTGTTCTTAGGGGGATAGCTTTCAGTTTTTCTCCATTGAGAATGGTATTAGCTGTGGGTTTGTCATATATGACCTTTATGATGTCAAAGTACTTTCCTTCTATACCCATTTTATTCAGAGTTTTTATCATAAATGGATGCTGTATCTTGTGAATTTCTGTTTCTTCATCTATTGAGATGATCACGTGATTTTTATTCTTCCTTTTGTTAATGTGGTGTATCACATTGATTCATTTGCAGATGCTGAACCATCGCTGCACCCTTGGTTTAAATCCCATTTGATCATGGTGTATGATACTTTTAATGTATTGCTGTATTTGGTTTGCCAATATTTTGTTGAGGATTTCTGCATTTACGTTCATCAGCAATATGGGCTTTTAGTTTTCCTTCTTTGTGTTGTCCTTTTCTGGTTTTGGTATCAGGGTGATGTTGACCTCATAAAATGAGTTATGAAGTGTTCTGTCTTCTTCAATTCTTTAGAATAGTTTGAGAAGATATTAAATCTTTTAATGTTTTGTAGACTTCTCCAAGGAGCCACCTGGTTCTGGACTTTTGTTTGTTTGGAGGTTTTTGATTACTGTTTCAATTTCTTTATTTGTGATTGGTCTATTCAGATTCTCTGTTTCTTCTTGATTCCGTTTTGGGAAGTTGTATGATTCTAAGAATTAATTCATTTCTTCTAGATTATCCAATTTGTTGGTGTATAGTTTTTCATAGTATTCTCTTATCATCTTTGGTATTTCTGAGCTGTCCGTTGTAATTTCTCCTCTTTTGTTTTTGATTTTATTTATTTGAGCCCTCTTTCTTTTTTTCTTGGTGAGTCTAGCTAAAGGTTTGTCCATTTTGTTAATCTTTTCAAAGAACCAGCTCTTGGTTTCACTGATTTTTTTTAATTCTCCATTTCATTTATTTATGCTCTGGTTTTTATTATTTCCTTCCTTCTACTGATTTTGGGCATTGTTTGTTCTTCTTTTTGTAGTTCCTTTGGGTGCACTGTTAGAATGTTTATTTGAGATTTTTTCTTGTTTCTTGAGGCAGGCCTTTATTGCTATAAACTTCCCTCTTAGAACTGTTTTTGCTGTATCCCATAAATTTTGGCATGTCATGTTTTCATTTTCATTTGTCTCTAGGTATTTTTTTATTTCTCCTTTGGTTTCTTCATTGATCCAATCATTGTTTAGTAGTATTTTGTTTAGTCTCCTCATAATTTTGGCTTTTCTGATTTTCTTCCTGTAGTAGACTTCTAGTTTCACACCTCTGTGGTCAGAAAAGATGCTTGGTCTTATTTTTATCTCCTTAAATTTATTGAGACTTGCTTTGTGGCCTAATATGTGATCAATCCTAGAGGATGTTCCATGTGCATTTGAAAAGAATGTATATTCTGTGGCTTTGGATGGAATGTTCTGTATGTAACTACTAAGTCCACCCAGTCTAATGTGTTGTTCAAGGTCAATGTTTCTATATTAATCTTCTGTTTGAATAATTTATCCATTGGTGTAAGTGGAGTGTTAAAGTCCCCTACTATTATTATATTACTATCTATTTCTCCTTTTATGTCTGTTAATAATTGCTTTATATATTTAGGTGCTCCTATGTTGAGTGCATAGATATTTATAAGCATTATATCCTCTTGTTGGATGTTCCCTTTACCATATGGAGTGCCCATCTATGTCTCTTTTAACAGTTTCTGTTTTAAAGTCTACTTTGCCTGATATCAGTATTGCTACCCTTGCTTTATTTTCATTGCCATTTTCATGGAGTACCTTGTTCCATCCCTTCATTTTCAGTTTGTGGGTGTCTTTAGGTCTGAAGTGTGTCTCCTGTATGCAGCATATATATGGGTCTGGTTTTTTTGTCCAATCAGCCACCCTATGCCTTTTTTTAAAAGGATTTTATTTTTCCTTTTTCTCCCCAACGTCCCCCGGTACATAATTGTGTATTTTTTTAGTTGTGGGTCCTTCTAGTTGTGGAACCCTATGCCTTTTGGAGCATTAAGTCCATTGACATTTAAGTAGCTACTGATAAATATGTACTTATTCCCTTTTGTTACTTTTTTTCCTGGATGTTGTAGTTCTTCTCTGTTCCTTTCTTCTTGTCTTGCTCTCTTCTCCTGTGGTTTGATGGCTTTCTTTAGTATTTTTGGGGGGATCCTTTCTCTTAATTTTTTGTGTAGTCATTATAGGTATCTGGTTTGTGATTACTATGAGGTTCATATATAATAACCTACGTATATAGCAATCTATGTTAAGTTGATGATCTCTGTAGTTCAACCTCTTTCTAAAAGCTCTACTCTTTTACTCCCCTTCTTCCACATTTTATGTTTTTGATATCATATCTAACCTCTTTTTGTGTGTGTATACATTACTCTCTTGTCATGGAAATTTAATACTTTGTCATTAGACCTTCATATTATCTTCATAGGTGGTTGATCTGCTACCTTTACTGTACTTTTGCCTTTACCAGTGATTTTATTGCCTTTAAAAAAATTTCTTATTCCTATTTGTGGTCTTCTATTTCCCACATAAATAAGTCTGTTTAGCATTCCTTGTAAAACTGGTTTCTTGGTGATAAACTCCTTTAATTTTTTGTTGTCTGGGAAACTCTTTCTCTCTCCTTCCATTCTGAATGATAACCTTACCAGGTAGAGCATTCTTGGCTGTAGGTATTTTGCTTTCAGCACTTTAAACATATCATGCCACTCCCTTCTAGCCTGTAAGGTTTCTGCTGAGAAGTCAGCTGATAACCCTATGGGGTTTCCTATGTATGTCACTTGTTGCCTTTCTCTTATGGCTTTTAGGATTCTCTCTTTATCTTTAATTCTTGACATTCTAATTATAATGTGTCTTGGTGTGGGCCTCTTTGAGTTTACCTTGTTTGGTTCTCTCCATGTTTCCTGTAGCTGCATGTCTCTTTCCTTCCTTAGGTTAGGAAATTTCCAGCTATTATTTCCTCAAATATATTCTCTGCCCCCTTGTCTCTCTCTTCTTATTCTGGGACACCTATAATATGAATGTTAGTATACTTGATGTTGTCCCAAAGTTCCCATAGACTGTTCTCATTCTTTTTAATTCTTTTATCTTTTATCTGTTCAGCTTGCATGATTTCCTCTACTCTTTCGTCCAGCCTGCTGATCCATTCTTCTGTGACATCCACTCTGCTATTGAGACCCTCTAGTGAATTTTTCATTTCCAGTATTGTATTCCTCATTTCTGATTGGTTGTTTTTTATATTTTTCAGCTCTTTGTTGAAATTCTCACTGCGTTCATCCATTCTTCTCCCAAGATCAGTGAGCATCCCTATGACTTTTTGCTTAAACTCTTTGTCAGGTAGATTGTTTATTTCTATTTCATTTAGCTCTTTTTCTGGGGTTTTCTCCTGTTTCCTTTGTTGGAATGTATTCCTTTTCCTCCTCACTTCACCTCATTCTCTGTGCTTATATCTATGTATTAGGTGGGTCAGCTATGTCTCCAGATCGTAGAGAGTTGGCTTTATGTAAGAGATGCCTTATGAGGCCCAGCAGTGCGCTTCCCCCTTGTCACCAGTTCCAAATATTCCAGAAGTGTACCCTGTGTCATCTACGTGTGTCCTTCTGTTGTGGCAGAGTTCCTCTTGCTGCAGGTGCTCAGGGAAGCTATGCTGTCCCCCAGGCCAGCTGACTGTAATGCACAGCTGTGTGTGGCTGCTGTGGACCCTTCAGTCACTTTATCAGGCTTGGGGAGACCCAGCACAGTTGGCTGCAAGATGTAATAGCACATTCCTGTTGCAATTTTTCTGTTAAGTGAGTAGACCCCATGGTTAAACATGGCTGGTTGCTAGGCTCAGGGGCTTACAATTGCTGTATGCCTCCAGCCTGCAAGGCACTTATCAACTCTCTCAGGATTGCAGCTGAGTGGGGCTGGCCCTGGGCACAGGAGCACCCAATTGTTCAAGCTTTGGTAGGTGGGACCAATTCTCTTTGTAGTTATTTGAGAAGCACAAGTCTGCTGCAGCTGACAAGCCCCACTTCCCACAGATCCACACACACCATTGACATAGCCTTGTCGCATGTGCGCACCCCAATGCCCTGAATCAGACCCAGTTGCCCCACTGCAGTGGCCCCACACACTCCAGGCCCTCCTTGCACTTGCCCTGCCCCTCAGAGGCAGACCCATTTGCCTGGTTGCAGAGGATACAGGCACCCAGCCTACACAGGCCCACAAGTTTCTCAAGGACTTGCTGTTGTGTGAGGTCAGGCCCTAGGGTGGGCTGCATACCCTGACTGAGCTGGATTAAATCGATGCTCTAGTGGATGGGGTAGACCCTGGGCTAACAGGCCAGGGGAAAAGCCCCTAATGGTGACTGCCAGAGTTGGTGTCAGCACACGTGTACTAGGTCACAATAACGGCTGCCACCAATGTCCCAGTCCCTGGGTAGGTCTCACTTCTCACACATATGCACCCAGAGCCTGTCAATAAATCTCTTTTCACCAAAGGACTGTGCACCTTTCTTTCTGGTGATTTTAAGTTGCTTTCTGAAATGGGTGAATTTGCGCATGGGCCCTATGAGCTGGCATTATTCCCCCTTACGTCTGATACCTTTTCTGTGGGTATTATCCATAGTTGTTAGTAGCCAGCAAAGCCAGATATTATGATATTTGTCTCAGTTGTGTTGTGTCCAAAGGATGCTTATAGTGGTAATGCTACCCTACTCAGATCCCCCACTTCCTGCAGGGAAAGCTGTGTACCTTAGGATTGCTCCCAGCTGGCTGTGGCTTGTGAAGGTGACTTTTTTTTCTCTCCAGAAAGGAGTTTGTGCCTCTTCTGTGTCAGTCAAGACTGTCCCTTGTGGGGGCCCTTTTTATCTAGTTTTCAGTTCTCTCTCAGGGGTAATTTTTCCCCAAGTAGTTGTAAATCTGCTGTGTCCATGGGAGGAGGTGAGTTCAGAGTCAACCTATGCCACCATCTTGACACCTCTCCCTCTGTTTCTTATTTTTCAATGTAGGCATTACAGGTATAAATTTCCCTCTGAGCACTGCCTTCACTGAATCCCATAAGTTTTAAAAAATTTTCATTCCTTTCTAAGTATTTTCTAATTTCTCACGATTTTATCTTTGACCAATTTATTGTTTGATAGTGTATTGTTTAATTTCCATTTATTGGTGAATTTTCTGGCTTTACTTCTATTATTGATTACATCAATTATTATTGATTAGTAGCTTCATTCCATGTGGTCAGAAAAGATATCATGTGTGACTTCAATCCTTTTTAATTTATTGAGATTTATTGTGGCCTAAAATATGGTCTATCCTGGAGAATATTCCATGTGCAATTGAGAAGAATGTTATCCGGCTGTTGTGTGGAATGTTCTCTATATATCTATCAAGTCTAGTTGGTTTTTAGTGTTATTAAAGTCCTTTGTTTCCTTATCGATCTTCTGCCTAGTTCTTCTGTCCATTATTGAAAGTGTAGTATTAAAGTCTTGAACTATTAATGTAGAACTCTCTATTTCTCCTTTCAGTTGTGTCAATATTTGCTTTATATATTGTGGGACTCAGTTATTTGGTGCATATATATTTATAATTAAATCTTCTTAATGAATTAACCCTTTTATCAGCACATGATGTCTTTCTTTTCCTCTTAAAAAATTTTTTATTGAAACTCTATTTTGTCTGATATTAGTATAGCTATCTTAGCTTTATTTTGGTTACCATTTGAATGGAAATATTTTTCTATCTTTTCACTTTCAATCTACTTGTTCTTTTGGATCCAAAGTAAGTCTCTTGTAGATAGTATGTAGTTGGACCATGTTTTTAATGTGTTCTGCTAAACGTTGCTTTTTGATTAGAGAGTTTAACCAATTTACAATTAAAGTCATTACTGATAAGAAAGGAATTTTTTCTGCAGTTAAGCCATTTTTTTTTCCTGCATGTCTTATAGTTTTTCATATTCTTCATTTCCTCCATTACTGGTTCTTTTGGGTTTAGTTGATTTTTTTGTAATGAGCCATTTTGATTTCCTTTCATGTATAGTCTTTGGGTATTTTCTTTGTAGTCACCATGGAGATTATATTTAACATCTTAAATCTAAAGCAATCTATTTTGAACTGATACAAACAATTTCAAAATTACACAAAAATCTTGCCCCAAATAACTCCATCCTCCCTCATTTATGTTGTTGTCATAAATTACATCTCTATACATTATGTATCCAATAACAGATTTTTAATTAATTTTTATGCATTCTTTTCAATCCTGTAAGAAATTAAAAGTAGGCTTGCAATAAAAAATCCAATAACACTTGATTTTATATTTGCCTATGTGTCTGCCTGTATTGGAGAGCTTTATTTCTATATATTATTGTCCTTCATTTTTTTTAAAGGTTTTATGTATTTATTTTTTTCCTTTTTCTCCCCAAAGCCCCTGGGTAGATAGTTGTATATTCTTTGTTGTGGGTCCTTCTGGTTGTGGCTGTCCTTCATTTTCACCTGGAGAACTCCTTTAATATTTCTTGAAGTGCTGGTCAAGTGATAGTGAGTTCCCTCAGATTTTGTTTATCGGGAATGGCTTAATTTCTCCATCTCTTTTGAAGGACAGTTTTGCCAGATATAAAATTCTCAGTTAACAATTCCTTTCTTTCAGCACTTTATATCATGCTTCTTCTGATCTCCTAGGTTTTTGATGAGATATCAGCTATTAATCTTATTGAGGATCACTTTTATGTGATGTCTTGCTTCTCTCTTGTTGATTTGATGATTATCTCTTTCTTTTTGACTTTCAACAAATTATAATGTCTCTCGATGTGAGTCTCTTTGAGGTTATCCTTCTTTGAGTTTATTGAGCTTCCTGGATTTTTAGGTTCATGTGTTTCAGAAAATTTGGGAAGTTTTGAGCCATTATTTCCTCAAATATTCTTTCTGCCCCTTTCAAACTCTCTTCTTCTGTGACCCCCCCCCCACATAATGTTTGTGTTGTTACAATTGAGTGGTGCCCTACAACTTCCTTAGGATTTGTCCACTTTTTTAAGTCTATTTTCTTTCTGTTCCTCAGACATGATTGTTCATAAGACAATTGTCTCATCTTAGGTTCTCTGATTCTTTCTTCTGCCTGCTCAAGTCTGCTGTTTAGTTAATTTTTAAAATTTTTTTATTGAGTTCATAATAGTTTACATTAATGTGAGATTTCAATTGTACATTATTTCTTGACTGTCACCACACAAGTGCTCCCCTTCACTCCCTGTGCCCACTTCCACCCTCCTTCCCCTGGTAACTGCTGAACTGTTTTCTTTGTCCATGGGTTTGTTTATATTCCACATATGAGTGAATTCATCAGGTGTTTGTCTTTCTCAGTCTGGCTTATTTTACTTAGCATAATTCCCTCCAAGTCTTTCCATGTTTTTGCAAATGGGATGAATTTGTCTTTTTTATGGCTGAGTAGTATTTCCTTGTATATATACATATATCACATCTCCCTTATCCAGTCATCAGTCGATGGGCTCTTGGATTGTTTCCATGACTGGGCCATTGTGAATAGTGCTGCAATGAACATAAGGGTGTGTATGTTACTTTGGATTGTTGATTTCAAATTATTTGTGTAGATATCCAGTAGTGGGATAGCTGGGTCATATGGTAGCTCTATTTTTAGTTTTTTGAAGAATCTCCATACTGTTTTCCATAGTCGCTGCACCAGTTTACATTCCCACCAGCAGTGTATGAGGGTTCCCTTTTCTCCACACCCTCTCCAACATTTGTTTTTTTTTTAGTCTTAGTGATTATACCCATTATAACAGGTGCAAGGTGATATCTTAGTGTAGTTTTGATTTGCATTTCCCTGATTATTAGTGATGTTGAACATCTTTTCATGTGTTTATTGGCCAAATGTATATCTTCTTTGGAAAAATGTCTGTTCATGTCATCAGCCCATTTTTTGATTAGGTTGTTTGTTTTTTTATAGTTCAGTTGTGTGAGTTCCTTATATATTATGGAGATTAACCCCTTGTCAGATATATGATTTGCAAATATTTTCTCACAATTAGTGGGTTGTCTCTTTGTTTTGATCCTAGTTTCTTTTGCCTTGCAGAAGCTCTTTAGTCTGATTAACTCTCACTTGTTTATTTTTTCTTTGTTTCCCTTGTCTGAGAAGACATGGTATTTGAAAAGATCCTTTTTAGTTCAATGTCAAAGAGTGTACTACTTATATTATCTTCCAGGAGTTTTATAGTTTCAGGACTTATCTTCAAGTCTTTGAATCATTTTGAGTTAATTTTTGTGTATTGAGTGAGATAATGGTCTATCTACCTTCATTCTTTTGCATGTGGCTGTCCAGTTTTCCCAACACCTTTTATTGAAGAGACTATCTTTTCTCCATTGCATGTTCTTGGCTCCTTTGTCAAAGATTAGCTGTCCACAGATGTGTGATTTTATTTCTGGGCTTTCAGTTCTGTTCCATTGACCTGTGTGCCTGTTTTTGCACCAGTACCATGCCAATTTTGGTCACTATGGGTTTTTAGTACATTTTGAAGTCAGGGATTGTGATACTTCCACCTTTTTTCTTTTTTCTCAGGATTGCCTTAGCAATTCAGGGTCTTTGACTGCCCCATATGAATTTTAGGATTCTTTCTTCTATTTCCATGAAGAATGTCATTGGAATTCTGATTGGCATTGCATTGAATCTATAGATTGCTTTGGGTTGTATAGACATTTTAACTATGTTTATTCTTCCAATCCTTGTGCATGGAATCACTTTCCATCTCTTCATATCCTTATCAATTTCGTTCAGTAATGCCTCATAGTTTTCATTGTATAAGTCCTTCACCTCCTTGGTTAAATTTATTCCTAGGTACTTTATTCTTTAGTTGCGATTGTTCATGGAATTGTATTCTTGAGTTATCTTTCTGTAAGTTTGTTATCGGAGTGTAGAAAAGCAACTGATTTTTATAAGTTTTTTTGTACCTTGCAACTTTACTGTAGTTGTTAATTATTTCTATTAGTTTTCTGATGGATTCTTTGGGGTTTTCTATATATAAGATCATGTCATCAGCAAACAGTGAGAGTTTCACTTCTTCCCTCCATATTTGGATTCCTTTTATTCCTTTTTCTTGCCTAATTGCTCTGGCCAAAACCTCCAGTACTATGTTGAACAAGAGTAGTGATAGTGGGCATCCTTGTCTTGTTCCTGTTCTCAGGGGGATGGTGTTCACTATTTGCCCATTGAGTATGATGTTAGCTGTGGGTTTGTCATGTATGGCCTTTATTATGTTGAGGTAATTTCCTTCTATCCCCATTTTGTTCAGTTTTTATCATAAATGGCTGTTGGATCTTGTCAAATGCTTTCTCTGCATCTATTGAGATGATCATGTGGGTTTTGTTCCTGAATTTGTTGATGTGGTGGATCACGTTGATTGATTTGCAGATGTTGAACCATCCCTGTGTACCTGGTATAAATACCACTTGATCATGATATATGATCCTTTTGATGAATTGCTGAATTCAGGTTGCCAATATTTTGTTGAGGATTTTTGCAACTATGTTCATCAGCGATATTGGCCTGTAGGTTTCCTTTTTTGTGTTGTCCTTGTCAGGCTTTGGTATCAGCATTATGGTGGCCTCATAGAATGTGTTAGGAAGTGTTCCATCTTCCCTAATTTTTTGGAATAGCTTGAGAAGGATAGGTATTAAATCCTCTCTGAAAGTTTGGTAGAATTTCCCAGGAAAGCCATCTGGTTCTGGGGTTTTATTCTTTGGGATGCTTTTGATCGCTGTTTCAATCTGTTTCCTTGTGATTGGTCTATTCAGATTGTCTGTTTCTTTTTGATTCAGCTTTGGGAGGTTGTAAGAGCCTATGGATTTATCCATTTCCTCTGGATTATCCATTTTGTTGGCGTATAGTTTTTTGCAGTATTCTCTTATAAGTTGTTGTATTTCTGTGGTGTCTGTTGTTATGTCTCCTCTGTCACTTCTAATTTTGTTTATCTGAGCTTTCTCTCTTTTTTCTTTGTAAGTCTGGCTAGAGGTTTGTCAATTTTATTTATCTTCTCAAAGGACCAGCTCTTTGTTTCCTTGATCCTTTCTACTGCCTTTTTTCTTTCAATAGCATTTATTTCAGCTCTGATTTTTATTATTTCTCTCCTTCTGCTGACTTTAGGCTTTCTTTGTTCTTCTTTTTCTAATTCAGTTAGGTGTAATTTGAGATTGCTTATTTGGGATTTTTCTTGTTTGTTAAGGTGTGTCTTTATTGCCATGAATTTCCCTCCTAATACAGCTTTTGTTGCATGCCATGTGAGTTGGCATGGTATGTTATCATTTTCATCTGTATCCAGATACTGTTTGATTTCTCCTTTAATTTCTTCATGATCCATTGCTTGCTTGTTCAATAGCTTATTTTTTAGTCTCCACATCTTTGTCCCTTTGTGAGATTTTTTCTTGTAATTAATTTGTAGTTTTATAGCATTGTGATCGGAAAAGATGCTTGCTATTATTTCAATTTTCTTAAGTTTATTGAGGCTTGCTTTGTTTCCCAATATATAGTCTATCCTTGAGAATGTTGCATGCATACTTGAAAATAATGTGTAATCTGCTCTTTTTGGATTATGTGTTCTATATACGTCTACTAAGTCCAACTGGTTTAGCTTTTCATTTAATTCCACTGTTTCCTTGTTGATTTTCTGTCTGGATGATCTACCCATTGATGTGAGTGGAGTGTTGAGGTCCCCTACTGTTATGGTGCATTATTAATAACTTATTTTAAGTTTGGTAATAGTTGCTTTATGAACTTTGGTACTCCTGTGTTGGGTACATAGATATTTATAAGTGATATTTCTTCTTGATGGAGTGTCCCTTTGATCATTATATACTGCCCCTCTTTGTCTGTCTTTACCTGTCTTATCTTGAAGTCTACTTTGTCTGATATAAGTATTGCAACACCTGCTTTCTTTTGTTTGCCATTAGCTTGGAGTATCATCTTCCATCACTTCACTCTGAGCTGTGTGTGTCATTGGAGCTGAGATGTGTTTCCTGGAAGCAGTATATTGTTGGGTCTTGTTCTTTAATCCATCTTGCTACTCTGTGTCTTTTTATTGGAGAATTTAATCCATTTATGTTTAGGGTAATCATTGATGTATAAGGGCTTAATGCTGTCATTTTATCACTTGTTTTCTGGTTTTCCTGCATTTCCCTGTTTCTCATCCTGTGTGTTTTGGTCTACCCATTGGATTATGTAGTTTTTTTGATGATGTGTTTATTTTTTTTCTCCTTTATCATTTGTCTCTCTGTTCCGGTTTTTTGTTTAGTGGTTACCCTGAGATTTGTATTCATAATCTCGTGTATAAGATAGTCTATTTTCTGATGGCCTCTTCTTTCCTTAGTCTAAACCAATTCAGTCCCTTTCCTCCTCCCCTCCTAAGTTGTTTTTCTCATATCTCATTCCACCTTGTGTTTGAGTTTGTGGTTAAAGCAACAAGATTATCTTTGTTTTTGGTGTTTGCCTTCCCTTTAGCCTAATGCTATACTTGAGTATTTGTTATCCTATTGTGATTCTGTCTACCTATTTATCTCTTTACTTTGTGTTTTGTGACCCCTTCCTCCCCTTTTTTCCCTCAGATATGAGGGCTTTCTTGAGGATTTCTTGTGGGGTCTTCTCGTGGCTACAAAGTCCCTTAGCTTTTGTTTGTCTGGGAAAGTTTTTATTTCTCCCTCATATCTGAAAGATATTTTTGCTGGTTAGAGTACACTTGTCTGAAGATTTTTGTCTTTTAAATATTTGAATATGTCATCCCATTCTCTCCTGGCTTGTAAGGTTTCTGAAGAAAAAACCACTGAAAGCCTGATAGGAGGTCCTTGGTAGTTTATTTTCTCCTGCCTTGCTGCCCTGATTATTCTTTTTTTCTCATTCTTTTTTTGCCAATTTTACTTCTATATGCCTTGCAGTAGTTCTTTTTGCATTGACAAATCTAGGAGATCTGGAAGCCTCTTCCACACAGATTTCCCTCTCTTTCCCTAGGTTTTGGAAGTTCTCTGCTATTATTTCTTTGAACATGCTTTCTGCTCCATTCTCCTTCTCTTTTCTTTCGTGAATACCTATAATGCTTATGTTGCATTTCCTCACTGAGTCAGATATTTCTCAGAGACTTTTGTCATTTCTTTTTAGTCTTAGTTCTCTCTCCTCCTCTGTCTGGAGCATTTCAACATGTCTATTTTCGATTTTGCTGATATGCTCCTCTGTGATGTCCACTCGAGTATTTAGGGAATCTGTATTTTGTTTTATCTCTTACATTGTGTCTTTCATCTCTAATATTTCTGGTCGATTCTTCTTTATTGTTTCAATCTCTTTTGTGAAGTAGCTCCTGAATTTGTTGAATTGTTTCTCTACATTCTCTTTTACCTCATTGAGTTTTTTGATGATAGCTATTTTGAATTTGTTGTCATTTAGCTTACATATTTCTGTGTCTTCAGGACTGAATTCTGGGTGTTTGTCATTTTCTCTCTGGTCTGGAGATTTGATGTAGTGTCTGATGTTGCTAGAGATGGGTTGGGTCTTATGCATTCTGACGTTATTTGGTTGCAGTTACTGCCTATGGACACTGTGTGGGGGCTGAGAGCTGCATATTCTGAGCCCTCTGCCTTCAGCCGAGATCTTAGGCAGTGGAGCAGGTGTGGGGCAGGTGGAGGGAGGGGCGTTATCTCCTCTGTGCTCTCGGAGTTGTCTTGCTATCTGCTCTCCTGGGGTGTTGGCATGATGAGGTCATCCCCCTGCTATGGCTTTTGCCCCTTTATAGGGCTTCCCTCTAGGCTTCAAGGGCCCTAGGGAGTTCTTGGAGTTCCTGTGAATGAGTATCCCCTCCCTAGTTCCTTCCCTCTCAGAGACCTCCCGCTGTCACAATCACAGCCTTTAGGGGAGGGTGCAAAGTTCTCTCTTAGCCCATTCCAGCTCCTCCAAGGGGCACTCCAGCCTCTCTGTCCTCCAATGTGTGGCTGTGTGTCTCTCCAACGTTTTTGTGTTGTGTTAGGATGTCTTCTGTTGGAGTATGTATGCCCCTTTTTGTTGTATGTTGGAAGGGAGAGAGTCCTGGGCAAGGTCACTCTGCCATGATGCTGACGTCACTCCTGTCTATTTAATTTTTTATTTCAGTTATTGTACTTTTCAGCTCCAGAATGTCTGTTAGGTTCCTTTTTATAATTCCTATCTCTTTATTAATATTCTCATTTTGTTCACACTTCATTTTCATGATTTCCTTTAGTTCTTTGTCCATGTTTTTCTTTGCCTCTTTGAGCCTATTTAAGATAGTTTTTTTTGTCTTTGTTTAGTAAGTTCTATATTTCAGCTTCCTCAGTGATAGTTTGTGTTATTTTGTTTTGTTCCTTTGATTGATTCATACTTTTCTTTTTCTTTTAATGCTTTGTGATTTTTTTTTGTTGTTGAAAACTGATCATTTGACTATTATAATGTGGTAACTTGGGAAAATAGATTCTCCCCCTCTCCAAGGTTTTCTGGGTTTCTGGTTTTGGTTCTGTTTGTGAAGTCTGTAGTTGTTTGGTGGCTTTCCTGCAGTGGTATTACAATGACTGTACTCCTTGTTTATGTGGTCACTGAAGTCTCTGTTTCTTAGCTTATGCGAGGCTAATGTTTTGACAGGCATTTCTTTGAAATCCAGGAGTTCACCCAGTCTTAGTAAATTGGCTCTGTGCCTGTGCTCACCTTCAAATTTACTCAGACTTGCAGTGTGCCAGGGTATCATCCCTGGGTGAAAGCTTAGTATCTTTTCAGGTCTTTACTGAGTGTGCATCTTGCTCTGCATGCATGTGGCTTTCTAAATTACCCACCACACATGGTTAATTTTGAATATTCTGATTTTCCAGGGAAATTCCTTCCAGCTTTTCCATTAGGCAGCCTATTGTATGTTTGCACAGTAATGTTTTGTCCTGGGTGACCAATTCACCTTACAGTGTTTTCAAGATTTTCACCTGGGGTCTGAATTAGATGAAACAGTGAGGAGTGACTTGTGTCAGTCTTTCAGGTAGCCCCTATTCAGATTAGAATAGATAAGCACAATCAATTGTAAATAAGGTCTCTTTTACTCCCCTCAGAACCAAGGAAACAGTCCCATGGGAACATGGACTGTCACAACTTTAAGACTGCTGCTTCTTTAAAACTGTTGCTGCTTTAAGACCAAGGCCACTTCAAGACTGCTCCAGCTTTAAGATTGCTGCAACAGTTGGGGAGGAGTGTGAAAAGAGCACGCAAAATCTCCACACAGCCTTCCTACCATTGCTAAGTGCCCTCTTCTTGATTCTGTGCTAATTCGGATGCTGTAAATCTTTGATAAGTTCTCACAAAATTGGTTCTGACAATTTCTGTCTTTTAAATGTTTTTGTGAGAAGACATGAATCCGGAGCTCCCCACTCTGCAATTTTCCTGACATCACTTCAGATGGAATTCTTATGCGTGTTTCTCTTTAGGTAAAGTTATTTATTTATTTTTTTTAACTTGAGCTTCTTTCAAGATTTCCTTTTCATCTTTGGGTTTCTGCATTGAACATGATATACCTACATGTATATTTTTTGGTATTTATCCTGCTTGAAAGTCTCTGAGCTTCTCATATATGCAGTTTGGTGTATGCCATTAATTTTAGAAAATTTTATGTCTAATTACTTTACATATTTCTTCTGATCTTTTATCTCTTTCTTTCCATCTGATGTTTCAACTACATCTATGTTATAACTTTTACAATTGTTCCACAGTTACACAGTTCTGGAGTATATTTTCTTCTCTTTTTTTTCTTTGCCAGGGAAGATTCATTCTAAGCTAACATCCGTTGCCAATCTTCATTCTTTTTCTTCCTTTCCCCCACCCAAAACCCCAGTACATAGTTGTGCATAGTTGTAAATTCTTCTAGTTCTTATATGTGAGCTGCTGCCACACTATGACTACTGACAGATGACTGGTGTGGTTCTGCACCTGGAAACCAAACCTGGGCTGCTGAAGTGGAGCACACCAAAGTTTAACCACTAGGCTATCAGAGCTGGCTCTATTTTGTCCTATTTTTTAAAAATGTTTTTCTTGAGGAAGACTGGCCTTTAGCTAACATCTTTGCCCATCTTATTCTACTTTATATGTGAGATGCCTGCCACAGCATGGCTTGACAAGTGGTGTGTAGGTCTGCACCCGGGATCCGAACCGGTGAACCCCAGGCTGCTGAAGTGGAACGTGCACACTTAATCACTGCACCACCAGGCTGGCCCCCTATTTTGTCCTATTTATCATCATTTTTTTTTCTCTTTGCATTTCAGTTTTGAAAGTTTCTATTGACATCTCTTCCAGCTCACTTCTCTTGGTCATGTTTAGTCTACTGATGAGCCCAGCATCGTGTTTTTGATTTCTAGCATTTCTCTTTGATTCTTTCACAGTTTCCATCTCTCTACTTAAATTAGCCCTCTGTTCTTGAAAGTTGTCTACTATTCCCTCTAGAGCCTATACTATATTACGCATAGTTATTTTAAATTCCCTATCAGAAGCAAAACAGTTTCTGGTATCAGTACCAAAAACATTTTCTTACCTGAGTCCGGTTCTGAAGTTTGCTTTATCTCTTTGGACTGTCTTTATTCTTGACCTTAGCATGCCTTGTGATTTTTTGTTGACAGTGGACATGGTGGACAAGATAATAGTAAATGTTGCAAATAGGTCATTAGATTGAAGTTTTATGTTAATCTACCCACGAATTGGGCTGTGTTTAATGTTGGCTATAGCTGTAGGTGCCAGAGGCTTCAGTTTCCTCTTTTTTCCTCCTCTCTCCTGTTGTTTCTGGGTTTCATTAAGAACTCTCCTCAAATAGAGTTGGTATCTTGCAGTTCTTTCCATTGTAATCCACTGTTATACTGAAACCCCTTTGATGTGGTGGTAATGTGTGAAGAAGGGGAAACATTTTATAATGTTTTTTTGTTTTTTTGTTATTTTTTTTTGGTGAGGAAGATTAGCCCTGAGCTAACATCTGCTGCCAATCCTCCTCTTTTTCCTGAGGAAGACTAGTCCTGGGCTAACATCTGTGCCCATCTTCTTCTATTTTATATGTGGGACACCTGCCACAGCATGGCTTGATAAGCAGTATGTAGGTCCACACCTGGGACCCAAACCTGAAAACCCCGGGCCTCTGAACCAGAAAGTACAAACTTAACCACTACTCTACCAGGCTGGCCCCACATTTTATAACCTTATGATTAAACCTCAGTCTTTCAATTTTCAGTGGCCTGATAGTCCTTCTTCCAGGCAAAGATAGGCTCTGGTTAAGTTGTTTCCCTTGGAGAGCTGGTCTTTGATATGATAAACTCTCTGGGTGTATTTCAAAATTATTTATTTCCCCCTCTCCTTGCCAAAAACATGAGGGGATTTTTGTTGGTTCTTTACCTTGAAAACCTGGTGGTATTCCTGGTGGTAAAATTCACGAGAGTGTGGGGGCTGCCCTAAGACTCAGCCCTCAGTATTTTCTCACTCTTAATATAAACCACGCTCATCCCCCAGCAATTCTTCAAAATCACCACTTAGTGGTCCTAGAGTTCTCTCTTCGGCAGCCCCTGCTCCAGGTGTGCTGATATTGGCTGCAAGGCTCTGTGTTCTCTGGTCTCCACAGGTTTCAGGGTGGAAGTTTGTCTTTTGACCTCAATTCTCTGTTGAGTCTAAAGAAGCCGTTGATTTTCAGATTGCTTACCTTTTTTCTCGTGGTAATAACGGGAGTAATAACTTCCATGCTGTTTGCATGTGGCACTAAAACTGTGTGTGCCAACTGAAGTTTGATGTAAGTGGAAAAGCAACTCAAAGGATATCTTTACAACAAATTGTGTTAGAACAATTGGACATCTATATTCAAAAAGAGAGAGAGATTTGATTTAAATTAAACATCATGCCTTATGTAAATATTAACTCAAATGAATCAGAGCTTTAAAGGTAAAACATACAGGTATAAAACCTCTAGAAGAAAATATAGGAAAACATCTTCATGACCTGGGCTGAGATAGAGAGTTTGTGAAAGTGAATAAAGGAAATCTCATTTACAACAGGGCTGGGAGGACCAGACAGGAGAGCTCTCACACATCATCACTTGCCATTGTTCACAGACTCCACAGGAAGAATCTTCCTTATAGACTTTGGCAAAGAGGTTAGAAGATTTCCTCCTTGCCTAGAAATAGCCCAGCCAATGAGAAGTCATCACCACCTGAACTCTCACTCTCTTCCAATGAAGTTTCATTCAGAATCACCTCTCCCAAGTCCCTCCTTTCCTCCATTAATGCAAGCCCCTCTCCTATGTTTTCTGGACTTACCTATGGGTGCCATAGCTTGCTTGTCTCAGATGGCAGTTCTCTGCTATTCCTGAATGAACTCACTTTGCTAGGAATATGATTGGCTATATTGTTTTTAAATTTGACAAGATTTTAGACATGACATTGAAAGCACAATCCATAAAATTTTTTTAAAAAATTGATTTTAGGAGAATTAACATCTTCACAATATTGAGTCTTCCAATCCAGAAACAGGGAAAATCCTTTCCTTCATTTAGATATTTTTTCCTTTACTTAAATATCTTGGGAATGTTTTGCAGAGGGCCTACATATTTTTCACTGTATTAGTTCCTATTTTTAATGACATTGTAAATGCTGCTGCTTTTCTAACTTCATCTTCTAATTGCTTCTTGCTAGATACAGAAATACAAATGATTTTTAGTATTTATCATGAATCCAATGTCTTTACCGAATTTGCCTATTAATTTTAATAGTTTGTTTTAAACCCTCCTGAATAGTCTACCCATATAATCATGTCATTTGAATATAATGACAATTTTATTTCTTCACTCCAATACTTAAATGTCGTCATTCTCTTTTCTTTCCTTATTATACTGGCTAGAACCTCTAGTACAATTTTGAAAAGAAGTGATGAGACTGGGCCTCCTTGCCCTTCTCCTGACCTGAAGGGAAAGTGTTTAATCATCGTTAATTATGTTATCTATAGGTTTTTGCAAACATTCTTTATCCAATTGGAGAAGTTCTCTTCTATTCCTAGTTTCTTGAGAGTTTTTATCATGAATAAGTCTTGAATTTTTATCAATCCTTTCTATGAATCTTCTGGTAAGATCGTATGATTTTCTTCTTTTTTCTATAATGTGGTGAATTACTTTGATTTTTGAGTGTTAACATTGCACTTATGAAATAAAACGTACTTGGTCATGATGTATTATCCTATTAATATGTCTCTAGATTCAATTTGATTATATCTAATTCAGAATTGCTTGCATCTATGTTAATGAGATATATTGGACTGTAATTTTCTTTTCTGGTGCGGTACTTGTCATGTTTGGCTAGCGAGGTTAAGCTGGCCTTATTAAAAAATTTGAGAAGTTTCCTCTTTTTCTATTCTCTAGAGAAGTTTGTGTAGGATTTGCATATTTCATCTTTAAGTGGTTGGAAAAACTTACTGGTGAAGTCATTTAGGTGTGGTGTTTTCTTTGGTTTTAAATGATGCATTCAATTTCTTCAACAGATACAGGACTATTCCAATATTCTATTTCTTCTTGGATTGGTTTTGGCAAGTTGTGTTTTTCAAGAAATGTGTTCATTTCATCTACATTGCCAAATTAATGGCATAAAGTTGTTAATAGTAATCCCTTATTTTCTTTTTAATCCTTTAAAATTCTGTATTGGTATCTTTTCATTACTGATATCAGTGGGCTCTCTTTCTCTTTTTAAACTGGGTCAGTCTTCTGGGGGGGTTATCAATTTTAATCTTTACAAAGGATTGACTTTTGTTCTTGTTGATTTCCTCTGTTGTATGTTTGTTTTCTATTTCAATGATTTATCTTCTTATATTTATTAGAATCTTACAATGTTTTCTTTAAGTTCTATTTGCTGTTCTTCTTTCACCTTCTTAAGATAAAATCTCAAATAATAGATTTTCCACCTTTCTTATTTTATAATATATGCATTTAGAACCAGAAATATCCTTCCAAGAACTGATTTGGCTTTATCTCATGCAAAAAAAAATGTCAAAAATATGTCATATGTATTTTTTTTTTTTTGAGGAAGATTGGCCCTGAGCTAACGTCTGCTGCCAATCCTCCTCTCTTTTGCTGAGGAAGACTGGCCCTGAGCTAACATTCATGCCCATCTTCCTCTACTTTATATGTGGGACACCTGCCACAGCATGGCTTGACAAGTGGTGCATAGGTCCACACCTGAGATCCGAACTGGCAAACCCCAGGCCACCGAAGTGGAACGTGCAAACTTAACTGCTTCACCACTGGCCCAGCCCCTGTCATACATATTTTTATTATCATTTAGTTCAAAACATTTTATAGTCTTTTAAAAAATATGTTCTTGATCCATTGGTTATTCATCACTGTGATGGTTAATTTCTGAATATTAGTGATTTTCTAGTTATCCTTCTGCTTTTTGTTTGTTTGTTTTTTCTTTGGTGAGGAAGATTGTCCCTGAGCTAACATCTGTGCCAGTCCTCCTCTACTTTGTATGTTGGATGCCACCATGGCATGGCTTGATGAGTGGTGTATAGGTCCACTTCCAGGATCTGAACCTGTGAACCCCAGGCTGCTGAAGAGGAGTGCGCAAACTTAACCACTATGCCACTGGGCCAGCCCCTCTGTTATTGATATCTAGTTTAATTTCACTGTGGTCTGAGAACATATTCTGTGTAATTGCAATCCTTAGAAATTTGTTGAAACTTGCTTTATCACACAGGGTAGTGTCTATTTTGGTAAATGTTTCATGTACAATTAAAAGAATGAACATTCTACAGTTGTTGAATTTAGTTTTCTACATATGTCAACTGGGTCAGTTTGGTTGCTTGGGTTATTCAAATATTTCTATATGTTTACTGATTTTTCTGTCTGCTTTTCCTATCCATTGCTGACAGAAATTTGTTAAAATCTCCAACTATTATTGTGGCTCTATCTCTTATTTTTCTTATGTGAGCATCTTTTTATGTTATTCAGTACATACAGACTTAGCATTGTGATAAAATACTGTTGAATTGACCCTTTTATTGCTATGCAATATGTCTTGCTTTCAATTCTACTTTGTCTGGTATTAGAATAGCTACACTAATTTTTTTCTGGTTGATGATTATAGTATATATCTTTTCCATTATTCTATTTTCAAACTTTCTGTTCTTATATTTAAAATGTGGCCCTTTTAAAGAGTGTATACTTAGGTTTTGCATTTTTCTGCAGCATGTCATTCTTTACCTTTTAATTGGAGTGTTCAAACTGTTTACATATAATCTTATTATTGATATAATTGAATTCAAGTCTCCACATTGCTATTTGCCTTCTATTTGTCCATGTGTCTTTGTTTTCCTTTATTTTCCCTTCCTTGCTTCATTTTGGATTATTCAAATGTTTTATATTATTCCATTTTCCCCTACATTAGCCTTTTACTTACACATTCATATCAATATTGTAGAAATCAAGCTATTATTTTGAGATATGTCTTCTACAAATTAGTACTTTTAGCTCTTCACAAAAGAATAGAAACTAAGGACAGTTTCATTCCATTTGCTCATCTCTTGCCCTTTTGTACTATTTTCATATATTTTATTTCTACATATGTTTTAAAGTGCACAAGGCATTATCATTATTGTCCTGAACATTCAGCATTTCTTTATATTTATCCCCACGTACTCACCCTTTCCAGTATACTTTTTTCCTTCCTGTCATTCTGGGCTCTCTCTGATATCACTTTCTTTCAGCATATAGAACTCCCTTTAGTATTTCTTGTAGCGCAGCTCTCCTGGCAATAAATCTTCTAAGCTTTTGTCTATCTGAAAAAAAAGTTTATTTTGCTTTCATTTTTGAAGGATGTTTTAGCTAGGTTGAGCATTTTAGGTTAGAATATATATTTTTTCCTGTCAGTACATTAAAGATGAGAATTCACTGTCTTCAATTTCTGTTGAAAAATTAGCCATCTGTCTTGCTCACACTGTCTTGAAGGGTGATACGTCTTTCCTTTCTGGCCACTTTTAAGACTTTCTTTTTGCCTTTATTTTCAGCTGCCTGACTATACTACATCTAGGTGTGGTTTTTCTTCTATTTATCCTATCTGGGTTTGTAGAGTTTCTTGAATGTGTTGTTTGGTGCTTTGCATTACATTTGGAAAATCTTTGGCAATTTTTCACATGTTTCTCCTATCCCATTCTCTCCCTCTGGTATTTCAATAGCACAAATATTTGACTTTCTCATCACATCCCATGTGTCTCTTGTGTTTGTTTGTTTGTTTGTTTGTTTTTGCTGAGAAATATTTGCCCTGAGCTAACATCCGTTCCAATGTTCCTCTATTTTTCAGTATGTGGGCTGCCAGCACAGCATGGCTGCTAACAGAGCAGTGTAGGTCCACTCCTGGGAATCCAACCTGGGCTGCCAAAGCAGAACATATGAAACTTAACCAGTTGGCCACCAAGGCTGGCCCTCTGGTGCTTTTTTTCCCATCTACTTTTCTCTCTGTTCTTTACTCTTGATATTTTTTACTGACCTATCTTCCAATTCACTAATCCATTGTTCTTCTCTATTAAACCCATCTATTTGATTAACTTCAAGTACAATATTATTCAGGTTCTGTCATCTCCATTTGACTTTATTTGAATAGCTTCCAGATTTCTGGTGAGATTCTCCATCTTTTCATCTCTTTTGTTTAAGACATTCATTATAATTACTTTAAGTCCCTGTCTGTTTACTTAATACCTGAATCACTTGTGCTATTTCTATTGTCTTTTCTTCTTTTGTTTTTTGATAATTTCTAGTTTTTTAAAGCATGTTTCATACTTTTTTATTGGATGCCAGACATTATGAGAAAGTGTAGAGGTGCAGAGTGATGTCTTAACAAAAAGGGTTAAGTGTCCTATGGCAAGTGAATAGTTTACTACCAAATTACTGTGGTTCCATTTAGATTGGCTAGAGCTGGTCTTTGTTAAAGCTGGGTTATTTCAACTTTGCTCTTATTCCTGGTCCATGTTCTTCCTTCAAGGGCATTGCTATGGACTGAATTGTGTCTCCCTCCCAAATTCATATGTTGAAGCCTTAATCTCCAATGTGATGGTATTTAGAGATGGGGCCTCATGGCGGTAGTTAGGTTTAGATGTGGTCATGAGGATGGAACTTCCATGATGGGACATGTGTCCTTGTAAGAAGAGACACCAGACAGCTTGCTCTCTCTCCAGGCACGCACGAAGAAGAGGTCATGTGAATGAGCACACAGCCAGATGGTGGCCAGCTACAAGCTGGGAAGAGAGGCCTTAGCAAAAACCGACCATGCTGGTATCTTGACCTCACACTTCCAGCCTCTAGAACAGTGAGAAATAAATGTGTCATGTTTAAACTACCCAGTCTCTAGTATGTTGTTATGGCAGCCTACGCAGGCTAAGACAGGCATGGTTCCGACTCCTAGTGATCTGAGGTATCAATGGAAAGCCTGAGGTATTTCCAAGACCCCTCCAGTCTGGCAAGGCTTGAATCCCAGCCTCTCTCTACAACTATGAAGCTACTGAAAATCCTGTGAAGCTTTTTAGCTTCTGGGCCGCTCTTGCCTGCTGGGTTTCTTGGAGTCTGTCCCTACATGTGTGTGGTTTAACCATCAGCTAATTACTGGGGTGTAATTTCAATGGATGATTTGGGGGTCACTTCTCTATACTTCCCTCATTTCTGAGATTTTGCTCCTCAAGTTCCAAATTCCTCCACCAGTGAGATGGCTACTTTCTGCTCGGCTTCTATTATCCCTTGCATAGAATGAGAAATGCCCTCAGAGAAAAGCTGTGGTGAATGAAAATGGAGCCACTTCATATTGTTTCCTCTGCTCCAGGACGGAAGCTTCGTGCGTCTTCCCTGTGTTAGATGCTCTCCAGTGCCTTCAAACAGCCATTTTGTATATTTTTCCCATATTCCATTATGACTTTCAATGGAAGGATTCATTCTATACGTTCTTGAAGACCAGAATAGGAACTCCTCTACTCATACTTTAAGATTGAACCTAAGTGTGACTTCTTTTGTGAAGTCTTTCCTGATTCTCTTCCTCTCAAGTAGAATTATTATCCTCTCAAGTAGAACTTTTTCTGGTTGCCATAGCACATGGTACATACCTCTATCATAACCCTTATTAAATAACATCTCCATTTTTATGGAATGATTGCCTCTCCGATGGACTGTAAAGTTTCTTGGAATAAATATGAGGTTTTAATATATTCTTACCCCACTTCTCTCTCCAGCTACTACCCTATTAATCTCATTTCCTTTTCTGAAAAATTCCTTTAAAGACCTAACTATACTCACAGTTTCTCATTTTTCTCTCCCCACCTCCTCCAGCTTTTTCTGGAACCTATTACAAACAGCCAGCCCTGGTGGTCTAGTGGTTAAGATTCAGTGCTCTCACTGCCGTGCTTGGGTTTTTTTCCCAGTCAGGGATCCACACGACCTGCTGTCAGATATCATACTGTGTCGGCTGCATGTTGCTGTGAGGCGAAAGCTCTGCCACTGCTGTTTCAAATACCAGCAGGGCCACCCATGGTGGACAGGTTTCAGTAGAGCTTCCAGACTAAGACAGACTAGGAGGAAGGGCATGGCCACCTCATTCTGAAAAAACTGGCCATGAAAACCCGTGAATAGCAGTGAAGCTGATAGAGTGCCAGAAGGTGAGAGGATGGCGCAGAAAGATCAGGCAGGGCTCTGCTTTGCTGTCCACAGGGTCATTAGGAGTTGGGATAATGGCATAACAACAAACAACCCCAAAGATGCTTTTGCTCCCACTATACCACTAAAACTTACATTTTCATGGTCATTGACAATTTCCATGTTAACCAAACCCAACGGTGCATTCTCAGTCCACATCTTACTTGATACATTTGCAGCATTTGGCACAACTGATCAGTCTCTTAAGGTTCCCCTCCACCCTGACCTGTTTTCCCCATTTCCCTGGTGGCTTCTCTTCAACTCATCAACTTCCAAACATTGGAGGCCCTCAGGGTCATTCCTCAGACCTCTTTTCCTCTCTGTCTTCATTCCCTCCCTTGATGATCTTGCCTCATAACTTTAGATACCATCCACATGTTGATGACTTCCTAATTTGTATTTCTAACCTGGACTTCTTCCTTGAACTGCAAACTCATATATCCACCTACCCACCTGACATCTCCAACTGGATGTTTAAAAGACACCTTAAATTAACATGTTCAAAAAGAACTCCTGACATTTCCATAAACTTGTTGTTCTCACTATTCTTTCCCATGTCAGTATACAGCAACTTCATCCTTCAAGTTATGCTCAGGACCAAAACCTTCCAGTTATCTCATTTCTCACACCTTGTTTCTAACATAATAGTTTACACATTTATTTTTTTTCATTTTTTTACCTCCCCACTAGAATGTAAGCTCCACAAGGGTAGAGGTTTTTGTCTGATTTATTCACAACTGAGTCGTTAGTGCCTAAAACAGGTGCTTTGTATATATTTATTGAATCACTTGTTTCTACCACCAGATACTCTTGTATCTAGTACCTGTTTGGCAAGCCAAGAAATGTTTGTTGAACGAATAGGTACCCCTTTCGTCTTTTAAGTACATGTTTATCTTTTTAAAATAATAACTTTTGTTTTTTAGAGCAGCTTTTGTTGCACAGCAAAACTGAGTGGAAAGAACAGAGTTCCTACACAGTCTGTCCCCTGTCCCAACACACAGCTTTCCCATCATCAACTCCCTACACCAGTGTGGTACATTTGTTACAATCAACCAACCGACACTGATACAACGTTATCAACAAAAGGCCATAGTTTACATTAGGTTTCACTCTCTGTGTTGCACATTTACCGGTTTTGACAAACATATAATGTATCCACATCATAGTATCACACGGAATAGTTTCACTGCCCTACAAATCCCCTCTGCTCCACTTAGTCACCCATCCCTGCAACCCTGACAACCACTGACTTTTTTCACTGTCTTCAAAATTTTACCTTCTCCAGAATGGCAGATAGTTGGAATCATGCATTATATGGTTTTTTTCAAATTGGCTTCTTTCACTTAGAAATAAGCATTTAAATCTCCTCCACGTCTTTTTGTGGCTTCACAGCTCACTTTTTAGTGCTGAATGATACTCCATTGTCTGGACAGATCACAGTGTTTTTGTCCATTCACCTACTGAAAGACACCTTGGCTGCCTTCAAAGTTTGGCAATTACGAATAAAGGTGCTATAAACATTCATTTGCAGGTTTTTGTGTGGACATAAGCTTTCGACTCACTTGGGTAAATACCAAGGCATCTGACTGCTGGATCGATAGTAAGACCATTTTTAGCTTTTTAAGAAACTGCCAAACATTCTTCCAAAGTACTGTACCATTTTACATTCATGCCAACAATGAATGAGAATTCCTATTGTTCCACATCTTCACCAACATCTGGTGTTGTCAGTGTTTCAGATTTTAGCCATTCTAATAGGCATGTAGTGGTATCTCAGTGTTTTTCAAATTTGCAATTCCCTAATGACCTATGATGTTGAGCAGCTTTTCACATGCTTGTCATCTGTATCATGAAGCGTCTGTTCAGATCTTTTGCCCACTTTCTAATTGGGTCATTCATTTTCTTATTGTTGAGTTTTAAGAGTTCTTAACTGTATTTTGGGTAACAGTCCTTTATCAGATACGTCTTTTGCAAATATTTACTCCCAGTTTGTGGCTTCTCATTTTCTTGATGTATACATCTTTTTACACTATGCAACCATGCTGAGCATATAATTTGCTTTCAATATAACACTACAGCAAGCATTTCCCATTTTGCCTGAGACTGCCCAATCACCATTTGAAGGGGCTGCAAAGTAAATACCACATTTCTTCCTCCGCAGCCCCGCAGACTAGATGTTATTATCCCCACTTTACAGGTGAACGGAGGTGAGAACGGTAATTTGCCTGAGGTTCCAGCGGGGTCCACAGCGAGCTCGCATTCCCCTGGGTAATTCACCCAGCGTGTTCCCCGGGGCCAAGCTGCCTCTCCCCCCGCGGAGGTTCCTACGACCAGATGACATTTCCTCTTTTCTTCTGGCCTCCCAATTCGCTTTAAACCAAGGTGAAGCCCCGATCCCTAGGCTGACAGATCACTGGGTTTCTAAAACGGGGTCCAAGGCCCGGCTGGCGGGGGCGGGCGCTCGCCCGGTCCTTCTCCTCCTCTTTCTCCTCCTCCCGGGCAGGGCAGGGGCGGGGCGAGCAGTCCACGCCCTCCCGCCGGCCGGGCTCAGTAGCTCCGGGAGAAACGGCGCGGGCCGGACGCGGGCTCCCGACGCGGCGGTCCCTGCGGGCCCACCCCCCGAGGCGCGCCGACGCGACGACCCCGGAGCGAGCGAGCGCGGGCTGCGGCTGGACGCGCCGGACGCAGGCCACGGAGCCAGGCGCGGTGAACGCAGCGGGACGGCCACTCTGCGGCCCGGTCTCCCGAGCCCGCGAGCTCCGGCCCCAGGGACCCCATCTCCGGCTCGGGCGTGCTGCCGCGGCGGCGGGACCCGCCCTGCCCCTGCCGCCGCCGCTTCTCGGCTCGCGGGGCCTGAGGAAGTTCGCCTCGGAAACGAAAGTAAGTCGCGCTCGGGTGCGTCTGCGCGGCGGCGTTGGCGGCCGGGTCCGCCGTTCCGCCTTCCGGGCGGGGCGGGGCGGGGCGGGGCTTCCTGGCGCGGCGTGCGGGCGGTGGAGGGCCGTGGCGCGCCCGGAAGTCGGGCGGGGAGCGCACCGGCTGTGCTCCCGGAAGTCGGGCTGTGAGTGGCCCGTGCGGTGGTGGGCGGCGCCCAGGGCGCTCCCGGCAGTCGGCTCGGGATGGCTCCGGCCTTCCGGGGAGTCGGGCCCGGGGCCGCTGGCTGTCCCAGCCCCGGCCTGGCTGCTTCTCTGAGGTTTAGGTGTAAATCCGTACAATGGTAGACGCCTGCCCTCGCTCCACGATAACGGTGTGAGTTTGGAACCTTGTTATGGTGGTGGTGTTTTGGTAGAGATGGTGGGCAGTGTCGTTGAGATGCAGTAGTGGATGCTCCTGCCGTAATAGCGTTGGGTATCTACAGAGAGATATCTTCTCTTGGCTGGGACTTCTTACCAGCCCTTTGAAAGGCCCTTTTACTGCTGCACTTGGGGCCGCAGCGGGTTGCAAAGACAATCAAAAGCTTTTCCGCATAATCCTGGACGTGGGCTGGCAAATGGGAAAGAAGGGCCAACAGCCACAGCGACAAAAGGGATGAACGTCGTAAGTATAGGCGGCTTCTCCGGTGGTTAGTGGCATTTGCTTTTATGAAGTGCTGCAGATTCTCTTCAGGGTTATGAAGAAGATAAGCTACATCCTCCTCCTAAGCATTTGACAAAACCCCACAAAGAGTCGCAGGGGTTCTTCGTTTCTTTGTGTCTTGCTGATCATTTGGCCCTTTGCGCAGAGCTCGTGTTTATCTTGGACAGAGTCTGAGGCTGTTTGACTTGCAGAAGTCCTTTGGTCTTTAGACCACTTTTAATTCTTCACTGATTTACACTGGAAGAAATCAAGGCACAGAGTGAACCTTGGAATGTAGAGTGATTTCATCTCCATTTTGTAACCACCAGGTAGGTAGAAGAGTAGAGAGGAAATTGTGGTCAATGAGAAATGTGGAAACCTGCAGCTCATCTAAACACAAAAAGGAAAGATTAAGCTTACTTAAAATAAAATTTGGGGTGTATCATCATTAGTATTACTGGTAAAACAGCAATAATGATTAACTATAATTTTCATTTTCCTTTCTGCACTATATTGAGCACCAGAGATATGTTGTACTTTCAGGATTGTGAATATTAATGAGAATTAATAAAAATTCCCAAAATATCAACTTCCAAAGTGGCAAACTATTATGTAGTGCTTATTAATCCATAACATTAATACCACCAATGTAATCTGAAAATTTGGAAAAAATAGCATGATGTGCATTGGATATTGTACTCTGGCAAAAATGATTGTTTTAACCTGTAGAATATTGATTTTGAACAGTATATTTGAGTATGTTTTAAAAATTTAGTCTGTACGTTCCCCGTGTTTCTGACCATAGCATACTCATTTAATGTAGGCAAGCAAGGCTGTAAGATTAGGTCTTTGCATCTGATTTTAACCCAGACATTTATTGTTTGCTATCTAGAGAAGTAGCACGTGTTAGTGAATTGATAGTGGAAGTCTGAGTGAAGAGGCAAGGGTTCGATTCCAGATCTACCACTTCAGGTGAATTATTTAAATTCTAATTTTTTTTTCTTTATTTGTAAATTGGAAAGATGAAAATAAAACTTACCTCTCGGAGTCATCCTGGTCTAATGTACATGATAGTGCATGGTTAAACGCTTTGAGTCTTGTCTCTTGCTCATCATTTGGCTCCTGCTTGCTCAGACCTCTTATTTATCTGGGGCAAAGCATCAAGCTATTTTAATCAGAGATTCTTAGAGAAGTCTGTGTTGGATACCTGAGTAAAATGAGAATTCTATTAGCAGGTAAGACAGTGATAGGTAGGCAACCAACATTTTCTGTCAGACTCATTATGTGTGGTCATCATTAGAAAATTGAAAAAATAGTCCTCTACCGCTGAAAGGTAAATATGGATACCTTTTAAAAAACGTTTCTATTGAAGTATAACACAGAGAAAAGTGCGCAGATCATAGCTGTCCAGCTCTATGACGTATCACAAAGTGAACATTATCCAGGTGAAGAAATAGACCCGTTGCCGCCACTCCTGAAACCTCCTGTGCCTCCTCTCGTTCCCCGCCTCCAGCCACTGTCCTGGCTGTTAGTATCAGAAGTTCATTCTGTCCAGTTTTTTGGTATTAATTATTATTTGTTTCTATTTTTCCTCAGTTTTATTGAGGTATAATTGATAAAATTGAATGTAGGTATAAATATTTTGATATATAGACTTACCTACCTTAGAAAGTAATATGTGAATTTTTTGGGAATTTTCAGTTAATTTCATTGGAAAAATTTGCTTCTCTGAGTCCCTGAATTAATACTCACTTATGCAAAAACGTTAAGAAATCCATTAAAAGGGATACAATTACATTTTTAGTTGAAATTAGTTATCATAATATGATATAAAAGGCAAGTGTGCCTTCGTTAATTACTCATTAAAACATGGCTTTGTGGTGTGCTCATCTGCCTGCCTTTGTTCAGTGTGTTAGTGACTCTTGGGTGTCTAAACCTCTCACAAGGCCTTCCTATTTAGTACTTATGAAGTTGAATTGTTGATTGGTAAAAAGTGGGAAAAAACCGTGAAAACAAAGGAAATCATTGGAAACCATGCAAAAGATGCATAAGATTAAGATCAGAGTAAACCAGGAAACTGCATGACTGTAAGGAGAACTGACTTGGGTCAGGAACCAGCCTCACAAGGTGCTGTGGAGCCGCCTGGAGGCCCCTTCCCCGGGCGCTGTCATGCTTGCTGGAGGCACTGCACATCCTGGCCGGTCTTGGCAGATTTGAGAAGACAAGGCCTGGGCTGAAGGAGAGATGCCAAATGGAACTCCTCCTCAAGCTTTTGAAATCCTATACCCAAGTGGACAGGCAGAGTTATAATTTCTTCCTGTTTCTTCACTCTGTGAGCATTTTTTTATGTTATTAAACATTCATATTCAGCATTTTTAAAAACTGATAGATATATTTCAGAGTATGAATGAGCGATAACTTATTCTCTCCTCTATATTTGTAAATTGTTTTATATGCTTTTGCTGTTCTATGTAATGTTACTAGGAACATCCTTGTACATAATCTTTATCAGCATCTTAGATTTGATTCCTAAGAATAAAGAACTATTCGTGAAGGGATTATTCTGTTTAAAAAATAATTTTTATTATAAATGTAATTCACATTTATTGTAGAAAATTTAGAAAATGTAATAAAAGTGTAAAGAAGAAAGTAAAAATCACGCTGTCATCCAGATATAATTCTTGCTAACATTTTGGTGTCTTTCATTATGTCTGTTTCTCTGTACATACATCTATATGTATACCTAGCCAACTGTCTGTGTGTGTCTGTGTGTGTGTGTGTGTGTGTGTATGTATCTTATTTTTACAGACTATGATTTTGAATGGCTATATAATATTCCATCTTATGAATGTCCTGTAATTCATTTAACTATATCCTTTATTTTTGGACAATTAAATAGTCCTTTTTGAAAATTTTTTATTTTTAAGATTTTACTTTTCCTTTTTTCTCCGCAAAGCCCCCTGGTACATAGTTGTATATTTTTAGTTGTGGTTCCTTCTAGTTGTGGCACGTGGGACACCGCCTCAGCATGGCTTGATGAGTGGTGCCATGTCCGCACCCAGGATCTGAACCGGCACAACCCTGGGCCGCTGAAGCAGAGTGTGTGAACTTAACCACTTGGCCACAGGGCCGGCCCCTAAATAGTCCTTTTTTAAAAATATATATCTGTTTAATGCTCAACCACCGTATGTCAGTTTCTCTTCTATGCACTGTAGACAGTGTGCAAGATAGTTTTCTGCCTTCTGTGAGCATAATTAGAAATAATTCTCAAATTATAGCTGTCTTCCCTGTTTCAGGGGAGAAGTACAGGGTACTGTGAAAATGTCTAATGGGAAGACTTAGGATGGAAGACTGAAGAAATGACATCTTGCTGAGCCCTGGAAGGTGAGCGGCATCTAGCCAGGAGAAGAATGTGCCCTAAGAGGGTTGCCAGGAAGAGCGGGACATATTACTCTGTCTTCCTCCATCCTCCTGTTCCCACAGGGATTGGTCAGTAGACAGTTGCAGAGCAGAGTGACCCCAGCTATGCATTGGCATTCTCAAAGCCCAGTGAAACAGGGTAAATGTGGGCAGCTGGGCCAACCATAGCAAGAATCAAAAAGCAGGAAATAAATGTGTTTTTCACATACTTTTTTCTCATATAATACTTACCAGTCCAGTGAAGCAGTCATTATTATTTCCTTTTGCAAATGAGGTAATTGAGGCTTATGTAAGTTGCCCATGTCACAGGGCTAATAAATTGCAGAGCTGGAGTTCATGCTCACACGAGAAAGGCCTGTGCTTTTCCCACCATTATTATGGCTTCCACTACCTCACCTTCAGTGTCTGCCTCACCCCTCTCTCCTCAGTCTTTATGCCCTTTATCTGGGCAGCTCCCCTCACCTCCTCTGTCTGCCCCACAGACATGCTGCTTTCTAGAGGGTACTTCCTCTTGTTTGGCAATGTCTCGTATCACAGGAAGATGGTCCATAATATTGTCTACACTGCTGATATGTGAGCTTTGTCAGAGTGCCAGGGCCTGCTCACAGTCTTTGTACAAGGTGTAGAAGGTTGGTTACCTGAGCCAGACTGCAGCAGGCCGCTGCACGAGATTGCTGTCAGCCTAGGCATTTGCAGAAACCCCTCCAGGTACTTTTTTTAACCCCCCCCCCAACCTTTTATTATGAACAATTTCAAAGTGCAAATTAAAAAGATTTTACACCCACAGCTAACATCATAGTGGTGAAAAGCTAAAGCTTTCCCTCTAAGATCAGGAACAAGACAAGGATGCGCACTCCGGCCACTTTTATTCAAGGTAGTATTAAAAATCCTAGCCAGAGCACTTAGGCAAGAAAAAGAAAGAAAAGGCATCTAAATTGGAAAGGAAGAAGTTAAACTTACTGTTTGCATAAGATATGATATTATATGTAGAAAACCCTAAAGACTTCATCAAAGGACTATTAGAACTAATAAACGAATTCAGTAACATTACAAGATACAAAATCAATACACAAAAATCTCTTGCATTTCTGTACACTAATAACGAACTATCATAAAGAGGAATTAAGAAAACAATCCCATTTGCAATTGTGTTGAAAAGAATAAAATACCTAGAAATAAATCTAACTAAGGTGAAAGACCTTTATACTGAGAACTACACAATATTAAGGAAAGAAATTGAAGACAACGCAAATAAATGGAAAGATATTTTGTGCTCACAGATTGGAAAAATTAATATTGTTAAAATGTCCATACTAGTCAAAGCAATCAACAGATTCAAAGCAATCCCCATACAAATTGCAATGGCATTTTTCACAGAAATAGAACAAATGGTGCTAAAATTTGTGTGGAACCACAAAAGACCCCGAACCACCATAGCAATCTTGAGAAAGATGAACAAAGCTCAAGGCATCACGCTCCTTGGTTTCAAACTCTGTTACAAAGCTATGGCAATTAAAACAGTATGATATTGGCATAAAAACAGATCAATGGAACAGAATAGAGAGCCCAGAAATAAAGCCATACATATATGGCCATTTAATTTATGACAAAAGAGCCAAGAATATGCAGTGGGGAAAGGACAGTCTCTTCGATAAAATGGTAATGGGAAAATTGGATAGTCACGTGCAAAAGAATGAAACTGGACCCCTATCTTACACCGTACACAAAAATTACTCAAAATGAGTTAGAGTTGAACATAAGACCTGAAAACCATAAAACTCCTAGAAAGAAACAGGCGGTAAACTTGACATAGATCTTGCCTATGATTTTTTGAATCTGACACCAAAAGTAAAATCAAGGAAAGCAAAAATAAGTGGGACTATGTCAAACTAAAAAGCTTCTGCACAGCAAAGGAAATCATCAACGAAATAAAAAGGCAACCTACTGAATGGGAGAAAATATTTGCAAATCATATATCTGATAGGGGATTAATATCCAAAATAGATAAAGAACCCATACAGAGGCTGGCCCCATGGCTGAGTGGTTAAGTTTGCACACGCCACTTCAGCTGCCCAGGGTTTCTCCAGGTCAGATCCTGGGCGCGGACATGGCACTGCTCATCAAGCCATGATGAGGTGGTGGCCCAGATGGCAGAGCCAGAAGGGCCTGCAACTAGAAAATCCAACTGTGTACCGGGGGGCTTTGGGGAGAAGAAAAAGAAGAAGATTGGCAACAGATGTTAGCTGAGGTGTCAATCCTTAAAAAAAGAATCATACAACTCAACATCAAAAAAACGGATGCTCAGATTAAAAAATAGGCAGAAGATCTGAATAGACATTTTTCCAAAGAAGACATACAGATGGACAGCAGGTACGTGAAAAGGTGCTCAACATCACTAATCGTCAGGGAAATTCAAATCAACACCACAATGAGATATCACCTCATACCTGTCAGAATGGCTATTATCAAAAAGACAAGAAATAATGAGTGTTGGGGAGGATGTGGAGAAAAGGGGACCCTTGTGCACTGTTGGTGTGACTAAATTGTTGCAGCCACTATGGAAAACAGTATGCAGGTTCCTCAAAAAATTAAAAATAGAACTACCATATGATGCAGCAATGCCACTTCTGGATATTTATCTGAAGAAAATGAAAACACTAGCTGGAAAAGATATATGCACCCCATGTTCACTGCAGCACTATTTGTAGTAGCCAAGATATGGAGACAACCTAAGTGTCCATTGGTGGATGAATGGATAAAGAAAATGTGGTATATATACACCATAGAGTATTATTCAGCTGTAAAAAAGAATGAAATCTTGGCATTTGTGACAACCAGGATGGACCTCGAGGGCATTATGCTAAGTGAAATAAGTCAGAGAGAGAAAGACGAATACTGTATGATCTCTCTTATATGTGGAAAGAAAGAAACAAACAAAGAAACAAGCTCAGATACAGAGAACAGAAGACTAATGGTGGTTGCCAGCAGTGGGGTTGGGGGGAGTGCGTCAAAAGGTAAAAAAAATTAAAAAATCAAGAGCTACAAAATGTGATGTGGTATCCTGGATTGGATCCTGTAATAGAAAAATGACATTAGTAGAAAAACTAGTGAAATCAAAATAAACTAGGGAGTTTAGTTATTAGTAATGTACCAATGTTGGTTTCTTAGTTTTGACAAATGTACTATTAGGAGAAACTGGGTGAGGGGTAGAGGGGAAAATAAATAAAAATGTAGAAACAAAATTGAAAATAAAAGATTTTCCAGTGAACTGTCATATATCCACCGTCTGTATTATTTTATACTGCTTGCTTTATCATATAACTGTCCATCTGCTTATCCCTCTCTCTCTCTCCACCAGTCTGTCTGCAAAGAAAACTGCAGATATCAGTATGCTTCCCCCTAAATATTTCAGCATGCATACTGCTAACTAGAGTTCAATACGTTTACGGATTTTTCTTTTGATGTGAAATTTACCTGCAATTCTTAAGAGTACATTTGCTGAATATTGGCAAATGCTTCTGCCTGTGTAACCCTGACCTCCACTGAGATACCAGAGCATCACCATCACTGCAGAAAGTTCCCTCAGGCCCCATCCCACTCAGTTGTCACCTTGTCCCTGGGCAACCACTGTTTCTTTTCCAACATAGATTGGTTTGTCTGTTCCAGAACTTCACATCAATGGAATGAGACAGAGTGTATTCTTTTGTATAAGGCTTCTTTTACTCAGCATGATGTTTTTGCAGCTCACTCACGTTGTCATGTCACTTTTTATTGCTGAGTAGTATTCCATTGTATGACTATACCACAGTTTTCTTTTCTCATTCTCCTATTGCTGGATAACTGTTTCCAGTTTGGGACTATCATGAATAAAGCTACTATGAACAGTGCTCAAGTCTTTGGGATATATATTTTCATTTCTCTTGGGATTGGAATTGCTTGGTCATAGTGTAGATGTGTGTTTAGTTTTATAAGAAACTGCCAGACCTTTCACATAGTGGTTGTACCATTTTATACTCCCACCAGCAGTGTATGAGAATTCCAGTTGCTTCATATCTTTGCCAGTGTTTGATGGTATCAGCCTTTTTAATTTTGGATATTCTGGTGGGTGTGTAGTGCTATCTCCTTGTGGTCCACCTTGGATTTTTATTCTTCATTTCAGTTTGGGGAAAATGAATGAATGCAAGAAAAGAAGGGAAGAAGGATGAGGCAAATAGTTCTGTTTTGTGATTGTGTACATTGTATACTTCATAGTACTAATACACACATTCTCCAAATTCTCATCCTTTTTATATCTTCTTCTTCTTTTTGCATAGTGCATTATTAAGTTTTTCCAGTTCCTTCTTTTGCTCGTAATTATTTTAAACCTGTTATTTTTTAAGAATATTCAGTTATTTAATTCCCTGAAGTTCTTTGGTGCCTAATGCTGCTTTTTGTCGTATTTGCTGGATCTGGCTCATGGTGAACTTTTTCTTTTGTGTTAATATAATTTTGGAAAGGGAGCTCATGTTAAGAGGCTCCATTTGCGAGAATCTTGTCTGGTCTGGCTTGAAGGTATTTTGTTTACTTTAGCCTTACAACACAGGGATGTCATCAGCCTGTGACCACTTTCTATATAAAAGTTATCAGCTTAGGGGATCCTGGCCCTAAGAGGAGTGTAAATTCAAAACCCAAATCTATTTGAAGATAGGCGCAAGCTGATGAAGTCACATGAAAACTTCTTTTTATACCTCGTGCCCAGTCTAAGACAAACAAGTTCCTTTGCTAGTGGACTGCTTTTTTTCTAGTCCATCCTTTCATTGAAGGGTAGCACGCTGAGGAGTGCCATGTTAAGGGGGGAGTCTTTGTGCCAACCCTCTTTTCTTGCATGCCCTGACCTCAACTCCTGTCCTTGGCTGGGTTTTAAACCCTGACCTTTGGATGTCAAGGTTGGCAGTGCCCCACAGGACCACTGTCTTAATCAGTTTGGCTGCTCTAACAAGTTAAATAGACTGAGTGGCTTAAACAGTGGACATTTATTTCTCATAATCTGGAGACTGGAAGTCCAGGATCAGGGTGCCAGCAGATCCAGTGTCTGTTGAGAGCCCGCTTCCTGGTTTGCAGATGGCCATTCTCTCGTTGTATCCTCAGATAGTGGAAAGAGAGAGAGAAAGCAAGTTCTCTCATGTCTTTTATAACTAATCTCATTTCCCAGGCCTCCACCTTCATTACCTAATTACCTCCAAAAGGCCCCACCTCCTAATATCACATTGGAGTTAGAGCTTCCACCTATGAATTTTGGGGTGGACACAAACATTCAGTCCATAGCAGCCACCATGTGGGCCAGTGCCCTGTTTGTTTCAGTCTCTGGAGTTATTTTCCTTTGTACTGAGCCTAGGTATGTGTTTGAATGGATGTTTGCATTATGTTGTCCGACATATCCAGTCATGGGCCATACAACGACGTTTTGGTCAACGATGGACTGCATATACAACAGTGGTCCCAGAAGATTAGTCCCACATAGCCCAGGTGTGTAGTAGGCTGTACCATCTAGGTTTGTGGAAGTGCACTCTGTGATGTTCACACGATGCTGCCTAATGACGCGTTTCTCAGAACATATCGTTGGGTGACGCATGACTGTATAGGTCATTTGTAGCAAGAGAGTTTTTAAAATTTTCTTGTTGTTAGTGTTGCCAGAAATGAAAGTCTAAGGAATAAAAGTTGTGGTGTTCTGTGATTCTTGGAAATATGAAAAACAGTTCATCTTACAGACTGTAAATCTATCCTCAAAAAATAAAGGCACGCTAAGCTTGTGGTGAAACTTTCCATAAGTTTTTGAATGATGACCTTTTTTGCACTGAGATGTCCTCTTCTTTTCTTTACAGGGCACAGCTCCGAGGGAAAAGAAAAAGTGGTGCATTTTTGGGCATTCTGAGTATTCAGAAGGAAACCAATCATGTCCTTGGATGACATTAAGATGAAATCTACCGACTTCCTGGAGCAGGAGTATCTAGACAGCGGGGGCTTCGGAAAGGTGTCCTTGTGTTTGAACAGATCCCACGAACTCGTAATACTGAAAAAGGTCTACACAGGGCCCAAGCGCACCGAGTGAGTGGGGAGCAGAGGTGGGTGGAGCACATGATGGGTTGGCCGTGGGAAGCATTATCGCAGAGGTGTAGGCCGGGGCCACGGGTGAGAGCGCAGGCTTTAGGAGGAGACAGACTGTGGTGTAAGGGTCAGCACACAGGCTTCATGTCAAATAACCCTGCATGGTGGTTATTATGATCCCTACATCACTGATGAGGATTCTGAGGCTGGTTAGTGAAGAGCTCACAGCTGGTAAATAATGGGAGAGAAATGAAGGGAAAGAACTAGAGAAAGAGAAGGAGATAAAGGGTGATAAGGGAGGCAATGAAAAGAAAATGAGAGGGATCAATGAAGATAGACTTGTTTACTTTCTTTACATTTTTGGTGAGGACCAGCCCTAAGTATGGAAAAAAAAAAAAAAAGGGTAGTTCATTAATTAGAGGCTCTGGGAACCCTCTCTTCAAAGAAATTGGTGGAGTTGTTTTACTTCTCTCTCTTCTTGCCAGAGTGGTTGCAGAGAGAGGCGGCAGTTTTTGATATACTGTCCAACACAATCCTTTTGTCAGGCTGTGTTTCATTGCTGTTGTTCATTTACTTTTCTTTCATTCGTTCATCGATTGAACATTTCTTGAACACTCCCTTCCAGTCACTGGGAAGGAGGACTATAAAGATCAACGAGAAACTGCTCTGCCTTCTATAGCTTGTGGTCCATGCCTAGAAGAGATGAGTACATGCACAAGTAATGACAGAAGCATGTGCGATGTGATGTGTCAAGGTGTGTCGTGCATATTTTGGGGGCACAAAGCTAAAAGGGGCTAACACTGCCAGTCTTAATAGCACCTGTCCCTCCCCAGGTATGACGAGTCCCTCCTCGAGGAGGGCAGGATGATGCACAGGCTGAGACACGATCGGGTGGTGAAGCTCCTGGGCATCATCATAGAAGAAGGCAACTACGCGCTCGTGATGGAGTACATGACGAAGGGCAACCTGATGCGTGTGCTGAAAGCTGAGGTAGAGAGGGCTTTGCTGCGCACCCTCCAGGCCCAGCCACTTGGGTGCTGGTTGTCTGTGTCGTTATCATCGTGGTATTCTTTTGTAGCTTGTTGGTATAAAATAATCCCTTTGTGAATTACTGTATATTTTGGATTTTCTGAAGTCAATCCCTCATTAAATCTTCCTTGACTTTTCTCTGCCCAGAAAGTGGTCTCACCTCCTCTCAATCCCTGCAGACAATTGTCTGTATCCCTTAGTTGGAGGGTCCCCTCTATGTCTTAGTATTGTAGTTGGCTTTTGTCAGCCACTCTGAGATCCACGAGTCAGAGATGGGCACTGTCTTCATAGAGCACATGGTCTGACCTGGGGTATATCTGTAATGGATAACAATTAAATATTGATTGATTGATAGAAGGATGTACACTATAAGTGACTGTATGCGAAGATGGAATGTTAAAGATTGTACTTTGATATCGTTTAAGAAATTTATAGGTTAAGTATAGAATGTTAGAAGCAACAACACTGGATAGGTAAGACAGGAAAATAAAAATTGTTTACCAAAACCAAATAACTTTAAAGCATTTTTTAAAAGTTTATGTACCTATTAAGAGCAAGGCCTTGTGCTGGTTGCTCAGGGAGCAATAGTAAATATGACCCAGACAAGTCAAGGGGGCCAGATAAGTAAGTGAACGGTGTGGTGTAATGGTGTTTGATAGACATACTCACGGTGTGCTGTGGGGACACAGAGGAGAGGCACTCACTCCAGCGTGGGATAGATAGGAAGGGATTCCAGAAGGAGGATGCTTGAGCCAAAGTGTGAAAGGCGAGTAGAGGTTTCGAAGCAGAGAATTATGAAATCAATGTTCCATGCAGAGAGATTGGCCGGTGCAAAGGAACGAGAGTATGCCAAATTTTAGAAATGGCAAGTAACTGGATTTAGCCAAAGGACAGACTGTGTGTGGGATTGGAGGGATATGACTGCCTTTATGGCAAATATTCCCCCTTTCCCCTTCTTCTCCTCAACCCAACTGCCTGAAGCTATGTCAATTCTTTTAAATCACAGACATCTCTCACAAGTACCTATGGGAAGGATAAAAGATGATCATTTATACACGTTGAATTGTAATTTGATCAGATTGCTCTTCTCCCCAAAACTAGATAAGATCAGTTGCATGAAGTAGGTAGGTATTTTGATTGGGAGGTGGTTATTTGGGACAAGAGGCATTCTGTGGGATCAGCCAAAGATGAGTGCACCAGTTGGGGCTCAGGAAAAAAGTCAGGAGGATGTAACAGAGAGAAGCAGAGAGAGGGATGAGAAGGGAATCCACTTTGCTTGCTCAGAATTTTTTCCTAAGTCCAAAGGTATACCAAGGAAGAAGGGAAAGTCTTTTCTGCTATTTTTTGTACTATGGTAATCAGGCTATTAATACTGTAGTTCAGCTCCATTATGAGTTAAATATGGTTGAAGGGTTGACTTGGAAATCTAACTTCTGTCATTTAAATTTTTTTTCTGTTTTCAAACAATTAGCGTACATATAAATTTTTAGGAAACAGCCTGTTTGTAAACTAGGGACTACAGACACACACACATATACACACATACACAGAAACGGCGCGAGAGGGAGAGTTTGTTACTGGTTTTTCAATGTTAAGCAAAAGTATTGTTTAACCACTATACTAAAAACTGATATCATCTATATTAACATTGATGTTCACATAACTAGAATACAGTTGTAAGAGTGAACTGACACTCTACAAAGACCTGAAATATCTGATACTAAATCACCAAACAGATATGAAATTCACTCCAGCATTGTTTTAACACCATGTTATCTCATAGATTAATTCTTGCATATTTGTAATCAGTGTGAACACATTCCCTTATATTCTTTTTTCTCTTAGTTATTTCATACACACATTTCCATGAATATTATTCACATATTTAATATAGTAGCATGTCATATTAGTATACCATAGAGCATATTTGTGTTTTTTTGGATATTTATTTATCCATTCATTCAACAAACATTCCAGGCACCACGCTAGGTAGTAAGGATACATCCTAAATAATAATAATAACTATAGGGTTTTCTCAAGGAGCTTAATTTTATAGCATTTTTATATATTACGATATTGGTGTAGAAGTTTTATTTTTACTCTGACAAAACACAGCAGTAATACTCTTAGCGCCTGGGATGAAATCTTTCTTAAAGAAAGGAGGCTTGTTTTACAGTGACTGCAGCATTGGAAGCAAACCCAGTGACGGTTTCCCCAGGTTCACACCCCATTACTCTCTTGGATGAAACAGTTGCTTTGGCCTGGTGGATTGCCTTTTCACTTCATAGACCTCATATCACTTGTTTTAGATCAGTATCCCCCTTTCTGTGAAAGGAAGGATAATTATGGAGACCATTGAAGGAATGTGCTACTTACATGGTGAAGGTGTAATACACAAGGACCTCAAGCCTGAGAACATCCTCGTGGACGGCGATTTTCACATTAAGGTAAAACCACAATCTAAAGATTCATCGAAAATTGGGGCAATTTTCGTTTTAATTCTCCACTGTACATCATTTTTGGACATGGTAGCTGGTCAGGAAGACCTTGCTCATCTTATAACTGGTGGTGGTGCTGCTGAAAAGCTCTATCAGGGATTGAAAAGAAAGGTACAGACTTGATAGAGTTTATATTTTTTATTTATTCGTTTACTTTCACCTGCATTTTTTTTATCAGTTTCCTTTTGAAAACTCTCTTTTCATTGTGGTAAAGGGAAGAAGGGAAAGAGATTTTTCTTTTGTTCACTCAAGAGCCAGACTTAACTAGGCGGAGCATCATATCCCATTGGCTTTGGCAGCAGGAGTCCAAGCACAAGAATCTGAAAGGGGAAGTGGCATTGGGGGGAAGAACTGAGGAACTGCTTACGCAGGCGTCCCTCTACAGAAGATTCTGCTTCTAAACTGCATTCTAGTCTTGGGCATTTTTATTTGTATGTCTTTAAAGGAAGATTCTTTCTTTACATTAATCACTTCTCTCTTATCTTCTGGATTAGAGTCTGTGGATTTTAGATAATAAAATGCCAGAATTCATCCTCAAATGCTTGGATTCCTAGAGGCAAAAGTGAAACTGTCAGCTTTGGTTTCTTCTTAACTGTATTGTTCTGTAATTTTGCCCTGCCACCTCCCTCTTTGTTCTGTGTCTGACCTTAGTATTTTTCTCTCTGCTTTTTTGTCAGTTTTTCTCCTTCTTCCCATCCTGTCTTCTCTTAGGTTCAGGTTACCAACTCTAAACAAGTAGCACCACAGTCCTTATCCTCAAAGTGTCTTTGGAATCCTTGGAAATTCGCATCCATGGGCTTCTGGACACCATTTGGAAAATAGAAGGTGCCGTACCTAGTCATCATCTGCTATACAAATCTGCTGAGAAGAAAATACCGTTTTTTTCCCTGGCTCAGAAATAATTGAGAAACTTATGCAGAGTAAATGAGGAATTAGAATAAACATGTTTTGTTGTTGTTCATGTCAGAAAGGTCTTCTGTTTTTCCTCTCTTCCCCCTTGCCCCCAGCAAATTCCTTGGTTTTATTGCATAAGAGCTGAGATAGGGCTGGCCCAGTAGCATAGAGGTTAAGTTTGCATGCTGTGCTTTGGTGGCCCAGGGTTCGTGGGTTCAGATCCCAGATGTGGACCTACATACCGCTCATTGAGCCGTGCTATGGCGGTGTCCCACAGACAAACTGGAGGAAGATTGACACAGATGTTAGCTCAGGGCCAATCTTCCTCACAAAAACAAAAACAAAGAACCTGAGATAACAGAATTTCACATGGACATTTTTTAGGGGAGATTTTCCAGATGGCTGGAGAAACACAAAGTTTCCATAAGTCTGTTCAGAAGTAGCTGTTTTAAACCTATCTAGTGCAACCATTTCTAGAAGATTCCCTATACCTCATGTCTACTGGATAAGCCCAAAATTTAAAGCTAAATCTGATTTGCCTGTAGCCTTCACAGAACAATCCCATTGGTTTGGTCTCTTGTAGATAGCTGATCTTGGCGTTGCTTCCTTTAAGATGTGGAGTAAACTGACTAAGGAGGAAAACAATGAGCAGCGGAAACTGAACAGTACCTCTAAGAAAAATGGTGGCACCCTCTGCTACATGGCCCCGGAGCATCTGAACGACGTCAACGCAAAGCCCTCAGAGAAGTCAGATGTGTATAGCTTTGCCATAGTGCTTTGGGCAATATTTGCAAATAAAGAGCCATATGAAAGTAAGACATTTGTAGAGGGGTGAGATTTGGGTATTAATCAAAATTGTTAAATGAAATAATGGTCTTCAATGAAATCGGTTAAGAGTTGTAGTTGATTGTGCATTTTATGTCTGTCTTACCTACCAGACTGTAAGTTCCACAAGGGCTGGGAGCACATCTGATTTGCTCACTGCTGTTTCCCCAGCATCTACACAGAGTGCCCGCAGCATAGCAGGTGCTCAGTAAGTTGTTTTGAAGGAATGAGTAATCTCATTTTAGGAATCAAGGATCACAGGACAAGTAGGAGTCATCCTACTTAGATAATGCGTCTAAGCTTGGGAAGTGCTGTAAAATTCCAGGATTCTTCCTGGACAGGAAAGCTTGCTTGCTTTTGCTTATTAGGACTTAGCCTCTTATACTACAAGATATACACTTTATACTTACATACATTCACTTATTTTATTCAGGAATTACTTCTTTTTAGTACTTACTGTGGGTACTTTAATTGGAATTGAGAATATAAAGATGAGAAAGACATGGTTCGTGCAGGAGAGCAGATACACAAGTAGTCATTCTTCAGTTTGTTAAGTGCCTAAACTAATGGACATTTTCCTATCCATTCTTCTTAGGTGATTATCTGCTCCTGTGGTTTAATGATCACCTTTTTGTTGATGCCTTTCATCTCTTATCTCTAGCCCTGGCCTGGATATACACATACCTGTTGGTCAGATCTGTTACATGTACAGAGGAACATCCAAAGTAACATTCTTCCAAACAACTTCATCTTCTAAATGCTCTCCCTGTAGCCCAGTCTGCTTTGCTCCTCTAATATGTTCAGAAAATAGCATCACCATCCATCTACCAAGTAATCTGACCAGAAACCTTAGTCATCCCAGACTCAGCCTTGCCCCTCATCTCCCACATCCAATCAGACATCAAAACCTATGACTTTAAGGTGTATGTATGATTCAACAAGATACGTCTTGAATCCATCCACTTCCCTCTATCCCCACTGGCCTCTATTTGGTTAAAACCCTCTGTATTTCTGCTTTCGGCTCCTCATACAGTCCGCCATTCACACTGCAGCCAAACTGCATCCTAAAAGGCAAATATGACCATCTCACTCACCTGTTTAAAACTCTCCCAAGACTCCCTGTGGCCTTCAGGATAAAGTTCAAATTCCTTAGTATGGAATACGAGGCCCATTAAGGTCTGCCTTTTGCTTCTCTCTCTAGCCTTATTCCTCACCTCTCCTTCCGTAGTCAGTATGTACAATTATACGGAACTGCTTCTACCTTCTAGGATGCATCCTGATTTTTGGAACTTCCACTCTATTCATATCTTGCTTCCCTAGCCTGGAATCCTCCTCTCTGAGTCCTCCTTCCCCATTCTTTACCTGGATAACTCCTGCATATTTTCCTGGACTCAACAAAGCCTTCTCTGACCTAGTGTTACCAGAACCACTTATAATTACTTCTTGAATAGCAATTACCACTCTCTATTTTAAGTCACTCCCATTAAACTGAGCTCCTTAACGGCAAGAGCTATACCATATTTGTCTCTGTATTAAAATCTGGAGAATGCCATTGGCTTTATCCACATAATCCGTTTGTTCTACCAGGAGGCAGCTTTGTTGGGAGTTCTGTCTTTCATCTAAATTGTTGTTTGATTGTCTCTGCAATGGAACACACCAACTCCTGGTCACTGTGGCCATTGGCCCCTATCAGATGAGGCAGCTATACTAAAAGCATACCCTAGGCAGAGAGAGATAAGTGGCATTGTCTGAGTTCTGTCATCATGAGAGGAGCAGGACCTGAAAGTCTCAACTTAAACTCCTCTTTGCTTTATAGATGCTATCTGTGAGCAGCAGTTGATAATCTGCATTAAATCTGGGAACAGGCCGAACGTGGAGGACATCATTGAGTACTGCCCAAAGGAGATTATCAGCCTCATGAAGCATTGCTGGGAGGCGAATCCAGAAGTTCGGCCAACATTTGCTGGTAAGAGCATCTTTTACACCTGTGTAGGATACGTCCTACATTGCAATTTTCCCAGTAAGGTTTTGCCTGGAACTGCTGTGAGTCTTCAGAAAACAGAGTTCCACTTTACTTATAATTTCAAACTGATTTTCTACATTTCAAACATTTTGTTCAATGAAAAGATCCCATTCCTCCCATAAGCATGAAGGCATACAAGGCCTTCTTGTTTCGTTTTTTTCATAATTACCTTTTTTTATTGGGTTAAAATATAGGTAACATAATTTGCCATCTTAACCAATTTTAAGTTTACAGTTTAGTGGCATTATGTACATTCATGTTGCTGTGCAACTGTCACCACCATCCATCTCCAAAATCTTTTCATCTTCACAAACTGAAACTCTGTTCCCATTAAACGACAACTCCCCATTTCTCCCCCAAGCCCTGGCAACCACCATTCTGCTTTCTATCTCTATAAGTCTGACTCCTCTAGGGACTGCATGTAAGAAGAATCATCCAGTATTTCTCCTTTTGTGGCTGGCTTACTTCACTGAGCGTAATGTCTTCAAGCTTCATCCCTCTCGTAGCATGTGTCAGAATTTCTTCCTTTTCATTGCTGAGTGGTATTTCATGATATGTATATCACACATTTTGTTTATCCATTCATCTGTCAATGGACACTTGGATTGCTTCCACCGGCCCTCTTTTTCTTAGCTTCTTTTATTTCTTTTTCTTCCCTTTTGTAGCTGGCTTCTTTGGAAATGTATGTTGTCATTTGGATTGGACCTGTAGTAGAGGGAGAAAGAAAGGGGCATGACTGTTTGTCACATCCTTGCACCTCTTCCCATCCCCCCGTGTTACCCAGGATCTTGCTAAGAGGCAGAGGAAAGAAGAGAATCAGATTAGGAAGAAATAAATTGTAGGCAGGCACTGTGGAGCCTACAAAGCATTTTGTCTACATATTCCTGCCATGAGAAAAGAGAATTAATGCCCCTCTTACCACAACCACCAAAGGATTAGAGGGTCCTTTGATTTAGTTGCTGGTTTTCTTACTTGCTCAGTCAGACTAAATTTTCTCCTGGCTTAGCTTGTTCTCTTCTCTCATGCCTTTTTCACTTTTTTTTTTTAAGTTAAAGTTCTTATTTTTGAGATAATTGTACATTTACATGTAATTGTAAAAAATAACACAGGGATGTCCCATGGACCCTTTACCTTGTTTCCCCAAACTAGGCCAAGCTACAGCACAGTATTACAACCAGGATACTGACATTGATATAGTCAGATACAGAACATTTCCATCACCACAAGGGTCCCTCCCAGTTGCCCTTTTCTAGCCACTCCCATTTCCCTCCCGAAATGACTGCCTCCTTCACCTCTGACAACCACTAATCCATTCTTCATTTCTGTCATTTGTCATTTCAAGAATGTTACATAAACAGCATCATGATAGACCTTTGGGGATTGCCGCTCAGTGTAATTCTCTGGAGATTCACCCGGGTTGTTGTGTGTCTCAGTGGTTCGTTCCTTTTTGTTATTGAGTCATATTCCATGATGTGGAGTTGCCACAGTTTGCATATTCACTCCTTGAAGGACAATCTGGTTTGTTTCCAGTTTGGACTAATAGGATAAAGCTACTGTAAATATTCATGTAACAGGTTTTTGTGTATAATATACACAAAAATACAAGTATTTCTCTGGAATAAATACCCAGGAGTAAAATAGGTAGGTCATATGGTAGTTTCATGCATAGTTTTTTGTTTTTAAGAAAGTGCCAAACTGTTTTCCAGTGTGGCTATGCCATTTTATAGTCCCACCAGCAATGTATGAGTGATTCAGTTTTTCTGCATCCTTGCCAGCATTTGATGTTGTTGCTATTTTTTATTTTAGCCATTCTGATAGGTATGTAGTGTGATATCTCCTTGTGGTTTTAATTTGCATTTCTCTAATGGCTAATAATATTGAATATCTTCTCATGTACTTAGTTGCCATCTGTTTATCTTCTTTGGTGGAATGTCACTTTATGTCTTTTGCCCATTTTCCATTTGGATTGCTTGCTTTTTTACTGTTGAATTTTGAGTGTTCTTTATATATTCTATGTACTATTCTTTTGTTAGATGTGTGGTTTGCAAATATTTTATCCCAATCTGTAGCTTGTTTTTTCATCTTCTTAGCAAAGTCTTTCATGGAGTAAAAGTTTTTCATTTTGATGAAGTCTAGTTTATTAATTTTTCTTTTTATGAATTGTATTTTTGGTGTCAAGTCTAAGAACCCTGTCAGGGTTAGATCCCAAAGATTTTCTTTTATGTTCTAAAATTCTTACAGTTTTACATTTAAGTGTATCTTAAGTCCATTTTTTTTTGTAAGAGAGTCATAGAAAATTATTGCTAACAGAAGAACAACTAGCACTATCTTGAATAAGAGCAGCGAGAGCAGACATCTTCACTTGGTTCTCAGTCTTAGGGGAGAGCAGGAAGTGTGATGTTAGCTGTGGGGATTTCATAGATTCTGTCTTCTCGAGGAAGTTCACCATATCTCTTCCTCTTATTTCGGAGTTTTTATCATGAATGTGGATGGTGAATGTTGTCACATGCTTTTTCTGGACTGATTGATATGATGCTGTGATTTCCCTTCTTTAACCTGTTAATGTGGTGGATTAATTACATCGGTTGATTTTTGAATACTGAGCCAGCCTCACATCCCTGGAATAAAGCCTGTTGGTCATGGTATATAATTCTTTTTGTATATTGCTGAACTCCATTTGCTAATGTTTCGCTAAGACTTTCATGTATATTCATGAGGATACTTCTCTATAGCTTTCTGCTTTTTGTATTATCTTTGTCTGGTTTTGATGTTAGTCAATAATGACTTCGCAAAATAAATTGAGAAGTTTTCCTTCCTCTTCTATTTTCTAGAAGTGTATAATTAATGTTAATTCTTTAAAAGTTTGGTAGAATTCTCCCATGAAACCATCTTACCCTGAGATTTCTTTTTTGGGAGTTTTTAAATTATGAAGTTCAATTTCCTTAATAGTTATAGGGCTATTCAGATGATCTGTTTTATATCAGAGTAGTTGTGGTAGTTTGTATTTTTTGAGGAAATGGAATATTTCATCTGACTTGTGAAATTATGTGTGTAGAGTTGTTCGTAGTCTCCCTTATTATCCTTTAGATATCTGCAGGGTGTCTAGCGACACCCTCTGTTTCATTCCTGATATTGGGAATTTGTGTCATCTGTTTTTCTTTGTTGGTTTTATTGATCTTTTCAAAGAACCAGCTTTTTGTTTCATTGATTTCCTCTATTGTTTCTATGTTTTCCATTTCATTATTCCTGCTCTTATCTTTATTATTTCCTTTCTTCTACTTGCTTTGTGTTTGTTTTGCTTTTATTTTCTAGGTTCTTGAGGTGGGAACTTAGATTATTGATTTTGAAACCTTTTCTCTTTTCTAATGTTTATTGTTTTCATACATTTAATGCCATGAATTTCCCTCTCAGCACTGCTTTAGTTGTGTCCCACAAATTTTGCTATATTGTTTTTATTTTCATTCACTTAAAGCATTTTTTAATTTTTGTTGAGACTTTCTCTTTTATCCATGTATTATTTAGAAGTGTGATGGTTAATTTCCAAGAGTTTGGACATTTTCCTCTTATCTTTGTTACTGATTTATAGCTTGATTTCACTGTAGTCAGAAATCACATTTGTGTGTTTCAGTTTTTTCAACTTTGTTGAGGTTTATTTTATGCCCTGAATATTGTGTATCTTGGTATATGTCCTGTGGGCACTTGAAAGGAATGGGTATTCTATGGTTGTGGGGTGGATTGTTCTGTAAATTCCAATTAGATCCTGTTAGTTGATGGTATTGTTGAGTTCTTCGGTATCTTCACTGACTTTCTGTCAAGTTGTTCTTTCAGTTGTTGAGGGAGGGGTGTTCAAGTCCCTCAACTACAATTGTGAATTTGTCTATTTCTGCTTTTAGCTCTATCGTCTTTTGCATCTCTGTTGTTTGGTGCATATACATTTAGGATTGCTCTGTCTTGGTGGATCAGTCCTTTTATCATTATATAAATGTTCTTTTCTGTCTCTGGTAATCTTTGCTCTGAAGTCTACTTTATTGGGTATTAATATGGTTACCCTGCTTTCCTTTTATTAATGTTTACATGATATATCTTTCCCTTTTTACTTTCAGCTGCCTGTAATCATTATATGTGAAGTGAGTTTTTTGTGACAGCATATAGTTGGGTCACTTTTTTAAATCTGTTCTGCCGATCTCTGTCTTTTGATTGGTGTTTGTAGACTATTTACATTTAATGTAATTATTGATATGTTGGGGATCATATCTGCCATTTTATTTTGTTTTGTGTTTGCTCTTTCTGTTTTTCATTTCTCTGTTTTCTTTTTCCTACCTTTTTGTGGGTTCTTGAACATTTTTTAGAATTCCAATTTGATTTATCTATTGTATTTTTGTGTATAGTTTTTCTAATGGATGCTCTAGGTAT